>NC_138785.1:25070914-25818414 GCF_965178545.1 Coloeus monedula | reverse complement strand
AGTCAAAGTAACATCATGTTTCTCTAGCTTTCCCTGTAGATAAAATTCTGTACATTTGGTTGAAAAGCTTACATTCTTCTGCATTGTGGATACATTGCCTCATGCAGTATCAGTAAATCTCTTTTATTTTGGACTTAAATAAAATTTTAAATATGACTTGCAGTTTTAGTTGGAATCCATTTCTTAGACTCAAGTATAATGTCTGCTGAGCATTGGAGAAGGCAGAGTGTTTATCAGAAACTTGAAATCCCTTCTTGTGGTACAAACTCTGAGCCTGTTTCTGCAAGCATGTGAACACAGTGTATACTCTCAGTGTGGTCAGCAAAAGAGGTGTATACAGTGTTTTCAATGTCTGTCTTACCAATACTTCCCCCGAATTAAACTGAATCATTTCTTGATGCATCTGTAATTCATAGGTGTTCTGTGCATTGCTCCTCATCAGGAATGTTGGGGAATGCATTTGGATTTTTAATGTTCAATGCTAGAATGACCAAACTAAAATAATATTCATATGGTAATATAAATTTTTTTAAAAAGTAAAAATGCATTACTGTATACAGTGGAAAGCTATTTATTGTACCTCTGGGCTTATTCCTCTAAAAATCACAGCATAAAAAAATCTTTGTCAAGCCTGAACTGATGTATATAACTGAAATAATGTAAAGTTATATTTTCATGTTTTTATACTTAACAACATGACGGGAATACATAATGTATGAGTATTTCAATTCAGATAATATTGATTGGATAATACACATCTCAGTTAAAAAAGCAGTAATAATAGTTTAATATCCATGTTAACAGTACATCAGTATATTGCTATATAAAGTATGTCTGTGTGCATTTAAGTGAAAAGTAGTCAAGAGTGATGAAAGCTGTCCAAGGGTTTTTTATTCATTTTATATGAAAACTGTTATGGAGCAACCAAAATGTTTATGAACTCAAACTTGTGTAAATTTCAAAATGTCCTTTTACTGTAGCTTTTTGTTTACAGTACGGTATCTTATTTTCTGCTTTGTTAAATGAGTAACGGTACAAAGCTGGACATACACTTTCTAAGACATTAACGTTCTCGTTTTTTCATGTATACTTATATGACAGAAAATGCTTCTGATTTTATTTTTCAATCTAACACATGGCTTTTCTGGAGTGTTGTATAAACTTCAATCATACATAAAAAATCTTCTTAAAAAAGGCAAAAGACCTTTAATGTCTGCTTAGTATTATTGAAATGTGGTTTCTTATTTATTATAAATGTATTTTTCTATGATTTTACATAGAGCAAACCTGTTTGTCCCTACAGACATGAAATTTCCTTGAAATTTCTTCTTTTCTTGAATGAAGTTTCAATGAAGAGTATAAATCTTCTCCCAGACCATCTTGTCACTCAAGGATAGTAGTTTTCGTTATGGTTAAATGAAGTAATGTAACTTTTTTTTCCAACAATATAATTGTATCTCTGGACCGTAACCTTCCTGATCACACTTAAAGTGGCAGTGTGACAGGTTGATAAAGATAGGAGGTTAAGTATCTATTCAGTAACGCTACCTAAAATTCTTGAGTTTAAACCAGTATTTGTTTTAATTGAACAGATTTTTGATGTGTCCAAAGCAGAGAAAGAACCTGAGAAATGGCAAATCCTTCAGGTGTCACTAGAAGAAAATCAGTACAGCAGAGAGTTTACTGTAATAGCAAACAGAGTGTGAAGAGGCTCACAGTGTGAAAGGTTCAACATTTTCACATAAACGTGTATTGCACCCGTTAACACAGTGTGTTTCTGCAGTGTCAGCCTCTTCTTTGGCTGATAGATGTAGACAATATCTTTACATGAAACCTTGCACAAATAATTGTATTTTGAAATACAAATAGATTATTTCAGCTATCATTTGGTGCAGTTATAAGAATACAGCCGTCACCAGCAAAATAGAATCAGCAGCAGCTGTTCTGCATGATGTTCCTAGATGCTACTCAGACCTGTTTTCACAGCATCAAAGGTTATTATTTATTAAATCTTTTCATTTAAGCTGTCAAGGGATCACAAAAATTTGCTGTGAGAGATCCATCAGGTCTAAATTATCTTAGGAATTTATATTATATCAAACACTTAGAATGAAATTAAGCAAGTGACTTAGTTGTGGACTTAATTTGGAACATTTTCCCTTACATCAATTTCTGTAGGTAGTAGAGAATACTATACACCTCTGTGAGACATAACAGAGAATTGAATAAAAGAATTTTTTTTTTGTAAATAAGTGGAAAAAATGGAACAAAGTAAGGTAAAATTTAAAAATTCTGAGAATTATAGCTCAAACTCCCCTGCAGCTTTAATGTGTTATGAGGCCAGTCCCTAATCTTATTATTAGGGCATGTTACATGATTGTGTTTTCTTTCTTTCTTTCCCTCTTGCCCCACTACATGCAGTTAGTTCTAATGCATAATTTTTAGCTTGGTAGGCTGATAGGAAATGTAATTACTGTATATATAATTGATTTGGCAGTCATTAAAAATGTTTATTATAGGCCATGTCATAAGTCTCTGTATTACAGCAGCAGCGATGATAAAGATAGGAAAGGTTAACTAAGCTAAACCCTTTATCCAAGTGGCATCCACTGAACTTGTTCTTCTGTCAGTTTCCTTTATACATCTCTTATTGCTAATGAGAATTTAGCTACCTCTGTAAACAGCTCAGTGCTTTACTAACCTCAGTGATGAGAAAATCGTTTATACATAGAAGAAAAGCACTTAATTTCATGAAGTTGTCCAGTGAATGACTTTGTAGCATTTGCCCAGAGTTCTTCCTCCCTTTACACTTGCAACTCCCACTCAACAAGAAAGAACCATTACTACATGCTGGGCACAGAGAAAAAGTTTACATGTAATTTGTCATAATTTTTAACAAATGCTGACTTTTCAAGGCTGACTCATCTGTGTTAAATAAAGCATTTAATCCTACTAGTCTTCCAACTGCAGAATGAGATTTAAAATACATATTTAAATTAAAATGGGTTTTATTTATTTGCTTTAAATATCCCAAACCTGATTTTGAAAATGTATCTTATTAGAAAGTAGGAAAGGGCTGTCAAACTGGCGCCTAGACCAGCCCCTTGAAATAGTGTTTGACTAGTTCCTATCTGGAGGTGGGGGAAAGGCCACAAACAAAGGAGTTCCAATGCATCCCATGAGCCATGCAGGACCATGCTGCCTCCTTTGCATCTTTCCATGCACAGAAGGCAAGCAGGTGGGAAAAGCTGAAATAGGACTTGGAGAGGTAGTTTTATGCCATTCTTCTGTCCCCCTTCAATCCTATAAGGTGAAGGTCTCTTCAAAAGAGACATCAGAAAGGATTTATACCTGTTTTCTAAGGACAGAATATAAGAAATAGGAATTTTTTTCTTCTAAAAACTCGTTGTTTGTGCAGTTTTGAAATGATAATGTCGTGTTTCAGTTTATGATAAACAGATCGTAAACTGGGGAATAAAATCTCCTTCCAGAGCCTTTACTGTTAGTAATTATAGAATCATAGAAGGCTTTGGGTTGGAAGGACCTTAAAGATCACCTAGTTCCTACCCCCTGCTGTGGGCAGGGACACCTTCCCCTAGGCCAGGTTTCAAGCTTCTTAGAAGGAGACAGCCCAGAGTACTTCTGGCATGTTGATGCTTTACTGAAGCATCAAGAGCATCTTGTTAAAAATGTACTGGAGGTTATTACATAACAACTTTTAACCCAGTTTTCAAGTTATGTTGTTACTGCCTACCCTTCAGCACCATATTCTGTGAGTTTAGAGAAAAATGTAATTAGAGAGGTCAAGCTATAGTTCTTTCAATTAATAGTATGCTTTACAAATAACATCGTATTTTTCAGTAGTTGCTTTCCTTATGAGTTTCACTATGAAAGGCAAATAGATTTTGGGTTACTTCACACTCATAAACAGCAGAGTATCCACTGAAATTTTTTCTTCTGGTTTTGAGTGAGAAGACTTTTTTATACTGTCACAATGTCTAAAGATACAGTAATACAAACAATATGATTTTTATTTAGGTGTTTTCCTTTGTGGTTGTTACTGTTGTTTTTAATAATTTCACAAGATTGTTCGATGAATATTTTCATAAATTTGGAACTAAGTGGCTTGGCAGCTTATCCAAGTTACCTGTAGGTGGAATTCTTAATTCAGCTTCAGCTACTTTGTGTGAATAAACAAGCAGAGATGCTAACATGCGAAAATGAAGGTTGTGGGTGTTCTAGTGTATATGTATGTATACATATCCCTACACAATGCAAGAGTAAAATTAGTGCTGATAAGGCCATAAGCGATGATAACCACAGCAATAATTCATACTAGGGCCAGTAGCAACAGGAAGGTTCATAAGCAAGTGCCTTACCACCTCTTGTTTGAATAAATATGGAATTTTTCATTTCCATAGAGAATATGAGTCCCCATGGGACTCAGTCGTAACTTCAAAATGTGGGGTAACTCCTGTGATCATCTTTGTTCTCACTGGTGGGATCAAGTTCTATGGAACTCCTGTGAGACAAACAGGCTCTTCCACGCTACCTTTGGCCTACACAGAAAGGTCAAACAAAAGCTATTGCATGTGTCATTGCCTCCCTCTTCAGCAGCAAGGATGATGGGTTCATGTATATGCATGTATATGCTTAGCTTCTCAAATTGCAGTCTTTGCTATTTAAAAATCAAAATGGTTGATCTGAGAGGCTCAGGTTTAGTTAAGTCTAACATTACATGGACAAACAAAGCAGTACTCTTTGCAGTTATTACTTGATTTTCTAAACCAAAACCTCTATAAAACTTAATGCCTTGAAAACAAAATGCTGGGCATTGACAGGGCTGGATACTACACTACCTACTTTGAACATTGTGCAATAAAATATACTGCTATGGTGCTGTGGCAGAATTCTGTCCACATTTTATATTGTTTTGTTGGCTTTTTTTCTTTTTACTTGCATAGACGAATGAATAGTATAAGCTATAGGAAATAACTCTAATGGTGTAGGCTTGACAGACAAATTACAGGCAATTTCTATTGATTGGTTTTATCTGTGGCATTACCACGTTTTTAAAATCTGCGCCTTCTGAATACATTAAAAAATGTGATAAACTGTTTTTATAAAGCCATTATTCTCAGTGAGAGCAGGATTCTGCTTGACATGTTTTCTTTATCCTGATGGGTATACTTGCCTAAGGTACTTGTTTATTCTAGGAGACTTAAAAATGTATAATTTTTTAAAAATCATTATAGATCCACAATTATATTGGGACATGTTCATCAGTTCTGCTTAGTCCACCTCATAAGCTACTTTCTATAGGAGATCTTTGTCCTTTTGTGCTTGTAATTTACTTTTTGATCTTTTGTCATTGGAGAGATTTTAGCACATTGAGGAAAAAAGTAACATTGCATGCCCTGCTTGCTGATGTAAGATGCTGCCCAAGTCCTTCAGAGTGATTCAGCTGCTAAGTATGTCCCGTGACTCACACCTTTGAAAGAATCTTTCTCAAACAGCAGGGACAAAGACTGCTCTGAGGAGACCAAAGTAATTAATACGCTTCAGTCAGACCCTGCCTCGCTGGAGTGCAGGGAATCTGGGGTGTCAGGACAAGCCTGACCCTCCCACCTGTCTGTGTGCAGTCACGCAGTGATGTCCCCAGGCATCGCCACACTTGGCACTCATGCTAGCAAAACAGGATTGTTAGCATGGTCAAGATGCAAAAACCATTTCTCTGCTCTCAACATGATGCTGGAGTGGGGAGGAGAGAGCTCTCCCCTCCTTCCCCTATCTGAAAACCTTTTTTCCTTGCCTGAACTACAGCCATCAATATCAAGCAAATTCAGGACATAACTTTAGAAAAATTACTTTAATATAAAATGATCATGTACTTTTTAGCATAGAGGAAACTTGGCATTTACCCTCAAGAGAAATAAGCACAGCCATCTTGGCTGGCTGAAGAATTTAATGGAGATTTTTCTTACAGGGAAAAAATTTATTGCTTTATGAATTATGACATTATATATTGTCATAAAACGTGAGCTTCCCAATAGGCAAGATCATGAGACTGTAGATGTTTTTTGGGTTTTTTTGGTAAGATGCTAGCTAAGATTATATTATGTGGACAGCCTTTCTTATGCATGTTGTAATATACTACGTAAATGTGGGCTTGCCAAGTGGTTTTTCTGTAGTGTCAGACTATATATATGTATATATATATATAAATATATATACACACACACACATACAATTAGTACAATTAAAGGGGTTTTTACTTTTTTAAAGGGTATCCTTTGATCACTTACACAAACCTAAGTTAGGAGCGATACAAATTATTGGAATGTGGAGCCAAATTTCTCAATGTGACAATATCACCTGATCTATACTACATTCTTTTTTCTCTCTTTTTTAAATATCTGCATTAAAAAAAACCCCAAACAGTGTCTTTCTAGAACGAATAGGCAATAGAAGAGTTGGTAAGAGAATGCAAACCAAGCCTTCATGTGACCATAGGATGGGATTTTGAAGCCATGACTTAAAACTACAATGTGGAATTAGAACTCTAGTTCTAATTTAAGTTAGAAAGTTTGGAGAGGTTCAGTAGATTTTTGTAGTGTAGTTGTATCAGAAATGTGTCATAATGAGTGTAGACACTGGATATAGCCTTTGGCATTTAAAACTTAGATTGATCCAGCTTCCAGGTATTCTCTATTTTAGGCTACTTTGTGAATTTTTTACAGGCAGACCTACTGCTTAGCTAAATCTAGATCCCGTTCTGGCTGCTGGCATAAATTCAGATTTTGGGGTATCAAATCTGAGTGTAAACTACTTTCTGAATGTGGTGTCTGTGTTTCTTTTCAACTGCCTTGCTTTATGTTTTAATGGCAATATTTCAAAGCTGATTATTTTTCTTTACTTTTCTTGCTGACAATACTATCAGGGTTTGGGGTTTTTTTAAAGCTTTTAACTAAAACTGGTGAAAAAAGTGTTGGGAAGTGTTCTCTTCCCTTACACTGAAGGGAAATGTGAATTATCAGTCAAGCCAGTATTTTTTTTTTTAAGACACTGGCTATTTTATACTAAAAATACATATAAGACTTCATGCAATAGCAGAGTAGAAAAATACAAGGAATTGTTGCTAGGGGATATAGGTGAGATTTTGTCTACCTTGGTTTTTCTGAAAAAAAAAAAATCTTTTTGCTTGTTTTCTGTTCACTGCAGCTTTTGTTAAAAAAAAAAAAAAGAAAATTAGTTCTCTATAACTTCCCTCTGCTATTACATGCTCTGATAACATTAGTTGGTAACCTGGATACCTTGGAAAATATTCCCATGTTCCTGTAGATAGATGGTAGAACTGCCCAATGTAGTAATAGATGTCTTCTGTCTGACTTCATTTCATTGTGGATGTGATTGTTCACTTGTTTCCCACAGTTTTGGTTTTGGTGCAGCTACAGATACAGAGATCAGTAGATTAAAAAAATACATTATTTCTTAAAAGTTTAATGCAGAATGACAGAGCACTACTGAAGACTGCAGAAAGATGTTTGGAAAAAAAAGTTAATTTTAATAAACTGACTTGCCTCTGAGCAGCCCTTAATGAGGGGGTGAACTCAGTGGCTTCTGTGTCCTGCAACTATATTCCCATAAATAGAAAATCCTGTTCTAAAGGTCAAGAGTGTACAAAGGTATTTTTGCAGAATCAACTCGAAGTGACTGAATTCTATTTAAAGATGTCAGAATTGGTATTGAGAATGCAATGAAATGCACAAAGGATTTTTTTTTTTTTTTAAAGTAACTGTCATGATTTTTTTTTTCCTTTCAGCTACACCTCCAAACCTAGCACTGTCAGGGGTTTTTTTTGGATCAGTACAAAATGCACGAGTTAAGGCACCATCTCCTCCTCCTGCAGAATTCCATCACCATTACATACCATTTGAAATTTCTAGTATGAACAGATAATTTACAGTAGATGTCCTCATGAAAGGCTTCACCTTACAGAGCTTAACTCATGTTTTATGTCAGATTCTGAAGAATTAATCACAGACTTGAGTTCTATCATCGAAGTGCCTAAAAAAAATTATTTTGATAATAGACAATGTGATAGACTATGACACTTCTCATAGCAAAGTGTCACCAAATCATGTTGGGTCCATTCCCTGCCTGGTAACTAGATAGAGTATGCTGTTACTGCTTTATTTTAATGTGACTTTTCATCCATTATTGTCTTTCTGTCTGAAACATCTTGCATGGTCTTTTTCTGCCTCTTAGGAACAACATGATGATGAATAGGATACCACTGATATATTTCTGAAACCTGCAGATACTGTCATTTTTATTTATAGGTGCTTGGCTGTTTCTCATCTTAATTCCTCTGAGATCTTTGTGACTGACAAGATTTAAATCTTCCAGATTTTGTATATATGTCTTTTTGTTGGAAACGTGTTTTGTAACCTGCTAGCATTCCCTTGGCCATTAACTACTGATTAATGATGCCATTCAGGTACAACGTTTAATTTATAAAAAACCTTGAGGCATATACAGTGTTTTACAAATAATTTAATGTTTATGGTACTCTCAAGTGAAGATTTAAGCATGCAAGTTAGAATGCTGAGGATAAGACATGATAAATGAAGAAATGTATAGGAGAAGTAAAGTGTGAGACATGGCAGGCTGGTTGTGTGGATGTGAACATATACTCTGCTTTGTGTTTAATACTAAGGCTTTAATACTTGATTCTAAATTGTCTTAATGAAAAATGGAGTAAGATATAGAAAAACATACACATATTGTGACTTCCATCTGGTGATCCTTGTTCCAACTAAATTAATTTGAACTCTAATGGTGATAACTGAGGAAAAGAAAACCTTTTCCGCTGAGCATCTTATGCTACTGATTTTAGTTAGCATAACATTGCTGCTGCTTGGAGTATTTCCTTCATTTCTTTTTGGAAGCTCATCCTTCAGAGACACATGCAGCTGCAAACATAAAATGCTTATTTTGCAAGTGCCTGGAACTTGCTGAATCATTCTGTCTTTGCCAAATAAGTATTTTTTTATGTTTTCACCCTGAACTTGATGAGGTAGTACATTCTGATAGCATTTGAGTTCTGAAATCAAGCTGTGATACCTAGATGCATGAAAATTAACTCTTAAATTAGTTTCTTTCCACAACTTAGCTTAGAAGCTTCTGTGTCGTCTGCAATATGGATTGCCCTTTGTGTTGTTTTACATGTTAGTGATTGTTATAAATGGTAGTAGGAACCACAAAATTTAAACTTTCTGTGTTAAAAAAACTTTCCAGTTCCATTTGTCTGTGTGCTCATGTTCAATCAGCCATGTGACGTGTCTTATTTCAGATACATTCAATTGTAGTCAGGCCTGTAATTTCCGTGCTTATTTGGAGACTTTATTGAATAAATTATGTAGCATTCACTAAACATGGAGTTAATCTTTCTGTTGTTCCTTCAAGTTGATTCAGACTTGGAACCTGCTTTAATCATGGTATTCTTTAGAGGAGCTGTTGATAGAAATTATGGATAATGTACTGCCATTCCTCTTAGACAACAGCCATTTAGCTGTCTATGTAACCTAAATGTCACTTTGGGAAAAATAAGCTAAGCTGACATAAGCAAAAAGGTGTTTTACAAACTCAAGACTGGTGTATTCTACTGCTTCATAGTCTGCATCACATTCACCTCAAAACTACTTCTAACCTGATCTCTAATAAAAAAATAATCATTGTATTAGGAAGAATAATTTCTATCTCTGGGTTACAATATGTAGAGCTGCAGAAAAGGCCTATTGTTCTTTACTTAAAGTGCCTGTATTCACAGTATGGATGAAAGGTACTTTTGCACAAGTAAGCCATATGTAATAGTGCAGGGCTGGGTGACTGTCACTTTTTATTTAAAGGACCTCAGTGAACACAAGCCCTCTTTGAAGCGGAAAATGTTCTGGCGCAGAGTTCAAGAGATTTCCTGCTTCCAGACACCAGATTTAAAGGCAGAGTGATCCATGTATGAAATAATAGATCATAAAAACGGTGCAAGGACTGGTGCTGGGCTACTACTTTTCCCAAAGTGTAAACACTCATATGTAGGAGCGACGACAGTAAGCCATAGGAAATTGTAGCTTTTCCTGTACCCACCTGTCTATCCATTTCTCCATTTCACTCTTTTCAGGGAAAAAAAAATAAATTGAACAATCATCCATTTCCTTATGTGAAAAAAAAAAAAAAAAAGACCACCAGAAAAAAATAATAAAAAGAGATCACCATCTCACTTCAGACATCGGACATGGCCTATAAAATCAGATCAGGTTGATGAAAGCATCCTGCATAGTTTTTACTATGAATGGTCTTTTTTTTTTTTTTTTTTTTTGAATGTTTGATGTGCCTAGTATCTAAATTATCTCTAAAAATCTCTTACAGGCCATTTATCAGATTTTTACTCCACATGCTGTTGTCAATTAAGATTTCCCTGGTGATTTCCAAGTCTCATCAAAAGATTTTTACAAAGGAAAAAGTTAAACTGACATAAAGATGTTTAAGATATCCTGCTTACAGGGCTATCTATGCCACTAATGACTGGCAGCATACCCCGAAGAGCAGTCTTCTGGGACAGCTGCCGAGTTTATTTTTCACAGTCATTGTGAAATGAGGCAGGAGGAGACAGAAGAAAAAGGCTTTAAATGCACAAAGGTTAAAATATGTCTAGGATACAAAAGTGCTATCCAAAAAATTTCCAGACTAGCATTAAAACACCTTAAATCCATGGGGCATTTCCAGGATCATTGGCTCACCGTTAGATGATGATTGCCATGCAAAGATTTCTGTAATGAAAGCTCTGAGAATACCAGCTTGTAGAAAGTGACCTTGTACAAGATGATGATGAGTTGATTCAGTATAAACATAGTGTAAGAATAAAAAAAAGTAGCCTTAAAGTTCTCTCTTTCAAACTGTGGCACAGCAAGGCTGGCTCTGTACTCATGGATAACCAGCGCTGCCTGGCGTGTTCCCAAGCACCAGACTCATCATCTATCCCATTACGCTGATCCAGCCATCCCTGGTGTGCTGTTGGCTGATGCCAACCAAGTATGTTCCCAGGCAGTTCCCAGGGACAGTTTAGGGATGTCCCAGCAGTGATTCCCAGCGTTGGGCATTTTTTTAAGTTGTCACAACATTTTGGTGTCTAGGAAAATTCAGTGTCACAACCAGGGAATAGTGCATGCTCATTAGCTTGAGTACACGGGAATATTTTGGGGCATTTTGTTACAGTGTGGATGTCACCTGTGGGAACTAATTAGAGTTGCAGGAGAGTAGTCTTGAATTTGGAGGAGATCACAAGATGTCTTTGGGTAAAGAAGTTATATCAGGCAGAGATTTTTATTAAAATCTTTGCTCCAGTCCCCACTGCTGAATACCCGCACTAGGAAAGACATTTGAAATAAGTGATTACCAGAAACACACAAAATAATGAGACTGCTTATCTGAAGAAGTTTCAAGAGAGGTCAAAAAGAGTCAGAACATATGAACAGTTTAAGAAAAATAAACCTGCAGTATATTTTCCAAAACATGTTAAAGACCAATTTTTTTTTATATATAAATACCAAACATAAAGTTGTAGGAGTTTTCATTAATGTCAGTTAATTGACTCTTGAAGTCAATGCATATTTTAGTTCTGCTTTGACAAGAAGTGAGGTGAATAAATTGCAGAAGGTTTCCTCCCCAAAGCAAAGGAGCTGTTTGGTAAGCAGGAATGTGGATAAAGGAGATGGCATTACCTAAGGAAATTTTACACTGGGAGAGTAAGCCCAAAACTGCATCTTTCAGTGATCAGTATTAGGGTCAGTTCTATTTTTATAGACAAATAGTGACCCTGACACAAGGAGTGGAAAATGCCTGGTGAAATTAACTTGATGATTTGAAGTTAAGATAAAAATGAAACAGTAAAAGAGCTGGATGTGCTCGTGGATTGGAAATAAGTCTGAACAGCATAAAAGGAAAGGTGCTTAGAAAAAAAATTAGGACAGAAGCAGATCAAAGGGAGACCCATTGTTTTGCTTCCAACACTGTCCAATAATGAAAGCCCTGCAAAGCCTGAAGATTGCCTGTACAGTGGGTTTTGCTGGCTGGTGGTGTGGCCTCCAGCAGTTTGTGGTTCAGGGACTCCCTCAGACACGGATGATATCTTTGCATTTCATATCCTTTCCAGCAATTTATCTAATCACTTTGAACTCATCTCAACTTTGGCAGCCATAATATCCTGTGGCAGGAATTGTCATGGCTGAACTCAACACTGTGTTAAGAATCACCTTTTTTTTTTTCTGCCTTAAGCCTGTTATCTGTTAATTTCCTTTGTTCTCTCTTCATTCTTACACTATGAAACGTAGTTAGAAGTGGCTCATTAATTCCTTTTTCTGAACAGAGAGGCTCATAATCTATCATGAGGGGGAAAACTTTAGAAAACCCCAAGTTACTTTCATACAACAAAATGAAAGTTGATGTGGTGTGTGACTTGTTAACAAATGCAAGTGGGAGAACAGCTTCTTCCCAAGGAGAAAAGCTACTGACTTATTAAAAAAAAGCTGGCAGCAGAACAAGTTGAGAAAATTGGCAAGGCATTAATTTAGGGTGGATTGTGAACCTTTCTAGCTTCAGGGCAA
Organism: Coloeus monedula; assembly: GCF_965178545.1. Taxonomy (NCBI): domain Eukaryota; kingdom Metazoa; phylum Chordata; class Aves; order Passeriformes; family Corvidae; genus Coloeus; species Coloeus monedula. The sequence continues at coordinate 25,805,752 of NC_138785.1, read as the reverse complement.
CAGATCCTCTTGGCAGTCAAGTCAAGGCTTCACCTTACACAGATACTGCCTTGGCCAGCGTGGTTGTGGAACAGCCCTTTTTGGGAAACAATCCCTCAGAGGACCACTAGTTCCTCATTTATAGATGATCACCTGAAGCAAGTGTTCAAGCATTCAGAAACATGCCTTTACACCATTCTATTAGCAAAATGCATTTTTATGTGTGAAAAGTGAATGACTGGGAGTCAGCAATCCAGGAGGTCCCTTTCCACTGAACGCTCCTACATGGTCTGGCTGCAGAGATGCACTTCGTTCTCATCCAGATTCATAGTCCTGTGTGATCTCCTGGATTTAGTTGTCTATGTCAGCCTTTTTGCAAAAATACAAAAATGCACATGATGCCCTTTTATTCCCTGGCTCAGTGATTGGAAGTGATTTAATTAAACCGAAGCCAAAACAAACAAAAAAAAGAAAAAATGACAACAGCAACAAACAAAGAAAATCTCTTGTCCAAACTAGATTTTTTGTGAAAAATCCCTTTTCCATCCTGCACATGAAACTTTCATCACTAGTGTTTACTGTGTGGTTTCAGAAATAAATGTCTCCTGGAAAACCACCTCTATTTTGCAAGAAACAGCTAAACAGTCACTGGGTAAGATCAGTGCAGGAGGGTTGGTGACTAACACTGAAACAAAGCTAGACTCACTCCTATTCCAGTGGTTCTAAGGACGGACAGAACACTCTCATGTAGTCAGCAAAAGAGGAACTGCAATCCAAGTCTGCATCTCTCCTTTTGTCATCTTGTGCAGTCAGGCTTCAGCTCTTCCCACCAGAGAGCTGACTACTTGGGGACTGGAGAAGCTGCATTAGGGGCACATATCCTGTTGATTTGGATTATTCTCTCTTTAGCGCTGGAGCTCTGATCATTTCATTACCCAACCACTACACATGCTGCTGATTTTTGTCTACGAGCCAGAGAGCTCCCTCTGAAAGAAAACCTAGGCATTGTTCAAAAGGTATCTTGGACCCACAGTAGAGATGAAGCATGACCAGACTTTGCTTGTTGTGTGTATTTAGGCTGCTCTGAAAGGCGGTGGCTTTGAAGAGTTTAAATGTGGATCAAGCCTTGATTTCTAACACAAGCTGCCAGGATGGGATAGGTGTGCACCAAAGTGCCATAGTTATGCAGAAGGCATCATCTAATAAAGGGTTCCTCAGCGGAGAGAGGAACACGATTCAGGTCTCCCACTATCTGCATAAGGGGGAAAACTATGCTGTTGCTGCCCCTCTTTCTTAAGTGGCTGTTCTTGGTGATGGTACTCTGAGAAGGGTACTCAGACTCACACTGAGAGGATGTAAATTATTACAGACATATCCAAGATGGCCATTTTGAAGCTCAGGTTAATTCCGATTTACATGCTTTGTGCTGTGTCCCAAGCCAGATGTTAAAGTTCCCAGTGAAAGATGCTTCACAAACCTGGACAGCTCCTAGGAGTGGGTGATAGTGAGTGCTGAGTGCTGAAAAGGGCTGAAGTGTTTAATCTTAGATGTAGGCAATTTTAACAGATCTAGCTGAGAGATTTTCTTGATAAATTTTATCAAATTACCTTGAGTTGACTGGGTAAGTTACAAATGAGGTGTGAGTAACCTCTGCCTTAGTACTGATGTCCATGAGGATAACCTTGGTAGGGAGTCACAATCTGGTTTCCTTATTCTCTCCAAAGTCAATGCACTTAATGTGGTGAAGTATAAAACCTGCAGAATAGGAAGGTCTAAGGGAAATTATCTTAAACAGAATAGCCTGTGCCAAGACCTGAGCTGGCGTAGCAGAAATTTTTAAGGTCTCTGATCATCAGCTTCTGATTTATTTTTTAATAGGAAGAGGGGAAATATGTAAAAACCCAAGCTGCTCAACCTTGATTACTGGTATTTTATGCTAAATGTGGTTGTTCCTGCCAAAAATATTAAGCTGGCAAAGAGAAGCTTAGATGTCTCATTATACTATTGCCAAGAAAGTCATGATTTTGAAAGCTCTGCAGGGCGGACCCAGAGGCTCTTGCTGCCAATCTGTTCTGCTATTCACTGCAGAATGAGCAGAATCAGTGCTTTTTTGAAGAAATGAAGCTTCAGGCTACTCTGGATGTGCACTGAATAGATTTTAACAATGATGTTTTTTACGTAACGACTCTGTGGAGCTTTGTTTTTGCTTTATGGCACAGACCGGACTAGATTTTAAACAAACCAATAGAATTCAGGATATGGCTTTGTCTCTAAAAGCATATGTATGAAAAATTATAAAGTAGTGCTTCTAATGCATGAAGTGAGAAATGAACACCTGAAATCCCACAGTACTCTACAAGAGGATGCACTAGTTTTTCTAGATGAATAAGCCAGCTGTTTGGGATTTAATAATCATCTTTGTCCTGAGGGCATGTTTAGTGAGAGGCATAAAATTATATCAAATACTCAGGCAAAAATTATACCCAGTGCACGTGTTTCATTTTGTGATTCATAATCAAGTCAGAACAGTATAGAAATAGACCACTGAATGTCAGATTACTGACATTTAGCAAATTAATATATATTTTAAGTTTTTTCCATAGTGGACTATGAATCAGTCAAAAGTGAGAGAAAGTAGAAAAAGTTCTTATGTGAGAGTATTTACTAACCTAACCAAACAAGAATGAGCTTACCATTCCTGGAGTCAGAAAGAAAAGAAGGAAAAGAAACAAAAGAAAAACAAAACAACAGCAACAAAAACACCCAACCAAAATCTACCCCCCACCAAACCAAAATACAAAGAAAAAAAGGTGCTTGTTGAGATAAGCAATGTTTCATCCACATTTCCTGGCATACTTCATGGGATATATTTTTAAAGAGAAGTTAGATTTGGCACTGATTTTGGAGTCCAAAACCAGAAAGAAACTGTCCTCTATACTTACATTAAAAAGATGTATCTCTCAGTCCAGAAGGATTATAGATCATAGGATCATAGATCTCAAGTGAAAAGGAACTTTTGTTTACTTGCTCTTGACCTTCTGTATGCCAGGAAACCATCTTTGGAGATTTCCATATTGAGCCAACTCAGCAGATTCCTTTGTAATCTATTCTGGCAGCTTGTTAACTTCATTTCAAAAATATAATCTTAAAAAATGCAACCTAATCCTTACTCAAGCACTCAAGTGCCTCTTGGAGAGCCCAAGTTGGCTAGATTGAAAGGTCTACTGAAGAGAAATATATTCCTTTCATACAGAACAAATGGATCATGACTCAATTGCCTCTTAAACCTCTTCACTTGAGGTGCCTTAGTCTTTTATTTAGTCTTTCACTGGACAGAACAAGGTCATTTTCAAGGTCTGTCTTCTATTGTATATTGTATACAATACACATTAGTTTGTCATCATTGTTTTCAAAACAGTGTCAGACTTTTACACAGATAATGCCATTTTACATGGATGCAAAGAAACCTCAGTGTCTTCCATTTCTACATCTCTTTCAACATCATTTCACTAAAAGCCTGCTGAAGACAGTGAAGTTGTATGGGTTCACTGGGAGCTTTCACGTTCCCATTCCACCATTTGGAGACAGCATTAGCAGACCTTATATATTTGGGTTCTGTGGAAAAGACAAATGAGTGCACAAATTGCAGCTGTAATTACTTTGTATGAATGCTCTTTGCATACCATCAGAGTAAACTCTGGAAGGAATATTTTATAACAGGAGAAGTTCCCTGCCGGAGCTGTGCATACTGAGAAGATTGCTGATAAACAGTGGGAAATAGTACACAGTGGACAGTGGAATTTCTAGCTATGATGAAGTCTGATTCCTAGGCCAGAAAATACACATATTTCACTCACTCTTAAGGACTTGGGATAGGAAGGTGACACGTCTGCTGGCTGTAGTGTCGGAAGCTGTAAGAGGGAATCATTTGGGTGTGGTTCTTAAGGCAGTACATTTTTGTGTGCAGCACTGAACTTGTAGCCCTTTGATGACAAACTCCTGGGGAGTTAGATGAGCCCCACCTGGCCTTTCCAATTTGCAGTTCCCTCTCTGATAGTTCAGATTTGAGATGCCAGAATTGGGACATTACAATGACCACCGAGAGGAACAAATAACTCAGAACAGGGAGCATGTCAAAGCAAGGAGTCCTTAAAACACCTTGGTTCATTTGTTTGCAGCTGACATCATCTCAGCCCTTAATAAAAATGCTGGTCAAAATCCTCCTCTGCAATATTGTGGAGAAAACTGTGCCTTTCAGAAGTGTGAATGTCAACTGAAAAAGAGAGGGGTCATGTTTTCTTTGAGAACTTATTTTGGCTTTGCAAGACTGGTAGCTCTTTGTAGACGTACTATACATGTGGGAATTATCAAAATCCGCAAAATTTGATTCTAACACTGCGTACTCACAGTGGGGCAGCCAAAGCTGAGGTACTTTGTCAGTTTAAATATCAGCCAGCTAAAGTCTACTAAGCAGCCAACTACACATCTCTTTAGTAGTATTCTAATTCATGTACTGTAATTAGGCTTGAATACAAAATATTGATTTAGTAGTAATTACATTTGTGCAAGCATTAAGATAATGTTTCGGGAAATCTGCCTAGGTTCAGCATGAGGTTTCAGATAATGAAATATTCAGTCTATTGCTGTGTAAAAGAGCTTTTAAATAAAACTTAGTCTATACTCTAACTAATATAAATTTGTTTGATTCCATCCTCTGACATTTTTGGCTTGAGACATTCCACCAAAACTGAAATATCTTCCAGTGGATTCTAGCTAATTAGAATATATCAGCTTTTTTAATGTGTTCTGAGATGATTCAGGGAAAGGATGTGTGACACCTGTAAGAAATAAGGCAGCATTTAGAGAGCACTGATTTATAGCCATAAATTTCATTAGTTGTAGTGCTAAATATGCTGCAGAGTTGTAACTACTCTGTCAGCCTTAAATATTGCACAAGCAACACATTCACTCTGAGAGAGCACGAAATCTTGTGATTCCTGGGTAGCAACTTATTTTCCTGTTCACTCTTCTTACAGTATTTTTAGAATTTTTCATCTCAAGATGTGCATAAACACATGTTTTATTTACATTTGTACACACTAAGAGGCAGACTTATTTATGGCATCTACAAGTATATGTAAGTGTAAGTTCTGGGCATACACAAAAATTTAGTCCTAACTTGTTTTTAATCTAAATGGCTGCCCAATAAACTTCACTCCAAAGATCTGTTACTGTAGCAAAGGGGAACCAGTCAGAAAATGGCAGATATCCAGAGCAATGGTTTAGTTAAGGATCATTGTGGCAATGAAGTAACTCAGGACTGAAGTAACAACTATATAAATTGGACTTTCAACAGGAATTCTTGTATTACCAGTCCAGGTGCTCTGCAAGCAATTTGTACATTGATATATGTTTCGTAACAGGGTAGATATTATGTCTCTTCCAGGGGGAAATAAAATCATATTTGATTTCTAATTTGAAACATGGTATTTGAACACTCATTTCAGACCAGGAACAGCTATTTAGAAGATCCCCTGCTGTCTGCTTGTTATGCTGCAGGGGAACAGGAATTCAGGAGGAGAATCATGGATGGTTCCATAGATGGATAGATAAATAGACAAACACACAAATATAAATATATATATATATATATATGTATATATGCATCTATGTAGGTGTAGATAGATATATAGATATAAATATAGATGCAAACACATAAAATAAATGGGGTTTATATAAACCCCACTTGCAGTCAAGGCAAGAAAGAAGATCTGAAGACTGCACTGTGCTGTGTCTGCTTCTTTGTCAGGCTGGGAATATCCCAAGGATGAGGGAATTTTTTTGACCTGAGCTTTGTAAAATATAAAGTCTGTTGATTATCCTGCTCCCTGTGGCCCAACTGATAGTGAAAATCCAGGCCTGGCTCTACCCTGCCATAAGTTGGGAAAGCTGGAGAAATGAAGCAAATCTGCAGATGAAGCAAATAACTCAACTCACCTGGGAAACTTCTCTAGAAAGGCTTATGGTGGGTTTCTATTTTAATTATGCTTTCCAAGGCAGGCTCAAACTGAGGAACTATTAACCTCTGGCTAGTGCCACAGCTCTCTTACTCACACAGTAATATAGAATCTGCTGTGTCTAATCATAGCTAACATCCACCAATGAGTGTCCCCTGTTGGATGGTGATCAGGCCTAGAGCTCTCAGAGGAGAAAATTAATTCCTGTAGTTGGCACACTTAAGCTGACCTGCCCAGCCCCCATAACAAGTTTCATTTTCATGGCTATCTATTAGAATAATTCTTAATATTTGAAGCATCAGGTGAAATATGTCTTTAAAATAAGAATTACACCTGCATACAGTATCTATGAGTTGTCTTGAAATGCAAAAGATATTTTTTACTGAGATAAATATTAAATGTTCTAAGCATATTTCCAGAAACAGCGTTGAGCTAGGAAAACACATATTCAAATAAATATCTCTTTGGAGATTCATTGTGAGTGAATGTTCAAAACCAGTTATGTGAGTAATACATTGAACTAGATGACTTCATTGCAATAGGGAATATGTATTTTTAAAATGCTTCGGCATTCAAAAAGGTTCTAATAGTCCTGGTGAGAACCGCATTTATTGCTCCACAGTATGTCTCCATGTGAAACTTTGCTTTATCATGAATACCATCTTAGATCCTCCTGAACAGCAATAACAAAGAAGATAGATTAAGCTTCCTAAAATTCAGTTTGAGAAACCCCAAAGAGCCCACTTCTGTGCATTTCTCTGTGTGCCAGATTCTGCTGTCACTGCCCTCCTTTGCCTTCACAGTCCTGCTGCATGAAGAGTGGCCATTTTGATTTTTTCATGGTGAGACATCATTAATTCTTCTACAGAGAAAGCCTTGGCTACAACATCTCCTGCAGTATGCCAGATTTGTTTTATAAAAGTTGTTGCTTAGAGGGTTTCTCATTATTATAATGAATCCCAAAAAACTGATAATCCCTACTTTCGCGAGGTGCATGAGAGCTCTGCATGCACTTCCTCTGAACAGGCTATTCAGAAATGAGAGAAGAAGAGGGGAGAATAAATTTTTTTGTAAGAGAAAGATTGTATCATCAATTGAAAGAAGCTAAAGAAAACATTTCTAAAATACAATTTACCCCTTAACCCACTTTTCAGACACATCTCAAAACATACTGAGGTACAACACCATACTATTACAGCAACAATATTGCAGTGTAAGAGAGAAAAGCCAGGTAGGTGCTAAAATCCCTGGCAGGGGATTGTCGGACACCTTTCTAGCCAGGAAGAACAAATGAAACATCCTTCCCAAAGTGTCAGTGGCACAAGCAGACATCAGTTAAAATCAGATTTGGGACCCTGAGCATCCCATGGGTGCAATCCTCTGATGTGCTGAACATATCTGGATTCGATCACCTCCTCCCACAGCTGCTAGAAAGGAAGGGGGCTCTTCCTGTCTTTGTTTGATATCTGCTGGCCTGTGTGGAGTGCAGCAGTTGTGTGGGAGCTGACCCTGCCGAGATATCGTCCTTTGTGCATCCCTTGAGCTGTCCCAGGCAGCCCAGCCGTGGAAACGGGAGTGAATGAAGTTCCCTTGGGAACTGTCCCATGTAGCTCTCTGTGCCTGGAGAGATGCAAAACGAGAGGGCTGCCACTTGCTTTTATGTTAACCTGTAGCACAGGAGAGCACCAAAGATGGCAGTGTACCCCAGCACCCCAAGCAGGTGCTCCGGCCCCCTCCGCATCTGCGCAAGGAAGCACTTGACTTCCCCAAGCACACCTCGATGGCATTAACTCCAGGGAAAATCATCCTTGCAGACATCCTCTGCATGAGCTGGGGTGTTTCCCTGCTGGGCTTTGAGCTGGGCCCAGGTTCAGATACCGCCTGAGTCTGGTTGTGTCCATGCCAGGCAGGTTCTGTCCTGCAGTGAAAGGGGGTGTGTAGGATGAGTGCTCCCCCGTGGGCCTGGCGGCTCCCACTGAAGGAGCACAGCACTGCTTGGCTGAAGCTAAACCCTTGCAACACCCCTAACTGCAACCTCCATACAGCAGGACGAAGCACCAAAAGTTTTATCTGCTCCAGTGGATCCCTTAGACTCACTTCAAGATGGGATTGCTAATATCTGTCTCATTGCTCCCTAGCTTATTAGCCCCCCGCCCTAGCACCAGGGAGCAACAAAGTTCAAAAGTCTCCATGTTTTTCTCTTGGCTTAACCTAAGTATCACCACCCTCAGGTCACCTGGGCATGTATATGCATCCACCAGCACTCTCATGCTTTGTGGGTGATATCTAGGGGAGCCCAATCCTTGCACTGACAGGCTGCAGTTTGCACCAAGCAGAGAGAGCCAGAGGCAGCTGTTTGGGAAGAATGAGCCTGAGGCTTCATTTACAGAAGGATTATGCACCAGCACATTTTGTCAGAGGGTGTGATTTTTTTCCTTCTCTATCTAATGATATAAATGCATTCCCTCAGGTGTACACAACTATACCAGTATGTACGTGCTTACGTCTTTATAGTTTACATATTGCTGTAATTAAGGTAGCAGAGTTTATGCTCCTTAATTAGGAGGAGAATGTCTCCAACTCTCGAGCCAACTATAAGAACCCGCACACATTGCTGGCCCAGCTTCTTGTAGCTAACCCACGAGACTTTCAGCATCTTTTCAGTGCTGATTAGGGAACAGAGACAATGAGGAAGGACTGTTTCTCATTATTTTCATGAACAGGCTAGACCTTCAAAAGCATGCTACAAAAAAATAGCAAATTGCACAGTAAAATATAAATAAGGCCTGTCTGGGAGTATACAGTGCTTGGTAAAACCAGGAGGGAGCTCAGGCTGTGGGAGAGAGGGATAAAGAAGGAGCTGCAGGCAGTGCCCAAGCCTCTAGCTGGGAGGTTGCCAGAGAAAGAGCGAGTCAGACAAAAAGAGCAATGGGGTGAAATGCAGTGGGAAGACGACTTAGTTAAGCTGACCCACATAGACTACTTTCCTTTGATAGCAGCAGTCAGTTACCTATGGTGACACTCAAGAATCCATTTTTTTAAAGTTATGACCCAAAATCTACCTCCAAGTCATTACGAGCAGAAGGGAATTGTGCATTTACCCTCTGCTGTGCTGACAGCTCTTCACACCCGGGCAATTCTCAACAGCATCTCTTTTGATGAGCAAGTACCCACTGTTCAGAATCAGCAGAGGTAAGGGTAGGAGCACAGTTAACACAGGATGATTAACATGGCTTTGGTTTCTGAACTAGAAGAACTGATAAAATATGTGATTTCCACCTTTTTAAGTTTTGAGACTCATTTTTCTTCTACACAATTAACTTGCTAGCCTGAAACTTAAGATGTACCTGTGCAGGGAATAGTAATGTTATGCATTTACTGTGATATGAGTACATATCACATAGCTTTCTCTACTATTGAAAAAGCCAGAAGAAAATGTCATTAAGGGGATGGTAGTATAGTTTATATCCCCCATCATGCAACAAGCTTAATCCTTGCATGAAGAAAATTTGAAGTGCTGGTCTCTCTGAGTAATGACTGATCAAATAAAGCACAAATGACCTGGCAAGGAGCAGTTGCAAACTGAGGCACTTTGTAACCTTATTCAGTGCAAAGGGAGCACGATGCTGCTCCTGAAACTGCACCCTTGTTGCTGCTGGGATACCCTGGTGTGACCCCCCCACTCAGAGCCTCCGTGTGCAAACTCCTCATGAACTTGAACTGGGGCTGGGTTGTCCCTTGGCTTGCAAGGGAAATATTTGAAAAATTTCCAATTGCATATTTTCCATTGCACACACATTTATAGAGAAAGATTTCTCCCCTTAAAGGGTACGTTATTACAGAAATTTCTGCCAAGTGGAATTCACACAGCATGCTACCAGGACATTTAACCTGTTGCGAAGATAAAATAAAGCCAATAAAAAAGCAACAACATGTATTACTTAGAAAATTGCGTGTGATCTGGTTTTATAAACTTCCTGTTTGTCAATAGGTCCTTTGAGATCTTTTCCATCCCATTTAGACCCAAAGTCAGGGAATACTGCCTCGTGATTTCCAGGTAGATAAGATGACATTACCTTCTTTCATCTCATCTAGAAGAGGAAAACATAAACAGATCCAGATTACAGATTTTAACGCAATTATCTACATTACCAAGCCATTAATAGCAGATTAGTAGTATGATATTCAATGCCAGCACATTAACTAGATTAAGAGTATTTTTCCTGGAACATGAAAATTTTCTAGGACAGTTTTTTTCAGGAGGTAGGACATTTTGTCTCTCATTTTACAAATGTGGTGTGAAACGAAAAGAGGAAAAACACTCCCTCCTCCCTCCTCCCCCAACTCTCTGAGGAGGAGACTCATCATGGCACATACAAGAAAAAACAGCCACCCACACACTGGAGCCCTTCAAGCAGAAAGCACCTGATGGGAATTTAAAAGTAGGTTTTCAATGGTGAAGTTGGCAGAAATCTACATAAAAGCAGTTCTTCAAGGGAGGCTATTATGTGATATGAATTAGATGAATGTATTGAGTTCCTCCTTTTATTTTTCTTTTTTGAAGCTGTGAAGTCTAAAATTAAGTTATTGTTATCCTGATCAAATATTTTCTTTGCAAGAGCTCATGCCTGAAGAAAAGGAATAAAAATAAAGAAAATATAAGGAACCATAATATATTTTAATGAAAGAGAGGTTACTTATCACTCAAAATCCTGAATCTCTATTTTTAGAAATCTGAGTGCTAGCTGCTTGAGTCCTCAAAACCCCCACTACACACAGAGTCTAGCATTTAAAAATGAAATACTTGCAAAGAAACAGCAAGAAAATATGGACATGGTAAGTAATCAATTTGATTTTAAGATCATTTTATAAGACACTGAAGTGTTTATATTTTTTCTTTTAGTAACAAAGCCTAATAACATTTTCATAAGAATTACACATGTTTTTCCAAAAGTTTTTCAGAGTCTTCACATGGGCCTCTTTAGGGAGTTGCATTTCTTATTCTTAGAGAGTTTATGGCTACATTAAATACATTTCACTTCTGAATCAGTTCCTTCTTCTGTAATGAAGGGAGAAGAAAACAGATGATGCTGGTTGAGATCTCACTTAAATTTTCATTGCCTATGCATGCATTATATAAAATGAATTTAAGTAGCTTTCTCAGTTTAAATTTTTCTTCCTATTTATTTTCAAATCGGAGCCAAACAATTGGAGCTTTTATATCTAGCTTGTTTTCTCTTCAGTGAAATGAAATTTTTAAATGGCTTACTGATTTGCAGGTTATTGATAACTCAGTCTGACAGGTAATTTCACACCAGCATCATTGCTGGACTTGGTCTGGATCTTCCATACACCAAGGACATAACCATATCTGTCCTTCTTGATGTGAGTTTCCTCTGATTTACACCATTTGAAAGTAACATTGTGGGAAAATTATACTTCTACCTTGCCCCACCAGTTGTGAAAGCCTTCATCAACATCACCAGCTCAGCACATCTTTCCTGTGAAGTATCTAAGGACAACTGAGATTTTTTTGTCTACCACCTCGTGTATGAATTAGCTCATAAATCACCGGCGTTAACTCTGAAATCTGAATTGCTATGCACATGTTCTGGGCCTAGACTTTCTGATATGCTGTACCTGCAACTGGCTGGTGGTAACTGCAGGTGTACTCAGTGTGATGTGACTTCTTAACCATTGAAAAGGGAATCATAGATTGCTCAATCATTTAGATGAACAATGACAATACAATAAAATCCTCATCCTGGCATTCATGGAAAGTCATTATTTCTGACCACCATATCCCTTTTATCTCTACTATGTGGCTTTCACAGATGAGGAGCACAGTAAGAAATGCACACATTTCCTGCTAAGGAAAACTGCACATCCAGTCCTCAGTAATGCCTTTTGCTGTTACCACTGTGCAGAAATGTCTGCCTCTAGCTGCCGCAAGGCCCCTGATGGCTTTGCAGATGAGGAACTCACTCAGAGATGTTAAACAGATTGGGTTGTGTGGTTTGACTGTCTGGAAGTCCTTGCAGGGGTACTGTCACCTGCAGGTGACTGAAAAGAATGTATGCACAAGTCAAAGCCTTATCCTGGGCCACTCTATGCCAAGTAACAGCTCCTGCCTTTTCACATGCCACTGTGCTGCTGGAGTGAGTCCAGGGGAAGGCCATGAAGATGATCAGAGGGCTTGAGCACCGCTCCAGTGAAGACAGGATGAGAGAGTTGGAGCTGTTCAACATAGAGAAGAAAAGGCTCTGGAGGGCCCTTGTAGTGGCTGGGGGCTTACAAGAGCTGGAGAGGGAGATTTTATCTGGAGAGGTAGTGATAGGACATGAGGAATAGCTTTAAACTGAAAGAATGTGGGTTTAAGTTAGACATTGGGTAGAAATTCTTTACTGTGAGGGTGGTGAGGCACCAGAACCGGTTGCCCAGAGAAGTTATGGGTGCCCCATCCCTAGAAATGTTCAAAGTCAGGCTGGATGGGGCTTTGAGCAACCTGGTGTGGTAGAACAAACCTGTCCATGATGAGGTAGCTGGAGCTAGATGACCTCTAAGTCCCCTCCCAATCCAAATGTGATTCTGTAATTCTATGGTTCTATTTCTGTATTCATGGATCTGTAATCCAGCTCAATGTGGAAAACTTGAGATTTTCTAGGGTGTTTTTACCTCTGTGATTGGCTGATATTTGTAATCATGTGGGAGCACCCAAGGTACTCTGACTCATCTCTTTAGTCCTGATGGAGGCTGGGATACAGGCTTTTTATTAATCAAATGAAGTCAATGTGATAGTGGTGGAGGAAGATCATATCATATCATATATCATATCATATCATATCCTATGTCTTAACTGCAAACGCAAGTTCCTGCTGTCTCTCAAATAAATCTTAGAAGTTCCCTTCCTGCATCAACTGCAAACATCAATGTGAACTCTGTTTCAAAGGAGAATTCAGAGAAACTGCTGTTACCACAGCACTGTGCAGCATGATACAAAATGATTCAATTAAATTCCTCTTCTTAGCTTTACAGCTGAGAGTGTGTATATTCTCTTATCTTTCAAATTTTTAGTATGGTTCCCAAGCTGTAATTGGACCTTAGTGTGAAATGGAGCCTGGCTGTGTTACAGACACAGACACACCAGCCAGGTGCTACTGCTCAGTATCTGACCCTCCTCTCATGCTGAACAGAGTTGAACGGTAATTGGAGACCTCATTTGTGGAATTTGTAATAATGATCTCCCCCGCATTTTGTACATGCAACTGCCACTTTGTGAAGATCCTGAAAATTAATTCATTGTAGCTCTCTCCTTATGGATTTACTGCAAAAGGGTTGGGGTAACTATAAAGGAAATCTATTCCTGCAAGTGGCAGGTCATTTTCTTTGAGAGGTGCCTCTTAAAAGTGCAGAAAATCAATTAGCCATCCTTGTATGTCTGACTTATGTCTTTTATACCACTGAGCACCAGATTAATGCCACCCTTGAAGTCAGTCCCACTCTAACAGAGTGCTGGCCCACTAGCATGCATTTATTTTGACAATAAAATCACAACTCTTGTTTCTTGAAAGTATGGCATTTCTCATTTCCAATAAATACTACTTCTGCCTGGTGGAGAAGATTTTTGGAGGAATGATTCAAGAATTACATGAAACATAATGAAAAATAAGATAATTACTCTAAATAACTATTTTAAATGATGGCTTGCGGATATTCTAAATATCATCTGTGATGAATGGCTTGGAAACTTAAATAGCAGTTAGAATATGTACAGTTGTTGGGGTTTTAGTTTAGTCTTAGTTTTTTTTCTGTTAAAGGAATTTTCTCCCATATGCATGTTGCTAGGGGACAAATAGCTGTACTTAAGAAAGACAAAAAAGGGAGTGGGGCGGGCCTGGCTACTCCTTTTGTCTACACCTGGGTGTGGGGGCAGTTCGCTCTGAGCGTCCGGAGAGAGAAGCTGCAGAGAAAGGAGCTGCTGCTTCTTTCTTTTTGGCCGTTCTTCTCTTCCTGCTGGAAACAACGCCGGGACCCCAAAAGCCGCTTTCCCTGCCCTGCTGGAGGCCGAGCTGTGGCTGCCCTGCCCCGCTGCTGCTGCTTCGAGCTTTCGCTACGCTGTAGCCCTGCTCGCCCTGCCTGCCTGGGCATCCGTGGGGTTCTCCCATCTGGATACATCTCGCCTGCCACCCGGGATTTGCGTTCGTCCCTGCCGCTCCAGCCTGCCGCTCCCGCCTGCCGTTTCCAGCCTGCTGTTCCCAAGAGTCCGGGATCGGCTGCCCAGGGGTTTGTGAAGCCTTTGTTCCTTCCCTTCCCGGGATCCCAGGCCGCCATTGCCGCGTGCTCCCCGAGCTCGCTCCGGAGCGCCCCCTGCAGCCGCGGGGGAACCATCGCACCTGCCCTGCTCACCGGGAGCCGCCAGCGCCCCTGCCGGCTGCGAGCGGAACTGCACCCCAGGGGAAAGGGCCCGACAGCCGAGAAGGCTGGCACTGGGTTTGTGATTGTTTGCTGATACTGCCAGAGTTATTGCTGTTTGTTTGACTGGTTATACGCATATAGATATATAATAGTGAAGAATTGTTATTCCTATTTCCCACATCTTTGCCTAAAGGCCCTTGATTTCAAAATATAATAACTTGGAGGGAAAAGGGGTTATATCTGCCACTTCAAGGGGGGCTTCTGCCTTCCTTAGCAGACACCTGTCTTTCAAAACCGAGACAACAGTTTAAATTTCTAGGCTCATAAAACTCTAAGCTTAGGAAACTTTCTACTATGCTACAGAGACTTTTTTTGCTTCTCATTTTAAGCCTGTTCCAGAAGTGAATTATGGATCACACTGCAGCACATTAGCTGTCACAGTGAAATTTGGCAACCCTGCCAGAGTACCCACAGTCTGTTTTATGACTTCATAAAATGCCCTATAAACAAACACTACAAATATATAACTGATATCAGAAGTCTTAGCCCATAAAGGAATTCCAATACAGCCACAGAACAAGTCCCAGTGTATTTGATTTCCTGTAGAAGGGCATGAGGCAACTGGTGTTGGTTGGGTACAGGGCAAATTGCCAGAGAAGGGTTTGTCATTTTGTTTTTTAAATATCTGCCTGCCATTATTCATTGTGCCACGATGCAAATTTCTAACACATTATAAACTACATGCCTGTGTTTGGGCATTTGGTATTTCCACGTCATGGCAATTTAAGTGATTGATTTTAAGGGTTACTTCACTTTTTCCCTATTTTTAGAATAGCTATAAAGCAGAAGAAGATAGAGCCTTAAATTTTCTTAATCAGTCTGACTGCAGACGTGAGTATGACATGAACACTACAAAGATATCTTTGATGGATGTTATGCAACATGAGCTTATTAATTTTATTTTACTTGTACCATGCTCTGATGTAGGTGAGATAAAGTAGCTATGACACCTAGCAGAGGGAATTGGGTACTTCACAGTGGGGTTCAGCTCATTTAAGAAGATTCCACTTATGATGTGGTCACTCTTCTTTTAAATCCATGTAACTCTCTAATGGGAACTAAAAACAGTATTTCAGGTCTCATCTCATCAGGAATGAACGGCCAAGTCTGAGTTTACAGGAAATAAGATCTCAGGTGAAATCACCCTTACTTAAACTAAATTGAAACAAAGCATCTAGTGCGTGAGAAGTGGAGGAAACACACACAAGAGGAAATATTTTTTGGGGGGAGAGGATAAATTCTTAAGTGACATTTCCACCCCTCGATATCAAAGTCCTTGGGAGAAGATGAGATTGAAAAGCAGCTCTAAAACTTGACTAAGCTTTTGTCAATATAAAAAAAAGATAAAATTGTACGTAGCTTTTCAAGAGTCTGCTAGCAAATTTTTAAGAGAAAAACAAAACCACAAATATTTATTTAATTCAGCAAGACAAATTCCGTGGAGTATTTCCCTGTGTATGTGTACATATGTAGAGGTTTAAAATAAATTTATCTCAGGATTTACTAATAAAAAGCGATGATATTAAGCAAAAGTATCGAACCGAAATAAGCATGATAAAGCATGGTGTCTGATAAAGCTAATGTGAAAATAAATTTAAGCAGATCCAAGGCTGCCAGAGGTCTGCACAGTTGAGAGAGTCAGCAATGTAAGTATAAGTCTGACTCCCTGAACACAGCAAATCTGAGCACAGGCTGAAGAAGTGATGACTGCTTTTTTTAGCAGCATTTCCCTCTGTCATGGCCATTCTCCCTCCAGCAATAACAGTGGGAAGGGAATTCTATCATGGATGCGTTGAATCCATGGATCCAATGCACCTACATATCTGTGTCTGAAGGAGCAAACTGTAATAATAGCAGTAAGTTTAGAGAACACCCTGAACAAAAGAAATAAAAGAAAGAAAATTACCTTTGTGCACACAGGAAAATCATTGAGATACTAAAATTTGTAGCATTTCTATCTAACTGCAGTAATTTGCTGTTAAACTCTCTGCCTATAAGAATGATATTACAGATATTAGGCCATTTGGCTTGTAATTGCTGCTTCTTATTCTAATCTCATTAATTTGAAAACTGGCAAAAAACCAAGCTTGCTTATCCCTATTTAGCCCTATTCCTTGATGCCTTTCTCTGGTTTTTTGTTTGTTTGGTTTTTTGTTGTTGTTTTTGGTTGGTTGGTTGGTTTTGGGCTGTTTTGTTTTTATTTGTTTTGTTTTGATTTGTTTTGTGTTCTTTTGTTCTTCCACTTGGAAAACTTCATTTAATGTGCACATGCAAGATTAAGATAGGATTTCTGCTGAGGTTGGTAAAGTCAGGCTGGGGAAAAGGAGTTGGTACCAATTCAGTCCTCTCCTCCCAGCTGTTGCTTGTTCTGTTTCTGCATCATCTCCAGGGTCCTCCCTGCTCCAGGCACCCATCACCAGTATTGACAGCTCCTTGTGAATTTCCTTGGGTTTGCTTCTCTTCATCTTTTTGCTTCTCTTTCCTCATCCATTGGTAGCTCTTGAATTCTGGGTTTCCTAGCTCAGGGAGCAAAACATCTCTGTTGAACTTCTCATGCTGATTTCTCCTGGTTCACATCTGTCAGTGCAGGCTTCAGGTTCACCACATTCCCAGCTAAACATCTGTTGGGGTCCCTCCCCTGCCGTGTAGCCCTGGCAGAGGGGCCCTGAGGGCACAGGCACGGGGTTTCCCTGCCCCTGCTCAGCCTCGTTCCCATGGGTTGGTTTGTGTTCCCTGCGCGGGCAGAAGGACCCTCGGTCCGTGACTGGAACAGTTCCTGGGCAGAGCCCCGGCCATGCGGCTGGAGAAATAAACATCTCTGAAACAGCTATCAAGAATCTGCCTGTCCATATATATTTCCTTTCCACAGGACTCCTGGTTTGGTATATGTATGTTGCAGTATCCCCACTGCAACAAACATATCCATGTTAGTTGTATTCACATTTATGATACAGCTTACTCTTGGACAGTTCAAAATGCCTGGCACGTCTAAGAGCTCTGCATCCTCTTCAGCCTGCAATGAGTTTATCCTCAGTCCCCTGGCCTTCTCCAGCTTTTCCTCCCGGGTCTATATGCAACCATTCCTTCAGACTGTATTACAGCAGTGGCCCCTCTAGCTGTTTTGTGGGCTCTCACATGGTTCTGTCCTGGATCTTTTTGTATTTGTAAAATTTCTTTCTTATCTATTGCCCATCTCAACTATTGCCTCTAGGAGCATGAATCACACATCTGCCACTCCCATCTTGTAACTGCACCATCAACTCAAATTCACCCCAGAGGTCTGAATGTTTTCAACCAAATCTCTCCTTATTACCACCTTCCTCACTCATTATTTGTGAGTCAAGACTGCAGACAATTTGGCACTTTCCTATGCAGTGTAGGTCCTTGTAGTGGTTTGGTCCAAAATACTGATTACTGTTTATCTTCTGTGAGATAAGAATTAGGAGAAACGCAAAGTAGGCACCAAACTTGAAAGAATAGAAAGAAGTTTATTAACAGACCTAAAAGAGGGGAGAAAAAAATTATACCACACCTTCAGAACTCTCCTCTTCCCCCCACCTTCCTCCCTTCTCCCACTGACAATGTAAAAAGACAGCCCTTAAGATGTTCAGTCTGTTTACCACTTCCATAATAACCTTGTTCAGTCCATTTAGAAAGAGAAGTCTCTTCTTGCTCATGCTATGAAAACATTATCACCACAAGACAGCCGCCCACTTCCAAATATTGTTCAGTCCATTTAGGAAGAGGAGTCTCTCTGCCTGCGTGTGAGTCCTGTCCCACAACTTGCAGCTTTTCCCACAACTGCTTTCAAGGGTCCACTCTTGAAGTTTTTGGGGTACAATTTTAAGGTTGAGCCGTTCAGAAACAAGAACAGAGGCCCTTCTCCTTCCCTGGGAGCAAAGGGTCTTCATCATCTTCATCGTTAGGACTATCTCTGGGAACATCTCTAGGGACTGAGGTTTTCTCCTTTCCCGTTTGGAGCAAAAGTCCTCATCTGGTTCATCTCTCCCTGTCCAAACTTCTCATGAAATTACAGCTGCGTCAGCATCTGCCTATCTCAGTGCAGGTGCTTTTGCTTACGAGTTGAACACTCCACCCCCCATATCTTCATGGAATTACAACGGGATACTCTGATATATCATAGCTTCACAACAGAATTTCAGCTTTAAGCATCTCCTCTCTCTCTTCCCTCAGGTTTTCAGCTCTTCACAGCAATAAAAGGGTTAATCTCACCTCGGCCTTGCAGCTTTGCAGCTGGAATGTTGAATTTTTCTTATCGCAGTGGAGAGGGGGGAGAGCCGAGCCGCTCTGGCTGCCCACGGCAAGGCAGTGGGGGGGTTCCACAGCTGGAACAGGTCCATGGCTCCAGGATGGCCGTGGCCCAGCCTGGCCTGGCCCAAGCAGGGCCTGGCCGGGCCCGCTGGCCCCCACACGGGGCCCGCAGCCACCTGTGCCAGCGCCGGAAACGAGAGAGAGCTTGGGGGGGAGTTTGCTTATTCTTAAATGTGGATCACAGAGGTGGTCACAACTTTAAGTGGCTCAAAGAATTGTCCATATTCAAACTGGCCAGCTGATAGGCTCTGTTAGGTCATAGAGGAAGCTGTAAGAAGAACATCACTTCCAAGACTCAGCTTGCTAACCTATGACAGTCCTCACATATAAATCACATATGAATTCTGTAGTAGTCTCCCTAGAGAAATATCCACATTTCCAGCTAAAACTATCCAGGCCATTTTGATGTTTAGCAACTACCTTTTCCTTTGTCTTCCGTAAATAAAGTTTTGTGCTGCTCATACTTATTCAGAATTTGTAGAAAAAAACCTGTTCACTTTGAATGTTAGAAACTTGTATTCTCATTGAAGACCCCTGAATTATCTGTTCTCCTCTAGTAATGTATCTATCGCCTTTCACTGTAAGAACTAGAACATTTTAAGTTGTTCGCTTTTTAAGTTTCCATTATATTTTCATGCCTCTCCTAGGCTGTACCTTCCATGTGAGGGGGAAAAGAGCACCTTGTTGCCATTCATCAGATTATTGTGACTCATTGTTCTGTTTCTTGATGTAAAGTGAAAAATAACACATTAGTTATTTAACTGACATGTCGAGTTCACTGCCTCTTGCAATTGCCCCAAGTGCATTCTACATATTTTATCTCATCTTCTACTTACACGGCAAGTTGACTAAGAGGAATAACAACGTATTTCTTGTTTTGATGAACAGCTGCTCCTGCAGTTGGATCTTGGTCCACACCTGGAGTCTTTGGAGCATACGAAAAAAAGAGCTGCCAAATAAAAGCGATCGTTCAGAGATTTTTGTCTGTCATTCCCAGTGGTCTAGCTCATAGTGAAGGATTAAAATGGGTTTGTCCTTCAAGACAAACTTCAGGAGTGTGCTGTTTTGATCCATGGCATAAGGTATTCCACTGCATTCCTCACCCTCATGAGGCATCTCAGAGCTTCCAATGCAGAAAATGCATGTAACACAGAAATCTGTTACCATAAAATTTTAATTAAGTGTTCGTAGTTTGGGTAGTAAATATGGATTCATACCAGGATGAATATATAATTTACTGAATAAACAAATAAATATACAGAATCAATTGGTTATTCCTAGCATACAATGAGTTGATTTCCAACTGACATGGCACTTTCTCTGCATCATTAAGGTTTACATCAATTTTCATTCTCTTATCTATTAAATATTCCTCAGATTCATAACGCAATCAGGTAACCTATTATCAAAAATGATCTTGGATTCTTTCTGGTATTGTTTTATTCATGGGTGACTCTCGAAAATCCTTAAAGATGACTAACCACACATTTTAGGAAAAAAAACATTTCTACAAAGACTGCAAGGACATTTTTTTTTCCTATTTGAAAGAGCTACTCAAGGAATAAATTTCTCCCTTTTTTAACTAACATGATCTTTCTGAGCCCACTTACTGATTTGTCTCACTTTAAAAATCTGCACATTAACATCCTCTGTTAAATTTCAGTTGGATCATTTAAGAAGTGCTTAAGAATTAAGTTGTTTTACTTAGAAACCTTGGACAGAAGAAAACATAAAAATGCAATAAAGTTGTTTAAAAAGTTAAAGGTTCTTTTAAAAATGTCAGTTCATGGATTCCTATGAGTCCACGGAAAGGGAAAACAGATATTCTAACCAATAGAAAATGTACTAGGGAATAATAATTTTTAAAAAAACTCTTCAGTGAAAATGAGATAATCTGAAAGTAATAACACTAAATGGAAGACTGTACAAGAAAATGAATAAATTGCTTCGTAAATTAGTCAGGCTTTTCAATGCCATAAAAAAATTAATAGTGTTTTTTCTCATTATCTTATTTTGAAATATAAAATTTTACCAAAAGGTGATTGAGATAGAGTTCTCTTTATGGAGAAGATGTGAACCATGATGATTTTCATTTACAAAGGAAAAAGAATGAGCCAAAAAACTCCCACAACAATCACTTTTTAAAGTATTGGAAGAAAATTAAAATAATCTCTTCAGGCTAAATTCTTTATTGGTTGAGGAATTTAGTTTGTGTTTGGCTATTCCTAATCTCACTCTTTGAACATCCTGAGGCTTTCTGGGCATTGTGTATTATAACATCTCCATTCTATTACAAGCTATTGAAATTACAGCTTTGAATTTTATCCTATTAATTTTCTTGGCACTTACTTGAAATATCAGGTGCAATTTTTTTGTTGTGTTATTTTCAACACTACAAAGTCCTCCCAAGTATTTTGAGTCCCCAAAACCTTAACAGATGATGAACACACATAGGAAGTCATCAAGCATTTGATGTGTTTTTCTCAAATATTTCTGAAGAAATTCTGAGACATTCTATTCCACGGATTGATATGGATGTGGGTTTTTTTCTTATGAGTTTGTATGAACTTGGAAACTAGTTGTACCTGGTAAATGCCTTACACATGGACTGAAAATTACTGTGACAAAGATGTTCTGTGTGATGGTTTGTTTCTTTTAACCTCGTTTCTAAAGGAATTCTAATTTAGGAAACTTGATTAGTGCAGGTTAATACTTTGAAATTCTTCCAAAGGATTTAGAGGAATGTCCTAGTATGGGAGGTAGCAATTAGATCAAACTAAATGGGACATTCATTCAGGTAACTTAGGGGGCCATTACATTCCAGAAGTAACCAGCATCTGGTAATATAAATGGACATAATTCACTATGAACAATAGGTTTTCTAGATATTTTCATGCTAAATAGTCATGGTGGGGTTTCTTTCTTTAAATATTTGTACCAATACATTTTTTCAATGCTCTGTTTCCTGTATGTAAGGTAGCCCTCCATTTAAAAATAAAAAATCAACATTTTATCCCTTTCATCATTTATACTGCATATGCTCTTGTTTTCTTTTAAAAATACATTCTTCTGTTTATATTTATGTGCAGATAAAGCACTGTAATTCTAGGATTTAAATTTCCAGGAAGGGAAATCAGAAAATGAAGGGTGTGACCTCAGAAAAAAGAAATGTTTTGCTAGGCCTTTATAGATGAAAGACTATGAAAAAACAGAAGCTGATATACAAAAGACTTGATATAACTACTCTGAGAAAACTGAAAATAAAAAATAAAGGAAAAAGAGGGAAGAAGAGTATTGAGCTGTTTTAAAACCCTGAATAAAAAGAGAGGATTTGCTTCATTACATAACATAAAGGACCATCTAGGCAGGTAATGCGTCTTTGACAGTGGCCACTTTTGACAAGCAGCCTGAATTATATCAGCTGCTTAGGTGTACCTTATCATTTATTAATTAAATTGTTTACCTTTAAACAGAAACTCATTGCATCTGTTAATTTTCCTCTCTAGGATGTAGTAAGTCAGATGTCTTTTTTGCTTATGAACAACCTGATCTTAAATGAAAACAAAGATCAGTTACAAGATACTCCAAAGCCTGATTTTGAGTAAAATAGGATTACACTAAGAAAGTGAGATTACAAAACTGAGATATTCAGAGTCTGTATAAAATTCAGAAACACAGAATATATGTGACCTTGAAGGAACAACATAATCAACATTTGAAACTGAGGTCTAAGGGCAGAAAGGAAGGAAACACTTGTCAGCAGCAGCATTTCTGGTATGTCAGCTGGGGCTGAAAATGGGCGCTGGCTGCAGATATGTAGGTGCAGTATCTTGCAGTATTAGGAGCAATGCACCTTCGAGCTTTCCTGTGGTGATGCACAGTACCACCACAGACAGTCAGCTGGTGTCCAGAGCCAGGGACCTTGAGCACCCCCGATGCCAGAGCCTTCAGGTCTCAGCTGGTGTTGCCAGCAGCAGCCTGGTTACCTGTAGCTGTGGAGATATAAAACTTACTGACGTTGTCTAAAAGGAAGACAAAATAAATTTTAAAAAGAAGCCCAGGAAGACCTTGCAAATGTACTGATATCAAGCTCATTCATGTAAATTTACCTTAGCAGTACTGTGCCTTACCTCTGTTGCAGGGAGAACTCAGTATAGGGAGTGAGGATCCTGCCTTTTGCATTTTTGCTTCGGTGTTGTGCTTTTCATTTTCTAGCTGGAAATTATAGTTCTGGAGTAATGAGTCAGGCACAATGGTGGGCTTAACTGCTTCTCTTCTCTGAAGACACATTAATTACATTCTCCATTCAGTTGTACTTAGACTTGAATGGGGAAAAAATAAATCTTGTACACGTCTTAGGAGGCTGGGCACATGTCAGTAGAGGAGAAACTACAGGTTACCCCTCCTGAAGCGCATGCCCAAGAGAAATGAAAATCACAATATTCTGATCATACTGATAATTCTCATTTTGCAGCCTCAGTATCTTAAATACAGTAAACTCTTTTAAATTTTCTGCTCATGACCAGTGGGGACTTACATAGTATATTATTGGACGTGGGTTTAATTATTGGGGTTTTCACTGAGGAAGGTAATGAGAAATGGAATTTCACTGAGCAGTTTTTTTGCAAATTATTTTTACAGGATTTATTTGTGATGATTGTGGAACTAAGAAACTTTTAATCTTGGGAAAGGACTTTTCCATAGTTTTGGATTTGAAATAATTTTCTGTCCCTTCTATTCTTTGTTGTGATGAAAGGAAGACAATCGTTATTGAACTCTTGGTTTCAGAAGTAAGTGGATATTTTATTTTTGTTGTATACCTACATCTGTGTGTATTGTGTGAGTTTCTACTAGGAGATGGCCAACATCACAGGATGACTTGATGCTTTTTAAACTTCATAAAAAATTTAATGTCCTTAACATAGATTTTTTAAAAATACAGTATAAAAGTTTAGAAGAAAGTGTCATTTTAAGAAAGGAACCTAAAACTTTACCTTGACTGACCTAATTTTTATTTAGTGTAGTATTAGACAGCAGTTTGAAATGAAAGCATGAGTGATAAAAGTTCTTAATATAATTTCATCTGCTATTCCAAAGCCTATGTTCGGTTTTACACTCTCATCTGTACAAGGATAATTAACACGTGTTTCTAATCACTCATTCCTTCTGTTTCAAAGGAATAAAAGAGGTACCACTTAAATAGGTGCTGAGCTGCATGAAAGAAGTATTTTTGGTGATTAGAAACGGTAGAGAAAAAAAGAATTTAATGACAAAAAATGAACATTAGCAGATTGACATTTTCAAGTGTCTGAATGACACAAAGAACAAGAGCACCATTGTACAAACTTGTTTCCTAGAACAGAAAATGGATTGAAGAAAATTGCTTAGAATGAATTGCTATCAAGTTGAGTTACAGAGGAAAATTAAAAGAGGCTTTATAGAGCAGTCACTGAATGAGGTAGTACATCAAGACTCCTGAGCAACCATTTATCTTAGGGTTAGTGTGTTATAATAAGAGTTGGGTCATTTACTGATGAGTAATATATATATATTTACCTAAGGGTGGTAAACATAATTAAACAAACCTTTTCCTTGAATTACTGCTTAAAGGCAATTTGCTATGTCCTGCAGAAAAACTGTTGGCAGAAAGATCAGCTCTGTACATCAGAAGCAGCTCTGTTCCCTCGGGATTCTTTTCCCAGCTGTAGTGTTAACTCCTCGGACCTGCTCTGTGTCTACATCTTTTGCCAGAGTAGCTACATGACTAACCAACACGAGAAATTTGGTCAGCTAACAAATGACAAAAGATAAATGCATCTCAAATAAAGTCTCTGTTGTGGTGTCATTTCCTATACTTGGGGATATGACTAAGATATGCAGATAATTATTCCTTATTTCTAGTAGGAGAATCAGTAACCAGAGTGTGGCTGGAACAAGATCAAGCTGAGGTTGCTGCACTGATGTAATGTTACATCATGAACATTTGACCTCATTAACAGTGAAATTTAACTATTCCTCTGTGTCTATTTTAAGTGCAGAAAAAAAGATTAAAATTTATTTTTATCCTTAGTATTCCAAAAGGTTATGTAATTAATATATTCTCAACAGATAGGCAGAACTGCAAGTTTTTTGAAGCAGGTTCCAAATCCAGAGGAAATTAGAAAAAGAGGGAAAACCAGAAGCTCTTTCAGTTAAATGAAAAACAGACCTGGTTGCTGGCAGATTCTTTTCTATTTAATCAAGTACCTTCATTTCATAATAAATGTCTGGAAGTAGAGTCCCAGTGCTGCAGCAAGGTCCCCCCTGTATCAAAGATTAGTAAAATGCAGCAATAAATTAATATATAAATTATAGGATACTGCATGTTATACTAAAGAACATTATGACCTGAAGTCTAGGAGCTGGGATATTCACTAGATGGATGGTTTTGTAGCAGAAAATAAGGAGTTCCTTATTTGAGCATTCAGTGGCACATGAAGAAATAATTACAGAATCTGTCATTTGTTTTACCAGGACAAATGTTTGTTGTTTTAAAATGTGTGTTCTGTAAAAGGCATCCTGCAATTAAATGCTCCCCCACTCATGTTCAGGGATCAAAACCATGAAAAGGCTCTCCCCATGCAAACAACAACAATAGCTACCACATTGTGCGCATTTATTTTCAGATGAAGAACGCTCTTGTCTCTTTAGTTAATAATCTCTGCCAATTTGGCCTGATGGATTTACTGCACATCATTTACTGCTGCTGTCCAAATAATCTCTATTCATGCCAGTAAAAGAGAGTGTCAACAACTGTAATAATAGCGCACTTGTTTTTTCACCACTCCAAAAAGAAGAGACATCCTGGGTTCAGAGGGATTCTGAAAGAAATAGTGTTAGTGAATAGCCTTCCCAGCTGTATGCACTATGGCAAGTGAAAAACCTCCCCAAGTATTGCATAACCGAGCGCCGGCATCACTGTCTTCCTGAGCAGGCACCTTGCTTGGTCTTGTTAGTGTCAGTGCAATTGCACAGGATACAGGTTAGCATAGAATTGGCCTCAATATCTCTAGTGAAGTCAAAACGTTTGGTCCCCACAGACCAACTGATGCTGAAGAAACAAGGTAATTTTCATCTACTTCAGCTCTAGTTCATCTAGCCCAATGGGACTAAGTAGTTACACAAACTTTGGGAAACAAGAGCAAGGAGAAAATTAACTGCTGTAACCCTTCACTGATGTTTTTATGCTCCAGACTAGAATAGTAACTCTCTCCCTGAAAGAATAATAATGTTCTGTGTCCTTCACAAGGGCGCTCCACATTTTCAGAGCAGACCGAATATTCTTTCATGCTTCCCTCAGCCCTGGACCTCCTGCAACAGAATCTGATTTGGCAACATCCTCCGGTAGGCCACCCACACCATCTGGAGAAGAGACTTTCAGCAGAGTGAATGAAGCAGCTGTAAGTGTTTTTAGGGAGGGAAATGAATAATGTGGCAATAGAGGATTTGCAGGCATTAGAGACATTCTCCAAATATCACAGCGTTGATTTTGCTCCCAACTGAACTGAGGCAACTCTGCTCATTACACAGACTGGTTTTTATACCATAGGGTGTCAGGATCACTGGACTTTTCAATTACTGCCAGAGGCTTTATGCAAGGGCCACTATATTTCTAAGGTTTTGTAAGATCTGCAAAGTATTATTTAAAGCCTCCTTCACAATGGAGACCCTAATCAAGATCTGAGCTCTGCTTAGTTGTACCATGGCTGACATCATTGATCTTGAGCAACAAATATTGAAAGAAGCAGAAATGAGTTTTTTTCCAAAAGAGTTACAGACACAGCGATATTTGTTAATTAACAGGGGACGTAATTATAAAAAAAATCCTTTTACTGGCTCTTTCTCAGCTTTTATCATGAAGAAGCAAAAAGTGCCATTTTTGTACTCAATAAAACAATGTATTTCAACCTTTTCACGAAACTCCTAATATTTCACCGAGGTAAAAATCCCTGCTCTAATTGCTCTAGAATTGAAATAAAAACATACAGATTGAGAGAAATCTGGATTTGCAGATCTTATGGCTGCAAATGGGAAATCATTTTCATTTGGTAAATATTAGACCACTCCTGAGTCCTAAAGAGGGATAACTAACCTCTTTTCATTTCTTTATTTGTTGCTTTCACTCAGGAACAGTTTTTCCTTAGGAGCAGCCTTTATTTTTCAGTTATTTTCTACTTTACTTTCCAGCATGCATTTTTCTTTTTATTCCTTTCCTTTCTGATAGGAAAAATAAAAAAAAATAACCAACATGGCTACACACCTGCTTTCTATTGCAACCAAATAGTTCTAAAATAAACCCTACATACATATATTTACAAACACCGATAATTCAGTGTCATTTCACTCGAATCCACTCTAATCTCAAGGGACCTATTAACAAGAACCTGAGTTACCCTCCCCTTCAGGGACAGGTCATAACACCTCTTGGTAACCCTGTGTGATGACTTCCCTACAAAAACATAAAAAATGTCATGCTGAAAATAAAGCAACATAAAAAAACTAAATGTAGAATTAGTACTACCTGTTATTTTCCTCATGTTTTCTGTATAAAGTATATCATTTCTCAGCTGTCCATTTTAAATGTATGTCTCATCTGCTGCATTTTTTTTCCATTTACAATGTTCAATTGAGAAAACAAATACCAGTCTTTGGAAGAGAAATTTATTCTTAGCAATATAGCACCATGAGAGATTTTTTCTTAGTCACAATGAGCAAGGACACATGAATTAACAACAATGCAGAAGAATTATCGATACCAAAAATTTTTACTATTCTCCTTGGAATGTGTTTTGTATGAATGATTCCTTCAGAGATAATTTGCACAAAACAACATCTCAGCATCACAGCCTTTTCAGAAAAGGTCAGCTGAATGTACTCTTGTAATGCACTATTTTTTTTACCAGAGAAAAGACGGTTTTGTGAATTAATAGTAAAATTTCATGAAAGTCAGGGGAGAGGTACAAATAAAAACCTAAATGTTTAGTGCAAGTTATTATAGCTAAACTACATGTTCAGATACATAAGTTTGGTCTTTTTCAATGCACTAGGAATAATCTGAAATTATTTTCTGGCAATTCTGACTTGCCCAGCCCAAACAAATAAAATGAAAACCTGATTTCCACACTTACTTTTAAAATTCCCTACTTTAAAAAGAAAAAAAAAAAAAAAGGAAAAAGAAAAGAAGAAAAAAGTGTCTTATTGTGTCCCCAAAATAGTGAGAAGTTTCTTCTATGACCAGAGTAAAATTCTTGGCTTATATATAGGGTTTGGGGTTTGGTATTTGTTTGGGGGTTTTTTTAGTTTTTCTGATTAAATATGACCCCTGTTCAATATAACCCCTTTACTATGAAGAGATTGAACAAGAAATAGTAAAGCCAGAGTATAAAACAATGATATTTTGGGGGGAAAATAAATATTGTTAAATTCCTTTACTATTTATGATTGAACAGCAAAGACATTAAATCACTTGTGAATTTTGCAGAATCCTCCAGCTTAATTACATGCTGGCTTTGAATGTAAATCTTTGATGACGTCTACCTTCATCATAATGTGCTTTTTAGCAATTGAACCCTGCCCATATATTAAGAGAAAACTTAAATGCTGCACACTTGCAATAACTCAAGCTGGTTTTTTACTATGCCTTTTTTATGCTTCATTCCATACAAGGTATCCTTGTAAAGCAACAGAGTTATTCATTCTTTGTGTCCTATAAATCATAGTCCTTCCTCATTACACTGGCCATAACATGCTGGTCCTCTTGAGTTATGTTGTTTACATGATGCTGGCAGCAGGAACTGGCTTGAAATCCAGACACTTGTCTTTAAATAGCAACCAAACTTCAAATGGAGCTAAGATGGTTACCCTGTGGGCTTGCATTTGAAGCATCAATATTTATGGTTGTTTTTCTCTTGATAAAAAAAATATTTAAGAATTATGGATGAGATTTTAAATAGCCAACATATCTAAAAGTGCCACCCACCTCTGTGAATGTGCGTTTTCTAGAAATGTATGAGTGCCGGTGATGCCCTCTAAAACGCATAACAGTCAGTAAATTCACCTTGGTGTTACATGTGGGTGAAGGCTGTCTATATTCCTGTCTAGCAAGCTAAATATGTATTTATGCTGTGAAAGGGGACATCTGTCACTGATTAATAATATGATGTAAGACATGGAAACATATGGGCAGTGTTATTGGGTGACATAGCAGCCATTCGGATACTGTTAAAGACAACAGATGTGCTGAAGTTTCTGCCTACAAATCTGTAGTCTGTTCTTGTTTAGAAGGAAAAACCAGAAGTTTTGTGCTACCCTTCACTATCCATGCATTCCAGTTGCACTTCAGCTGCACCAAACCTCAACAGAGTATTTTGCAGAGATAGTTTTCAAGTGCTCCACTCCCTTCTCCCTCTCTGTGGTTCCATGTCTTGGCCACTTTACTGGCTGAAATGAGCTTCTTATAAGAATTTAACTTTCTGATTGGAATAGGAGAAGACTTTGGTTAAAGTGAAGTAGGTGTGACCTGTCATGGACATCTCCAATGCTGTGAAACCTTCTGAATAAAACTTTTGGATATACATTTCCAATCTCAGCATTAGACCCTTATACTTTCCTCTCCATACCTTCCTAAATACCCATTTGGTTGTGTTACAACAGACTATTGAATTTGAAATTCATACTGAAGAAGAAACTTTCATGTATTCTATTGTGATAAATAATATGAAATAACAAGTAATCCAATAATATTTATTCTTTCATTGCTTATATGATGCATTTATCAGTTTTCCATCTACATTCTATAAGGGCACATATACTTTTTCCAAGCAGAAGAAGACATACGTTTTAATTTGTTGGGTTTTCTTTCTATTAAAAATTGCTCTACATTAATGGTTGAATTACAACCACACAATCTGTCCTATCAATTCTCTCAAATTCCCCTTGTTTTTTCTGAACAAAGCTTCTCCTTAGCTTAGCTTCTCCTCTATCACTCTTTTATTTTCTCTCTGAAATGGGCATCTAAATATCAAGCTACAAACCAGAATCTGTCTAGATACAAGTAGGGAGCAGAAGCAGTATCAGTCTGGATGGGGCACACATAAAACATGAAACATAAACAGATCTTCAATACCCATGTTTATTTCTAGAAGGAGAGCTGTGGCTGATTGTATTAAGTAATATGGAAAAAATATAAATAAAAATATGATTCCCTTTCCATGCACCATCCAGCTTTGGAGTAAATCTCTATAATAATAGTGTACAGTTCACATAAAGCACAAGAGTCAATCTATTCTATATTGATTATCAAATTTCACAAAGAAGACTTGCTAACTTGAAATTATATGCATTATTAAATGCTCAAGTCCATGATATCAAAATGCAAAATTCCCCATTATAATGACGAAATTTGAAATCACCACTGAACAAGGAATGAACTTTAATTATAAGGCGCTCTTATGGAGTTGAACTGTTTCTTTCGAAAGGAACCTATGGATTTATTAGAGATACTTCCTTTTAAAGTAAGTTTTATTTCTAGAACAAATGTCAAAAATAATAGGGCCTTCTGATACTCTATATGATAATGCAGTACATTGATCCTTCCTACTACAAATACGCAAAAAGTAATACATATATATGGGGTTTTGTCTTTCTTTCATATGGCCATAAATATACACTGAACATCTGGCAATCAAGGAACTGTAAAAACTTTGGGGAATTCGACACAAAATCCATTTAGTAATATGCTGGTATCTAACTGGTATCAAGCTGGCAGATTTCTGCCTATGACTATGTCTGCTTCTAGCTACAGCTTTCTGAATATAATTTAAAATGGGATTGTTTTCTCATTTTGTTTTTTTTACCCTAGAGCAATCCTAAATGCATTCAAAGTTTTAACACACAGATTTAATTAATGTCTCCTCTATAGCATCTCACTTTCCTAATTTAATGTGACATGTGATTCAGTCAGAATAAAGTAGCTTTTTCATTTTCATGCATTCACCCAAGCCAATCAAACACAGTTGACAAACAAGTAAGTACTGGTTGAGAACTAAGAGTATTTTATAAATTTATGTAGAAGGAAAAGATAACTTTTTTTATGACATTGATGACTCCAGTACATACCCATGCATGTAATCTATCCTGCTTTTTATTAATGTAAGGATACCAATCCATACGTAAATGCTTGATTTAAAGTGTAAGAAATTCACAAAATCAGATAATATCAAGCAATGATATGCTGATAGGATACCAAATCACTGTTACTATTTCTTCACATCAATAAAAGTGCATCTCTAATCTATTAACAGAAAGGGAAGGGAAAGAAGAAAAGTAAAAATATTAGATACTACATGAAAACTATTCCTGTCTTTCTGTTTCAGCCAAGGCTATTCAGCCATGTCAGAAGGACTATTTGCAGATCAGTATCTTCATGCCATCACTTTTCTCTACTGCAAAGTGTTTTGCACACTATCTGGACAAAATACAGGGTGATGTCAAAACAGAAGGATGTAGAGAAGAGCAGAAAGTGTTGGTTTTGGTTCTCCAAAGTGGATATCTGAGCAGAAAATCTCAGCCTTATTTGACAGGTTTTTGGGAGCGGAACTCATTGCTGAATAGGAAAATACCCAACACCCCCTTTTCTACATTAAGTAAAGCTAGCATCTTCATCAAGGAGCAGGATCATTTTAGTCTTATGTTTCCTAACTGGTCATTCCTCAAAATCACAACATATCTTGCCCCAAGGTTTCCATATGTATTTGTTTAAGTAGAAGGCAGACTCACTTCTCAGTGTAAAAGAGGGGTAAGAGTTAAAGTGCTGAAGTACTGGTTTTCCTTTGACATAGAACTGTGGGATGTGAGTACTTTGGAAGGTCTGTTATGAATCTCACCCTAGCACAGGTAACAGCAGTTCAAGTTAGAAATGCTCCTGAGTCCATTCTCCCATCCAACTGAAAATTATACAATGGTTGCTCCTATTAATAGTATTGGATTCATATAAGTCTCCAGAAGCCCTGGTGTTCATAATAGTGTGGAGAGACACAGATTATTATCATCTGCTTTTTACCCTCAGTCAGTGTGCAAAGCTGGCCTCATGGTACTGAAGACGCATTCAAATGCCTTAAATATAGAAATCTGGAGTGTATGAAAGAGGAATCTTTCAAAACCATACTGCTTTACTTGCAATAACAGCTTGCCCTGCAAAGACCTGCTTAAAATGTATATAAGCTATCACTTACATTTTGAGACATACATTATGAGACATGATAAGAGAGGATAATTTTAGTTAGCTATGATGCTGCTATAAAATTCTTCTCTACATAGATTCCAAACAAACTTTGGGGGTTTTTTTCTATTTATTCCATAGTAGACTTTCAGCCTTCGGAGCACCACTTTTAGTTTGACACTTTCAGTATTTACTGTACCTGATTATGCTTACTCTTATTGCTGTCATGGTGACTATTCTCCATTTCCCCTGACATGTATTTTTCCTAGGTCAGTTTTTGCCTGGGACAAGATTTTCATAATAATGTAGCCCTAGAGTGCCAGTTATGATTATATCTCCCTAATAGTTTGTTGCCTCACATGGGAATTAAACAGAAAGTGTGGGAATAGTCTTCTGTGGAACTTGGTGTCCAGTGTAGTATTTCATGTCTTACCTGTAGTTTAAATTTTACATTTACTTGTGGTTCAGACAGTATATCCAAAGCCCTGAATATTTTAGTTTTTATCATATAACTACTATATTATAGTAATGCTACTTTATTGATTGCAACATAAAAATCACATAAATAGTTCTTGATTGAACTGGGTAGAATGAATTCCAAAGAGTTATCACATTTTAGAGAAACTTTAAGTAACTTGAGGATCACTATAGAATCAAATATTTATCAGCCCGAATATGCAGTTCTTTGTCACAGTGACAAAGGCAGCAAGCTAAAAAGCACAGATCAGAGTTTCCTGCAAAATACATTTTTCGACTCAAAACCCAAACCCATTAATGAGTTTGGGTGTTTGTGCTGTCATGGACACATATATGCAGACAGACATGAGGATCCTTCTTTATATCAGCATCCACTTTGAACTTGACCGTATGGATCCTTTGAGGTCCAGGGGACTTTTATCAATACAGAGAAGGGCAGAGTTAGCTATCTACTGCAGTCAAATACTCTGATTCAAATAATATTAATCTTAATTTTTCCCTTGCCAACACTAGCATGTGCAGGAAGCCCCAGTTTGGGCATTCAAAGAGACAACTGATTCCCTCACCATGTATTAATCACATCCTGTGTGCAAGGGCATCCTTGTAAAACATTTTACCCTCTGGTTTTATTGTGTACTTAAAAAATTAATCATGTCTTAGAAAATGTTATATGTAGATCATGTAGGCCTGTGTGATGGGTGATTAAAACCTTCTCATATATTCTCATAAAAAAAAGTCAGGACTATGGTCTGAATTCTCTCCCACTTTATTGTTTTCACTTAGTATTGGGATTGTCATTATTGTGATGCTTTTGTTTCTGTATGAATATGATGGTGCAGTAAGCAGATGTTATTTATTACATAATAAATTATACGTTATTTCACAGAATCACAGAATCAGAATCTGCTGAGTTGGAAGGGACCCACAAGGATCATTGAGTCCACTTCTCTGGCCCTGCACAGGACCATCTGCAAGAATCACACTATGAGCCTGAGAGCATTGTCCAAATGCTTCTTGAACTCTGTCAGGCTGGTGCTGTGACCACTTCCCTGGGG
Source organism: Coloeus monedula (assembly GCF_965178545.1). NCBI lineage: Eukaryota > Metazoa > Chordata > Aves > Passeriformes > Corvidae > Coloeus > Coloeus monedula. The sequence goes on along the minus strand of NC_138785.1, from coordinate 25,772,159 downwards.
AACCTGTTCACCCTCTGGGTGAAGAACCTTTTCCTGATATCCAGCCTAAACCTCCCCTTACACAGCTTCAGGCCATTCCCTCAGTCCGGACACTGGGCACCACAGACAACAGATCGGTGTCTGCCCCTCCTCTTCCCCTCATGAGGAAGTTGTAACTGCAGTGAGGTCTGTCCTCAGTCTCCTCCAGGCTGAACAGACCAAGTGCCCTCAGTCACTCTTCATGCAGCTTCACTTCCAGACCCTTCACCATCTTTGTTGCTCTACTCTGGACACTCTCTAAGAGTTTAATGTTTTTCTTATATCATGGCACCCAGACCTGCCCCCAGCACTCGAGGGGAGGCTGCCCCAGAGCAGAGGAGAGCAGAGTGGGACAATCCCCTCCCCTGCCCGGCTGCCGATGCTGTGCCTGATGCCCCCCAGGGCACGCTTGGCGCTCCTGGCTGCCAGGGCACTGCTGGCTCATGTTCAACTTGCCATCGACCAGGGCCCCCAGGTCACTTTCCATGGCACTGCTCTCCATCCCCTTCTTCCCCAGTCTGTCTGTACATCCAGGGATGCCCCATTTCAGGCGCAGAACCCAGTACTTTCCCTTGTTGAACTTCTTATGGTTGGTGATTGCCCAGCCCTCTGATTTGTTGAGGTTTCTCTGCAGGGCCTCTCTTCCTTCAAGGGAGTCAACAGTTCCTCCCAGTTTTGTATCACTGACAAACTTAGTATCCCATCCACTCCTGTGTCCAAGTCATTTTTGAAGACATTGAAGAGCACTGGCACTATAATGGGTCCCTGTGGAATAGTCCCTGACTAGTGACAGGTCACCAGCCTGATGTCACGCTGTGGCATTTAAGTAAAACCTTATAAAATGAAGGTCTTGTTGCCTTTGAAAATTATGGCTCAGGCCTGTTACTTCAGCTAGAGAAGGACTGTGAGAAAAAGTCTGTGAGAAGAAAAACAATTAGTTTTTACCCATGAGAATGCAGTATCAACAGAAGCAAGAAAATTAAACAATAGAAGGAGAAAACAGCAACATATCTGCACCTGTTACTTTCTGAATGCTTGAATGCTTATGCCATAGGTAGCCAATGATAGTATATTGTAGATAATAATAGCCAATGTGTCTATTGTAGTAGTTTAGCAGCCAATGAATATGTAACACAAATGATAACATACAAAAGGTGTATAAAAGAGGCTGCTTTGTTTAATAAACAGTTTTTTGCCCCTTGTCCGAGGCACTGTCTGTGTGTGTCATGGCCACCCCAACAGTGACATCTGCCCCAACAGTGACATCACCCCATTCCCTATAACCCTTTCTGCCGGGCCCATGAGCCAGTTGGTCACCCATTATGTTACACAGTTATCCAGCTGAGTGCTGGATATTTTGTCCAGAAGGATACTGTGAGAGACAGAATTGAAAGCTTTACTGAAATCCAATATGAAACAAAAATCCAGTACCTGGAAATTGAAGCTAGATCAAATCAAGCTAGAAATCAAGTGGGAGTTCTGACAATGAAGCTAATTGACTTTGGAACCACTTGTGAAACAGTGCAGCAGGTTCTACAGAATTCTTAATACTCTAAGTCAAGACTAGCTTGCCACTGTTATTAAGTTTTAATTAAACAGGATTTGATTAAGCAAAGATCTAAGGCCTGTTGTTAGGCACAATATCTAACAATTCTTTCTGGCTCCAGAACTTATGAAATACATGCTGTAAAATAAGGTTTATTTTCAAATCCATTCACACAGCAGTATTTGTTTGCTCTTTCTTGCTGTTACTCTTCTGTGCTTTCAGAAAATTCGTAGGAGACCATCTAATACCATTTTAGCCACAAAGCAATTTCCCTCCTGGTGGAAGGAAATTTCTTTCTTCTCTGAAACACAATAGAAACATAAAGAAAAGGAAACCAGTCTCTCATACTTATATTCATCTTTTTTTTCTTGTATGGTATTGTTAACTAGTTCAGAAGGCTTCAAGCTATTCCATACAGCTTTCATGGAGTATTATGGGGATGGAAACCAAAAGAATGAAGATACAATCATATGCCTGAAGGCAGAGGACAAAATTCTGCTCTCACTTTACACCTAAACAAACCCAGAGCTACTATTTCAGAATCCATAGATTTTCCATATATTTCCTACCACAATCTCAAGGCAATGTATAGACCATCAAAAACAAAACAACAACAATAACAAAAAAAAAAAAAAAAAGAGAGAGAGATTTTAAACATAGTCTTCAGGAGTTACTTCAGGAGTTACTTCATACCTGTTCTTGCTTCCCAGCATCTTCCCTCTCCTAAACTTCCCAAAGTAAACATCTGTAGTTTTACGGAAACCTGAAATTCTATTGTGCCATACAGAAGATTTTGTCTTATACTGCAGTGCCAGGTAAACCTAAATGTCTAAAGAAACCAATCTCTTTGCAGTGTCACTTGCAGCTCTCATCATAATTTCTTTTGTTCTGCTGGCATTTATTTCTTTATGAAGAACTGCCAACAGTTCTGGAGGAAATGTTCGGCAGGCTTTGAAAACCTGCTCCAAACAGCAGGTTGCTGTGTTTCATACATTACACACAGCTGAAATGATGGTGGATTTCCAGATGGTCAAGTTTTTAATGACTTCTGTTCCCAGATTCATCTTTTCTGAAAGTTCAAACCACCAACAACTAAAGCTACAAAGTGCAATAAACATAATGCGCTGTGGCTATGGGTCAATAGCCATCTGCATCACAGGACCTGTGAAGGTTTCACTGTATTCTCTGTTTGATTTATGGAACCTCTTTCCACTCTTTAGTCAAGGACTCTAGTAGAGGAAATATGTATTAGTTGCTGCAAACCGATATCAATTTCTGCGAAATTTTATTTTTCACTCTTCCTTTATTTACCCCATAGCTGTTGTCTTATTACTGTAGGTAAAATTCAAATTATTGTTGTTAGATTATGATATCTATCTCTCAATAACCATATGAAAATCACAGTACACATTCTAGTATAGTATAGCATCTCAAATTCAAACATTTAATTCAATATTTCAATATTTCAATTTTTCAATATTTCAAGGTAGCTGCTTCTGAACGTTCTGTTTCCTTATACCTCATGACTGACTGACACAGAGGGGCTGCACAGCAGGCTGCAGCAATTACAGTTTGTGATTCTGCACAGCTATTAATCCAACTTTTTGCTGAACATTATGTACTATATACAACTCCTCACAATTGAGATAGTCAAATAATTAGACTTCTAAGAACAGTAGGGTTTTTTCTATTGATATGTTCTTTGAAAAATTTAAGTATTACCATAAACTTTCCCTTTTCGTATTAGGTTTACTTTTCTGGGTTTGATTTTAGCATTTTGAAGAGTTTTTTGGACTTCCTCCTGCATGATCAATTAATTGTCATCACAGAAAGAAACTGTGGATATTCCATCCTCTGACACCAGACTCCTAGGATTTCTTGTGTGACTCTTAGGATTTCTTGTGACATCTGAAGTGGGTTTGGCCATGCAAACTTTCTCAGACACGTTTCATTTTTTCTATGTGATGAGAGAGATCCACAATAAAAGCCCTGAAAGAAGACTCAGTTGAACAACACAATTATCAATAATCCACCTTTATTAAGGTCTACCAAAATTCTCTTTGGACTTCTATCTGTCATAAAAATAGCATCACATCAGAAACCTTGGATAGCAGTTGCCTAAAATTAAATTGGGATGGAGGGGAGGGGAGAGGGGATACCAAAAAATCCCCAACCAACTGAGAAAAGATTTTAATAAAAAGCTTGCCATATGATGAAGACACTACTCTGAGGATTAAAGAAGATGTGAGTGTTGTGTTGGAATAGAAAACTTTTATTTTGCAATTGGCACTGTAGTGAACTATGAAGTTTGGGGCTTTTTTTTTGCAGATAAACTCTTAAATATCATCAGACCTTTAAAATCTTGTCTCATCTGATAAATATGTAGCAATCTCTTTTTGTCTTACAAATGCTAAGAGATTGGAAGGCTTTGATGCTTTTATGCTAGCAATATTGTGTGAGCATCACTAAGAATGAACTGCTATTATTTTATTAATTACTGTTGTTTTTTCAAAGAAATCATATGCAAAGTATTAGTTATGTGAAAATCTGTCTGCTTTGCCTTTGTCAAAATAGCAAATATGTAGTTGGAATCAACATTCTGTAGTGAAGCATAAAAACAACAGGATTTATCAAATTGTACTTTTGATTTCTAAAGGCTTTAACAGGATCTTTGGATTGGTTACAAACATTTTGTTATGTCACTGCCCAGATGAAGGAAATAGAAAACACAACTTACCAATTATTACTTATTACAATATAATTACTTCTGTTGGTCAGTGCTAAGTTATTCAATAAAACTAGTATTTTATGTGTAAATTGATAAAAGGCTCTCATTGATATTTAACAAAACATAAAAAAATAAAACAAAATAAAGCTTGAAGCCATATGTGGAGAAAAGTAACAGATATACAGTCCAGGATAGAAAATGCATAGCAAATGTAAAAATTCAGGTTTGGATTTGGATAGTTTTCAATATAGTTTAAGGATAAATTAAATAATTATCTGATCATTGTTAAGCAAAACTTTTGTGGACAATATCAGCATTTAATTTTTAGTAACCTGCCAGGTTTTGGACACTCAAAATATGTGCATGGGAGATCTGTTTTCCTGAAGAGAGGGATTAGAGGGAAAATAGGGTAGGTTACCATTAAGGATAAGAAAATGGCTGGAATTATAAGCCATCACAACTGCAGGGCCATTCAATGATCTGGAGTGTGGTTTGTCTTGTACCACAAGTTAAAGCATGCATGGACCCAAACACAGCCCATTCAGGTAATTTTCTGATTTGACAATTATTTGGAACCTGCAGGCACTGGAAGATGTGAGATGACTGACACAGCACTGTATTTTTACAACTTTGATATTAAGTGGGCAGCACATCCTCTTGTCACTGGCTCCCAGGATGGTCACAGCAGATGCATTATATGGTATAAGATACCCATCCACCCAAGTTAAGGGAAGAAAAATATCTGTAAACATCACCATAGCTCTATCCTTTTTCTTTTTTCATAACATCAAAAATGGAGAGCCAAAGGAAAATGTTGCCTTCTTCTTCCAGCAGAACAAGTGCAAATGTCTTGGTCAATGGCCTCTGCTCAGCAATAAATATTAGGTATGAGCCTGAAAACACTGGGTTTGAGAAAGGTGCTTGGCAAGACAAAATATCTCAAAATTCTTACTAACACAGGCCCTATCAGAGTAAGGGTGGCTGCCTGTTCTCAAAGTCATACACAGAGTCCTGCTCCCACACAGTAAAATTTTTTTGTCTCTGAATGAGTTATTATATTGTGGATAATACACACACGCCTCTCACTCCAGCTACCACAGTTCTGTGACATTCTTTTACCTGCATGCACAAATCGATTTTCACTGCACACTTTATACATGGTTAAATCCATGGGTTGCTATAGGGGATATCAGAATAGAAAAAACATTCATGTATTACATAAAACACTTCCTGTCCATGTTCTGTCTTTCCAGACATTTTTCATTTATCACCAGGTAAAACATACCAACTGTTGCAGGTGCTTATTAAAAAAAGTGATGGGTCACAAAAATGCTCCTGTTGCTCATTCTGCTCTTGAGAGGGCAAGTGAAAATCTTTCTGAAATATTTCCTCATTGACTGATTCAACAGACAACTGAAATTAAAATGTGTACCAAAATCAAACTACAAGGCCTAAGAGAAAAAAGATTTGTGTAAAAGTAACAGAGCTTCATTGGGTTTTGTTGATGTTGGATCATTTTATTTTACAACATACTTTACTGAATATATGCTACTTGTAAATCTTTGGAGCAATGCTGTTTTTTACTTTGTTTATTTCTCTTTCATAAATCTGTGGTGGTTTTGTAACTTGTCTCTGTCACAGCAGAATTTTAATTTCTAAATGTGTTTCCATTGATGCATAAGTAATATCCATATCTTTTATACTTTAGAGACTTCCCTGAATAGAGAGTACATTACAGGATGGATTTATGAAGGTAAATGCAGTATTCGAATGCCATTGGTATCTGATAGCTGATATTCTTGTATCTCCTGCCACAGTTCATTAACCAGAAGTATAGGATGTGGATTATAACAGCAAATCCCAATGTCTGCTAAAACTCAGTTGAGACCTGAGAGATCTACACATTCTGAGGGTTTTTCTTCTTTACCATGAGTTGAAGTATTGGCACATTTGCAAATCCTCTTCATTCCCTTCCTGATAAAACACCAGACAGAATGAAAAATAATCTCAGGCTTCACAGCAGCATTTTAAAATGTGTAAATTGTGGGTTATTGCCTTCTCTGTTAATGAATATCATTAATAAGACTTTTAGCAAACAACATAATAGCACTCTTCTTCCTTTTACTCTCCAACATTTTAACAGTTGGTCTACTTGGTAGGGACCTTAGGTTATCAAGAAGCCTTCACTGCCCTTCAGTAAACAGTTAAATCTCTGCAAAGCATATACAAAATAGTATTTATCAGTCACTTACTTGTAACTGTGCTGTTTATGTCATACATATAAACAGGCAAGATTTCTGACTAGGACTGAGTATGCTTCCTTCATAAAACTAACTATGACTATGGTATAATCTGAAGGAAACAGAATGTGGATGTTCTGGCAGGTAAACATCAGCAAATACTGTTGTGTCTTGTTTGTCTTGCTACTTTTGTAGAGGTTGGGCTTCTCATTTACTCATCAGTAGCTTGCCAGTACTCTGGGCAGCAACTTTTCTGTTTGGAAAAAATTCAGAGTGCATTGGAGAGAACATAATTAATACAATTAGCATTGTCTCCTCATTCATTTCAGATGATGTTTCAGAAGTGATTATCAGTTTTCAGAAGAAACAGTTATTAAAGTAATGTTTTAAAAGTCCAATAAAATGCAATGTAATCTAAGCCAATTAAGCAAGTGTTTTCCCTTGCAGTTGAAAAACAGAAAGTAACTGGGTTAATTATGAGAAAAGATTTTATTCCTTGCATATGAAGGCTATAAAGGGACAACTGTAGTTAGTTTGTTTTAAAAGTGACTGTGTTTGCATCCATATTAATTGCAGAACAAATTGTGCAGTGCCCTAGAAGTTAGCGAGTAACCTTCTCTCAAACAAGAAAATTATCCATTTCAGTGCTGCCTGGAGTGATCCTATCTGCTGTCCAGCAGTATTGAATTGACTAACTCTGACAATTTGGGGATGCTGAAGTCATATGTAGCCTCTTTACATTGCAGATGGGGGAGCAACTTCATTCTCCATGACTCAGCACCTGGACATTTCAGTTCTCAAAGAGCCACTTGCAGATTGTATGTCCCAATTAATGGCTTCCAGGGTTTTGTCAATGAGAGACTACTGCATAATCAGTAGCTCTGTGGTACACTTTCTTCTGCTGCATTTCCCAGCGAGGCCCTTCCACAGCCTACTTCTGCCTGGCTCACCCCTGACTGTTCTGACTGAACCTCTTGATGAGGCCTTTCCCCAAACATTCAGTTTACATCAGAATCTTTGGAATACATCTCTGTGTCTGACAAGGCTTTGCACTCAGTGTTCCTTTTTATTTTGTCCCAGAAGTTCTTCAGAACATTTAATTCCTTCTGTAAATGGCTGGGGTTTTTCTCCAAATTCAATGCCTGTATAAAGCTTCCTCCCATTTCAATTGTTTTGCAAATGTTCATTCTTTGAGCTACAGTCAGTCTCCTATTGCTTGTCGTTATATATTTTTATTGTGGGTTTTTTGGCCCATTTTACTTTCCTCTCTTCTCTTTTTCGAATCCAAACTGCATCATAAAAGAGCTAACAACTTAATTTCTCTGTGTTCAAGCTTGGTAGCATATAAAACTGAAATAACAAACAGACATTGACTTCTGTCAATGTTTACAATACAACATCATCCAGAGAGATTGAATATGGAACAAAACAAAGCTGGCATTCACTGAAACATGAAGCCATCGTTACAGTCACCATTATAGACCTGTATTAAGAAAAATTACTGTAAATTTACATTTTAAAGAGATGGAATTAGAGGCCTAGGAAATGCAGTTTGTGTTTTATCAGGAAGCAAAGCTTTCAATTACTGTATGACTAAGGCACCCTACAAATACTGTGCTTTTTTCCCTCTAGTCAACTGAACCACTTGCAATAAGCCGAGGTTGATGTTATCTTGACCTATTCCTAGGAAGGTTGCTTGAGGTAAAACCACAGTCATATGTGATTTAAAACATGTTTCTCTCAAACACTGAAGACAAAACTCTGGGACATGACTATTTGGCCTATTCTTTGGTACCAATCCTGCACTCCATCATCCCTGCTCAAACCATTGCATCCCCATCTTGCATCAGTTTAAAACAACTTAAGCTTTTTGCCTCTGTTGGACGGATGTTTCCTACCTTAGTGTTTCATTAAAGGTTTACTTTTTAAACAGCCACTTTGCCACTAAACTGAATGTTGCTGCATTTTTGTTGTTGGGCCTGAAGTAAAAACAGCACACATCCATGATTGTTAATAAGACTGACAGCTCGCAAATCCTAAACAAAAAATCTTCTGCTCTGGAAGGTTGTGTTCGAGCAGTTATATATAATATTGTGATGAAGATGACAGGGGTTTCAAGATCATGTCTGTTTATTTACAACTAAGAAGCTAAAAACCCAACATTGTTTATGGTGATGCACAAGCTTGGTAAACTCATTTTCTCTCTCATCAATTGTGTTTGTTCTGTAGATTGTTTTTGAAGATCCTGTCACAGAATCTGACCTTTGCAAATGACCATGTAGTTGTGTAAGGTATTTCTGTCTTTCCCTAATTTACAGATTTCTTTAGCCCATGGACAAAAAAAAAAAATTAAAAGGCTGATTTCAAGCATATTTCTTCAGCCACTTCTCATTCAGTTTGTGGTTTCTGCAGCCTTGCACACCCTCTGAAAAGTGTTGTTACAAAGTACTCTTTTGGGATTTGAATATGTAAGCACCAATGAAAACTTAATGTATTGTAGCGTACAGCTGAATGAACACACAGCAACTTTTCTTTCTAGTAGCTTATGACAGTAATTTATCATTTCTACTAGTCTTAAACTTATTACCAAATACAGGGAAAAAAAGTCCCCACAATCAAAACTGCTGCAGTTTCTTGATAGTATAGGAAAATCATGGCTAAAATGGTGCCTTTCATTTGGGATACACATCATAAGGTCACCCCAAGACATTATGACAACCATATAGCTTCAATTTTAGCTATTTCCTTTTTGCTTTAACATGTTTTCATATGAATTAGCAAACTAAATGCAGAGCTCCTAACAAACTAAATGCAGAGCTTACTAGAAGTCATAAATTGGGAATTTATTTCAAAATCTGGTCTTAAGAGTCTGATTTTGAACTTTAGGGCATGCCTTGAGTCTCTACGCAGTGTATTTTTCTCGAATATGAGAAATTGAAAGGATTGACTTTTACCTTCTTCCTGTAAAATCTTATCACCCAATTAAATTAATGCTTTGTGAATATTCTTAATTCCTTTTCAAATTACTACAGAAATTTCACCAGACATAGGTGTTTATTAATATCAAAGGCTCTTTTGACTAAATGCAGACTTAGCCTTAGTAAGAAGAGAAATTTGAGATTTTATGTCTAAATTATTGGTATGGGAGCAAAAGCCCCTAATCCCTCATCTCTCAGAATACATGACAATGAACATACAGAATTAATATATTGCAATTTCTCACTTGAGTGAGAATTGGGTTTTTTTTAACTTTACTTTACTCAATTGAGTTTTGCCAAAGTAAAAAAAAAAGCAGACCTGGATATTTGATATCTGATTGAATACACAGTGTTAAGAACTCAGGCCAAATTTCCAGAGGACGGGAAAGCAAAGACTTGCAGACCATCTGCATTCAAAGAACTGGGAAGCCAGGCTTCCCACAATACCTACATTTAGCAGAGTTGGGAGTACACTGTGGGGCAACCCAGCTGAAAAAGAGGTGGCCATCAAATCTGCATGTTTAGGTGTCCTATACAAAACCTTCAGCTATGCTGGCATGTAATTTGTTATTGTAGTGGCACTTTCCTGACAGAAAAGCTGAGTCCAAGAAGAGGAAAATATTATTAATTGTTGTTGCTTTAGGTGGTAAGTGAATGTTAAAAGACAAAAAGGATTTTATATGTCCTTATCCTAGGTATCCTAGGTACCCAATTCATGTGTTGAGTGTGAAGCTGATTGCGATCTAAACTCAACTTTTTAAAATAGCTTTATTTATAGTATTATTCACTGGAAGAGAGGTGATAAAAACCGTAACTTAAAGCATTTGAGGTGAAAATAGAGCCTTAAAACTACATGACTTTATAAAAAGCTTTTATTGAAACAGTTACTCAAAACATCTTAAAGGAGATGCACATGAAAGAATAGAGGGGCAAAACACATGTGAAGTGAAAAAGTAGATTAAACTATAAATGTAGAAAAAGTTTAAATTAGGGGAAACTATTAAGCTGGCAACTCTTCAAACCTCAAAAATACCAGTAATCTTTCCTCCTTTAGGAAATATAAGCAATCAGCTATTTTACTAAATAACATGTTAATGTGCAAGGAGGAGGCAATACATTTAGAATTTATATAATGAGACAATTAAAGTTTAGAAAATGAGACAGAATGTCCACTGAGGTCAAAAGTGTAAATATTATGTTTGTTCCTTATCACAGGTGAATAAATTAGTTGAATATTAAAAACTATTGTGGATTTCCTTCAGAGACAGACTAACACCAAAAAGGTTTGGTTCTACTGATAATGTTCATTTTCATTTTATTGGAGACAATATGCTTTTGTTTACTTATTTAAACTTTCAGTTATGAATTTACCTGCTTTTTCTAACATAGCAAATTGTAATATACAAATCCCATCCAGATTAAAATTCAATAAACATAGTATTGCTTTTCCTTCTAAGAACAGAATAAAAAATCAAGTTAAGGAAAAAGCCAGGGAAACAAAAAAACTCCATAAACCAGAGGTTTCCATAAAGAAGGCTTATATATAAATAGTACATATGTTTTTATACATGCCTCATCCAGTATACATAGATATATTTTCCATGGAGATAAAAATGAGCATAAGTATCCTCAGAGAAATATCAGCAAAATAAACTGTTCAGGGAGTTTTTCTATCATGCCTATTTGTCTCAGGGTTTTTGAAAGCTGCTCTGTTAGATGAAATTCTTTCCACTCAGTTTGCTCTACAAGGATGCTGCAGTGGGGATGAAGTGGCCCTTGCTGAGGGATAGGCCCTTCAAGGGCCCTTTGGCATCTGCCCTTCAAGCAGCCAGATAATCAAATTCATTATATCCCCATGTTCCTCCTCCCACAGATGGCATCAGCTTGATCCATTTCCCACAGGCCAACATGGCTATTAGGGATATTTCAGCAAGGTTCTTCCAGTGCTCCCTCCCAGGCACCAGCTGAAGTGCGTGTGTACCACACACAGCCTGTGACTGCACCACATGGCCTGGGTTTTAGGGACCTGCCTGCCTCACACAATTGCTTCTCAGAGCCTTAGAGCCCAAGGATGGGAGGTTGTGTGAAGGGTGAAAATCACTGCTCTTATCTCTGATGGCCTTCACATTCTCCAGACTCTTCTTTTGAGGTATACTGGATCACCCACAGATCACTTGCACAGGGGTGTCTTGCAGGCATTAAAAGTGAGGGCTCTATGTGGGACTGAAGCTGACCACACCCACACGATGAGTGTGAGTAGGAAGGCTGAGCCTGAAGGATGTGTGCCTATTGGTAACAAAAGTCCATTATGTCCAGTTTTTCTTGAGCAATATTCATGTCTGTAAGAAATAACACTCTGAGCAAGAGCAGCTTCAGGTTATGCCTGAGGTGTCATGGGTACATCTGCTTGTAGTGGCTGCTGAGGAAAAAATATATGTTCTCCTGAATCATCTGCTGGTCATCCAAGCACATTACAAATGGATGGTATGACCTCAAGTTTTAAAGCTAATCTGCTAAGCAGGTTTTAGTCAAGGGGAAACCCCAGCACAAGTATTTGCCTGGAAATGCTGAATCAGGTCCCATCAGTATAGTATACTATGGATGATGATACACATGCTGAGTTACTCAGGGCAGAAGACCATCATCTGTGGAATGATTTTTCCTGTTTCTGTGTTTACATGTGAAACTTTTTGTGTATGTGTGACCCACTGAAATTTCTCTGCTCTGAGAAAGCTCAAACAGGATAGAAAGTCTTACTGCTCTTCTTCCCTGGAGGGCTCCTGTGTGCCTTCCAAGGCCAAGGCACTTTGGACATGCAAGCACTGCAGTGGTGCCTGCAGCGATGTAGCGTAAATGTGTGAACATCTCAGAAAAACAAAAGGGTAGAACGTGGGCTTTTCAGGAAAAAAGATGTCACTAGTGAGTTACCACAAGGGGAAGACATCTTTGCTTTCTAGCACCTATAAAAGATGTCAGTAGGTGGGAGCAGAAGGATTTGAAATATATGGAAGGTTGCACAGTGGGAAATGACTTCTGCCCAGTCTCTTTCGAGACAGTGATGTACGTCACTGCAGATGCAATATTATTGTTATTTGCATTTGCATGGTTGTTTTATCTATGTACATTCTTTCCAATACAGATACTAAAGCTAATTCTCCAAAATTGCTGTGCTCCATAACTGAACTCAGGACTGGTATTTAGGTTGTGTCTATCTCAGGGTTCACTTTCTGAGTTCCAGGCAAAGTACCTCCTGCGGAATGAAATAAGTACCAACTCGTACATGTAAGACAAACCTCAGGAAATTTACTTCTTCCCAACACCAGTGTTAATTGCACAGGAGACAACCCATCCCAAAAATTTGAGCCACAGTAGAAAATGCACTCCTTTCTGCAGGTACAAGGGTGTACTCCTCTTGCTTTTTACACCATCAATATGTTGATGTTGTATACATACAAATGATATGTATAGGGGCTTTCTGGAATTCTGAAACAGGAATAAAATCCAAGCCCAGCCATGACAATGCATGTGTTTGAAGGAGTGCTGCTCAGGCTTATTGCTCTATGAAATAGTTGTGGGGTTTTTTTAAACCATGCAAACAAACTCTTTCACTAAAGATCAACAGTTATTTCAGCCTGGCTCTATACGGAGCTTATCTATTTCTGTATTTTAACCAATCTCTATATATCACAGGTAGTTTGTTCAAATCATGAAGCCAGTCAGCTTATGAAAAAGGCATTGCCAGTATGGAGTGACTGACCCGAATCTGCAAGCATAAATTTGAAACATCACTACAACTTTCCAATCTCTTTCTTCCTTATTAATTTTCAAAATGGAGTGACTGGGAAGATGAACAAACTCTGTGTTTTATTTGTTAGATTGATTTAACTATCCAATTATTTAACTATTCACTTGAAAAAAAGAAGTCGTTGTTTAGTCCAACTATGCTATTTTCAATTAAACTGTTATTTTTCAGTGTAAACTCTTTCCAGTAATAAATCTTGCACAGTTTCTTGGAAATCAGTTATTTGTATCAAACTATTTTTTTCTTTACTTGTGTACCAAATTGACTCAAAGTCTGTTAACCTATATTGATTGCTCCTATTAAATAATATTGAACAGTTTAGAGATCAAAAAATTTCAACTTCCTTACATATTATGGTCCCACATGATTTCAGAAAATATGCTGCATGAGGGGAAAGTTTTGCCTCAATGGGAATGGTTAGAACATACCCCCTAACTGTTCCTGGGGTTGCCATGGTGAAAAAAATTCAAAATTCAAAGGACTGCATCTGATGAGCTTCCCATTTAAGAACAGGAAGAGGATTCCAGATGCTTTTAATATCAAAGGTCATATCTTGTTAAGATACAAGTTTGCTGCACCTCATACAGGTCAGGCTAGCTAGCCAGTGACAAACAAGTTTACACTGAATCAAAACTGCTGTCTTATTTTCTCTGAAAACCCCCAGAAATGGACTAGTTGTTAAAAGAAATTTAGCTGTTCATGTTCCAGTGCAAGCAGTTATGGTTAGAATATGTGAGAACCCTGAGTTTTAACTGCAATTTTACTGCCTGACAAACTACCAGAGTCTTTCTTTCTTGCTCTTCCATCCTGTAAGGTGGAAGTGGTATTCAACCCACATTTACTTTTTATAAGTGTTATGATAGAAACTAAAAATATGTGAGGTGTTTGCAAATTTTATTACAGCTTAAGTACTGCTATGCATTATTACCATATGATTCATTAATCCTCTAATAGATAACTTGCTTCCCACTTGCACACTCTGTAGCCTACTTCCAGGACATATCATGACCAGACGGAAATTAATTTTTAAAGCTTTATCTTGGGTGTTAAACCAAATTATTTATTGTAGAGGCATCCTGTGAGTCACTAACTCTCCTGGAAACTTTTCTAGTTCAGCTGGAGCTCTGAAGTAAAATTTCATTCATGTCACTGAATCAGCCAAATAAAACCCAACTCAAAACCACATGAAATTAACTCTAAATTCTCAAAACCCTTCTAATTTCACTTTAAACAACCATATCTTTGCTTTAAAAGCATTTCAACTACCCAGTATATAGAGACAATCACTTATGATTCTAATTTTCATTTTGCAAAGACCCTTATCAAGCTCAAAGACCCATACAAAAATGTGAAAAGAGATAGCTGTAGACACTGTCTCTCAAGGATATAAATTTTAAAAGCTAAGAACTTAACTTGAGAGTTCAAACATTTTACCACATTTCTTATTACAGTTTATTGATGTACGTATTAAGAAGGATGCAATATTATGAAACTGTAGATTGAATAGTATAAGTGTGAAAAAGCCACTTGGCTGAGTATCAACTTCATACATGCACTAAAACCTGTATTGATCATCATCTATTTCAAATTATTTTCCCATTTAATTTTTATACTTCCATCACATTTTTCTGCTGCCTGTCCAGCTTGTGGGTCTGTAAAGTGCTGAAGCCACTGAATGGTCAGTGTAGTCAGTAGAAGCAGGGTCTGTGTTTGTCCTGTGGGACTAAGTCTTTCAGTATCAATGCCACAATTATCTGATTATAAGATGGATAAATATTCATACAGACCAACCCTTGAAAAAACTTGCCCTTAGTCTCTGCACACCCTCGGGTCTCAGTCCTATATGGCTGGCACATGCCAAAGTTATCATCTTGTTCAGGCAACTCCTCCAAACTTTAACCTGTTGAGCAGAAATCTCATTATGTTTATCCTGACCTCATTAATTAGGACAAATACACATCTAAGCTAACCTAATATGGGACGTTCCTTACCAAGCATACTCAGCAGATCTTTAAACTTTATTCTGTTCTATTCTTTCCTTCCTTCCTGGGTTAAGTTATGCATAAAAGCCAGAAACATACCCTTTGAAAGTTCTGTTGAGAAGTCAACACTTATTTTACTACAGGGAAAGTGAATACACTGATAGTTGATTTCATCAGAATGCCCTTAATATTTGACTCCAGATCTAAAATGCATACAGGCTGAGAAGCGTTTTGGTGAAGAAAAATGGTGTGTAAATGTGAAATACAACTGTTCCTTTTCCTAGTGAGATGGCCAAGGCTACAGGGTAGTGAAACATTAGTGAAAAACAAATAATGTAACCCTGTGTCTAACATTTCAGGCCTTCACTGAAAATGTAAAGCTCTAAAAGAGAAGAAACCAAGAGCTTCTTTTTGGTGCAGGCTGGCATGAAATTGCTCCTTTTCACTGCTAAAAGCATTTGCATTTCAGTGCACACTATTTTTTTTTTCCCTAATTGAAGATTTTATTACTAACTGAATATGTAGGAAATGCTTACCAGGACCCCAGAACTCTTGAAAAGAAAGAAGTTTCTTGCTAACTTGTTACTTAGTGCAAGCACTTGGGCCTCATTAATAAGCACATGTCCCCCTCAAGTTAGCTGAAATTAATACTGCTTAGATTTAAAGATGACTCAGAAAGAGTGGGTGTAATTCCACACATTCAAATCAAAAATATATTGATGGAGCAAAATTGTGTGCTGTAGATACAAATCCATAGGAAAGATTTTGCAAAGACATGAAAATAAATATCATCAACACCTAACTTTTTTTGCTGGCTTTTTACTCTTATGTTGTCTGGCAATCTAATTTTCTAATTGGCTTACTATGGCTAACTAAAAAAAAATATGTCTATTGTAATCACCTATATTAGTGGAGCAACATAGCCCTCACAATAGGAAAAATAAAATAAAGCATCTAACTTATGCAACATTTGTAGATTGGCAGGACAGATTTTACTTCTTTAACAGTTGCTACTCAAACCAATGGCATCTAAAAAACAAATTAATTCATTCTCATATTAGACTTAAAACAACGTTTGTTTCCCTATCAACAAGAATGAACTCATCAAAGCATATATTTTAAAGCCAAATATACAACACAGTTCGGAAACTACCAAAACATGGAACCAATCTTCTAAGTTAAAAAATAAAATTTCTAATTAAAAATGCCTCTTTGGATTTGCAGTTTCAAAATATTTCTGAAATACAGAGAGTGACTCAAAAGCAGGAAATGCATCTGTGAGGAAAGTTATGCATAACAAATCTGGGGACATTTATGAATGGAGGATAAAAGAATCTCTGTTGGGGTGGGGAAAAAATCTGGGTGTCTTATTTCACTAATGCAGGGTTGCACTAAGGCATGGAGAGCTTTTTTCCAAAACTGCTGCTGGAAGTTGTGGCAGCAAACTGAAGAATGAAGTGGGATTAGGTAGCACTTTGCATTTTATGTAATACTTCCAAGTTCTCAAACTATATGCAGTTATTAATGAATAAATCCTCACAACCATGTTCTTGTAAATAGTGTTATCCCCTTTGCATGGGGGAGGGAAGAAAAAAGTGGAAAATGAAAGTATTTGAGTCTATGGCTCAAATTATCACTGAGTCTATGGCTAAGTTGGAAACAGTATAAGTGTCTTACCTCAGTCATGTGGGCAAAGGACAAATGTGACATGTTTCCAACATGTTAACAGCTAGAAATAGACTTCACTATTTAAATTCATCTCTAAAAGTTGTTTAAAAAGACTGAACAGAAACAGATTTCTATCCAGATTGCTATGGTTTCACTACACTAATGTCTGTGAACTAATGCAAATAACCCTGTCAAACTGGTATTAATGACTGTTCCCATTCTGTACCTGGGGAAGTAAACCAGGGAGGGTTTTGTTCATTTAATTACCACTGGTTTTCAGAAACTCCCCAGTGAGAGCTGGAGGCTGCCATACTGGGGTTTCTGCTGGCACCACGCTGAGCCCCTGGGCGCCCTCACAGGGCTGCTCAAGTTGCAGTAGTACTTGACTGTTCAGAGTATCTGACTGGGGAAGGTGCTGTCACGATTCATCAAGACAGGTGTCCTTTGGAAAGAGCTCAATAAATGGAGTGTTAAATAATTTCATTTTGTCATTCTGTTTGGTATAGGTATGAGTAATGCATATGACAAGTTAAGCCACTTGAATAAGTCTTGACTTCTTACCTTTAATCTTATTTTCACTAAGCACCAGACTTTGCTGTGTCCAAATTGTGTCGTCATTTTCATTCAAGAAAATGTATTCTGGTTTCAGAGTTTCATTCCTTATTATCAAAAGCAAAAGACTACAGCAAAAATGGTCTCTGTTTCACTGCTGAAAGTTATATGCATTGGTGGGAAAGTGGACTGATCAATGTCATGACAGAGATTTTAGAAAATCATTTGGAGTGTCTGTTCCCAAGTGTTTAAATAAGTCTTCTGATGCCTGGACCAAATAGACTGTACCCATTTCCTTTGAACTTCTTTCACTCTGTTATTTTTATTTGACTTCAGCCTGCTGTCATGGAACAATGAATTGATTTTGCTCTTCTAAAGAAATAGCCTTAAATAGTGGCAGTCATCTTATCAAGCTTTTTACATAAAGGCTTTTCAGACTTTATTAATTTAAATTCATATTAGAGTCCTTCAGGGCACGTTCAGTAGTTATTTTTTCAATTGCTTTTGCATTGTGTTTATTTCCCCTAAAAAATTCCCCCAGGCAGGGCTGTGTTCCTGACACATTTCAGATTTCCACTCTCTGGCTTTGGCCTGTCTTCCTACATATATCCTGTTAGTTTTGCTGTTGTCTGTCACCTTGTGTGCAAGCCAGACTGAACATAGCAAAGACCCAAATAAATCCTTGGCTTTGAAGGGAGGAGGAGACAGGTTGTGATGTGCAGGAATAAGGAAAGAGGCTGGTTTCATCTGGCCAGATGAAGCCAGCCTTCATCTACTCTTTTGTGAAGAGTCCAGAGTAGCTTTTGGAAGTGCTTCCCTATGTGGAATGTCATCTTTTCAGTATAACCTACTATGTATTTGAGCCAAATAGGACCAGATCTCTTGTACACAGAGCTGCAGCTAAATAGGATTGCTGGAGGTGAAAATGAAAAGAGAGGAGATGTCATCTTGTGAAAGATAGTAACCAAGCACACAGTGAGAAAAAGTGTAATTTGTATAGTATGGAAATTTCTTCAAACCTCGAACAGGAAATGCTCAGAGTTTTTTCCATGTCACTAAAACATCTTTAGGAAAGTAATAAGCATGGAAATTCTGGTAGAACAGGTGACTATTAAAAACTGTAATTGAAAATGAAGTCATAATGGAAACATTTCTGTTTGAAGTCCTAAAATGGGTGAAGATAATAGATCATTCAAGAGATGTTCATCTCCAGACAGCTTGTGAACAGAAGTGATGTACCTGGTCTTTTTGGCACAAATCCATTGCATTGATTACTAAAATGTTTTAGCATGGCAGCCTAGTACCTTGACTAAAGAGCACTGATTTCATTATAAAGCCATAATACAGTGGCTTTTAAAAATTTCCTTGCAATTTTTTCCCCATTTGGTATTGATGTTATTGTGAATATCTATTATGTCCTCTTGCTAATGTAGTGCTGAAAAGTGAAGCACAAACTTATTCTCCATGACTGATACATATTATTTATAAAGTCTAGTTTAGTGTATTCTGAATTTGAGGATCAAGCTATTTCTCTGCCTCTAAATCTGTTGTTCATGGGCTACTGACCTTCAAAATATCATGTCTTAAAAGACAACACAGTGTTTTATGTAAGTTGATAGACAGAAAAATAGATGGGTTTCTATTAATAGGCTGATTGCTGTGACTGAAAAATTTAGTTATGCAAATGAACAATCTTTTTCTCTCTGCTGAATTAATTATTAAGGAAGAAGAACAGAGATTGAGACATGAATTTTCAGCAGAAGTATAACTCAATGTTTTCTGAGCCTTGGTGAGACTCTGCCTGTCCTCCTGAAGCCATGTCCATCCCAGTCTGTGGCTGTGAGATGATCTGGATGGCCAGTGCCCAGCTCTGGAACACAGAGGAGTTTCAGTCCTGCTCCTTACTTTCAAAAAAGAGGCTTGGTATCGTGGAAAGTCTTCTGCAGGATTTCTGAAATGAAGCACCACAAATTCTATCCACTCTACATTTTGGTCAACTGAATGGAGGCAAGGACCCACCTGAAAACAGCAGAGAATATTCCAGGCATTTCATCCTTCCAGACAGACTGAGAGAGCACTGGAAGGTGATGATGAAAAATAATCTGTCAGCCCAGGTTAGTTAGGGGTTAAATGAATCAAAGTCAAGCCCAGCTTGCTGGGCTGCTGCTAGGCAACAAGTAACTGCATTCAGAAATTCCCCACTAATTGATTCTTGACACCATTCCCCCTTGGTTTGTACAAATAGGGAGCTGTTGCCGGGGGATGGAGAGGAAAAGCTGGGGTGTGGTGAGCACCTGGCTCCGGCATATCCCGGCAGGTGAGTCAGACATGCTGAGTCATTTTCCCTCAAGGAAGGGGTTCAGTGGCTGTAAGGGATGTATTTGTATTTGATAAAGTAATACTGGATTCATGGAGCAAAGAAATCTACATGAGCCACACAAAATATTGCAGTATGTCACCCTTTAATGCGTGTCCACTGAACACACAGCTTTTGCATCCACTTGCTCTTTGCTTTTATGTAAGTGACCAACAAAGGAAAGGGAACCAGCCTTCCTTACATGGCTAATGTTTGGCAGGCTGGCATACTGGGTGTAGTGTCAATAGGATATCCTCCATGTGGAAGCCTCAAAGCACACAGAAAAGGGAGCTGGAGCAGGGATTTATGTGGGTTAGAGATACTGGAAGAGTCAGGCTAAGGTAGAAAAGGGGAGGCTTGCCTAAAGGAGAAAAGCAAGCCCAGCAAGTTTCTGAGTCTTAAAATCCTCTTTTATTGATGGCTCACTTCTGGAATCTTTATTATATTGGCTCTATGCCTAACCCTGATAAGGTTTTACCCTCACCACCAACTGCAAGGCTCAGGCATTTTAAAGATTGCTTCATGAATTAAGCTATTGTTCCTTATAAATAAACCCTAATTCCTTTATTTTTTTTCCTTTCTCATACATTATTTATTTCCTAGCTCTTTCTTTCGCTGCAGAGAAATGAAAGACAGAGAAGGAGGAGCACAGAAAGGAAGAGAATGAAAATGGGATGTTTCAAAGATGATAGAAAGAACATGATTGTTTTTTGACAATGCTAAAAATTCCTTTTCATGATATGGAGGTAATTGGCAGATGTCACATGCTAAAATGTGTGATATTCTTACTCTGTTTCTTTTCTGACATGATAGAAAAACATGTACTATTATGTTTTTTTCTATAGGTTTCCACATTTTCTTGCAGACTTTGGGGGATATTTCTTTTTCTTTGACATCCTCTGTGAAGTGCTGTGTTTGTGCTGCTCAGGTGATATGTCCCCCTAAGCAGCTGGAGGGTGGGGGTGAAAGAATGCAGTTTTCAGACATATATCAGGTCTGAAGCCTACTGAGTGATAACAGAGATCACTTGGGATTTTTTCATTCATTTCACTTGGCCAGTACCTTTAAACTGGGTTTCATTTTTATGTTCTGGGAGTTGTATTTAATTGCTAATGACCACGTTCATCCCCTTGCTAGACAGAATGTAACTATTGCCAGTGAGCACTACACCATATTTTTGACAGTTTCATTTATAAATCAGTAGCTATTCCACACATACTTACACTGGAAAGAATGCATTATTATATTTTGGCATGCTTTCTAAATATGTTGCTACTGCCTTTTTTTCTATGTCTAATTACCTCTCACTACCTTTATTTTTTTCATTAACAGTGACTAAATCTATTTAAAGAGCAAATAAAAATTTTCTTTTTTATTGGAATTGCAGGTTGTCTGTGTAAGGTATGAGGCAGAAGAAACAAGAGACCTGACTAATATACATTCATTTATAAGTAAAAGTATCCTGGTACACCTACCCTTTCGGAGATAGAAAAGCATTCTGAAAGTATTTAGGCAAATTTAAATCCTGACCTCGGTTGCTTGCTATTCCTCAAGGAACAGCAAAAGTGAAATGCATTACCCAAGAGAACAATATGGAGCCAAGAAAAAAAAAATCAAAGTGACATATTTATTACTTTTTCTTTCTAAATTACATCTAGTTCTCTCTTGATGCAAAATAGTTGTGCTGCCATTTCATACAGGCTTCCAAGAACAGCTGAATAAGCTCTGTCAAAAACACTTCCTCTTTCAGTCTTAAACCTAGTTATATAGCAATATATATTGCATATAATCTAATTTACACCACCTAGTTACTCAGAAGTCTACCAGTTGCATCAGTGCTCTTAAACTAAGCTTTTGCTCATATCAGCACTGCTAGATTGGCCCTGAGCTTCTCATTATTTCTAAATAGTTAGGATTCAATGTATAGCACGTGCTTATCCAGATAGCAATGCAAAATGCAATGCAGGCCACATGACAAAAAGCCAGTGGGCTGATGCCTCCCTCATGGGAAGCCTGAGAACCCCTTCAGGGAGATCCAGAGGTTCATCTCCAGTGTAATTACAGGGATGCCTTAGAGAGTTCACATGTAAGACCAATTAGTCACAGAGTGTGCATTCCCACTGCAATATTTTTCTGTCTCATCTCTAACTCTTTGCCACTCTTTGCAGTATCTTAGAATCAAATCTACAAACAGCATGGAGATGAATTCAACATTAGGTAAAATAAGTTAAAGCCTACACAGGAGAAGAATGTAAATAAATACCTCCATCACTCTTGGAGAGCCAAAGCATATCTACACATGCTTTAAAAAAGATTTTAATCCTGGACAATCTTTGGAAATACTAACTAAAGAGAACACAGCCACTGTTACCAGTGGTGTCTTGCCTATTTACCTTGCTTTATGAAAGAAAGCACAATTGCTCTATTAATTTTCTCCAATCATTCTGTATTGTTAAATATTATTTCTGTTAAAGGAATAACTATTCATTTTATTGTTATTATTAAAATACTGGTGCACAACAATAAAAATTTCAGTGATGATTTAAATGTACCAGAGAAGTTATTAGTTCTCCTTGTATAACAAATCTTAAATAGAAATTAATTGCAATGAGGACTTTGAGTAACCTCAGCTTAATAAAGGAATTGTGATTGTCTGCATTTGGAATTCTTAAAAGGCAATCATGTAATCGATAACAATATCTACTGGGTTCTAGCATCACTGTATAAGCATTATTTATGACTGCTTGCTGGCAAAGCAGTTACTCTGTTTTCCAAGCCAAGTTTCAGTGAGAAATTCTGGCAGCAATTAAAGAACTTCCAAAAATATGTATGTGAAATAAGAAAGATTTCAGTCTTTTAGACATCATCAACAAGAAAAGATGAATAAAGTCTCATACTGTGACTTCTATTAATGTCTTCTATTAATCCTGTCACTTTCTTTTTCGGATTTTGGCACTAAGGTAAAGAAAGTAAGGTGCTAAGGTATAAATGACCTCTCCCTGTTTAGATTAGGACAGTCTTAGGTAATCACATTTTTCATTTCTAAGACTTCTCATTTCATTGCTGTTGAAGAGGCTCTATTTAATATGTAAGACTACAATCTATGGACTTGTGATCCCTCACAAATTTGCTGAAGAAGAGCAGGGGCATTGCTTTCAAATTCAGCCTTACCCTGGTGCTATCAGTTTCAGAAGTGTTCTCAGGAGCATCCTCAGGCAGCTTCACCTCTTTGTGCTACACATGAAGTAAAGTTTTCCTTCTGACCTGGAACTGCCTACAGAGTGACCAGGAAACATTCAGAACAGGTATATCTGGCCCAGCTCTTCTCCAAAAAGCCCCCATGAGGATCGCACAAGAAGATAGGGAATATGGACTCCTGGTGAGGGGAGCACCCAAGATGTGATGTCAGACCTGTCTTTGTGCTCCTCTCAGTTTGTGTCCAGAAGGATCAGGGGACATGCACTACACTGGGTGTGTTGATGCCTACAGAATGACTTGTGTCAAATGTGAGCCCTATGGGCAGCCAGGTTTGCCCCCATCTCCTTCCTTCAATTTCCCTTATGCTCTCAAGCACTTTGGATAGCAGCATCTGTTGATGAAATCCCTGCCAAAGAGAATATCATCCTGCCCAGAATCCTCACAGCTACACAGATGAAACTGAATACAGTAAAGAAGGACTAGATTAATATTTTATGCTTGCTGCAATGTGATTTTTTTAGCAAACACAGTTTCAAAAGCAAGAGAAGGATGAATCAGCATCTGATTGTGTAATAAATTTTTTGAGATTTTGCAGAACTGTATGTTATTGACATAAGAGTATGATTGTTTCAGTCTCATATCCAGCATAGTAAGGAGATATTTGGGAGAGAGTCCCTGGTGTTTTAGAAATCTCAGGACAGGCAGAAGGATTCACACAGAACCAGATCACTAAAGATTCCTGGAAATTAAGTGCACATGAAGTAAAGAAGAAAAAAACATATTTCCAAACCTGTTACCTGTAACTTGCCAGGCCTCAGCAATGGGAATGACACATTGTGCAAGCCTAACCAAATTCCTGATGAGCAGAAAGCTCAGATCTCTTAATCTGCCCACCATTTTCTCAACTCATAGTTTCCCTACTCTGCTAAATAAGAAAAAACAAAAATTCTTAGAGAAGTAGTGTTGGTAGTCACTATAGAAAGCACATTAAGACAAGCAGAATCTTAGAGCAGATGGAGCTGTGCAAGAGCAAATGTGCTCAAGGTAGGATAAACAGGCACAAGTAAGTGGAAGGAGAAAAGTAATCAGAGAGTGTTTTGCTTCTTGAAAGTTTAAAAACGGAGTTTCGTTGTACACAGGATGTTGATGGGCTAGTTTGGGGTGGGAGAGTTGTTTTCTATAGTGAGAACTCCTCTATTTGCAAAAGAATTTCCAGGCTATTTGGTTGTGTTTTCTGACTTGATGTAATTGTAAAAAGCTACCAATCAAAATGTGTGGGAGATTAAATATCTATGATGACTATATCCCTCACTGAAGAAAATACTGCCTTTTCCTTGTCCACCAATCATCTGCCAAAAAGTAGTTTGCATTAGAAATTTTCCATTTTTATGCTAATGCTACTTGACAGTAACTGACATTTCAGCACTGGGGCCTATATAAGGACCTCAGGATAAATTCAGAATTGTCTTTCTTAGAGCTGGGAGAATGTACAAAATATTATTTTTAAGAAAAAAGGATATGAAATGGCTATTTTTTACATAGAACTAAGACCACCCACACTATATAAAATTATCTAAAGCTACATGTTATGCTGGAGATAAAACTAAACCTTAAGGCCTTAGTCAGCTCATTACTATTATATCTAATGAAGTTTGTAGAACTACAAAAATATATAAACAGTCTGAAGGAATAATTACTATTGTATTAAGAAGTAATAGTTTAGGAACAAATAAATTGGTTTAGCGAAAAATAACTCTTTTTTTTTCTGCATATTATTAAGATGTAGGAAATACAGTTGACAGGCACAATATGCTGTAAGAATCACAAAAATAGATCATCTTTTGCACTATTCACATTTTAGAAAGAAAAACAAAAACACGTTGGTAAGGCAGGTCAAAAAGCAACGGAAAAATTCTTTGCATTTCTTCAAAATTTTCCTCTGCTTTTTCACACTTCAGATGTTCAAAGTTAGGAATGCCAAAATGACATAAGGACATACATCAGTAGTGAATCAGAACAAATGCACATCTAATGCAATATCTTGTCTCTAGCACCGGCCATAGTGATGCCTAAGGACAAATACAAAAATGGCAAGATGTACTATGTGATGCTTCAC
This sequence comes from Coloeus monedula, assembly GCF_965178545.1. Classification (NCBI taxonomy): domain Eukaryota; kingdom Metazoa; phylum Chordata; class Aves; order Passeriformes; family Corvidae; genus Coloeus; species Coloeus monedula. The sequence continues at coordinate 25,746,975 of NC_138785.1, read as the reverse complement.
AAGCATGAAAGTGTTTTGCTTTCACTGCTTAGGGGTCAGAATATTCAAAAGCTATATTTTATTCCTCAAGTAAAGTTGTTTAAGAAAACGGGTGCCTTTTATAGCTACACATGAAAATATACTGTAACTCACAGATTTTCATTGACATTATCTCTTATTTCCATTGAACTAAAAAATCAAGCACCAGTAAATATCTCTGTAATACTAATGACATCAACATCACAGTTATCTGTTTTCTGTACATCTTGCTCGATTTTAGTATAAATCAAAAGGATAAGTGTTTGTACTGAACAGAAGCAAGGGGTACTTTGTGAAATACATGGCTGCTACTAAGATAATTTTTCTCTTATTTTAGCCTGCTCTGCTCAAGGCACATCAGCTCCACTGGACTCTGTATCCAGACAGTATTCCTGCTGTTGGCCTGGCACCCAGAGAGGTTTGTGTGGAGAGCATGCACACAGGGAAAAAGCCTTCAAACTCTTCAGGCAGCAATGGATCAAAAAGAGCCTCTCTATATAGACAAGCAGATCCCTATTTCACATGCACATCACATCATATGCTCAGCTCGATCTTTTTTATGATTTGGAGAGATTTTAATAGGTCTCTCACCTCGTTTTCTATGTTGATACTATAGCTCAATTTAATATGTATTCATGAGTCTTGTCTCCCTTTGCTCAGCAAAGCTCCATCAATCTGCTAAGCCTTTTTCTCTCTAATTTCAGTGTTTACCAAGGTTTGAAGCAAATCAATGCCCATCTTGCAGGAGGTTATGCTACCAGGTCCACCTGTACCCTACATGAACAACCACTGAGGAAAGTTTGGAGAGGAGGTGTACAAATGGAAGGGATTATACTGAACAACCAGCAAGGATCTTGTGTACTGTGTTCATATTGAATTAAGAGACCTTGGAGTTGGAAAAAAACAGCTGAATAGTGGTGCTAATTTACTAATAGGTATCCCTTACAGCTAATGGAAGCAGAACAAGGCCTGCATGTTTTGATAGATGTTAGTTAGAAAATAGCACTTTTCTTCATTTCCACAGTTCTTTCTTCCAGACATTTCTTCTAATCTTCTTTTGCGTTAATTCAGGAAAAGAAGAGGCAAAATTAATATTTATCCAATAGTGGCAAGTATTTAAGTGTATGGAAACAAGCATGAAGAGCAAAACAACTATGCAACAAGTGGGTTATATCTGTCAAATAGATCACTTTGTCATCACAACATGCCATTCACTAATTTCAGGGGTTTTTAAAAAATTATGGCTGCTCAAATTATCAGTAATCATTGCTATATTGCTATATCTACATATGGAGTTAAATCCTAATGTGAGCATCAGTCCTTCATTTTATGAAAACATATTTCAAATTGTTCTGAAAAGGCAATGAATTGCATAGAGTAGCAAAATTGCTTCTTTGAAAACAATCAACCTTCTTGGAAAAAATTACTTCAAGGAGCATTGGCAATGCTTAAGTAAGCAGTAAGTATAATATGTGTTTTCCAAACCTAGGCTACATTGTAGAGTTAAACAATGATTGTGAAAATATAAAGAGTTCTTTTATATATCCACCACAACAATAAAAATTGTAAAACAGGTAAAACATGCAAATATCCCTTTCTTAATTATCTGAAAGCATGTTCTCATTGAAATGCAGACACATCATGACACAAAGTGTGTGCATCTCAATGGCATTTCATATAGTGATAATATTTTGCTTTATATAAGGTGGAAAAAAGAATAATTGTCATATATGAAATGGAGTGTTGGCCTTAGCATATTAAGTGTTTTCACCTTTTAATTGTTAATTGTTAAATTATTGTTTATTCAAATTACCCATCAACCCAGTTGAGAGTTATTAAGTTCCAAAGTTACTCCCCTGATTAGTTGATTAAAGTGTTCTACATAATTCCTTGTTAAAAATCCTTTGTTAATATTAAGTTCCACAAGTTTGTTCCCTTCTTTAGTCCCTAAAAAGTGTAAAAACCCACAATGTCTTAATTTCTGTATGTGTCCAAGTTAATTACCCTGTTCTTAAGAGTTCTCTGAAATAGTTACAGCCCAGTTTTAAACCTTTTACCAAGTGTTCTTAACCTTTGTAAGTTTTGAGTGAGTTTTAAGCTTTGCCAAAAAGGAGACCTTCTAACTGACAGGGAGCTATTTTTAGAACCCGGCTGTTCGCCTGCAACTCAGCATCATGGCAATCTGGAATATTAATGAGGACTTCTCCTGCCTTTGGAGCCAATGACATCTTTCCCCTAGACAACAGCGAGCCATTGGCAGACTGAGATTACCTCGCCTCAAGACACCACCAATCATCCAGGACCATGGGGGCTGGACAGTGGGCGGTCATGGGCGGGACCCAGACTCTATAAAACTGCTGGCCACCAGCTCGGAGGGGCCATTTTCATCTCAGAATAGCTGCTGGTGAAGTCTCGTGCTGGGAGCACAGGCCTCTACCTCTTTCAAAAAGCAGTTTAACCATTCTGACTTTGGGCTAGCTGAAGTCACCCCAGCGTTGTAAAGTCTCTGCTTTGGCACTTTTGAGCCAGTTTAGCCAGCAAGGTCTCTAATCACTGCAGACCCGTGTTGTGTTGTGTTTTTTTTTTTTTTTTTTTTTGGCTTTGTAATTCTTTTGTACTTGCAATTTTTTTTTCTGATTGTTCTTTTAATAAATTGTTCTTAATTATTTTAATTAAGAACCAAGAGTTGTCTCATTCCTCACATAATCTCACTATTAGGAATTACTTCCACGACAGACGCTGTTCTTTGGTAATTTCACAAGCATCTGTGCTTTCTCTGTTTATGTAGCTATAGGATTTCCTCAAGTTTGACGGGTTTAGCAGTATCCTGAAGGATTTCTGAGATTTGTGAGCATACTACAATTGACCTGAGTACTAGAACCTGCCAAAGAACTATATACTCTAGGCACAACAAGTACTTGCTGAGGCAGGCTTCGAGCAAAATAGGAAAATTGAGATGTTTTTGTAGTATATCAGTCTGGATTAACAATGTGTTTGAGAGACACTTAAATGGTGTCGAGAAGATGGCTGGTAGAAATAATAACTTTGGCAAAGCTGATGCAAAGGAAGTGCCAAATAGCACAGATTAATTCCCATCCCTAAACAAATCTAAAAACCCCTAAATCAGAAGTACTTGTTTTTCCATGGTCTTATTTTCAGAATTCATATATTCTGCAGAAGCCCCTTGCTTGTGTTCATTCTCTACTGTTAAGATGCAGGAAAATTGCAAGTGATCTCAAGCTAGAGTGTATCAGTCCATTATAAGAGGGATCTGATGTTGGTTGGAGAGTGGAATTAAGGGGTATATTTTCTTGGTAGAAAATTTTTCACTCACTTACCTTCCCAAAATGTAATGATTACTCCATATTAAAAGTGTGTACTCAGTTATTACCACTGAACTGAGCTCTCCTGAAGTGATTACTGATAATGTCATTTATCACCTGAGAAACTGGTAGTTTTCCAAGACACTGTGATGGTTGACTGTTCTCCTGCATAAAAAATTTTACAGGTTCTCTAAATGAACACAACTATAAGCTCATGTTTTAGCTCAGGGAAAAATCTTTTCTATTTCTGAGAGGGGAAAATTTGAAATAAGGTTCTTTTGTTTCTCTTTCCTACTTTCTTTCTCTGTCTTGACTAGAGACCTTTTAGTCCCACTCTTTCACCCCTTCTCACCTTTCCATCTCCCTGTTATTCATCTTTCTGTCTTTTCTCTTTTCCTTCCTGAGCTCCTCTCCTCTCCTCTCCTCTCCTCTCCTCTCCTCTCCTCTCCTCTCCTCTCCTCTCCTCTCCTCTCCTCTCCTCTCCTCTCCTCTCCTCTCCTCTCCTCTCCTCTCCTCTCCTCTCCTCTCCTCTCCTCTCCTCTCCTCTCCTCTCCTCTCCTCTCCTCTCCTCTCCTCTCCTCTCCTCTCCTCTCCTCTCCTCTCCTCTCCTCTCCTCTCCTCTCCTCTCCTCTCCTCTCCTCTCCTCTCCTCTCCTCTCCTCTCCTCTCCTCTCACACTGCTTCCTTACCTTTCTACACTTCTGTTTCTGTTTATCCTTTAATTTCTCTATATCTTTCTTCTTTTCTTGCCTCTTTTCTTTCTCTTTGCCCTTATTTTTTTCTCTTCTGTACTCTTTTTTTCTGTCTTGCGCTACCTGACTGGGATTTTCTTCACTGTTTTTCATACAGGAAAACAGAACCTATGTCTCAGATAAAGCAGCTGAGTAATTCTCATCAGTGTCTGTACTATTTTCTTGGCAAAGGAAAGACTGCATCATTGTGGTCAGAGATCCTCTGGGTTGTTTCAATACTGATGTAATTAAGAGATCACATCTGGCATGATATCTTTTCAGATATTTGCTAAGAAAAAAGAATTGAAAAGAAAATTCTCTCCTTCATGTTTGTTCCTAAGATAAGAGACGGAGGACTAAGGACTGTAGCAGTTCATGCACCTTTTTTAGTGGTTTTTCACCCCATCCATATTCCAAAGACAGTTTCAGTCATACCACATGAAGGTTCTCCCAATGGCTCATGCCACATCCATCTTCCCAACCCCACTATCTACCCCGCTGCAAAGGGGTTAAAAACGCCAAAGGTTTAATAGAAGGTGACCACTGAGCAGAATGTAACTAGAGTAAAACCATAGCTAACAGACTGTAAACAGTCTCTGGATAGATTTTGTAGGTCAGGTTTTGTGCTACAGTATGGTAAAGCCAAAGATAAATGTGCCCATATCAAGGATAAATATTGAATTTTATATATATATGTATGTATGTATCATGGATACTCCATACAGATAAACCTCGTGCTATGACTGATTATATGGTTTTCCAACTAATTTAAGGATGACCTAAATTCATTGCTTTGATTCTTTTCCAGATCTAATGTAAAAAACCAGCTTTTTTCTTTTTTCAAAACATTGCATTTAGAGAATGAAAAAAAAATCCAGGGAAAAACTTGCATTTATGCAACCAATTTTTGTAAATATCCAGCTTGCTGAAAGGCTAGCTGCAACCATTTCATAGTAGTGCTTGGATCAATGCATCGCTTACAATTCAGGTGTTAATGAAACTATTTCATCCACATATCCAAGACTGTGAAGTAATTCCAAATGAGTCAGAGAACCACTTACATTAACAGCCAGGGGAGCAGTCTACAGGTGAAATACTTACAAAAGCACTTGAACTATCTATCCTTCTTATTACCTTCTATGAGCATAAAGCAAAGTAAATGTCATGTTTTGTCCCCTGTGACTGCAAAATGCTTCTAAAGATAGGAATTCATTTAGTATAGCACACACATTTAACTGTATAAAGTTGTATTTTTTCTTTCAGATGTAGAAAACCTGGATTAAAATCATATCCCTGCAAAAGACATACTGAATTTTATGTGATGAAACCTGATTGTAGATGACAGGGGATATTGTATTTGCTGATTTATTTTGTTTTATAATTTGTAAGTCAGTTACAGTCCAAATTAAAATAACAAATCCAGATTTCACCCAACCTCATTTCAAATACTTTGAAATAGATTTTAAACACATATTTTCTCCCTCTGTTTAGGCATTGCCAAATACTGCATCTTGACTGGACTTCCAGGAAGCCCTCTGGTCCTTCCCGAATGCCCCAAAGCAGGAGCAAGCTATACCCTGTGTCATTCCTGACAGATATTTGTCTCTTATTCTTAAAAACCCCAAGTGACAGCGACTCTACAACATCCCCAGGCACTCTGTTCTCATGTTATTCTACATTTGCCTGTGGAATTTTTCCTAAATGTCTAATCCAAGTGTCCCTTGCCACAGTTTAAAACCATTGTTTCTTATCCTACCCTCTACGGAGATAGAGAATAGCTTAATAACTCTCTTTCTCCTTTCAATTGTCCTTTAGATATCTAGTTAGTTATCATACTCCTCTGCTGTCTTCATGGTCTCCTCAGGAAAGGCATCATTATTTAGCATCATTGCAAAATGAGGAAGCAGTATTTTCTGGTAATATTTATGTAATTACTGTCAAGGGAACAGTTTTTCTACTGCATCAGTTGTCTGTGGTATTTGCAATGGGATTATGTTAGAAATGATAAAAATGTTTATTTTTGTAATTCTGTGGGGACAACATAAAATAAATGGTCTAATGGGAACAATTTCAAGAGGGGGGACCCTTCAATTAATTTTTTGAGCTACAGCTAGCTGAGAGTTTCTCTTCCAGTCAAACTCCTTGTGTTACCCCGACTGCTGCTTGTTTAATGAGATGGGAAGGGGTCAAAAGAAAATGTAAGGGCAGTGTTTTACATGTGAGTGTGTGGAGGCATGTGCATGTGCAGCAGGGGATGTTCTGGAAATGCCTCTGAAGGTGTTTACAGCCCCGTGTGTGTAAGTCCTGTCAGGTCCTTTTATCACTGGAAAGAACAATACCTACAAGGACAGTATCAGTTTCTACTGATTCTTTGGTACCTGAAGCAACTTCTTTTCTTTCTCATAATCAAATTTCCACTCATTTTGGCTTACCTGGGCCACCTCTGTCTTACTTTGGCTTACCTTTTAGCTGTCATTGGGGATCTAAGCCCTTTAGCACTGTCAGCAGTAGCCTTGGGACCTTGCACATATTTGCCCCCATTCTGTGCTGCCATCAGAGGACTCTTTTTGTCCCACCATGTTACAGCTTTGACTACAATGCAGCACTCCAAGGTGAAGCCAGAAAAAGTTTTGCATCACAATTTTCTTGCTTTTCCTCCCACTTTATTTTTTAGGATGAGTCCATTATGGTCGTATCACATGTGCCTCCATGATGTTCGGTGTGGGATGTCAGAAGACCTTTCATAGTGAGGAGAGCAACTGTTAGGAAGCATCTGTGAGTTCATGTTGTCTACAAATATCAAATCTTTGCTTAACTTTTATGTTTATATTTCTAATTGCAAGTTCCTCTCAAGATCTCTCTTGATGTTTATGTTTTTGAGCTCATTCTTCACATTTCTTGAAATTTAGAGCCAGTTAAAGAGCTAACTTCTCTGCAAGTTGAGTCAATGAGTCATAAGAGCCTTACCTTATTTAATTTATAATTGTTATTACTTACTGTTCTTGAAAGTAGTAAAATTAAAATGGTAATAAAGTAAACAGCATACAGAGATTAAACTCAAATGCTCAATAAAGGGTTTTGGTAACTCTACATTACAGATTATAATAGTTCATACAATTCTTTCTGACATACAAGCACCATAGCAGCATTTGGCATTCAAAGCAACTTTTAGAAGAAATTTTACATACAGCTAATTTTGCAGAGAGAAGCTCAAACTTAATTTAAAAGTGGGACATGGATTGCTGGGATTTTAGAGAGCTAATATAGAATTAAACAATAGAATAGTATTTTAGACACCTGTTTCTCCCTCTACTTTAAGAGGAATACATAAGCCGCTGTTAAATCTACGTGAGAATTATGTGCCTCAAAGAAGAATGCCAAAAACCTGCAAACAGCAGCTACCTGCAATAAATGTTGTGAGAGATGCAGCCCTTCACGGCCTCTAACACTTCAGCTGTCAATACCAACAGATATTTTGGCAATAGTTGAACTTCCTCAGAAGAGCACAAGACAAATCATAAGAGATTTAAGGAACTTGAAGCCACCCAGAGAAACCTGGACAGGCTTGAGAGGTAGACCTGTGCAAAACCCATAAAGTTCAGCAAGGCCAAGTGTAAGGGTTGGGGCAATGCAGAGCACAAGTAGAGGCTGGGAGGAGAATGGACTGAGAGCAACCCTAAGGAGAAAGATTTATGTGTGTTGGAGTACAAGCAGCTCAATATCTTGGCAATGTGTGGTCGCAGCCCAGAAAACCAATCACATCCTGGGCTGCGTCCAAAGCAGAGTAGCCAGCAAATCAAGGGAGGTGATTCTGTGCCTCTACTCTGTCTTCATGAGACCCCACCTGGAAGTACTGCATCCAGCTCTAGGGACCTCAACACAAGAAAGACATGGGCCTCTTGCAGCAAGCCCATAAAGAGCCACAAACATGGTAAGAGAGCTGGAACACTTCTCCTGTGAAAACAGACTGAGAGTTGAGGCTGTTTTGCCTGGAGAAGGGAATGCTCTGGGGAGAAGTTACACCAGCCTTCTAACACATAAAGGGGGCCTAGAGTAAGGTTAGAGAGTGACTTTTTACAAGGGCAAGCAGTGATAAGAGGGAATGGCTACAAACTGGAAGAGGGCAGGTTTAGATCAGCTGCTAGGAAGAAATTCTTTATTGTGAGGATGGTGAGGCACTGGAACAGGTTGCCCAGAGAAACAGTGGATGCCCCATCCCTGGAAGTGTTCAAGTCCCGGCTGGATGGGGCTCTGAGAAACCTGGTCTAGTGGAAGATTCCCTGTCCATGGCAGGGGGGTTGGAACTACTTAAGCTCTATGGTCCCTTGCAACATAAACCATTCTATAATTCTCATGTATTAACTTCTAATCTTAGAAAGCTTTCTGCATTTGCCCGTTTTTCCTCATGGAAAGATGTTGTAGCAGCATTGAAGGCATCATTCAGTGGCTACCAGAGTGAAACAAAGCATAAAACTGCACGATGATGTATTTTCTTAATTCTCAGTTTGCTGCATTAGTTAGTTGTTTTAAAGCCACTTTCCATCGAGAGCTCTGTATCAGTGCCTGTGGCCCAGGGCAATGTGCAACTCAAGAAGCATTGCACTTGCATAACGTTGCATGGTTCTTGGAGACCAGCCCATTGTCTTAAATGTAAATATCACATGTAAAATTATTTTCACCCACTTTTCACCTATTGCTCAGAATGGTTATGGAAACTAGATTTCTGTAAAGTCCCTGAAAATGCTTTTGATTGTGTTGGTTTCTGTAAGAGTATAAAATAGTGTCCTAACAGGATTTTATGGCTAATCTTGCATGGTAATTATGAGATTTATTTACCTCACTACAGTATGTTTGAAATTGTATTTAAAGATTCATGTGGTATTTATTCAGTTCCAGTAACAATTTAGTTTTCCACACAGCAGCAAGCCATACTCATAAAAATAAGACTCATTTTAAAGTATTACCAGTGCACCAAATAAAATTTACAAACTTAGAAGTGTGTTTATAGTTTGAGTGTTTCTTTTTTCTCTTAACCTAACCAAATGAAAAACACTTTCAGTAATATATATGTAGTGCTCTTTTTAAAAATATCTCAAAGAAGATAAAAACCTTCCTCAAGCCTCCTCTGTTTTGATAAGGACCAAAAGAAATAATAGTTTATCACCAGATTTTTATTTGATTGTCTTTGTAAGAGGAAAATATTTGAAATAGGACAGTCAAAGTTTTAGTGCTCTTATTTGCCTATTTGGCTGGCACTAGTCTAGACCTAGAGTTTGTGTCCTCATTAGCAGCCAGTGTATTTTTCTGCCAGGAGAAGTGCTGTATTTTATGGCAGCAGCCTAAGAAAAGCAAGCAGTTCATTAGTCTACACTAAAATTGAAGGTCATTGCTATCAGACTTTGAGATTCATTTGAGATCAGTGAAGTTCAAACATATACCTGAAACACAATAGTGAAAACAAACTGTTGCACTGCTCTATAAAGCCCCATGACTCAGAACTTGATCTCTCCTGGTCTTCTGCTACAGTTTTTTGGATGGTGAAGTCAGAAACTAAAGAGTGAGTGTAGCTTACAGAAGACAGCTGCTTTCTGCCCCAAGAAATGAAATTAAGAAATAACTGCATATACATAAAAGTTTTATTTTTCTTGAATGTAGAGGTCTAAAAGAAAAAGGAAAAGAAATAAAAAGGAAAGAAGCATGTTATATTTATCCATGCTGTTAGCTGACTTAAAGCATCTCAGTTCCAAGTTTCCCTGGAATAAAGCAGTTTATAGAATCTGGGGGTCAAATATGTGAGAGCATATCCAGAATTTTCTGTATTATACCATGAATATTTGGTACTTATGTATACTGCCTGTTAACCAGCCAGAAAAATGGTTTGGTTTTTTTTCTGTGATGAGCCTCACCATTGTTGCACAATGAGAATCATATTTGATTAAAATATCTTTTTCAAGCATGCAGCATCTGTTACTTCTGCTCTCTGTCTCAAAATTCCCATGGAGTCTGCTGTAATTGTTCATTAGACCTCCCAAAGCTACATTTAATGTAAAAGAGCTCCATTAAATATCACTTATCTATTGGAAATGAATCTAATATACAATCCATGAGCAATGCATGGCTGATTCTAAAGTAATAACTCCTTCCATGCACAACAATAAACCTTACTTCTTACTTCTTTATATATCGCACTGAATTTAACATCATATTATACTCACGCAACTCATGTTCATGTTAGCAGTAAAAGAATAAACGAAAACCCAAACCTGAATTCATGTAAATAACTGCTCACTGTAAAGGGCAGATGCCTGGCAATGAGAAAAGTCAGACTTTATTTCCAGTCAGCCTCTGGATTTTTATGGTATTAGGCTAGTCATTAATATCTATGCTGTAATTTCACAATATGTAAAAGAGGGATAATGATGTCTGGTGACTCTGTGAAAATGTTTTGTGTTTTTATTTTACTTGAAATATTATTGCTGCTCTTCTTCAAGGAGTCAGCCTATCCCATGGGACTGTGGAGGAGTTTCAAAAAACATAGAACATGAATAAGAAAGTTTTAAGAGTCTCAGACAGAAAGTAAGTTAAAACTTCAAATATTTCAATCCTGCCTGGGACATATCAGGCATGGGAACTGAAAACACAAAATACCCTTCTCTATCCCCACAAAAGGCATAGGTCAATGGGGTATATATATTTCCTCACAAAGGTCTGTAAATTAAGAGGACATTACACCATTTTGAATGCTTGATCATTTCTAGAGAATTTTATGGTTAATTGGCTCCTGAGTTTCATTGATCTCAAGTGAGCTACAGCTTACTGTAAATAACAGGTACCATTCCCTGTTCAAGGATCTTACAGAAAAAATACAAATATCCAGATCACTCCTCCCACCCCTCAAAAAAAAAAAAGGAAAACAAATTTGCATGAAAATTGCATGAAAAATGAATAGACTATAAAGGCCACCCAAAAGTATTTATTCACCTAAAAAAAATTTTTTTTTTAAGTTTATATCTGATACCGGACCTGCCAAGGGAATGCTGGTTACCTTTAAGAGTTTCATTTTGTTCCTTCACTTGTGATTTTTAAGATGCTGCCTAAGAATGTGTTTATCTAGAAGAGAAAATATTTGATGGTTGTATTTAGTAAAGAATATGGGTAGTAAATATTGTGTAAAGTGTACAGATATTTTAGGTAAGCAAAAGGATAGACTTTCCAAGAACCATACAAGACAATTAATAACAACAACAACAACAAAAATTACCAGTTCTGTAGATATGAGTATACTTGATTTTTATTTTCTGCTCAGAAATTGTGTCTGTACATAGTCTGCCGGCTAGGATCATGGGGCAATTAATTCCAAATATTAGCAATTCAAATAAAGCACTATTTTTTAAGTTTCCAACTTCCCTGAGAAAATTGCAGAATTTCTATCCTACCAGCTATGTATAAAAATACTGTATGGGAAAGCATGAAGTCTTTCAGTCTTTCCACTCTATGTTTAGTTTTTCCCACCATTTTGAGAAACATCAGCATTAGTGGTATTAAAAGCATACTTTTAAAAAATTGTCTCTTTATTCTGTTTACACATTCTTAATATTATCAAAATTAAGGGAATTGTAGAAAATATCTTCAGCCTTAAGGCCAGAGCACTAATAAAACCGATGTGTATGAAAACCTTTGAGACTGTTGTCATGGATTTCAGCAGACTCTGTTTAAAGCACTGTATCCAGAAGGATCTGTGTATCTCTGAGTGACAATCCTTGTCACAACAAGGTTAGAGCAGATAACTGACTGCAGTTCTCATTTGCAATGAGTAAGAGAGGGAAGATTAGTCATTCTGACTCTTTCCATCCATCTTTACAGAAGGTTTTAATAGCAAGAACAGTTATCATGAACATAAAAAACCCACATACATTATTGCAGCTGTACAAATTAGTATCAGTGTTAAATTCCCTTGCATTTCCACCAGGAGATAATCAGTCTCAATAAAAATAATCTTCATGTAGCTACATTGTAGAAAAGGACATTCAATTCTTAATTGTGATGAGAATATTTTGTAAGAAATTTCATGGAAAACAAGCTGGTTTTGAGTGGGGGAACTAATGGAGCTGCATTTCCAACAGATTTGTGACTTGTCACTTTCCTCTCATTTAAAGGAAATAAATATCTCAGGTCACCTTCTGATGCCTGTTGTCACCTTTTCTCAGCTTCATCCCAGGATCCTCTGCTTCCTCTCCTGTTCCTTATTTATCTTTTCCTGAGCTGTGCTGAGATTGGGTTAGAATTATTCACAGTGGGTAGGCATGAAACTCTTAATCAGCTGGCTGATATCTGAATGAAAAGAACATTTTTTTTTATTTTCTAACTCTCAGGAGATCAGGAACAGAATCCTGATGAGACCTCAGCCCCTTTGTCAGATTTGAATGAAATTAGCTAGTATATATAAAAAGATTTTATAGAAGGACAGGCAAACAATCATAGAAGGTGAAATGGAATTCTCACTATCCCTCTTTCCACCCCAAACTCAGAAAATTAACATCAGTCACAAAATTCCTCTCTGTGTTGGCTCACAGTGACTTAGATCAGTGGAACAAACACCATGCTAGTCAAACAGGCTGCAAAGCTGTTGCAAAGTTAATGCCCTTCAGCACAGTAATATTTTAGCTGACATGTACCACAGCCGCATGCACACTGCTGTATCTCCAAAGTTAGGCTTGGGAAATTTGATTTGGACTGGAACATGGGGAGTATTTTTTCTTTTAAACTGGACTGTATAAAGAACAGTGTAGAGTTATCACGGTGCACAGCACTTTGGCAGGGGGGTCCTGAGTGCAGGGGAGCCGGCCAGAGTAACGACACGAACACCGATAGGATTTGAGCATTGTTCTCCCTTTGTTGTTTACTTACACCAACTTATATCTACTTTGCAGAGATTCACGCCCTATTCCCACGGGACAGCCTCTAAGCAGCGGGGGAGCCGACCAGTGTGTAACTTTGCCAAGGATTTTCAAGGCTGCCTGCTGCCAGGTGTCTTCCAGGCCTGCCTGCAGCCTGAGGCCAGTTCAGGGGTTCTTCCTCAGCAACCCTGGGTTGGCCAGACTGTCCTGGGCTATCATATGCCCCTGTTCCACAAGGAATCCCTCTACACAGCACCACCAGCATTGCTATAAAATACCAGATTCCACCTACTAACCAAGCAACTGAGTAAGGGCTGATCCCCCTCCAGCAGGGTCTTCCTCACAGTTTACTGTATGGGTCTCTTACCAAGAATTTTCTAGTACAAAGTAGATCCTAGAAATTTCCAGTTTCCTCTTATTTTCTTTAATAAAGGAAATACCAAAAAATATCAGTCTCTTCCTCTTCTGTTCACTGTGCTTTGGTGGTCATGGGAAAGGCACACATGCTACAGGCAAGCTGCATTTTTCTTGCAATGTAGATTAAAAGTTCAGGCAGTGAAATTTTAACCATCATCTCAAAAATGGTTAGAAAGGGATAATTTTGGTTTCTCTTGGTATACCTTCCAATGTTTTGGCAATCCTCCTTCCTTAAAAGCTAACCTTAGAATTTAGGGCAGTAATCAAGATGACCTTTCAGTAAAGGGTATGGAAAGTATTAGCATCTGAACTTCAGCCACATAAATACATTGCTTTGCATTTTTAAAGCTCACCTGTGAATCTCCCAAGGCAGAAATTTAAGAAACCCTTTCATAAATATCACAGATAATTTTAAGTCAAACATAAAGTGCTGTAGGTTCAATCAAACAGCAAGTGAAGCATAAGGACTCAGACTGGTTTTATCTCACAGCAATAAATAATAAAAAATCCCAGTGTAAAAGGGAGATGGCTTATTTTTGAGGATCATGAGCTACTGTTTGGGAAGTGATAAGGTCATGTCCCTTCCCTGCCACATTCATGTTCCCTCCCTGTCACAGACATTCTGTAGGACCTTATATGGATAATAAACCAGTCTGAATGTATAATTAGTATTTCTTTGTTTTGAATGAATGCTGCCAGTGTAAGTTTGTTAAAAATGACTGGTGTTCCCATAGACCAGGAGCAAGAAGCAGGTGTAGCCATGTGCAGAGATGGAATAATCAAAGAGATATGAACTTTTTACCTCTCTTGAGTCTTACCTGTCAATGGTGACTTGTCACTTGGATGCCATCAGTTTTGGTGGAAGGCGACTGACGGATGAACAAGGTGACATACTCAGGTAGGCAGCTAGAGAAACTAATCTACCTGAGAGGTAAAAGTGTCTGGCCTAATGTGTATTACTGCAGATTCCAAAAAATAATTTTGACATTTCCTTTATTTTCTGGAGGTGGGAGGAAAGCTCAGGACAAACACGCAGGGAGAAGGACCAATCTTCCCACCACTGCTGGCAAGCACCAAGATGCCATAATTGCACAGAGCAGTCTCACCTGGGATCCCTGCCCACTGTCCATAGGCTCTGGGAACCATTTAAGCTCAGGACTGCTACACTTTTCCTTCCTGAGATATGGTGAAGGTATCCTTGGCTTTAGTTGTGCCTCCTTCCTGGATGGACTTTAGGCCTGCCGTATACCTTTGTCCTCTGTGCTGCTCCTAGCCTGAGGTTGTCTAATGGACCTGTCTTTTGGCACCCAACTTGGGATGCTGCATGCCCTGGTGAGGGAAAGCCCAGCCTATGCCAAGGTTGACCTCAGTGCCCAGCTCTTCTCCCAACCCCATGGAGCAGCCCTGGTCCCTGGCACAGAAACCCTCCTGTGTATGCTAACCAGGTGTTTTACAGGAGTGTGGTGGTTTAGCAAAACTTGGGGCCTTGGTTTGTAGGGGCAGAGGAAAAAAAAGAAAGAAAAAACAGCTGCTTGAAACTTCGGTGACCGGCACAGAGCCAATAGCTGATGGGCAGGTTGCTAGACCAATTGGACAAGCTGGAAATGCCTCTGTGATGACACCTTTAAAAAAGGAAGAACCGTGAAAAGTTCCTTTTCCTGCTTCCCCACCAAGGGGTGGCGAAGGGGAGGGCCCCCCAGGCCCCTTCCTGGAGAGGGCCCCTGGGTCCTCCCAGCATGGTGGCTGAGGCTGGGCCGCCGGGAGGAGCCACCCCGACACTGCAAGTAGCCATGCAGCCAGGAAACCCCCCACTGAGGCCGGGACACCGTGGCCAAACATCTTCTGAGGCCGCCGTGGCCCGTGCGGTGCCAGCAGGCCCCTGTGGCCAGCACAAAACCAAGCAAAAAACACCACGCGGCTGGTAGCAAGAGACAGGGCGAGTCTTTCCCCAGTGCAGAGCCCGGACAAGATCAACTTCTCCACTGCAACTTACAGATACCAACTTTCTTCCAAGTCAGAGAGACAGGAAAAGTGAGATCACGAGGAAAAACCAACATGGTGGCACCATGGTCAGTGGGGAAAGGGAGAGGGTGGAGGCACTCCCAGCACTGGAACTGAAATTCTCCTACAAGCCATGGTGAGGACTATAATACAGCAAATTGTTTTCCCAATAATTCATGAGATGCATGGGGGAGTGCAGAGATCCACGCACAGCCCGTGAAGAGGAGTGCTCACGTTAGAGCGCACAGATGCTGAGAGGCTTTTAAACATTGAAGAAGAGAACCTTTGCTTCCGGGCTGGAGTGGCTCTTCCTTAAAAGCCTAAACCCCATGAACTATTATGGCCCACACTGGCAGTTGTGGGAAGACTGCAAGATTTGTGGGAGGGATTTTCACTGCAGCAGATTCGGGCAGGGCTGCTGCTTGTGAAAGTTGAAACCACGCTAGAAAAGTTCGCAGAGAACTCTCTCCCGTGGGACGGCTCCCACAGCACAGCAGAACTTTTCCTTAAACATAAAGAAAGACTCTTAAGAAATGAAACAGTGACAAAACCCCTTATTTGTTTCCTTGCGCAGTTTGTGGTAAGAGGGAGGACTGGAAGAGAAAGGTGGTCTGAAAGTTTGCTTTGGTTTCTCCTTATTCTTTTTAATTCTAATTCTGTCAGTAATAAATCTTCTTCATACTGTTTAAGTTTGGTCCTACTTTGCCTGAAAGTTTTCCTTTTTCCTCAATAATCCTTATTTCCCCTCATGATAATGAAGTTTTGAGTTCCCCTCCTCTGCTCAGCTATAGCAGAGGCAAGTAAGTGAATAGTCTTTCATGGTGCTTGGCACTTAATTAGTGTCAAACTAAGAGGTACAGAGTATGAGCTTCTTCATGGAAGACTTTACCATCACTGCTTTTAATCAGTCCTAGTAGAAAATCATCTCTCTTTGACTTTTTCTGTAAAAATCAAATTCTTTAATTTCAAGGCACTAATTTCCAAGTCGGTTATTTTGGGGTTTTTTTTGTGGGAAGCTTAAACGATAACTGTATACAATGCTAAAGTAGCAACTATAAAAGTATGTGTGGAATTCTTCACTTCCAAAGATGTTAAAGAACTTTACGAGTTTTAATAATTTTATGCAAATGAGTCTCCTACCCCTTTCAAACTGCCAGGGTAGTTCTCCAACCTAACTTCTTAAAATAAGTGTAATGGCAACTTTACCAGCTGCACCTAGGCTTTCTCAACGCCTATTCTGCATGTGTCACTAACTTGTCTCAGTGTTGTTTTCATCAGTAATGTATCAAAGCAAAGTTTTCAGGGAATGGATTGTAGAGTAAACCAAAGAACACTTATTTTCTTTGTGTCTTTCAGATGTTAAGATACTTTCTCATTATCCTAGAAGGAGTAATTCAATCTAAAAATTGATAAATATTTTCATGCATCTTTATACTGAGCAGGTACATTGTGCTCTCTTTCAGCAATCAAGAATTCTGTAGAACTAATTTATTGAACTGTCTACAAATCAACAAGTTTTTCTGTCTCGTGGCCTGTAAAAACGTTAAAGGATCCAATTTCAGAGCAGACAGACACTTCAAAGGTCTCAGTTTGACTCAGTCAAACAGATGGTGCTCCCCTAGGAACAGTATTGGGGCCAGTCCTGTTTAATATCTTTATCAATGATTAGGGTGAGGGGATTTAGTGCCCCCTCAGTCAATTTGCAGGTGATAAGTAGGACTGTTGATCTGCTGGAGAGTAGGAAGGCTTCACAGAGGAACTTGCTGGCTGGATTGAGGGGCCCAGGCCAATTGTATGAGCTTCAATCAGGTGAAGCGCCAGGTCCTGCACTTGGGTCACAACAACTACAGGCTGGGGCAGAGTGGCTGGAAAGCTGCCCAGCAGAAAAGAACCTGGGAGTGCTGGTTGGCAGTGACTGGACGTGTGCCCAGGTGGCCAAGAAGGCCAAGGCATACTGGCCTGTATCAGCAATAGAGGGGCCAGCAGGACCAGAGCAGTGATTGTCCCCCTGTACTTAGCACTGATGAGGCCACACCTCAAATCTTGTGTTCAGTTTTGGGTCCCCTCACTACAAGAAAGACATTGATGTGCTGGAGCCTGTCAAGAGAAGGGCAATGGAGCTGCGGAAGGGTCTGGAGCACAAGTCCTATGAGAAGCAGCTGAGGGAGCTTGGGAGCATCTAGACGTTTGCTGAAGTATGGAACATTAAGAAGCCCAGGAAGACAGAAAAGCAGGTCCCGTGCTGGCTCGTGTCACCCCCAGTAGCTAGAAGATCCTTATGACCATGTCTAAGTTGATGCAAAGATTTACCCACATCCTCATAAATCAGGCCATGAAACTGTTCTCCAGAATTGACTTATTTGTTTTTCCCCTTTGAGGCTTCAAATTACAAAATCTTGACATTTAATCCTATTAAAAGATTAATTTGAACAAAACCATAGTGCTTTAGATGGGGACGGATGGATTTTTCTCCCCATGCAATTACAGTGCAAATAAGATGCAGAACTCTTTCAAGTTACCTGTGAGAAAATCATCTTTGGGCTGAGATCAAGCTGAGAATAACTTTGGAGACAACAAAGAACAAACTGAAACCACAGGCTACACTCAGAAACTATTTTAGTTAGCACGATTTTTTACCTGGTGTGTACTGTTGGAGACACTGATGTATAAAGTGTCAATTTTGAGACACTTGGGAGGTGCAAATGGAGAGGAACATTTCACAAAGGCCATAAATCATATTTTTCATCATATTTTGCTTATGTGTTTTGTTCTCTAGATATACCCATACATAGCAGGGTAAGGAAAATTTAAAAGTTTCAATTTTATGCCAAAATAGCCATCTGTAACTATCCACTGGTGAATCCATATTAGTAATTGTAATAGAATTGGGAGAGTAATTGTGTGCAGAGTTTTTGATATTTAAAAGGATGGATATGCACAATTTAACTACCTACAAGACACAAGAGGCATTCTGCTTCAAATAAATCATGAAAACAGTAATACAATTTTTATATTGTGCACTGCTTTGCACTGGAAAATATTGAAGAAAATTTTCTAAAGAAATGTTGGATATAGTCTTGTGTATGTGTCCAGGGGACAGAGCTCTTCAAAATAATCCATTGGACTCCCATGCAGAATAGTAATTCTTAAAGAATATTAAGAAAGGTACCTAGATCATGACTTCAAATCAGTCTGAAATTCAAGAAAGAGTACTGCTTCTTCGGCAGGTAGCACACACCATATTAACCAAAACTAGGCAAATTCACTACTGTGGGTGTAGCAGAAACTGTAGGAGATAATGCGAATCCTGTTAGAGAACTGGTTAAACCTCCCCAGCTCTCTGACTCAGCCAGGCAGCAATTAGGATGTGTAGCAAAGAGGATATGTAAATTGTGCACTCTTGTCTGCTGAAGTGGTAATCATATTCCAGCTGGGTACAGATGAAGTGCAGAGTCATGTTTCAAGTTCCAAGGGGGGAAAAAAATAGTTTAAAACACTTCCTTAGTTTCCTTTTAGCATTTGCTTTTGTCATAGCTTTCTGCTAGTCTTCTATAGCTCATTCTTTGTTGGTCAACATGTTATGTATGAAGCCTGGGTGTTTACCAGGAGGCTTTGGATTCCAGAGGGCAGTGGTGCCTAAATGTGAAGTGAATGCTTTAGGCTACTTTTTCAATGGTGCACTTTCTTGAGGACTCTGTCAAGAGAAAGCTTGAGCATAGCTTCCACCTCTACTATGCCATATGAAATTTACTCCAAAGAACATACATTCTCCAAAGAATTCAGCCCAAAAACTCAGCAAGAGCTATTTCAATTTTAGCTGTATCTACTAAGAAATGTCTCACTGGCATATATGTAAAAAATTCTCATAGATTTGGGCTTAGGATCAAGTTTGATTTTTAGATTATGTTGGCATATTTTTTCCATGTAGTATTCAACTCTGATATATGCTCTGTTTTGCATTAACTTGGATCAATGAAATATATGTTTTGGGCAACAGCATACTGGAGGTGGAGTCAGTTGCCTGGAAGGTGGCCAATCTTTACAAAAGAAGACCTTTATTTCTACATTTTCACTGGTGGGTGCTGTTGCAACATTTTGTGTGAACAGCCTACATACCACTTTTCCTCTTGGTTCTGGGAAGTGTCTAATAATGAAGCCTACATGAGGTCTGTCTCATAATTATATCTGTCACCACAGTCTTCCCTATTCCCTGGATATTTTAGATCATAATCTGCAAAGCTAAAAGTATTTTAGAGGCTCAAAGCTCCTGAAGTGAAAGCACTTAGTACCTACAAAATACCAAGTTTTTGAAGTAAAAGAAAGCTCTTCTCTGGCTAAAGGCAACAAAATAACTGAATCATAGAAGAACACAACATCATATTTCTGTGGTTGAGCACTAACAAAAGTGTGACAAACAGCTGATACCTCCAGTTAAAAATGATTTTTTAAAAAAACGTATATCATAGCAGATGAAACTCTTTTATATAGGAGAAGTCCTGGAAATTTTGACTCAGAAATTTTTGACACAGATATTTTATAAATTTTTAGTAGAAATAGAGTTATGTTTCCGATTAAAATACTTTGTCAATCATTACTATTAGCTATTTTGTGTTGGTAGTGAGACAAACATATAGCAAATAAAAATTAAAAATGTCTGCCCCAGAGATTAGTCCTGACTGACAACAGAAACGTGGATAGATACAGATGATTGGGAAGAGTTTTCTACAGTCCACTTTGGGTTTTTAGTAGACATGATACCCTTGTTTATTACATATTTATATAAAAGTATAAATAATATTTGTATTTATATCAAGAAAATATCCCTTCTGCAGTGGCTTTTACCTGAGTGTCTTTACTAACTCAGACCAGTTTGAACATTGCTTCCTGTAAGTTTTAACCTCTGCTCTTGGCTAATATGCTCCAAACAGAATCAGTCAGAGCTGAATAGATGATTTATGTGCACCTTCATATTATTCTAATATGTAGCATATATTTATCAGACCAGCTCTCCTTCTGTAGCCAGCGACTTTGGAGCTAAATGCAAGTTAGTGCCTTCCAGACTGGGGAGGTACGTATTTGTCAGCATCCTTGAGAGCAGTGAGCTGGCATGATGGGGAATAAAACTGTACCAGATGAATGTACTTGCACTGGGAGCATGGGAAGCAGTGAGCTGGTTGTGGAGAGCTTGGCTGTTGAGACCACTGGTATTTTGGTGGGCTTCAAATAGCTGATGCTCTTCTGTGCTGGATGGGAGCATAAAATGTAAATGTTCTCTAGGTGCAAATCTTCTCTGCCATATGGGTTTAGACAAGTTTCAGTGAAGCACTGCTAGCCCTACAATTTCCATATGAATATAGGCCAGAATGTTTAGGTACTGATGGATAAGGAAAGTTACATGCTTAGAATAGACACTGCAATAAATCTGTTAAAACATCCTGTGGCCATTTAATTAATTATCCAGCATGTAGGAATAGCTTGAGTATCCTATGATCAAAAAGGGAAGGGGAGGTGAGGCTGGTAATAAAATACAATAAAATTTAACAGCTTCATCCTGTATTCTCTGAAGCTAATGACAAAGCTTCTAGCTTGTGTACAGGATTAGTTATTTTAAGTCATAGAAAACAACAGAAATGTTCTTCAGATATTTTAGTAATTGTCAGCTCTCTTGTAAGGCAAACATGTAATAGTCAACAGGCATAATTTTGTCATTTAAAAGTGATTCAGGATTCCTTTAAAGATTATCATTGTTAGGTTATGTCTTAGTCTTTTTAAGTATTGCTAAAAGTATTTTATAATTGTAGTGTTAACTACTTCAGACCCACCACATCATTTATTATGATGCACCTTGCTCATTTGATTCATCATTTTTGTGGGTTTTTTTAAGAAAGCATATTGTGATTTGAGCATACAAATCCTTCAATATATGTAAAAATTACAGACAGGGAAGATTTTAATGTTTTAACTCAATACAGTGTTAGCAGTGTTCATTTGAAAAGCAGATTTCAGGGAAAGGAAGCTCCAAAAGCTTTAATGAAACACGATCATATTGGATTCACATTTTTCTTGGTGCGTATATAATGATATGAGAAATATTACTATTACTACTGTAAGAAAGATCAATTGATGTGCACACATTTTATTACTAACAGAAAAAATACTGATGTAGTTATTTATACTTGGGATAATAAAATAGATTTCATGAAGAAACTAAGGCAAGTTGTGACTTGGGATTTATCTTAGTTATATTTATGCAATTCACTCCCAGAATCTATTTATACAAACAATTACAAAAGGAGGGAAATATGAGCTGAATAAACATACTTTAGAAGATTGTGGAGCAAGAGCACAAATATAGTTGTCACTGCTGTCTATGATTCCTTATGAACAAACTATCCCTTTTGTTTCTTAGTGTCTCTGGTGTCTCTGTCTCTAGATTGCAAACTACATGCTAATAATTTAATTAGTGAAGGGAAGAAAAAAACCTCACAGTAATCAAGCAAATCAGAATTCCAGTCTTTCACTTTCTTATTATTTACATATTAAAACATAACCATTACACACTAAATTAGTGTTTAGGGAAGCCCAAACACTACAGTTCTGATTTGGCTTTAGCCTGTTTTCATAAAAAATAGTAAAGAGTACTCTTGCAAAAATAAAAAGTTAGATATAGGTCTTAAATTTCTGTGATTGACTGCAAATTTCCATTAAACTTGCACTGACATCATAAAAGTTTCAGAAAATTTCTTTTGAGCTGTGTAATATCTGATGACATATTAGGGTTTATTGCTTTATTGAAGATAACTATTCAGGTTAACTTTAGAACAGTCTAAGATGCATGTGCTAAATTAAATCCTTTTTCAAGTCAAAATTCAGTGTAATGTCTCTTGATTACCACTGAACACATTTCAGGAGTGTAAGCAAAGTCAGATTTGAGCAGACAGATTTACTTGCTTGCTTTAGGAAGAAGATAGTGAGTCAAACCTTATCCTAAAACAAGTCAAGAAAAATCTTCACTGAAATAGTTACCATTTTTTTATAGGTGCAGGCCTAACTTCTGTGTCCTTAACAGTCTCAAGTCCACAGTATTCTTAAACACTTCAGTAGAATTACTGTATATGTGTATCTGCTTCAGCTGAAAAATATATGGCTTATAATCCATACATAATGAACACAGCACATGACCCTGATGCATTTGGGAAAATAAGTAATGCTTACATTGAATTTGTATCATAGCAAATGTAGGGTGGAGTGGACATCCACTGGTTGAAGTGTATTGGATGTGTGTCTCTGAGAACAACACAAAGCCCCAGCTGCAGCCACTGGTTACATTATTGAAGAAAGTCTCCTTGCATTCACTGATTCATTTAAACAAGATGTTTGCTATGTAGATCAAAGAAATCTTTCCTGGTTAAATTATTTCTGATAATATTTTTACTGACATATTTAGTCTGGATTTTTGTTCTTAGATTAATTTGCAATAATTTATCTTTTGTGCACATTAAATATTTTAAATAATTCAGGCAATGGTTTATGAAAATAAATGTGCTTCATATTCCCTGCCATCCCAATTTGATTCAATGGTTTCTTATTTGTCACACTAGCTAAACACAATTTAGTTTTAGCTGGTACTTTCATTTCTAAGCCATTCCCAACTTCCCAGCCTTCCAAGAAGTTTTGAGCTGAACAGGCAGGTTTTTCGGTGCAAATTCTATTCCTCAGTTCCTGCTACAAAGCCAACAAATTTTCATGGAAGCACTTGTTGGAGAAAATATTTGGTTTTCCGCAGTGCCACTGCTGGCTTTCTTTTTGTTTCTCTAAAAGTTTTATCTAATTTTGTACTTCTATTGTTCTGTACCTACAGAACGTTTCCCAGACCTGTGTATTTTGTGTTCAGATGATGGTTTGATGAATATCTGAACTCATGATTCCCATTCAATTATGAGACAGTCAGTTTTAGGCATTCTTCAAAAGAAAATGAAGAAGTGAAAAATAACTCAGTGTAACTTTGGAAGAAGGGGAGTTTACTCTGGATGTGTGAGATTTGCTTAATACATTGTTTAGCAGATTTTGCTATCTTTCTTTGTAGGGATTATTTTAAATTAATTTCTGCTAATGGAAAATAAATTCCAGGGCTGGAAAAGATGGCACGCACATATTAATTAAAACATTAGGTATGGCTGAATAACTTAAGAGATTTTGATGCTGAAGAAACTTAACTGTCTCTCTCATACATGTAGGAGAGATATGAGAGAGATCCAAGTAACACTTCACATGAAATCCCAAGTGCCTACTTAAGCTCTGAACAGTAACAAATATGCATATATAACACCTATGCTTTCCAAGTAGTGAGTCCTACTTTTACAGCTTAATCTCTTTTTTTTAATCCCCCTTATTTTTTTTTAAGTGCTATAGTTAAATTCCTGACATAATGAACTTTATCTTTGAGAACAGCAAGATGACACTTCATCCATTTTGTCACTGCCCTATGAATTCAATTTTGCATGGTAAAGCCAAGAAAAACAATATTTTCCTGTATAATGTCTTCAGTGTATCTCCCTGCTCTATGAGAACTAGACATGCTCTGCCTGAATCAAAACACCGAAGTGGTTCCCAGAATATATCCTGGGAGATGAAGACTGTCCTTGCAGAAGATCTGTTCCTCACTTCTGGTGAAATTTTGGACATTGACCAGTTGTTTGGGGTTTTATTTTGTTGTTTAATGGTAATAAAGCCTTTGATGAGGCCTTTCAATGTGTTGGTTTTCAAAGAGTAGGTCTGTAGATACTGATGAATTCCCAAATGTCCATGAATGCATATACTGTGGTCCAAGTCAAAGAAGTGCATTTGTTATCCAGCAGCACAGAATTCTTCTCAACAATTTTAGAGTGAAACAGGATCAGACTGTGACTGTACTGGTCCTTTCAATGGAAGATGAGGAGCCCATTTGGCAATACTCTTTATCTAATACTTAAAAAACAGGGGATTGTCATAATGAGGGTTCAGGTCAGCCAACGTTCCTGCAGACATACTCTGGACAGGAATTTCATTGCCTGCTTTCAAATACAATTAGTAGTCACTTTGATTTTACTGACACTTGACATTGGAAATGGCAGGACAGGATTCTGAATAAAAGGAATAGATCTTACTGTCTTTTTTTTTTTTTTTTAGTAGAAAGGCAGCTATGAAATATAGAGGAAAAAAAATAATTTCATACCGTAATGGACTTGTAAACAAAAACTACTCAGGATACTTGATAAAGAGTAGGAACTAGTGCTAAGAATGTAGGCTTCCCACAGCAAAAAAAAAAAAAAAAAAAAAAAAAAAAAAAAAAAAGTGATTTTATCCATAGGAAATGCAGGGTTTGTTGGTACTGAGATGCTGCAGTCAGTATGTTCAGGACTCAAGGCACAGGTGAATTCCTGGGTCCACAACTGCTCTGATGAGAAGTGTTTATCTTCCATGTTAGAAATGATGGTCCTCACCTCTGTGTTTACATCACAAATCGGAAACAAAAGTGTTTAGACCTGGAATTACAGGTTTTATTTTGTTTTGCGTGTGTCTGTTTTTACCTCTGCTACCTATCCTTTTCTCCAAACTTTACTGGCTTTCTGTCAGCTTCCATTCAGGAGATCAGCCAGTGCTGCTCTCTGCTTGCTTTTCATCTGCCTGGTGAAATACACCCATTCTTCTTGTGCAACAGTACACCTGTAATGGGAGAGTGCAGTAAACATCTCCATGATTCAATCTGCAAGTAGTTCTGGCTCTTGATGTTAGTTGTTGCTAATGCTGATTCTTCTGATAGCTGCAGCCTAGAGACCAGGATGATCACTTGCATTTGATTTCAGGGATAATTCACACTATTAAATAAACATTTAATTGCATTGACCATGCCTGTAAAATAATCTACTGACACAACTATTTTCTGGAAGTATTTGAATTACTAATTCAAATTATAATTTGAAATATTCAGATTAGAATTTGAAATATGTTTTTCCCACTTAGATGATTGACTTTTCTTAACCTTTCTTCTCACCTTATTCTAAAATAAGCAAGCTGTTGTTCTGTCCAAATTATGAAAAATAGACTTTTGAGCACTACAGACAGATTTAACATATAGATACTCCAAGATAATTTTAACAATGTGATTCTATCTAAATAGCTAATCTTGTCCTTGAAGAATACTAAGGGCAAAAGCATACTGCAAGAATAATCCCCAATTTCTTAGTAGACCCTTTTTATTTTTTAAATAACAGGCATTAAAAAATTTAATTATCTAGCCGTGCATTTAAAATATTTTTTCTTTTTTTTTTTTTTAATCAAAGTTTTTATCTTGCTTTAGTGATTAGAAAGGTACTATGCCAACAGAAATTACCTTCATTTGTAATATTCGTAGTAAAGTACCTGGATGATTATGCAGGGCAACATAAGGTGACTTAGTATACAAATCCCAGTAAAAAATGTACAGTAGTATTCATGGTTGTAAGGTCCAGTGATTGGCCTAACAAAAGCTATATGAAAAAGACAACGATGACACCAGGTCCAACATCCACTGGAATTAATGAATTTTATATCAACCTTAACAATAGATGAGCTGTGTTTACCCAGTTTTGGAAACTAACCTCCTTCCTAGGATCACTGAGCTCCATTCCTTTCCTCTGCATCCCACTCTGGCACTGACAAAAGAGGGCACTGAGGTGTAACTCACCTAAAAGGCAGTAAATTATTAACTGCAGTGTTTTCCTACAAAGAAGTTCACAGCTGCCTCCAGGAGATACAAATCCATTGAATTACGTCGAACTTGGACCAATTAAGACTCAGCTCTAATTCCACTAAAACAAAATTTTTCCTCTAGCTTAAATGTGAGCTGATCCAGAGCTTAAAAGTATAAACTGTAAATGTTGTTCTCTGCATGTGATTGCTTCCAACTGTTCTTTTAACTAACTCATGTCACAGACAACAATTACTAGTCAAGTTAGTTTAACAGACTGATTTCTATTTTCCAAATGAGAATTAGTGCATCTTGTTCAGCATTTTGGTTTTATAGCCAGTTTTAACACTGTGATCTTACTAGTTTGTTCCATTAATCTGGCTAGGGACAGGTACAGAAAAAATAAAGGAGGATCAAGTTGTGCTGTAACTGGAAGCCCCAGTTAACAGTTTTGGAGTCAGATCCAAACCATTTTCTCTGTCTCTGGATCGTGGTTAGAAAACTGTTATGACCATTTTCCACAACCGTTTCGTGTTCTATTAACAATTAAGCCCTGAACTGTCCTCAAAAATGACTGTGTAAGTCTTATTCATATAAATGAGAGAGTCATTTATGTGAATGAACCATCATTCAAAACGAGGTACATGCTGCCTGGAGATGCTGATATCTATTATTGAGAACTATTAGATGCATATGTAACTTCAAGACATTTCCTAAGTTTAAGTTTGTATTTTTAAACAGACCTGAATGGTCTGTGATTTTTTTGTTCGTTTTAGCAAATAAGCCTTGAGTGTTCTCAAGTGCATTTACATTGTATTTGGCTGATGCAAAAGTGAAATACAGTTCCTCTGGAAGATTCAATGACAACAAGTAGGACATATGGTTACCAGGGAAATGGAGCATTTACTAGTCAGATGCTTGGTTGACTTGTGTAATAAATAGCTCACTGAGCATATGAATTGTATCTGGAAAAATGATTAATCCTATAGCACTATTAAGAAAAATTCCAAATCTATTCATATCAATAATAAACCTTAGATCACATTTGTTAGTGTCTCCAAAACTAATACAAAATTCAGTAGCATGTAAGTCACTTTGCAGGTCTTGATGCATAGTTGGAAATCAGTGACTGCTTCAATGAAGTTCTGTCTGTGTATATGAGAAAAAATTTCCAAGTATTCAAAGGATTAAAACACAATGAATTTTAAAATACAGTGATCCACACTTTTTTTTTTTTTTTTTTTTAAATTTGGAAGTGCTCAGACCTAAAAACACGTAGGAGAGTTCAACAATTCCTGTTAGCCTTGTCTTACATGAGCTCTTTTTTTTCTTCCCCTTTCAAAAGTCACCCACCAAAAATCTCTGGTTTACAGAAAATTTAATTAGTTTATATCTGCATATTTTGCCATTAGAAAAAAAAGTAGACCTTTCCATTTGCTCTAAGGAATTTCTGATCGTTTTCAAGTTATATACCTGCAAGTTTTTCATTGCAGAAAATCATCTTGTGCTTACGTCTAACTCTATGTACTACATAAATAACACATATATAGATAAATAATTTATATTATGCTATAATATAAATAACTTATAACACTATCCCATCACATGCTGGGGATGAACAGGTCAGGAGCAGCCCTGCCAAGAAAGACTTGGGGGTGCTGCTGGGTTTGAGGCTGGACATGACCCAGCCATGTGCACTCACCCCAGAGAGCCAAAGGTGTCCTGGGCTGCATCCAAAGCAGCGTGGCCAGCAGGGGAGAGAGGGGATTCTGCCCCTCTGCTCTGCCCTGGTGAGACCCCACCTGCAGTGCTGCAGCCAGGTCTGGGGTCCCCAGCACAGGAAGGACAGGGATCTGCTGGATCCAGTCCAGAGGAGGAACACAGAGATTATTAGAGGAATGGAACACCTCTCCTATGAAGAAAGGCTGTGAGAGTTAAATCTGTTCAGCCTGAAAAAGAGAAGACTTGGGATGACTTAATTATGGCCTTCGAGCACCTGAAAGGAAACTACAAGAAAGACAGAGACTATTTACAAGACCATAAAGTGACAGGACAAGGAAGAATGGCTTCAAAGAGAGTAGGTTTAGATTAGATATTGGGAAAAAGTCCTTCACTGTAAGGGTGATGAGGCACTGGAACAGGTTGCCCAGATAAGCTGTAGATGCCCCATCTCTGGAGGTGTTCAAGGCCAGGTTGGCTGCAGCTCTGAGCAACCTGGTCCAGTGAAAGGTGACCCCACCCACAGCAGATGGATTGGAACCAGATGCTCTTCAAGGTCCCTTCCAACCCAAGCCATTCTGCGATTTTATTTTTACACCCATCTCTGAGCTGAAGAAGGAAAGACAGCTTATGCACAATATGCTATTCAAAGACCAACCAAAAAGATAGAGGGCAAGTTCTTTTTCTTTTATAGAAAGTGCTCTGAGAGCTTTACTGTCCATACAGGTCACTGGCATGTTAAACCTCCAGAAAGTCCTTAGTCTTCACGATCTACTCTGCACCATGATCTATCCTGCTGAGCTACCTTGTTGTAGGACCAGAAGGTAGTGCTTTCAAAAGCACTGGTAAATACCTTTCTGAAGAGACCTCTAAAATACTGAAGGGAAGTTTTCTATTAATAAAGGAACAAAGGGGTGAAATATTCAAGCATATTGATTAGTAGTAAAGCCAGTATGAAAAAGATGGGGTTTTTAAATGTCTATTTCCTTTTCACAAGTAATCTATAATTTCACCTCATAAAAAGATAGTCTTTAATGACTAAAGTAATTGAAACAGGTTATGTGTTAAAAAGAACCTGTTAGAAAATCTAAACTTCTATATAGGCCTTTCAATCAAAGAGTTTGTGAAGCATCCTACAAAGGCATAGTGAAAAGTGCTACGATGATTTATGTCAATAACTCATGTAAGATTCCCATTAAAGCTTTCACTTAAACAGAGATTGAACTAAGAACATATTCATTCAGAAAACCCCTGTGTACTGAGTAGTTATGAAAAACAAATGAATATCAATTTCCTCGGCAATGTTTTGTTATCTATAGCTATAGGTGTCAAAGAATGCCTGGTGAGCAATAAAGGATATAATATTACATATCTGAATAGCAAGATCAATCTTGAAGAATGATGAACTTTAGTAACCATATCTTTATACAGAGAGTTCAGCTCCAATATATAATAATTCAGTGACTGCAGGTTAGAAGCTGAGATGGAGCAAGTATGCAGCTTAACAGCAAACAGACTACCATGAACTTCTAGAGCTTTTTCCACAACAAAATCCTCATGATCAAAATTCACTGAGACCAGCTGTGTTTCCAAATGCATTATACCCTGGAAAAGATTTTTTTTAATTCTTTGTTGAGTCTGAGGGGAAGATTGGTTGCACTTACTGCAGAAATGTCATACTAAGTAGCTGATTTTACCAAAAAAAAAAAAAAGGAATAAGATCCTTGATATTAGGCCAGGAAGCATTTAACAACCAGTCCCTTATCTCAGAGGCCAGCTACTGTAACAATTGCTGTATACCCTGGAGCCACTGGTAGCCCTGCAGGTGGGGTCAGAGGATGGGTCTGAGTACTTGGCAGCTTGATCCTTAGACCTGATTTTTCTCTTTATAGCCTTCATATGGAAAAAGCTAAATTGTATACCAAAGATTGGTGTTTCCAAGAGAGCAGGGCTTTCTTTCTTCCATTCCTCTAAAACATACCTCCTTTATATGGCTGAATTAAGATTAGTCAGTCATGTCATCAGGTAGCAAAGACCACCAAAAAGTGGACAATTTTTGACATTAAACAGCCCTGGGTCCTCTGTTGAAGCCAAAAAACCTGTGTTGAGCCCAGAAAGAGAAGTTTAACAAACATAACCTATCAGACTAAAGAAGAGAGCCAAGCTCATGTCACAGCAATACTCCTTCCCAGGTGCTGCTGGTTAAACTGTCAGGCATACTGATTTTGCTGACATTTTCTCAGCATTTCAGCTGAAATTGCTTTTTCAGTCCATGCCATTTATTACCCTGTTAAAACTTGAATGCTATTATCAAGCAAAAGAAACCTCTCCTTTTCTGTCAGAGGTGAAGATTGTTTCTCCTCATGACGTTAATTATCAGCCCAGGTTTCACAGAGCATCTTGCAGGGCCTTAATCATTAATTTCAAAGCCATGCAGTAAAAAACATCAAGAATTCTAAGTCATGTGTGGATGTTCTGAGCACATTTTCTGGACCATACCTAAGTCATCACAAAGGACTAAAAGGATTTTCATAAGCTAAAATAAGTTTTTCTTTTCCTAGTTGTGCCAAATTTATATTCCCAGGGATAAAGAGGTTCTGATGCTGAAGGTAGCATGCTAATGGGGTTTTTCTTCTAGTTACCACAGACAAAAGATGTAGTATAATAATTAGTTTAGAGATGCTATTTGGTAGAAAAGCTTCCAAAAGCTGTTGAAAATACAGGAAGAAAAGGAGTGAGTGATAAATTCTGGTTTTCCAGTAATTCCCTGTTAAAAAAGACATTCTTCAGAGTATCAGGTAAGTGCTGGCAGCATCTCTTTGTATCTCTTTGTATCTCTTCACTTCCATATCTTTCTAAAGTAAAATGTAGGTGTTAATCTAAAACCATTAGCGATGTATCATTGGCCATATGTGCCAGGCAGCACTTATATGTTGGCAATTCCCCTGTCAGTGTTGTTTTTCTTACTTGCCATGATGCCATGATGATTTTTTGCCTTTTCTTTTATACCCCTGTTATACCTTTTTACAACCTCTGTATTCTTAGTGCCTTTTGCCTACATTCTTGGACTTGTTTGTCCAGCTAGGAGACTAAACATTTTAGAAGCTTCCTAGGTAGGGGTTAGTGTGCCCCAGACACCAAGGTCCTCTCCAGAACATATTCTGTAAACTACGATAGAGCCATCCAGAGGAAGGTTCCTTGAGGAGCGGGGAGCTCATTCAAGCCTCTCATTGGGGAATCATTGATAGATATGCTAATTAGTAAGACCTGTAATGTTATACCAGATCTTTTGGGGGTGGGCATTGCAGTGTGCGTTTTGGTGCATTCAAACTGGACATAGTGCACCTAAGGATCCTTAAAATAAATGCAAAGGTAAAATCCCTTTTTCCCTTCTAACCATGTTTGATTCTTGATTTTAAGACCAGGAAAAGGCATCAACCAGCCAAAGTGGCTGCTTGACACTGAATTTTATTAAAACACTGTCTAAAAACTTGAAGTATTCCTTCACCTAGTCCTACTGCACCAAACAGCTATTTCATAACAATGCATAGTTTTAAAAGAGAAGATTTTCAAGTGCAGTGTGGTCAGCTGTTACAAATGAATTAGAAAATAAAAATTAAAATTGGGAGCATAGAACAGCCCTGTAAAGGTTCTGCTCTGGATCCTCCATTAACAACAACAAAAAAAAAAAAAAAAAAAAAAAAAGGAAGAAAGTGACTTCATTTTCCATCCAGCACAGAGCAAATTCCGTTGGTTTCTCTCTGCATTCACTGGTGTTTTGATTTTTTATCATTCCCATAGTCAAATACCTCTCTGCTATCCCATTACCCATCTCTCCTCTCATTAGTCAATGGCATGCTGTGGAGCTTCACCACAAGCAAGGGGAAGATGTTAAGTGAGAGTATCTCTCTTTTCCTTCACATATCTGCACACTTCGCTTAATTTATATTTTTAGATAATCAGATTTTAATCCATTTTCTGGCTGTTGAAAAAGTGTAAGAAAACACTTTTTTCTTTGATCCTGAATCTGCAAACATACCCATGTCTCATGCAGTACAAAACTGCATCAGGAAAAAACATACATGAAGTATTTGAAACCTAGATACTTATTTTCCAATAGTATTTTTTCCTGTCTGATTGGATCACTTCTCTTTACTCTAGTGACAGTATTTCATTACAACTTGGTATGAGAAAAATAAAAGTCGTGTAATTTCCATGTGTCTTGTACATTTGTATGTTTCTGGTATTTGTATGCTAGAATACATTAATACACTACAGTTTGTAGTTAAAATTATCAGAAGACTGTCTTGAAACATGAGGTTCTTTCATTAAAATATGGTGCTGTTTTAAAGCAGATGTAATTTATGGTAAGAATATGGAGATTAGAGGGCTAACTCATTTCATATAAGATTAACAGAGGAAGAAACTGAAAATACATGCAACACTGATATGAAAATGCTAAAAATACTAATATTCAAATTTCTTCTTTTAAATTATAGATCTTCTGATACTTTTAACATGCAGAACCTTGTATTGGGTGGCAAGGTTTGGTGGTGAGGGTCTACAGGAGTGGCTTCTGTGAGAAGATGCCAGAAGCTTGCTCCACGTCTGATGGAGCCAATGCCAGCTGGTGCCAAGATGGACCTGCCACTGGCCAAGGCTGAGCTCATCAGCAATGGTGGTCTCACCTCTGGGATAACAGAGTTAAGAAGGAAAAGAAGAAAAAAAGATGGCTGTAGCCAAAAAGAGGAGTGAGAATATGCGACAGGAGCTGCCCTGCAGGCACCAAAGTCGTGCAGAAGGAGGGGCAGGACATGGTCCAGGTGCCCCAGCAGAGATTCCCGTGCAGCCCATGGTAGACCATTGTGAGGCAGCTGTGCCCCTGCAGCAGCTCATGGACGTCCACAGGAGTGCAGAGATCCACCTGCAGCCCATGAAGCAGGTGGGGGCCCAAAGGAGGCTGTGATGCAGTGGGAAGCTCATGCTGGAGCAGGCTCCTGGCACTCGTGGACCCATGGAGAGAGGAGGCCATGCTGAAGCATGTTTGCTGGTAGGACTTGTGACCATGTGGAAGGGACTCTTGCTGGAGCAGTTCTTGAAGAACTGCAGCCTATGGAAAGGACTCATGTTGGAGATGTTCCTGGAGGGCTGCCTCCTGAGGGAGGGACCTTAGGCAGGAGCAGGGGAAGTGTGTGTGGAGTCCTGATGTTCATAACGTCTCAGAGGGGATGGAGCTCACTGGTTTTTGTGTCAGCTGCCTCTGGCTTCGGGGATCTTACCTGCTCATCTCAAAATCAGTACACATAAATCCACACTGAGAATTCTGATACCATCTTCCTATTTCTCTGGTTTTTTCCTACAATATAAGCACCATTCATGTCAAAGGCTAGCCACACTTCCATGAGGGGGATGCATTCCCACTATGAGAATAAAATGGCCATATAATGACAATTGAATAGTTACTATCCTGGTATTTACCAGCACCAGAACATGTCTGGCCAAGCATTTACAGCAAATGAGTGAAATTATTCTCATCAGTGTTGAAACATATGCTGCCTTTTTTTCCTCCTCTTCTTCAGTAGCCATGCAGAAGGAGCTAAAAGGGTTAAAACTAACATTTCATTCCATTTGTGCAACAGAGAAACCATTTAGCTAAAGAAAATTACAACTAATAATGCTCTGAGCTTTCCAAATTACCTGCAAATGCATTTTGCTGCAGATCTTGTCAAAAATCTCAAGAATTTCAGTACCCAGAGGCTGGGCAGGCAGGAGGATGATGGTCTGGGAGGAGAAGGCTTGCCTGGGTAGCCCAGCAGAGCATGATGTATGATACTGCACTCTGCTGATCCTGTTCTGGGAAGAGGGTTGAGTATTACTCACTGTAGGTCTCAGAATAGTGGAAGCTATATTTCTTGAAAGGGCAGATTAACAATCAGAGGACTCTTTATTTCGGTCAGCTTGATGTGAGGGGTTTTTTGATGTTTATCATGTCTGTTTGAAACTCCTCTGTCAGGCATTTTGGATGCTAAAATAAGCTCTGAGGAGGTGGGCTAGTGGTGAAAGAACAAATAGTAAAAGGAAGTGCATGAGAAAGACAAATGGAGATCTCTGTCACATATCACAAAAAGTGCAATAAAAAAGGTGTAAAAATGGGTTTTTAAAAGTCTGCTAATTTTAAATGTTTTCCTACTTCTGGTGGATTTTTCCAATAGCAAGAATATTTTTTTAAAAATTAATTCTTACATAACTGTACATATTTTGAGTGGACCCACTATAAGTATATTTTTTCAAGCTTTCCCCTAGAAATGTTTATTCATATGTAATAAATATAAGAATACTTTAGGAAGTGAATAAAAATGATGAGACATTTTTAACAATATTCTAGTGCTTTCCAGAAATCACAAATAGGGAATTAGAAGTAGAAAACCCTATGGTGTCCATGAGTCCTTGATGTAAAGTGAACATTGGACAGCATTATTTATTGTCTCTACCATAGTTTAGTCCCTCATAATATTAGAAGAAATTTAATTTATTACTGACTTATTCAAGCTTTTAGTCTTTTGTGTTCTGCTGAGAAAAGATGTTACTGAATACACTTAAATCAAATTACTGTGTATTTTTTAGAGATCTTTGCTTTTTGTTGAACCCAGCAAATAAATTTATAGAAATACTCTATGCTATTGCCTACCTACATAATGCAATGGCATCACAGATCTCATCTTTATTATTGGCAAAAGCATTTAGTTCTTCAGCATTCAAACTTCAATGTTGAAAAAGCTTGCAAAAAATTACATTTCCATAGAAGGGTGAAGGGGCACAAGTGTTTTCTTTTGTCTGTTAGTACTATGATGCATGAGGTGACTGGTTAGATTTCTAAGGTTTATGCCTAACATATATTTAGCCTAATTAGCAAATGAGGTCAGCAATTAGAGAGCAAGGGAATCAGTGCATGAGCCTAGCTATGTCGTAAAGGTTATAAGGAAAAAAAGCACAAACTAAAATCTTTGCATTAGCCTTGAATTGCAGTGATGAATTGCCAGCAAAAAAAAAAAAAAAGAGACTGCTGCAAAACTTCCTCACAGAGGACAGAAAAGCCATTTGATCAATGGCTTTGATCATTGTAGTGGCTGATCAGCAGGGTAATGACATGGGAAATTACATATTCATCGAACACATCCCACACATCATCTGCTAAACTGGCCTCCATCTGGCAGGTGGGGTGGGCAGGGAAGTGGGGGTGCTCTGCTCTCTCTTGGGGGAGTCACCACAGGCTGCCTCCTTGGTGCCAGCAGAACCTGTGCAAGCAAATAGCACAGACTTGATCCCCACCACTGTTTGAGGTTTTAATTCTCATTTTGCATGGTAGCGTAAAACTTCTCTGGCTCCTCCATCACCTGCAAACTAAACAGGATAGATGGTCTAAAGCCCTTGAGCCACACATG
The DNA here is from genome assembly GCF_965178545.1 of Coloeus monedula. Classification (NCBI taxonomy): domain Eukaryota; kingdom Metazoa; phylum Chordata; class Aves; order Passeriformes; family Corvidae; genus Coloeus; species Coloeus monedula. The sequence goes on along the minus strand of NC_138785.1, from coordinate 25,711,720 downwards.
AGCCTTCATCTTCAGTAATCCTGGAAACACTTCAGAGTATTCTATAATCCAGTTTCTGGACACAAATCACAAAGGGAGGGACATAATATAAAGGCATAAAAGAGGAGCTGTCTTTAACGAGCACATGGCTCTCTGTCATAACAAATTACCCTGTGATGCTCATGATTAATTGTGCTGCCACTTGTTGTATGGCAGCACAGTAATGCAAGCCAAAGAGGCACAATGCAAGACTGTCTGCAAAATTAGTAAGCTTTTTAAATGTAATATTCATCACTGTCTGCCAGATGTGGCAATCCTTCGACATATATGTGATCTTGCCTGCAGTGTCCTGAATTCAAATGGATCATATAGAGTCCTGGTTCAGTGCAGGGCCAATGAACCTATGCAAGCTGATGAGCCAGAAGGTGCTACAAATTAAAATGAATTTGTGCCAATCTCTCTTGAGCTATTTTTGATATTATTGTGTTCCACTCTGCCTCTTTTTAAGATATTCTGTCACCATGCTTTTCCATGTGTGTCATCTTCTTTTACTCATTGCATACATTTTCTTGCAACTGAGGTATTTTTTTCTTTCTTGCACCCAGTACTTATATTTTCCACCTGTTTCCAGATTACTAATGTGGTGCTATTAAAACTGAGTCACGGTAGCACCACAGAAACCCCAGTTCAGAGAGCCCAAATTCTTTGTTGAAATCACAGCATCAGTTATGTGTGAAGATTGCAGATCAGCCCCAGGTATTCTGCTTCTTGGGCTTACAGCATGATCACTCTGTATCAGGTAATAAGCTATTGAGATATATATTAAGAAAAGCATATAATCTGAACAAAAAAGTTTCTAAACTCCCACATCATGCTGCCTATTAATAGCTCATCACCTACTGTCTTCGATTATGTTGCTTTTAATTATTTTTCAAGGGAAATTTCTCAAATTTTTCAGAGATTTTTTCAGAGGTAAATCTAAAAATTAGGTCCATGATGGCAAGTTATATTTCTGGAATGTTATTAGGTATGCAGATAGCCTTTGAAGATTTGGGCTTTGATATTTACTGAGCTTTGATCTCCCTGGGGTCCTACCACAGGAAGGACAACCCAGACAAACTGTGCTTTTGAGAAATTCTCTTTCTAACATTAAGGGAGGCTATAACCTCAGGTTCTGGAGCAGACCTAAATATTTTTGCTCTCCAACCCGACTAACTGCACAACCACTGAACATTTTTTCCACTCCCTGGAAGAGCAGGTCAGTAACAGAGTGATGTGGGTTTGTCTGAGCGCTGTAGGCACTGTGCAGCTCTGCTGAAAGTCCCGCCATCTGCTTTAACACAACTGTGTCTGCAGACCTAGGAGAGGAAGGTTTTCACTGGTCTATTCCACAGAAGAATATGGTGTTTTCAATGAGTAAACTGCAAAAAATCAGGGCAAAAGAGTTTGCAGAGTTGTACAGTACAGCAAACTAGGACTGGCTTACATGGACTAGAGAGATCATGGTCTATCTAAAAGTGATTCAACTTGTAATTCTTCTGTCAGTAAAAATGATATAAAGGACTATGTTTTTCTGCTCAAATCATTTACTGAAAAAATCTGTGTATAGAGAGAGGTTTAGAATAATTTTTTGCAGCTCAGAAGTTTATCTGAGATGAAAGAGATGGGTTTTCAGAAGAAACACTGGAGCTCTGCTTCTGGAAGGAAATGCATTATTTAACTTATTAATGGAGGGCATAAAAGCACTAAGTGAAAAAGCAGCAAAGAGAAAATTTGGGACAAATAGTTGTAAAAATAGTCACCCAAGTCCTTTCCTGGATCTCTTTTTTTTTTTTTCAGTTAACTAGGGGAAGCACTAGTAGTGCAGTAGGAAAATGTTCAGCACTGACAGATGGAGACATGAAAGGATTCATCAGAATTATCTGTGACATCACTTAACTATTTTAATTCTTGAAAAAGAAAATTCCTTCCTTCTGGAAGCCTTAATTGGACTCCTTTTCCTGAATTTTTTTCCATAATGAATTCTTGAATTATTTGGTTAGTAGATGTCTAGTTTACATATGGACCGTGACATTTATAATCTGTGGAAATGCACCAAGGCTCACTCCAGTTCATATTATTTTTTCTGCAGCTCAGAGCTGTGAAATAAAAAATTATTAATTCTGGATACATGATATATTGTGTAAGTTAGGAAAGAACCCACCCATGCCAGTGTTCCACTGCTAAGGGAAACAATGAAATGTGTGTTTAAGAAATCCAAGCCCATTTTGGAGCTTAAGCATTTGACCCATTCCATATTACTCCCAAGGCAAGAAAGTAAAAGCTCAGTGTTATGAATATAGCAGCCCACCTTTTATTTAATGAAAATGAAAGAGAAAAAAAGTAATTCTGTCTTTCTAATGCACGATGAAGAAGCAAGCAACATTTTTATAAAAGAATTCATTAGCCAGGCCACAGCTTTCAACCCAGAACCAGGACATGCAGGTTCACTTGCCTTAAGAGGCTGTAAGTGCATACTTCTCTTCTCGGAAAGTTGTCTTACCCCTTGGCAAAAGGCTGCTCTGAGACTTGAGGGGTACTGCTTTCCTCACCTGCTGAAAATCTAACAGAGCAAAAACTTCAGGTTACTCTGGGCCAAAAAAATGCAACAGACTGTTGACTGGATATTCATTTGAAAGAATAGGAGAGTTGGGCTTCAGCCAGGCTTGATTATTCATTTTATGCAACTTACTCTTCATTATTAACTGCTGAAATAGTGTTTCAGAACAAAGTCTGTATGTAGGACCCAGAAAAAGCTGCAGGCTGCCATCCTGCTGTGTCTCTTTTTCTCTGTGAATCCTGGCTTCTGTCCTGAACTGTGGGGAGGAAAAGGAAAGATTCACAACCATGTCAAAACTGAAATGCTTTTGGGTGTCCGGGGAAGTGGGCTGAAAAAGCACATCAGGAACAAGAGGTATCTCTGGAGCCTGTGCGTTGCAGGGGTAGTTTGTAGCTGACTGAGAAGATTCTGAATGTGTGACCAAATCTTGTAGAGGGTTCATAAGCCTTGTCCTGGATATGTATGAGTTACATTTGACTTAATTCTAATCTGGTCATGATTTTAAAATGCTTCTTAGACAAGGTAAGAGACCTTGCAAATAGATGTGACATAATTCAGAGTGTATTTTTTATAATTTTTTAAAAAAACCTTATTGAATAATATCTTACCTGGAGCTCTCTAGTAAAGTATTGAAGTGCTTGCCCAAAACTATTAATATTCATTTACCCTTAAACATCCTTATTCCAAGATTAGCTAGATCCCAAGATGCAAATGACCACACTTCACTGAAATGTTTTATATTCTCCCACACAACTCCTACACACATTTTCATAAAACTGGTTTGCATCACTCTTGGGCTATCTTCAAGGACCACATCCTGTCAGTTTTGCTCAGGTTCGTGACGCCTCACTATGCAAAAAGTGGCATTAATTTTGAGTGCTTCCTTTTCTCACACCTCTCCTGAGCTACAAAATCACAGTCTTTCAGCAACATACTTGAGGCTGACAGCAATTAAATCTGAGAAGTTCTGCCAATAATCCTTCATTCCTAAAAGTGTGCTGACTTCACTGTGAGGTGGGATGTACTGTCAGGCTGTGCACAGCCCAGAGCAGGAGACAGCCTGTCTGGCAGTCGTCCAGTGCCTCACCACCTCAGGTTGAGTTACTGTTTCCTTATCTTGCGTGTAAAAATTAGTTTCTTCATGTGATATACCATGTTCAGGCACTGCAGTGATGAACACCAAGGAAATGCATTATGGAAAAAAATGTGTATGTGAGTGGAACAGCAGCTGTTGCCAGACCTTCTATCTGTGTCTGGGTTTTGCTGCTACTGGAGGGAAGCAATGCAGAAGGTCCCGTTATGCAATGCAGAGCCGTAGGTTATGTAAATCAGATGCAGTAAAACTTGACACCAAGAAAAGCATAACTTTGACCCTGTTCCAAATAGATTATTAAACACCACAGTAATTTTCCCTATAGCACTGAAGTCTGAATCAATCCTAATATGGACATCATTTACCCTAGTGTGACTCTATTGATTTGACACAGTTTTGCATCAATGGGGGCAGAAAAGGGTCATGAAATTAGCTGTAGGTGACTTGGTAGTGTATAATCCACTCTTAAATGCTAAGTATAAATGACTAATTTCATGTTGGTTAAGAAACCTTCACTCCTTTTTTAAAATGAAAAGCATTTTATTGGTGTTTAATATACCTCAAAAGAAGGTTATTCTTTACTCAGATGCCCAGCAATGGCTTTAGTTTGCAGTGATTATGGCTAATACGTCTAATCCTGTTAGAGAAACAGGGTGCTCATTGGAGTTCATTAGCATGAGAAACTAAATGCTATCTAATGCCACAATATAAATGTACTGCATTTGGAACAGCCCCTAAGATACTGTTTTATTGTGCAGTCATCTGATTCATACCTAATCTGAAGCAAGGAAAATGCAAGGATGAGCCCTGACATTTTCTTCTTATTTATAATTATCCTCTTTCAGATTCCTTGTGATTATATTGATTAAAGTTTTCTTTCAGTTTGTCTGTAGCTGAAACACCTTTCTCAATTATAGAAGTTGACTTTATTCTGTCATTTCCTTCTGTCGTAAGCATATATTTAATGTTTGTTTATAAGGATGAAAGTGAATTTTATTACAATGCAATCACTGACAGAGCTATTAAAAACTGAATTTTCTCTCAGCATTTTCCTGACATTGCTGAATTTGGGTTCTCTGAACCCAAGAGATAGAGCTTTTCTTGTAAATAATTTTTTTCACATTTCTTTTAACAAACAAGAATGTACAGATGCAGATATATACAATTTCTATTATTTTAAAAAGTCACATCCCAAAATTTAAAATATTTTTTAATAGATAACAGGCAGAAGATATAGACAGTCATGAGCTATCTTATGATAAGACTTAGGTTAAAAATCAAATCTGTATGTAGTGTGACTTTTAAGTAGAGACAGGGATGACAGAGAAAGAATAGAAAGTCTTTCCCAGGTGAAAAGCAGCAATATTTTGACAGATTTTACCATGAAGCACAAAAATATGTTAAGTTCCTGGCTTTCCTTCTCCAGAGATTTTGAGACTGTGGTACCAGCCATAGCTGTAACAATACTAAATCCTCAGTAAGTATGGTCTGAGAGAAGGACAGCCAGCCAAATACAGAAAATGAGGAGAAAACACCACTTTCCCCTCAAAGCCCACGTTGACTCCTTCACTAAACACTCGAGCATGTTCCTTCTGTTTGAGGCTGACAGATCCCTTGACCCAGCCAAACCCAGCGTCCAGCTGTGCCTCAGAGAGGATGTGTGGAAGTGGTATCAGGGTTTCTAGTGCAGTCTGGCCCTGCAGAAGCTGCAGCCCTGTGGCTCCTGTTCTTCCAGCACATGCTGGGCTGGGCTGCCCAAGCACGGCCCGGTGCCCCGGCAAACGCTCTGCTCCGCCCGTTCGGTCTGAGTCTCTTTGCTTCTCTTTGCCTTTCTTAAATATGGGGTTAACATATGAAATAACAACCCTACTAAGAAACACCCGGGAAACAGGCAATTCTGTGAAATCGAAGGTTTGGTGCTGCTCCATTTGACTGAGAAATGTGCTGATCCTTCTGGCTCTGAGCAAGACACCGCAGTTCAGCTCGCAAAACCCCAGATGTGTTGCTGTAGACACCCCCTTCCCCCAGCGAGGGAAACAGGACGGATCCCATAAATTCTGTATGCACACCCTGACTGCCAAACCTCTTTTAAGGTTTCCTTGTTCAGCCTGTCTTCAACAGGCTATGTCTAAAATACCTCCTACTTTACCAACAGGGTTCTGCTATCCCATATGATCATTAAGAAAGGTAAAAATGTATTATTTTAAACAAGTTCTCCTTTAATTCATACATATTTGTTAAAATTAAAAACTAAAAACATAGAGTATATTAATAAAATCATTATAAGTGGTGGTGTTCTGTCCTTCAACAACTTTTCTGCAAATAATGAGGACAGGAAATAAATTTGTTTAATTTCATAAACCTGTACTTGCAGGAAGTTACAGTCCCTGTGTTCCTGTGTTGTTATACCACATTAAAGTTAATTTCTTGAATTCACTATGCCAACACATATTCATTTTGCAGCTTCCTAATATTTTAAAATCCGAAATTGCATTGTTAGGTGCCTATTCACATTTTAATTCTGAGACCTACAAAAATAAGTTCTTTTGTTTACAAGTCAACAATTCTGATATTACATTTCCAGCCATCATATTTTCTAATAAAATTATGGAATTGCCATCAGCAAGCCAATACACATATATATTTCACATACAGAATATTTCCATCTCTAATGTAATCTATATTTTTCATTACTGAAAAGGATCTGTATTTGTTTCCTAAATATAGGTAAGCCTTTCTGTTTTACCTAACGTTGTCTAATTATACATAATGAAAAACTGCATATAACAAGCATTTTTTTTAACTTGTGACTTAATTGAGTTTACTTTTAATAAATAAATCCATTCCCAAGGCTTTTTTAGGTTCACATCAGATTTCTGTTTCTCATGGGAAGAAGGAGGGTAAGCAAGGTGGAAAGTTTTTTCCCTCACTTCCTAAGTTCCATGTATTTTGTCTCTGAAAAAAACTTGGAGAAAGCAGTTACAAGGAAAGGGAAGCTTTGAAACTTTGAGTCACAGAGCAAAGAGAAGAAGGATCTGGGGTCCTTCTGCAATTGCCTGAGGTCTCCTGAGAAGTTAGGGCTAAAGGGCTTCTGGAAGAATGCCAGTGTCTTTTCCCTGCCTCCCCTAGGGATGTTGCTGTTGTCAATAATATGTGAACAGAAAATGATACAAGGACCTTTACTTTCTCATGTCAGTTCCTGTCACGGGAATTTCCTCAAAAAATAGAAAAAACATAATTCCCTGAAAATTTAATTTAGAGCTGAAGTCCTGTATTATTCAGGTTTGTGATTCATTCCTCATTCTCTGAAAGAAAATTAAAGCAAGAAAGGGAATGGGCTGAAATTATCGATTGTAAAGGCCATAAGTGGGTTTTGGACTGGAAAAAAATGCTCAAACACTGACAATCCTTAAAAATACATCAAGAAATTTGATCATGAGCTTAGCTGCCAAAATGTCATCACCACTTAATGCCTTTGCTTCTTCATCATACTTTGCCATTTGAATAACTATGCTTGCATTTCCAGTCTTTATCTTGCCTAGACCTTTGATGCATATTGCACTTCCTATTTTAACTTTCCTAATCAAAATAACTTCACAACTCTCCAAACCCTCCTACACTACTGAGCCCATTTCCATCCTCTGATTTTTTTCTGCCTCACTTTCCCAATGCAAGTCGTATAAATTCGTTCTTAAACTTTGGAGATACATTTCTGATGGGTGGATTTTTTAAGGTTCTAATGATTCCTTTCATTTTCCAAGACTTCCCCCTCTTTTTTTTTTTCATGTGGTACTGCTTTGGCTGTTGGAATGCTGTACGTAATTGTGCTTTTCCTGTACTTTTCCACATACATTTAGTGCTTAAAGAATGATTAAAAAAAGTAAAATAATGAACCTGCCAACTTGAGTAATCACAAATGCTTGTGCCTCCAGTCAAAGAAAGGAAGGTTATTCACTCAAAGGCAAAATACTGCATTACCAAGCTCAGAGAGAAAAGCATTGTTTTAAATATTGCTCAGTAAGGAAAGAAAGAAGAATGCTCGGGTGCTGATACACTTTGGCTGAACAATGTTAACAAACATGCATATTCCAAAAATCCTCCATAATACAGTACAGAAACAGCCCTTAAACCTACCATTAATCCAGGAGGAATAAAAAACTGCAACAATCCTTGAAATTTTAACCTGTGCTTTGTCTGGTTAGGGTCTGTCTTCTTTTGTTCAAGGTTTTCATCTTAGGTTCACAGGTGCTCAGTGTAAAAAAATGTAAGACATGCAATTCAGTTTTATATTAATGTATTATCTTGTGCTTAAGACATTCACTAAGACTTTGTTCTTTAGCCATTATTTTAGATAGATGTTATGCAGGGTTTTTTTCTAAGCTATTAGTGCTCCACAGGGGTTCGTGCTGAAAGGGTATTCTCTGTTGTCATATGGCTAAATCACATTTAGAAGATAACACAAGTATCAATCTTAATAAGAGGGCAACATTCTGCATTGTTCAGGTCAGCTGCAACAGTTATTACATTTTTGGCAAGGCTTGGAAATTTTTATGGTTTTTATTGATCTCCCTTCTGGTCTGAGTTGCTGTTCAATAGCTGAATTACTAACCTAGTTATTTCATTATAAAAAGAGATAAATGATACTGCTTTTAGACCTACAGTGCCTTATTTCAGATTATGGGTTCCCAACACAGATTTAGTCAATACTGGTTTGAGCTAAAGGCTATTCCTTCTTTGTGAGGGACATATCAGCTGCTTTGAATGTAGAGTCACAGAATGGACATATATGCTGTTTGTGTTTGCCAACAAAGGTCAGAAGGCAAGTATTAGCATTCAAGAACATTCAGTAGTTTGGAAGCTGCCTGGAGGATATGTCTAGCAACTTAAGGCTCAAAATCCTGCCTCCATCTGTCTACTGCCAAAGCGCAGTAAAATATGCCTATGCTCCTTATGCTACCACTCAGAAATGTCAAGATAGTCACCTTTCAGCATGAATCAGAAAGAATCACTTCTGAAAACAAGCAAAGTAATCTTCTGGTTTTCTCCTGTGAGCAGAGGTCTGTACCATAAGAATAACATGCAAATTTCATAAATCTAGGCACCTAACAGAACACCTAGAAACTGCTTAAATGTCAGGGGGAGGTGTCATATTGACAACATCCTTCTCAGTCATGACCCAGCTATACCATTGTTTGAGCACACACCTTAGTGTCTTAGAGTGAAAACATTATCAATATACCTAATTCTTCTGATGCACTGTTGTTTTCTCAGTCAGTATATGCAGGACTTGATTCTGGTTTTGACTCTGAAAAGGTCCAGATTCCTGTAAGTGTTGCAGTAATTTGTGTAATTTTCCTTATCTCTTCCTGGCTATGTGAGATCAGAAGAGGAAAGAAATTAACAGAATGGATGAAGGCACTTCTTAAGCAATAAAAGTGAGTCCAAAGGTAATGAAAGGGCTCTTTGGGCACATTCAGTCAGCGTTATGGCAATGACACAACATTGACCAGTAACGACCTCTCTGCTGCCACTACTGATGGTCCAACGTTATCAGTTTGTAATTATAAGTACTGAAAAGAACATCAAAGGTCTTCTCAAGCCCATCAGGTAAGTGAGAAAAAACAGTAAAAAACAGCCCTTTATCAGAGTTATATGTAGTCATAAAAGCCTCCATAGCTACGGGACACAAATACTTGCAGACAACTACTCCTATTTTGCTTTCAAATGATGAAGAGCTTAGGAGAACTGAATAGCTCTTCTGTAATTTCTATGCCCAGCAAAATAATTTATTCAGCAGTTAAGTAAAGGTACAGCTGAAAGGTATCCTACTTTCTTGACCACGGCAACAACCAGTAACAGAAGTCTACTTTTCATGATTTTCTCCAGGTCTTATCTCTCTGCCACTTCTAGTGCCCTAAACCATGCACTGTTTTCCTTATTTTTTACAGTTACCTGCAGCATACCTATTTTTTAAACAGAGATGGGAACAGAATAATTTTTTTCTGACCTACAAAGATCGCAGGAGACAATAAACATTCAGTTCCTGAATGCAATCTTTTCAACAGTACAATTTACCACTTGCATCATTTAAAAATAAATATAGTTGCCACAGACCCACATATGAAAATCAGAGTGAAATACCCAGATGGAACCACATATGCTGACATTTTCCTGCGTCATCATCAAATCAATCTTGGTTAAGCACGCAAAACAAAGAACCTCATCTTCAACAAGGATTATGTCGTACTTATTGTCTACAAACATGAAATAAATGATTGATTACCTGTCCAGTGTTCTGAGCTCCTGCAACCTCTTTTTTAAAGTAAAATCAGAGCAAACAAGACTTAACACCTCAGTCAGAATATGTGTCTATTATTCTGCACTGCGGTGATTGTCTGCTGGTCCCTTTGTGAGGCCTTCAGTTAAAGTAGGTCCCGTCTTCTCCTTACATATGCAACAGAATTACTCAACCCTTTTGACACCCTCTGGTCTGTATGTGGTTTTGTAGAACAGAAGTTTTCTCTCCACTGCAGACCATACTCAAAGAATACTTTTTCTTAACCTTCTTTTAGGGTTGGTCTGCAGTATAGTTGCAAACATAGCACTGATTTACTCAAGCAAACTTCCAAGAATGAGAATTTTGAGCTGCATTTTGCTTGCCTGTATTTTGCCTGCTGCGTGGACCAAAGCTAGCATGAACCTGTCAACACTGCAGTCTGCCATGGAGGACAGAAAGAGCCAATACAATGAGCAAATTGAATTAGTTTAGGATTTGACAAAGCAGTTACACTACAACTACCATTATGCCTATCTATTCTCTATTGGAACAGGAATCTTATAATTGGCCATCCCAGAATCACCCATCCTTTCCGCAGCCACCAGAACATGTGACAGACTAAGAATGTCATCACATATTGGACAGCTGAGCAATGGGAAGGGTCCTGAAGGGCTTGAACTGAAAGGACCTGTCCACTTTGGAATCTAGCATTTTTCCCACTGGCCCTGCTGCCTCATCCTGTTCCACAGCTACAGGTCTGTGCGGTCCTTCGTGTGTCCATGGCGTAACACCCAGCACTGCGGCAGCACTTGTCAGAACTTGAGCTGTTTCACTGCCATGAAATTGTTACCTTCTCATACAGCCATTCTGGCCTCATGTATGTTCTGAGGGAATATCACCTGGATTTAAAATCAAAATCAGTCGACACCGAAGTAATAACAGAGGAAGTACATTATTTCTTTTGGCACAGCTATGCTCAGATTTTCTTCTGCAAGGCCATTTCCCTCTTAGGTTGGCATGACAGGGAATAGTGAAAACATGGAGAGCATCTCTTTATACAACTCTGTGGGCCACATACACACTGAGGAAACTATCATATAATGCTGTACATTACATTCAACATATAAAGTGAAAAAAGTTACACTAAAATACCTTTTTTTTTCCTTTTTCCTCATAAGCAATTTAGCTGGATGGTACTAGGTGATCAGCTGATACAGGTGCAGCCTGATGAATAGCTGGGAATGGAAATGATATTTTTTTCTGAGACCATTCTATCTTTAACATTCCGCAGATTGTTTCAAACTCCTGAGGTTTTGATTGAAATAAATCACACATGTATTTAAAGTATGTCCTTTACTGCCACAGCAATCATTGGACTTTCAAGGCTTCAGCATAAGAAATTAGGCATGCAGCAGAAGAGTTAGCTTAAATTTAAGAAGAAATGCTGTATTTCCATCAGGCAATTTTCCCCTGTGCATTCTCCAAACTGATTTTATCTTTTCAGGAAGGAATAGCTCAATGCTTAATTAACATTTATTACTTAGGATTACTATTAAGGATTACAACTGACTAGTGTATTTCTGAAGTCTTTGGAAGCCCACCACTTCACTTTTAATAAATAGCAGTAGGAAATATGGCAATATATGGTTGCTTGTACATCAGTATCCCCCGGGATCAGCATTCCCTTGTGTGTAAGAGTTACTGATTAGAAAACCTTCCTTGTCACGTGGCTTAGCCAGGTTCTTTATCTGACTGGGTTCAAATCCACATAATCTGTGAATTTTAAAGTCCTAAACACCCAGCTAGCTATAAATGAGGATTATTTACCACTCCTTTGTAGTACTACCAAAGTAAAATAAAATCAGTCCCAAAGAAGGAAGACAGATCATGATTCCATGGTTCAAGAGTAAGAGTAAAACCTGACATTGGGAGATCTAACTTTATTCTCTGCTCTGAGAACTAATTAGACAGCATTTATCCAAGTGTTACATAAAGGAAGAAGAATTAAATTCACACATCAGTAGAGCCTTGAAAAGAAAGTTACATATCTGTGAAGGAATGCTGCAATTTCATATTCTTTCTGATAAGAACATTCACCAAATTTATATCTGCATTTTACAGTTATCATTTTCTTCTTCCCTTTTCAGAATGTAATGTCTATTCTTTGTACTGTGAGACTGTTCTCTCTAGCTAGACTAATCCAGAGAAAAGAAGGAAAAAAATCAAGAGAGAGATTCGTTGACCAAAAGTTGAATGTGAACTTTTTTATGTACAACAGCTTCTGGCAATATACACCTGTTTGTCAGTTCTCCCACGCCTGCCTTTCTCTGAGATGCCATAACTCTAAACATTAAAGAGGCCTTTGATTGAGAAAACTATTTACAGAGAGCATTCTACCCCATGCCTGCAGATTTTCTTGCCATTTCAACACATACTCTTCCATCCAGGTTCTACAGAGGTTTTATCATTGTAACAGCAAAGTACAAATAGAAATTCCCAGAAGATAAAAGGTCACTGTATTTTAACATGAAAAGAATTGCATTTTGAAATCTTTGCAGAGATAGAAGAAAACAAAAAATTATTAAAGGAATAATAGCTGGTGACAAAGTTAAAAGTTTGAAAAGCATGACTTGTCTCCACCTCCTTCGAGGAAAATGGGGCTGCCAGATGAATTGATACCAACATTCAGATGAATGAGCCACTCCAAAATATATCCAAACTAATTTAAATCAAATTCTCCTGTGGCCATGATGTTCCTCCTCTAGAAAAACCTATAAAGTGAATCAAAGAGTTACTTATAAGGCTGTAGACACATCATCAGAAAACCTGTCTTGCAATCTATTTGCAAAGTCCAGAATCAATTACAGTAATAGAATGCAAAAGCTAAGTGCTAATCATATTAACTTGAATAAACTAAAGGCACATATACCTGAACCTACTACAGAGAATACAAAATAAGGTTATACTTAGAAAAATACCATCTTAATATGTATTGTGGGACAAAAATTGGCACCAGGGAATTATTTTCTTTATTTTTCTGTGAAAATACTTAGGGGTCATAGCACAATTCTAAAGAAAGAAAATTATCTTTGCAGAATTTAGAGGCAAAGAAAGGAGTTATTCATTCAGCTCTAATGCATACAGAACTGAAGATCAACTGAAGGTATTGGTCAAACCCAAATGTCCAGCAAATCCAGTTACTTGGTTCTCCCATATATGTTGGCTATTAACCACACTGAGAAGCAAAACCCATCAATAGAAATCACTGTAGTTTCATGATTTTTTTTCATTTTGGTCATATTTTTCAGTGGTAAAAGGATGAGGGTAATAGTAAATAGATATATGGTACAGGGGATTGATCTTCGCTTTCTGCCAGCAAAGTGGTTCTCCTTACATTCATCCAGCTCTGGTTGATGTTCAGATATCATTGATTAAGGTAAGAAAGTTCACAAGTTAATAATAGCTCTCTGTTTGCATTTTGTCTTTCATTGTTACACCAAAAAAAAGATATTCCAGTGCTCCAGTGGTTCTCTTTCCTACCATTTAACCAGGACCCAAATGATGGAGTTAATTTCTTGGTTTATTGTTAACACTTGTAGCTATTCATGAGAGCAAAGTATTTAATCTACTTACCCATCACTAATTATTATTTAATGGTAAATGCATATCAACAGAAACTCTTGTATCTGTGCTCTTTCCAGCTGTATGAATAGCTGCCTAATTTCTGCTTAGCTATGTTTCAGTATTTTATTCCCCGAAACCTATCTATCCATTTACCTTTAATTTGAAAGTCTTTATTTAAAGAGATCAAGGGGAGAAAAATCGCCCTTTGAATTCCACCAAAAAAAAAAAATTTCATCTGGATGTTCCAAAAGTACATTATTTAAAAATAGAACTACTGTAGTTAAACTGAATTAGGGAAGATCTCTACTTGAAAGGGACTTAAATACACCTAAAAGTTTTCAGGAGCTCTGGCTCTCTGAAAAGGCTACTTTCTCAGGTTCATACAAGGCTGATGCAGAGACTGTTACCTTCTTTATGTTACTAATGTGCCTAATGGAATGAGAAATTTGAATATTGTTCTAAGATGTGACATTAAAAAATTTTAGATTTTTATAAATTGCTTATCAATAGAATGTGATGTGATGGTAGGGTTTTAACAGAATAAATATAGCTCTAAATTCATGGGGGTTTGTTCTCCCACTATTCTATATGCAGTTTTAGTTATTCATAATAATAGGGTATCTCAAAAAATAATTTACTACATGTAAGTGAAAATGTATTAGAATCACAATCAAACTAATGGTAGAAATGTACTCCTAAAATATATATATATGGCAACATATTAATTTTAATTGCTTGTTAGTTTTATAGCTAGAGAGTTAATAAGAGTTCAGTAGTAGCTACTTTTGTGGTGCTGAATAAAAAATGGTACAGCCTAGATAACTGTTCATATAAATTAACAGGATAAAATGGTGACTATTTTAACAGAGCAGTTGAAATTAAAGTTGTTTGAAAAAGACGTGACTATGAGACCAAAAACCCCATATTATTGGATGCCTGGCCTCCTGGAGTAATTTTTGCCCAATTCAGTATGTTTCTGCTACTGTTGCTACATGACAATGTGACTGAAATCCCAGCAAAAATATTCTAATCTCTCAAAAGGCAACAGTATCAAATTCTTCAGAGTTTATTAAATTCTACTACTCATTTATACTAATGTGCAAGTGTTATCTTTGTGATCATGCACTAAGTACAGAACAAGCATGACACTGCAATTAAGAACTTAACCTCCTACTTCATCCACAGATGCTGAAAGGCAGGCAATTTATTCTCAAACTGATTTTCACTTGAAAAGGAGCAGTAGAAGAATATCCAAGCCTGGTGAAGAATGAAAGTTGCACTCTTTGGGAGTAGGAGATTCTTAGGGGAAATGAGCTAAAAGGAAGGAAAGGCAGAAAGTGGAGTAAAGGCACAGAACAGGAGCAAAGATTAGAAGGAACCGGAGTAAAATAAAAGTTGAAGTTGGCAGAAACCACAGTGAAGAATTATGCTGTTACAAAAAGCACATCACCACAGGCAAAAGCAATACATTCAAGGGTAAGTTTCCCAAAATCTAGATAAACAATTTACATGTTTCTGACTGGCTCCACAGTCGTGCAGTCTTCTAGAGAGACTACAGAAAAGATGGATGGATATACCAAATGGATTCCATTCTGTCTCAATCTGATTTTTAAATTTCACAAGAAATCATCAATTTATGAGGAAATGAAAGTGTCTGCTCTCAGCTGTTTGTTCATTCACACTCAGTTGCATGGCACAAATATCTGATTGATGTGCACCATTATTCCTACACTTTGCAGGACTCTATACATGACTGTTTTGAATTCACTTGAAAAGTAAAGTACTGTATCAAATGGAAGCAATGACTTCCTCACCATATAGAATGTGAGTTAAAACACAGATTGAATTAAAATATATGATAACACAACAGAAACTGACCTAAGGAAGCATTTGAAAATGGAAAAAGATAGATTGAAAGCTCCATTCTCAGGTCAGCATTCTTTATAATGCAAACATTATCAGAGCACCTCCTGAACATATTGCTGCAAAGCGGCTACCAAGACATAGCATGACCAAAGCTGCACAACAAATAAGTGCCAATGAGAAGACCAAAATCCACTTGCCTAAAAATCTGAATGCC
This sequence comes from Coloeus monedula, assembly GCF_965178545.1. Lineage (NCBI taxonomy): Eukaryota > Metazoa > Chordata > Aves > Passeriformes > Corvidae > Coloeus > Coloeus monedula. The sequence continues at coordinate 25,696,068 of NC_138785.1, read as the reverse complement.
TGGGGCATCCCTCAGACTGCACAGTCCCCCAGAATGAGTCACACTGCACTCGTTCTTTCCTCAAAGACAGTTACTTAAAAATTTGACAGACAAATTCTTATAAGGGGAAACACATTAAGAGAAAGCAGCCCTGGATTTGGAGGTTTTGCTGGAGATGTACTTTTGGCTACAAATTTCCAGTATAAATCACATCACTTCTCTATGAGTCTGATGCCTTAATTGTTAAGACCACTCATTTTATTTCCCTGACAGCATCTGAGGCATTGTAAGTGATCTGGTACTGCTTTAGTCACATCAAGTAAGTAATAAATTACCCATGACAGTCAGGGGAGATCTCAGGATCTCCTATTCCTCAACCTCCAGCACATTCCTGGGCCAAAAAAAGTGTGTTGGTAGACTCCCAGAAGAGCAGGATTATCTTTTTGTTGCTCTCTTCTAATGGTGCCCTTTTAAACAAGGTCACATTCCTAAATCAAGCATAAAGCCTGAGTGGGAGACAATCTGAGTGCCTGACAGTTCTACATGACATACAGTACATAGCCAACACATGGAGCCAGTGCACAGATCATAGGCAAAGCAGCAAACTCAGGAGAAATTTGCTGAGTATGCGGGTACTCCATGGCCCAATGGCAGCAGGAGGAATTCAAGATCTTAATCAAATTTTAAGTTATTTGTAGGAGAGCACTCTTTGCATTATGCTTCACCAAAGATTTTACTGATGAAACAAATGGGCATTTCTAAATGATAGTTACATTTATGCTTTAAGAGGAATCATCTTTAAATGCACACTTTGTGTCTTTGCAAAGAAATAGAACACTGCAAATGTTACAAAACAGGTATAAGCAGCCACATAAAAGGACAAATTTCAGAGTATTTGTCTGAAATACAAATACTGAAATACAATTGTTTAGCATTGTTCTCCAGAGTTCCAAATTCCAAACAGGGACTGTAAACACCTCTGTTGCTGCCTCTTTGAAAATATGCTGGTGTACATCAGTCTTGTTATTAACCTTCATGAGCTGCCTTGGGACTTAATCCAAAATTTCATTTCAAAGAATCCCATACAAAGTTATGAGTAAAATAAGCATGTATGATGGAAGTTCTTTTACAGCCTCACAGAATTTCCCACTAGAGACTTACCATTCCAAACATATGGAAATTAAGAGTGAACACAACCAGCAACATAGACTATGACAAACAAAATATGGCATTCTTTCATTCTTAAAGATAGTACTGATATCAGAGTAACACATATCCACAAAGTAAACTTAACCCTCTTCATTTTTCTCAGCTTTTCAATCTGTAAAAAATCTCTTTCAGTATTCAACTGAATAGAAAAAGAAAAAAGAATTAATGACCCTGTCCTGTTCAGCACATTACATTCTTGATAGTTACCAACTATAGAGGATGCACTTCTGTGCTTACTAGGAGTTAATCATGCTCACTGCTAAAAGCAGCTTGTAAACAACCTCAAAATGCATTGGTTATATATTCCTAATTTCAAGTTTGAAGGCACCATTTAACAATTTACATCAGCCTCTTTCCTTGATCTGTCAGAAAGCTCTGATTACTGGATACCTTGCTGTCCTTCCTCAGAAAACACACTAGGGTGGATACACTGCAGCTTCAGGAATAACAACAAATTCAGGTACCAGTAATAAAATACCTTTAATCTCTAATTTATTTTGTCTCTTTAATTTCCCAGAGTAATATTGATGATTCAGAGCAGATCCACTGCAAAATGGATTGAAAAAGGTGATCTGCCTGTCTAGTTGGAAAAAATATTTTACTTTCAGAAGTTGTTGCCATAGGACAGAGAAAATAGCTATCCAGCTATTCATCATGCATCAAAAGTGCCTGTCATATGTCCTTAGTATTGCTGTCTCCCACCCACTTCTTACTTCTTCTTTTATTCAATTCACGTATGCATGAGAGTCCTGTAAAGCATATTTTGTGTCTAGACCACTGTTGAAAAATTTCTCTGTGCCACCTTTGCAAAGAAGAATCTGTATCATGGTGACAGATGAACATGTCTCAACTTTTTGAAAAAAAACCCAACAACTTTAGTGCTGTTGAAGTGTTAGTTTATCAAATTAGAGCTTTCAATATCAATTTTGCACTTTTAAGACTCATTCACGTAATTCTTTTTTCAGTTTTTACATGTGACAAGAGCAAAGTTTCTAATCACAAAAAAACTTTGAACAGCTTTTGCTTGAGCTTTTAACATAAGAAGCATAACTATTTCTGACCCTTTGAATGTAGGAACGGCTAAGTAAGAACACTGCAGAGACTGCAGAAAATGCTAAAGGGCTGATTGCATGCTACCTGATAGTGCTCTTAAACCCAGTGCCTCCACTCCTCGTTGTGGTGTAGCACATGGGCATCTCACTCTTCTCCCTTTCAGGCAGAGTTGTGGTGGCAGAGGTTTACCCTGACCAAATGCATTAAAAAAACAGATGTCTTCAGAATATAGGTGAAACATCTTAACAGGAATATTCAGTGCTATCACAGCTACTTGGTTGGATATTAATTCCTGATGACAAGAACATAGACATTTACTCAAAAAAATCTGAAAAAAGTTGCAAAAGTAAAGAGCAAAAGAAACTAGAGAAATGTTCAAGTGTATCTAAAGCTCCAAAAATAAAAGTGGCATGAAATTCAGAAATTAGAAAGCTAAAGACTTACAAGTCCAAAAAACATAATTTGTGATGAGTGTAGCCATTTTATTTCCCTTAAAACAAAAAATCTACATGGCTCCACCATGAATTTTAAGTGTCTACCAAAACCTGACCTCCGTCTGCTGCAACTAAAAATGGACAGAACACACGGAGATAAAACACTGCGTGATTTCATCTCCATTCAATTTCATTCATATACATTTAGGTGTATGGATGTGAACAGTACTTCAGGAGTATATAGGAACACAAAAGCAAACACATTAAGAAGACTTGCAGAACAAAGATATTTTGTTAAATGAAAAGAGTTTAACTTAACGTAAGATTTTGCACCTCAGGTGTTCATTTTATAGCTGGCTGCTTTTTTTAAATGTCCTGTTACCTTGTTCTTGGTTGCTTTCCCTATGAATCCAGTAAAATCATTCCATTAACTAAACACATAAAAGTGTTATTATTATTACTATTGAGTTCTAAGTACTTAACAGATATGATCTAAAAGAAACGGGTTAGTTTTTGTGTATCATGTGACTGCATTGACATTTTAGGTGGCTGAAGCACATAGGAAGGCAGAAAAGTAAACATACAGATCAATAAAGATTTTTAGCTAGTATTCAAAGAAACTTCTCACAGGTACAGTAAACAAAAACTATATTGCATTTACTAACATCTTCTCTCAGGAATCATTTCAATGGCATAAATTATACCTAATTATACATGCCCAGTCTACTTAATACATTAGCTCCACTGATACCATAGAATGAGAGTCTGCAGCTCTCACAGCTGGTATCCCAGCTTGATCTTATCCCTGTGAACCCCTCTGTTGATCAGCAGGTTCCATCTGACCCTGGGTTTCCTCACTGGGTCTGATCCTGACCAGTGGATTGACTTCCCAGGTTGACTGGGGACCTGCCTCTTCACTGCAGACTTGCCTGATGCCCTGGGCTGGGGCTGGTGCCCCCTGTGCTGCTGCCCTTCTCAGGGAGCCCCCACTGCACCTTGCTGCATCAGGACACTTCCATGGCCTTCAGATACCTCCTCCTTCCCAGATGAAGGGGCTGAGGCTGCCCAACTTGATTGACACCCATGACAATCGTGCATTGGCCCGGTAGTCACTGTAATGCGCATCTTCCCAGTCCCCATTCCGGTAGGGTTGCTTTCTTGCCAGCCTGATTGACAGTCAGGGAGATCGGATGGGCCATGTAGCCAAAGATAGAGGCTAGGGCTGACAGCTCTGAAATGGTTCCATTTGACGATGCAGCAACTTGGACATGTTTGTCAGTAACTTTGAATGCAAGCAGAAAGGGCAAAAATTCCTCAAAGCAATATTTGAAGAAATTTTAAAGAAATGTCCTGTTCTCCAAGATGCTTTGGTAAAAATTGGATCTCCTTTTAAAAAAAAAAAAAACAAAACCTGTCGCTATGCATATTCTGAATATGCTGAGTCTGGAAATAAAAATAGCTGTTTGATGTTTTGTGATCTCATTTGCCCTGCAACAGCATCACAGCTAGAAGACTGAACTAAATTTTTGTGCATCTTCCTGAGGATTTTTTCCCTACACCTAATCACTTACATCTGCTGTCAGAGAATGGATGAATAATAGAGAGTTTGTTGCACAGCTGCCACTGATGCTCTAATTTGGCTTCTAGTAATGGTGAGGATGAACAAGATGGAAAGGAGTCAGCTTGACTCTGAGAGCTCACACTGGGTCACTAAGAAAGAATTGCAGGAAGAAAATTATGTATAGTATCTTTGATCCTTTAAGAGCTTAGCCTCGTGGTCAACATTAAACATATGTGGAACTTCTCTGCCTTGTAACTTTGCATGTTTTATATATAAACTTGAGAAGGAAGAAAAACATACAGAGCTTATCCATTTCCTGTATTATAGCATTTAAAAAATTAATGTACTCTTAGGAAATACAAAGAAATTAAACTGCACAAGAATGCAGTTGCCTGTTTGGAATTATCTTATTGACTACACATCAGCTTTGAAAAATTTCCATTTTTTCCTATATAGAAGGGACATCAAAAGAATTCAACTCTCCAGATAGGTCTGCTCTGGGTTGAATGTTTTGAATTCAGCTCAGAAACCAGTACATGGTTCCTCAAAGATTACCTCAAACACTAGATTTTATTTTTGGTTTTCAAACCCCCAATCTTATTTTGAGAGTCTAAAACTTATAAGGTCAGGTAAAGAAGCATCTTCTCAATTACAATATAAACTTTTCCCTGCCAGTGATGCTAATTTGCCATCAACCGAATACTGGTTTGAATTTAAAACACGTTTTCCTTCCATAGCTGGTATTTTTTCAAAACCATTACATAAGAAATCCAGATATTCCTCAGGACCAACCTGGAGGGAAAAGTGAGCACTGCCAAGATGCTGACTATGGTTATAGCACCTTGCTGACAACCATCTCCTATATGTGTTTACCAGGATATACCAAAAAGCCAGGTGACACTAGCAATATTTTAGATTGAATGAAATAATCAAGACATATCCCAGCCTTTAAAAGATAATGTGGATACTCTTAGAATGTAGTAGAAATAAATTACTGCTTCCAGCTGCAAAAGACACTCATTTCTATAGGTAATTTTTCATTTCTTCTGTAATTAGCTAAGATCACAGACTAAGCATCTAGTTGAGTATTTTCCTTCTCAAAATGCTTGGCATGAGATGGGAGATATGAGTGAGATGGAAACATGGGACTCAGGGAGATGGTCCAGCATCACATTATCAGAAGTTTAATTAGTTAATAGCCTATGTTATGTCCTAGTTCTGTGCAGTAATTGCTTGTTAATCACAGAAACCTACTTCCTGTGCTATGTGTAGTGATCCCACTGCCTGTATCAGGAGCTCCACAGTATTGCAGAAGTTCTGAGAGCTTTATGTTGGACGTGTAGGGTGATAAAAGCTCTCTTAAATTTGTCTGCCCTGGTTTCAAAGCAGCCCTGCAGTAGCTGGGAGAAATCTGCAGTAATTTAAGGACATTCTCTTGAGCATTCTCTTCAACAGTCTGAAATCTAGGATGTCACATTTTACACCCTCTAGACAATCCTTCTGTTTCATAGCATGATCCAGCCGCTCTTGGTACAACTTTACTTCAATGCAAGAATAATATTTTAAAGATGCTGTTTATATAAGTATTTTTTAGAAAAATAAAAATATTTAGGTAGTGAAAAACAAATCTGCAAAATTCCCACTGTAACTAGAAAGTACCTAAGAAGCCACTGTAAGAAAATCTAAGTGATTCAACAAATGTTTTAAGTGGAAAAATTAACATTAGAGTAAAAATTCCTATTGGGAGGCATTCTTAAAGTCTTGCTCTATGAATTATAGTGGGATACTCTCTGTAATTGTAAGGAACATTAACCATAAGGAACCTAATCATTAGCAGAAGAACACGAGTGTTGGGTTTTTCAGTTATTCAAATCAGAAACTGATTACTCCCAAAGTTTCTGAGCAATTTACTCTAATACTAAGGACATTTGCATAATAGTCAAATTTAAAAAAAAATTCAATGTCTTTCAAGATGTAATCTCCCTTTTTACAAATGCCAGCTCTGTTCCTAATGTGTGCACACTGTTTCATCTCAGCAGAAATGCCATGATAAATATACTGAAATACAACTTTTCTGAAAGAGAGAAGAGCAAAAAGAAATTGTTTGGACATACTTATATTTTTGTCAAATAAAAGTGTCACAGAGAAACTGTATGAGAAATGCTGACTAATTCTTTTAAACTACAGCTGAAATGACAGTTTAAATCATTATACTTGTCAAGCTATACTAACAAAAAGACATTAATACTACTTCTTAATTTGTTCTAAGGGTGAAGATAAGTAAATGAAGCTGAAGAAGTTGATTTTGTTAGAGCATTATATTTGGAAGCAATCATATAGTTATAAATCATAATTTTCCAAACAACAGAGGTCAAAAAGCAATTCTCTTACAACAAGGAAAATCAGTTCATTTAAGCAAAACTGCTTTTATCTGATTGCAAGGTTTCTTTCATGTCCAGGTGACATACACAGTCTTTAGAAATGCATTTCCAGCAGACAGAAGAAAAAACTTACTATGCATTTGTTAAAATAATCATTATTATTGGTAGGAATAAAAACCTATGTAAAAACAGCCTGATGATTTTGAACAGTTCCACTCACTCTCCTGTCTTCACTTCAGTCTTCTGCCTACATCCACGTCCAGGATTGGTAGGAGCTGGTCAGAAGGCATGTACATTTATTAGGGCAGATGAGGAAAACTGCATTAAAACACTTAAATTTTTTTTCTTATGCTTCTACTTGAAACAAATTCAATAATATATTTCTACTATAGTCCTGACTCCTCTTGCAAACAATGTAGAACCAAGGCTATTACTCGAATCAAAGAATTTTACAAGAAATTGCTTAACTTTTAGCAAACCCCTAAGTGTCTTACTGTTCTCAATCATGAGGATTTAGGAGTACACATTCAGAATCAGTTTCTTTCCTTCTTTGAGGTTTCCCCCATCTTCTACTTTGTTTTGAGTTCCATATGTGGTTCTAGAAGAGAATATTTCATAAAGAATCAGCTTTAAATGGATTCCCTGGTTTTAGCAGGAATTTTTGCTCCAGTTCAGTTAATGGTTCTACATGCTTAATGTTTTGCTAGGAACACTTAACAAAATTTCTTAAGCATAAATGACATCATATGTAAATGAGTATACTTTAATGCAAATTTAGTTTGTATATGTGAGAAGATGAACATCTATAGCCATAGTTTGTTATAACATAATGTTTCTCTGATTTCTGCTTATTTGTACTATAGTAACCTTTAAAAGTATAGGCAAATCTATGTATTTTTACAGCTTAATTAAATGCAGGGTATGCTCATAATAACAAAATCTAAAGTTCCCATCTAAGCTTTGATTTGAACTTAATGATGATTTTGGACCAAAAAAAGTGCAAGTTTCCTTCCCATAGAAGGAAAAACTGACAATGTGTGAGAAGACCCTTCCACTGGACTAACTACATGAATCAGCTGTTAGGGTAAGAAATCCCTGGTAGGAACATTTTTATAGAGCCATTTGGAGTACCCTCACTGCAAGGAGAGGTGCATTTTTGACAGGCGTGAAAAAAATTTTGAATTGACTGAAAAGTGAAGTATAAATCTGTATCAGTGTGCTGGGATGCAATGGGACACATAGGCTAATATCTTTTGCAGCATCAAACAAAATAAATCAGTACATCCACCTTTCTTACGAGCTTTGGTTTTTATGTTTGTCATCATCTTTCTCTAGTTACTGTATAGTAGCAATGAGAGACTGCTGCATATATCAGAATGATAAGTGGCCTCAGTATGATGATTTAAATGCCCTGTTTCTCAAGTTTGTTACATAAAGCCATTTCCCCCCCTTTTCTGAAGATCAAAAAGGAATTCATGTTTTATCACATCAAAAGACACTGATGAAGGAATGAAGTGAACTTGGAGTTTTCCTCTAATTACAAAGTATACAAGCTGTCATCTTATTAAATAATTAATGTCTGAGTGATAATCACAATGTGAAGTGACCTAATATCTATTATTCACAATCCTGACTTATCTTAGTAAGCATTGTTTGCTCACTGAAAACTTGCTTACTTATTTATTTATTGAAGAAAATCTTAAATGTAATCTCTGTGTGGCTTTTTTTCTGTAAAACTGTATTTTTCCTATCTATCTATTTCAGCTCTCAAAGGCTTTCTAGACCTTAGTCCATGTACTTTTGAATCATATGCACATTCATTACTCCCATTTGGGAAACAGTATTGGAAGTGCCCCAGACCATTCTGGAGCATTTCAATGTTGGAGCAGCAAGTCAAGTCTAATTTTAGCCAAAAAAACCCCTTAACAACAGAAATTAAAGTAAAAACTGCATTTCTGAGAAAGACAGACAGGGCTGGATGGCTTCTGTCCTTCTATTTGTATGCCTTCATTGCAGTGCTTGGACAGATGAGTTGTAGGCCAGGCCTACTCAGTGTGTTCTTGAAGACAAGACAGCTGCTACCCTTAACAAGGATATGAAAATCCATGAACCTCTCTTCTTGAAGGAATTAGCTGATGAAAATTACGCTTCTTCAAATGCAGGAATTTTCTCATTCATTCAAAAGTTTTGTTGAATGGGGGAAAAAAAATGATGCATGTAGGAGCTTTCATTAGAAAGCTGCCCATGTGATGCATTTGTGCTGGCACTAAGATGCAGCTGCCAGAGACTGGTTTTGCTACTGAAAGAAGTTTTTGGAAATTATATGTATTAATACAGCTTTTAAGTATACATAACATTTCCTTAGGACTGTGAAACATCCCCCAAACTCCTACAGTAAGTCATAGGTTGCAAAGTGTTATTCCAAAGGCATAAAAGAACAGAAATAGGTAAAGGTAAATTTAATTAAAATAAGCTCACCTATTCTTAAATTTATGGGGGTATAGGGAGATGGTGGTTTTCGTATTGCAGTTTAAAATTAAAGACACAACTTTCATGGATACATTCAGCTAGCAATACAATATGGAGGCAAATCTTCCACGGCGTACTTGTCGGCACATCAATTATATATATAGCAAATTCCAGAAACAATAATCACCCATGGTCTCTTCACTATGCAAAACTTTACCATTCCTTTTGTGAGCACATTTTTAAACAGACTGCAGTGACAGGAGGTGCTCAGCATCCTTCTCCTTTCTCTGAATTCATGCTAGGCGCCCACCAACATCCTTTGCATTTAAATAACACAACTGCAGGTCTCACTCACTCCTGACTGAACACTCAACATAATTTCCTTTGCTTTTTCAGCAGTCACTGCACTGGCAGCATAAAAGAAAATCAGAAATTTGAAAGACCATTTTGCTTCTTCATCCGGATCATTGCTGTTTATTCAGCATAGTCAATGTTCTATGGTTCATGTGGATGGATGAACAGGAATGGCCCATGGCAACATATGAGAGCTACAAATAGGATCAAGACATTTTTATGATTGCTGGGCTCATATCATTTTCACGGTACAGATTTGGGAGGCTGTTTTATCTGCTTAGTACTGTGTGCTCTGGACATTGATTTTTACATTGAAGCATTCGGAAATGCAGTTTAACCAGCCTTTGGGCATTTATCATTGACAACAGTTTGTTAGACAGGCAACTTATTGATCTGTTAATTGAACAATTATTGCCCCATCTTTATCACATGTGTCCTGATAGAACCACTTTTACTCTGTGACCCAAAATCCTGTTTTGAAGATCTCAGAATCTGCAAAGAAAACAAGAATCCTCCCCCCCAAAAAACAAAAAACAAACAAACAAACAAACAAACAGGAAAAAAGCTGCAGAAATGCATGTATACTCTTCAACAGAAGCTTTGTATATTACATAAACTGACCTAGAAACACAGTAAAAGCCATTGCTTTAAGTATGAAATCCCTGCTGTACAAAGATTCATCAGAATCATCAAAAATGATGTTGAGACTTCTTTCCTGACCTTTTCTATAGGGGTGAGTTTCATTTCAGGGCCAGTGCAGTGACATTCTATATATCTGTGGAAGAGCACTTTGACAACAAGACTTAAAAATTATAACCAGATCTGGCTTTATGCTGATATTGCTAACCTATATGTTTTGTTATTTCTCTCAAAGTTCTGAAAGGTTTTTATATCTGAATTGTTTGTTTGGACTGTGGAAGAATAGTTGACCTTTTCATTTTGCTCCTTTTCTCTTGCTCTACCTGCCTCTCCAGTGAACTATTTCATATAATTCCTCCTTAAAAAATGAGGGCAAGATTGTGTCTGCTTGTGATGTCTCACTAGCAAACTGGGAGGATCACTACCAATCTCTGACACCTCACTTCATCCGTACCTGACGAAGGAGCAACTGGTTTTGACTGTTACCTGCAGCTGATGGAAAACTTTATAATTCCTTAATCACTCTCAAAATCTTCTGAATTGAAAATGCCAATGTAATGCATAATTCATGCCAGTGAACTTCCATATTCTCTGATTTCTAAACTGTAATACACTTCTGGCAGAACTAGAGGTTTTAAATACTTTCTTATTCTACTTCCCTCTTCCCACCATTTTCTTCTGCTTTAAATATTAAAATGTGAAGAGAGAGATGATACTAAAAGGAAGAGTCATATTGGATTCAAGGTAGACAAATCAAAAAGAAATGTCTGCATTTATGCACATTTGAGAGAGGTTCTCAGTTAGGATGAAAATCAGCTTAGTTCCATAAATTTATACCAGGACGTACAGGTAGGTTATACAAGGCAACAGACCTCTCTCCCTGTCTATACTCTCTGTCGTTAAAGTTACATTAAAGATTTGCATTAAATGAAGAATTTTAGAACTTTTAATCAGCATTTAAAGTCATCAGATGGTACCAGAAGGTATAATCCTACTGACTGTATGGACAGATGTAGTCAGTTTTGGAGAAGGGAGTATTACTAAAGAAGTTAGGCAGTATGAACAGGACTTTCTCTCTGTACTCCATTTCCATTTGGAGCTAATTCAATAAAAGAGGCAGATCTGTGTCATTTGATCATTGTTGTCCAGCTGAAAACCTAGAAGGACAAAATTTCTGTGTGCCATTCTGAGTACATGCAGTCTAGGACAGGGAGACATAAAACAAGGGTGCTACTCAGTGAACAAAACTTCCCAGATGCACCAGAGTTAGTATGAAACAGGTTTCTCTTCAGGTTTCCAGTTTATGGTGGTGTAACCAGGAAGCTGTCCCTAGTCACCAGTGACAGCAGGGGAATATATCCCTCTCTGAGTCTGTCATTGGAGAGGCATCTCTTTTTCATTAGTGTGACACCTGAAGGCCAGGGTCCTTGGTCTGTTCCTCACTGAAGGACTTTAGGGTAAGCAAGGTAAATATATATTCCTCTACATGCATAAGCAAAAATAAGTCATGATTTTAAATGAACTATTCATTAGACTATCTAAGAGTTACATGGGTTTCAGTGAGATAGGATTAGGATCTAGGTAGGTATGATTTGGGGAAATGAATTCTACAGAAGCAAGGATGGTTATGTTTCTGTTACAAAACAGTAAAACTATCAAATTCAGAAAATTTGCTTATTAAAATTGGGTAGACAGAATCCAGTAAAAGAGAAATGGATTAATTTATCAAACACACTAACAAAGACAACAGTGATACGAGTCTTATAGAGTATCAGTATATACAACTTTTTTCCAAAAATTCAAATGTGAAGACATTTTATATTCAGTACTAAAGTCTTAGACAAACCTATTTATCTTGTAAAATACAACTAGGATGAATATATGAACTGTGAGATGAGATTATTTACATTGTAAGTGTTCAAATGCTCCCATGTCAATACAGAGAGAATTAAATCTACAGACTTCCACTAGCACTGAAATGCTTTTCATTATGACATTGGAAAAGAAAACCATGAGTTGTTGTTCAGGAAACTCAGTTTACAGTCTATGAAAAAATGTTACAAACTACTCAGATAACTGGGATCTAACTGAAAATGAAGTCACTAAAGGAGCTTCAGTTCTTTTTATTGTAGGGGGAAGTGGGAAATTCAAGCTCCACAGAAGACTGCAAAAATGAGTCACTCCAGATGGAGTATATTGCATTCCTAATTAAAGAGCACACACAGTACTTCACGATTTTAGTGCTCTTAAACAATCTCACTGGCCATAAACATTATGCTAATGTCTGTTGTGGGGAAAACCACTTCTGACAGTTACAGTGTGTGTTTGGGTGGATAGCAATAGCACCACTTCATGAAATAGTTTTCTTTTCAAATAGGAGATAGTTCTCCTATTTCTTTGGTTTCCAGAGAAATCCAAAGCATCTGCTGAGATGCTGCTAGATATGAATTAAGATGTGAAACAATATCATGCACATCAAAGTAACTCACCTATTTTAAGGCGAACTTGAAAGCAAAAAAGACTGTAATTACACACTTTGATTTTATTGCTTAAAAGCAGAACCAGGTGATGCTTAGAGAACCCAAAGAGGAATAGCAAAGAACATATAAAAGTCTCTCTTTAAAATGCATTTCCATGGTGATATATACTACTTTGAACTTTATCTTCTTAGTAGAGACAATATCTCAGCAAAAATCTGCCATTCACCTAATTTCTTCTAAATGTACAATGATATGAATCAGCAGTAACAATAAAATTGATTGGCTCCTTCAACCCAATTCAGGATCTGGAGAGTGATGAATATTCTTTCTTACCTGTTTTCAGTTCTGGCTTACACCTTTTGTCAAATGGTAAAATGTATCAGATTTCAAGACAAATTTTGTGAGTAAAATGAATATAGACTTACCTGTCATGCTATTACTTCTCCAGTAAAAAAAACTCTTGCATATCCTGTCGTGTAGGCGAATTCACTCTATGAAGTGTTCTGCTGTACACAAGGACTTAAAGCCACCATTTAATACCAAGAATTTCAATCAACTGAAACACAATCTATGTAATTCAAAATGTAAGAGTACTAACAAATATGATGATATTCAATTATGGTTAACAAATATGATGCTATTTTAATTATGGTTAAATAGACTTTTAAAATCAAATCATTAACACATTTTCTTAAAAGGCAAACTGCAGGAAGTACAATGCACTACTGTTGGAAACATTTTGGCATTACCAAGTGCTAAGAAGTCAGACAACCACCCAAAGGAGCAGGCTGAAACACCATTTGCATCCATTAAGATTTCATCTGTTTCATTTAAAAAAATTGTTTCATTTAAGAAAATTTCTCACTGTCCTGATTGTAAGAAGCTAATTTTGCCTTGAGAGCAACTAGACTAGACTGCTAAAGAATGGCAGTGCATGTGTAGTGTAGTATGTGGGGGAAAAGCATAAGAAGACTAGACCAAAGAGATGTTAAGCATCAGAGAACAGCCTAAACCAGGTCTGCAAAGAATAGAGGTTGCAAATGTTTAGAGTTAGGAGGTTGGCCATGATACTGGGCCAGCGGAAAAGGTCTTTGATGGAATCGTGGGCTGATGCAAGAGTCTGAGCCAAGACACCAGCTTAGAAGGAGAAGTGACAGAAGAGTTGGCAGCTGTTACTCTCCATTTTTGCCTCCAGAATTTAAATCCAAGACTCCTCTGACTTACCATTCTTTTGGCATTGCTAAACACTTGTCAAATCCACGGGCAAAACATTTGTTCACCAACAATGATCTGTCAGTTCAAGCACAGAATTTACCACTGTGCCTCTTGCATCCTCTTCATGAATCAAGTATCACCAGGGACATTCAGGATGGCAGACAAGCAAGGTTGGGAAGGACACCCAGCCCCAGCTCTGGTTCCTAGAAAATAACACATGCTGTCCTAGAAGATTATTCTTAAGCTTGAAAAGTCAAGGTCTCAGAAGTAGGGTGGTTCATGCAAGCCTAATTTAGCCATTTAAGCAATGCAAAAGTCATTAACTGCAAGATCACAGACTATATTTATCCATAAGGCATCGTAATCAGGGCAGAAAGTAGACCTGCTCTAAGGATGAATCAAAGATGTGTGCTGAAGGAGCCTGCTTGCAAGACTTTTACTTGTTGCAGAGTTTGGAAAGAAAGAAGTAATTAAACAGGAATACAAAAGATGGTCTCATACTTTAGACAGCAAACTTATTCTGGGGAACTGGATTCTACCTTTGTTTTCTCTGAGTGTTCACAGTCACCCATACAAGTCAGTACCTAGAAGTTTCCGGCAGACCTGAAGTTAGTTCAGGCAGCTTTTGAACTACACATATAGATAGATCCAGTCTATATGCCTTAGGACCTGCATCTATATAATGGAATTAATATAATCCTTGTCCCCATACACGAAGTTCCACAGTGAATTAGGTGCACCACTATGGTAATACAGGAGAACATCTGAATAAATTTCCAATTCTCCCTTCAGAAAGTCTTTGAACAATGTGTAGTCAACAAGGAATGGCACCGCACACTGTACAACATTCAAAAAATATTGAATTAAGGTCGTAAGGGCAACATTTATTCTGACATTTCCTACATTATGAGTTCTGGTCTCTGCAATCTTAATGTTCTTTTAATATTGTTTCTCAGGATAATGCTTTTATAAAAATGAAATCTAAGTACCCATCCATATAATAACATTTTATTACTTTGTCAACGTCAAAGTCAAAAGAAGTACTGGGATTTCTGAAGCAGCTAGCTAGTAGTTTCTAAAGTGAAATATACATAGCTCTCTTGAGTATCTTAAACTAAGGAAGAAACTCCATACTCATATAAAATTTCATTAAGGCTTCATGGAACCATCTATGAATACAGATTGGAATTAAAAGAGAAGACTATCACTTACATTGCCCTCAGATTTTAGAGATATGATTATGTCTTCTATTGTATACAGGTGGTATAACCTATTCATTCATCCTATGATGTTCTCTTTATCTGCATTAGGCTCAAATATGAATACATACATTTTCTATGACTCTCATCATGCTCAATCATTGATTTCAATGAGAACAAAGTTTAAAATATTTACATACAGCTCTAGTAGAAAATTTTACTTGTAGTCCTGTCTCAATACAGCTATGCTGGTGATGATCGTATAAAAATGAAGGGATGAAACAGCTTTTGCATTTTTTGCAGTACCATTAACATTACCGGAAAAGTAATAACTTTCAAGGATTCTGGCTGTTTCATCATCAGCTGCACTTAATTTGCCCTTCTGCTAATTTGCAGTGCTTAAAAACCTATCAAATGACACTTCTAATCGACAGCGTACTCTGTGATTATAAACTGATTAAACTCTATGGTCTCTCACTGCCTTGTAAATACTTCTGCCACCTTTTCCAACAGAAATTATTCAGAATTATTGCCTATGCATGTATACTGTGTTGTTTTATTGAGCTAAGTTTCAACTCCTAAAGTCAGCTGCAATTGTCAGTTTATTGTCATTATCTAGGCAGTAGAGGAGTTGTTTTTGTTAATGTTTCTGTATTTACTAAAGCAGATAGTATGAATGAGGCTGGCCTAAAAAGAGCAAATAGAGATGCCTCGTTTTTTTAACAAATGCTTCTTGAAGCTCTGTACCAGTGTAATAGTACTCCTAGGCTTCCAATTGCCTGTTCACTGAACCTGGGGCAAGCTATCAGAAGTGAAAGCATCTGCAGACATCTCTCTTAAAACCAGCTGGGACAGAGTCTTTTCAGACAATTATTTGAATGACAGACTCATATGGATAGCTTTTACCTTATTCAGAGGTGATTAAGTCTGGCCCTTTGGTGACCTTTGACGACGAGTATCATGGAACGGTGGAGTTTGAGAGGGACCTCTGGAGACCATCTTGTTCAACCTCTGCTTGGATTTGGGTTGGCTGAAGTCCACTCAGACTTTTAATGCCTCCAAGGATGGAGATTCCTTGTGCCAGTGTTCACAGTAAAAAGGCCTTACTTACATTTAAATGGAATTTCAAATGGATCTCAATGGAGTGTTATGGGTCTCAATACTTTTGAGAACAAAAAATGTCTCAGGCTACTTGTCTGTTGCTCAAACTCAGGAAAGCATGTAGCTATGTCCTTTGCTTTAAACTTATTGGGTTTTTTAATTAATGG
The DNA here is from genome assembly GCF_965178545.1 of Coloeus monedula. Classification (NCBI taxonomy): domain Eukaryota; kingdom Metazoa; phylum Chordata; class Aves; order Passeriformes; family Corvidae; genus Coloeus; species Coloeus monedula. Next base: position 25,679,827 of record NC_138785.1, on the reverse strand, counting down.
AAGTTCAACAGAAGGCGGGCTTTTCAAAAATCTCAGTAGATGTCTATCTCATTTTTAGGTACATAGCATATTCAAAGAAACCCAGCCTCTACCAACTTTTAAAACAGAAACAACTGCCTCTATGTGGTGCAGTGTAACTTTCACATTCATGTTCATTTGTTGCAGGCTGATTTAGTATGTAGCCAGATGATAAAAGTATGCATCTCCTTAATTAATGGATTCAAGCATTTAAGTCAAGAAGACATTCAGGAAGAAATGCTCATTTCTGAACACAATTTTTGGAATATCACTCTTGTAATGCAAATCTGAGAATAAGCAGATTGAAGGTCAAGTTCTGAATGTAATTATGGTCACTATAAATAATCCATGAAGAATATTAATTTGAAGCAAAGAATGTTAATTTCTCATTTAACTTTAAAATTCCCTATTTGGCCATATTCTATAAAATTCTTCTTTCTTTTCAAAGAAAACGGATCAAAAAATCCCTTTGTAAAAACAATTTTGAAAATTGATGTTTTAGGCTTTTTTTCTTACTGCTGTGCCTCTATTTCTGCAATTATTTTTCCTTACACTTGTGTGCTTTCCCATGATACAAAAGATATTCCAGTTTAGGAAACATAATCCAAGAAGGAAACATAAACAATTTACTCAAAACCAATGTCAGCTTGTAAAACATTTCAAATCACTAATGTTGTAGTGAACTTTCAGGCAGTACATGGGTTATATTCTTTAAAGATACTGTAAAATGCTAAGAAATTGTAATCTATACTGCCAAAACTACTGCAGAAGGAAAGATAGAATACACAAACGATTCACAATATCTCTTACTGAATTTTAGATTTGTGTGTACCCTATCTGCCTTCCTTTCTACACATCTGCTATCAAAATAGAGGTCACAAATATTTGCATTGTAAAGGAGCGCTTGAAACATTTGGAGAGTGGCAAAATACAGAATAACTGGAACAAGACTTCCTCTATCCCAGCCCTTCCACCTCTGCCTTCCCTTTTCACTCCCTCAGGGGTCCATCTGGACTGAGATGACTGATTACTGTATGCTATTTATTTGATTATTCACTGGGCACACAAACATTCATTCCCTCTTCCCTCCACCATAAATGTGTTCTGCAATTAAAAAATGAAATATTTCACTTTTTGAGTTAATACTTGTGGGGTTGGGGTTTTTTCCCCTAGTTAAAACTGTCTTTTTAGGGCTGTTTTTGCAATAACCCAGTCCAAAATCTCACAATAATACTGTACAAGATATTAAAGTTCTTGTGGAAATATTGCTTTACTTACTTTAAACTTATCAGCAGAAATGCTTCATCAGTTTAGCAAATCTGTACTCTTGCAGTATCTCTCATAAAACCTCAATTTTTCAGGATTCTCTAGTATTTGATGCTAGAAAAAAAATCCAGAATAACTGTTCTCATGTTTTAATTCTTTTGGATATCCCAGAATGGATCCCAGGGGACATCTTATGCCAGCTTTCTGACAGTCACTTGGCACAGCAGTAAACTCTCATTGGTTTCTGAATAAAACATGTGCCTATCCTGTAGTTCTCAAGCACTCCACATTATGTCAAGTACTTCAAATTTAATGGAGAATGTTAACTACATTCTGCCTGTTTGCCAGGGCTTCAGCTAGTTAAGATTTTAATTAAATTTTGAGGATCTATTTATTTATTTATTTATTTATTTATATTCCTGTGGAAGTCACCCTTTAGAAATCCCCTTTTCTGAAAACAGCACTGTTTACAGTCTGTATGGGGCTGAGGAAAATAGGGTGACTGCCTTCTAATAACACAACACAGGAAAAACCAGCACCCAATGGAAAGAAGAATCAGATGGATGGGAAAGAGAAATGGGGACAGGAACAAAAAAAGTATTGATTTTCTTTTTCAGATTATGCCCATAGATACGAGGTCTGTAGCCAAATATTCAAGACTTACAATTACCAGCTTAACTATAAAAAAAGAAGATTATTTGAACTGCAATTCACAATAATTTTATTGTAACTGCAAAGCAGAATGTCCCTCAAGGTCTCTTGACCTTTGGCAACACCTCAGAAATTCAGTTCTTCACAACAAGAGTTACTGGACATCACTAATGGAACTATGAAAGCACATGGAGTGATCTGACATGAATGCAAATGACAGAGTCAAAGCATAGGAGAGACAGGATTTAGGATGTTTAATTCATTCTTACAGACTCCTTAGGGTTTTTAAGCCTTTGCACAGTAAACTCCTCACAAAGGTATAGAAAACTGGGTGTGGTTTGTGTTAGTGTGTTGGATTTCTTTGAAGGAGGAAATGCAGGTTGAGAGGGACAGAGTGAATGGCCCTTGCTAGGACAAAGAGAACTTGAGAGTGTATTGGGTTGACCCTGAGTTGATGGACAGTCTTTAAGACCAATTACGCTTCTCACAATTTACATATTTAAACCGCACAGAAAGGCGGGACTTCCCCCTTTTGGTCGGAGCTCGCCTGCTGGGAGGTGGGGGCAGCTCGGGGCCTCCCGGCCCCGCCGGGCCGGGCCGGGGCCACTGCCCCTTTCCCCCTTTCCCAACGCTGCGGCACGGACCCTGGGTGGCTGGGGGGGAACTGTCCCAGAGCCGCAGGCAGCTCAAACCAGCCATGGACTGCTCACAGCTAAACCCAGCCATGGACTGCTCACAGCTAAACCCATCCAGCGCGGCTTCTGGGGACCGGCGGGTCCCTCTCCTCTCCATGCGGAGCCGGCGGAGTCAACGGGAGCCGGCAGAGCCTCCTGTCTGCAGCCAGCACACTTCGTGCTGAACTGAAGAAGACACCACGCAGCCAGCAGCACAAAGGGAGCGAGGCTTTCCCCACCGTAAAGGCCGAACAAGAACACCCTTCAGCATGGCGGCTTCAGAGTCAGAGAGAAAGAGAAGTGAGTCACATGGGACGGAGCTGAGCATGGCGACTGGGAGAAAAGAGGGCGGTGCCACGATTCTGGCGCGCAGCTTAAAAGAAACCTTCTTGCATGCCGTGGTAAGAAATTGTAATACCACAAACTGTTTGTCTCTTTAATCCATTTGAAGAACATGGGGGGATGGAGTATCTTCGTGTGCCTGTGAAGATTGTGAAGAATGCCCGATGCCAGGCTATATAGTTGTAAGAGGCTGCTAGAGACTTGTGGCGAAGAAGAGCCTTTGTGTGCAGGCCAAAAGAACTTATCCTTAAAAAGATGAATAACCCCATGTGATGGCCCATGTTTTGCAGTGTGAAGGAACTGTGAGATTTTTAATGGGAGAGATGTTCTACACACAGCAGATTGTTTGTTTCCGGGCGGATCTGCTGTTGGTGGCAGTTTGGGAACCACGTGCAACTGAAGGAAAAACCCTTTTTTCCCTTAAGCATAAGAGAGAGACTTTTCAAGAACTGGAACACTGACTAACATCCCATGTTCTGTTATCCCTTGTGTGAGCTAGGTAAAAGGAGAGAAGTGCTGGCTGGAGGGGGGGGGGGGGGGGATTTGTTTTCGTTTTGTTATTGTCTCTTTACTTTTAATTCTATTAGTAATAAAACTCTTTCATTGTACTGCAACTGTTTAAGGTTTGTGCCTGCTTTGTTTTTCTCCTAATTCTTATCTCACAGAAGGAAAATAAGTAAGTAATGAATATTTTGAACCAAAACCACTACATTTAATTGGTGTTTCTGCCCGGTTTCGAACTCAACCCGCTACAGAGAGACTTGACTGATGCTGGCAGCAGTAGAATACAGAGGACAGACATTGTGAAAGTTGCTTGGAGTAAAGACAGTGAAAGTGGGGGGTCATATAAGTTGACATCTTTCTTCATACCAGCAAGCAGGTATCTCAGGTAAAGGAAATACCTGAACCCTTAGACCTTCAGTGGCTCGCAGCAATGCAATACAACTTCATTAAATGATCAGATAGTAGCAAAAAGATTAAGTGCTAACTAAGGACATGACATTCAAAAGCTGGTTTTGAATTAAGTTTCGTTTGTTTTCTTCTTAAAAAATTAGACACACATATATAACCAGGTAAACGAAGTGTAAGAGTTAGGGAGTTGTCTTTAGAGATGAGCTAATTTCTGTTGCGGTGGCAATATCCACTTTACACCCCCATGTTGCTTTGAAAGTGGTCCCACCATAAACCTCTGTGCTAGAAAGTTCTCCCTTTACCAAGATTCCACTGGGTACTGATTCTCTTCCCCCTCCCATTCCTTTTCCCATTGGCCCCTGTTATGTCACTCAACCTTGCCTCTGCCCCCTAGCCCTCAGACTATTGGTTTTGGATGCTCTGCCCACCCTTGGGAGCTCTCGGAATAAAACTGGTGTGGGCATTCAGTTCTTGGTTCTTCATGCTTCTGTTCCCTTTGGATGTGTTGCCATTAAACACCTTGGAATTGCATGCAGAGAACCCCTCTCACCTCTTTGTCTCCAGTTCATGCACAGACTGTGGGTGTGAGTGGCTGTTCATGACCACCTGTGAAGGTGAGATCGTGTGCATGTGTAGGTGCTGGCAGAGCGCTGCCTGAGCAGCATGAAGGACCCTGTGGAATATACGTGGCATTGGTTCACCAAAGCCCTCTTCCATAAATTTCTCCATTCTGCAAGCTGGAAGGTTATTGCCTAGATTGCTCTTATTCCCCGAAGTTTCTTTTGTCCTTAGACCTGCACAGTCATGCTCAGACCTTTTCAGACTGTACTCAAATCCTCTTTTATAGGAATCTGTTTGGTAGGACTGTGAAGGAATCAGTTTCTTCTCCAGTTCTGTGTTCACACTGTGCATCACTATGATCTGAGAGTATCAGACAACTTGGACAAGACCCCTTATTCCCCACATTACTTACTCTACATCTAGGCTCAAAAGACTCTCTCAGACATGCAGAAGACTTAGCCAAAGATAATGGAAAAGAGTAAATACAAGCAACAAATGTTCCAGTATTCAGTAAATAATTAAATTAGTCAGTTACATTGTACAGGGTGAATTAGATTACTTACACTGCTATGTATTAAGAGTAACCTCAATAAGAATTAAGCCTATTTTAATACTGATCTTAAAGTATAAAAACACATTTCCTCTGCTCATGTATCACTGCTAGTCCTGGACAGAACAAAAGATTTTCTTGTTATGGATTATTTCAAGGTTGAATATTTTCTCTCTGTTTCAACAAGAGGGGTTTTACTTGCATGTGACTGTAATTCTCATCTGTCATTTCCTACAAATGAAAACACGGAAAACAGAATGCAAAACACCCACATAGACAAAAGTAATGAGGTTATCCAGAGTAGGACATGTCCTGGAGTTTGAAGCACTAGTCTAAAAGGAAAAAGAGTGTGTTTCAGTTTGTTGCTCTGAATGAAGCAAGGCCCCAGACCTAAGCCTCAGGCCTCGGTATGATAAAAACCATTAGGAGCTATTTACTTCTCTGTCAAGTCTCCTCTCCAGTCCATTCTTACCTTATTTTGCAGAAGTGCCATCCTTTATCTGGGACATGGTCCTAAGGGGAAGATTCTCAGTTAACGTTTTTATCAGTGGTTTAGGTTAAATTGAAGCAGAATTAAACCCAAGCAAAAGCCTCATTTTGTTCCTGGTCCTTTTTCATTACTACTAACTACTAAAAAACAAGCCTGCACATTCTAGTCCCCATAGAGATAAAGATACTCTTCTACAGATAGAGATCAAAACAGATTGCTCCCTGCTTGAAGTACGTGGAACCAGGCAGAGTTGTAACTCAGTCATGATTCCCTTCCTGACCTACTCCCTGGGTATTAGAGCAGTGCATAACCCACTTTCAGGCCATATAAATACAGCATATCATTGTTAATAATTGCTATGGGCCTTTGTGATTTCTTCTGTCATTTTATAAATACGAGCAAACCTACAGCTCTGATAACTGAATCAGCATTTATGACTTTGATGCTATTTCTAGAATAATATGTACCATGGCCTCTTGGTACTGCTTCGATCCTGCAAAATGCAGCAGTATTTCTTTTTCCTTGTTGTGCATGTATAAAATACTGGAGAGCTGGCTTTCAGCAAGCATAAAGGTTATTCAGACACTGAAAGGCACTTTCTGAAAGAAGATTGTTTGAAACATTCTTTAATGTGAAGAGTGATACCAATAAGATGAAGTTGTTTTTGTAAATTTCAAGGGACATAAGCCTAAATTTAAGTCCTTGAATATTTTCAGTTTCACAAAAAATTCACCTCCAGAAATTACTAGAAAGTGACAATAGTCTAAATTTTGCAGTTTTCTTCAATAAGTATTTGGATTTGAAACTCCTGCAAAATAAATGTCTTCTAATAGAAAGGTGCAAGTAAATTACTAGAGGGCCCATTGGCGGCTACTACTTTTGTCAGCGCTATTTTTTTACAGTGATGAAAAAATTATATTAATAGGTTTCTATTTAACTTTGTAGATGACTCTGGAAAATAAGAAAGGAAGGAGAAAGGACTGGTGCTGCTGGAATGCCATGATCCAAACAGATACATCCCATTACAATTAAATATGTGATAATATATGTGAAAAATGAACAATTAAACTATTTTTATAGAATGAATGTCTCAAAAAACAGTCCCTCACAAATGACTTGTGGGTCATTGTAAAGTGAGCTGCCTCAGTGTAAACTCTTCCTACACTGTCTTTTCTAGATAAGCAAGTAAATTGTTTGCAGTGTTATGAAGAGGAGAGGTGTCAAATAGAAGTAGGAAAGCATTTGTGTCTCTGTACATGGCACTGGCAAATATCAGTGCTAGAATGAATGTTTGAATGGCCCCAGGAAAACAAGTAAACATTCAGAATGAGCAGAAGAGAAGCCTGTAATTATTAAGAGGTTATAAAACAAACCTGTGATATCAGGCTGATCAGGCTTAACTATTCTGTTTATTAAAGAGGCCAAAACATGACTCAAACATAGTACATAGTTATTTGCACTGGAAAAGCCATTACAGGAAAGACTTAACAAGACTCAGTGGCTGCAGAAAAAATCAGAGAAATCCAGCCTGGAAATAACGCTGAGGTATATATAAGCAAGTTTTAAACCAGTCTGTTGCAGGTGGTCCTAAACCCAGTTGTACGGCTCCTCTCAGACAAGATTGTGCATCTTACTAAAAGATGTGCTCAGCAAGCTTTCACAGTGCTCTCCAAATCTGAAATAGGTTACTACATGAGTATCTGTAACCTTACCATTTAAGGAATATTTATGTTTCACAGACTGTTTCAATTCGTCAATTCCTTTGAGCAATAAGGATGTATAAAAGCATAAGTATCAGTTGGCTAACAGGAGAGCATTGATTTTTCCCCATTTTGATATTTCTTGTTAAAATTTCTGACAAATAAGAACCCTAAGCAGTAAAGTATACTTTCACTACTTAGACAGAACACATAAACTATATGAAAAACTATTAATTATACATTAATTATATATTAATTAATTATATAAGTAGAAAAATAATTTTTTTTAAATTTCCTAGAGTGTTGGCCATGTTATTATTTTTCATCTGCTCTTCAGTGTACAATCTGCTCTAACTCCCAGCAGCAACATCTCTGAAAGAAAGTTGCTCCTCAGGTAGTGATCTGAACTTCCTGACAGCAATGATTACTATTTCATCTCCAGCCACATATTATTTCATATCCCTCACATTTTTCTTTAAAGGAAAATTCTGAAGTGCATTATCAGTCAAAAAAATCATTATTCCTTCCCCAAGATCTTACTGGATTCTTTTCCCAGCACTGAGGTTTCCCCAGCTGCAGGACTTTAGGTTTTCCTCCATCCTGCATCTGGCAACCCCCTCACTTGTTATACTTAAGTCCTTTTGCAGTCAGTAAACAAGACTTCTTTTTCTTTCCCTCAATTTTTTGAAGTAATTTCTCAGAGCATCGCTAACAGAGAAACAATCTGAATGGAGGTGGACAGAGTTCAGTGAGGAGATGTGGGGTTAGACTTTGCCTCCAGACAGAAGGACCTGGTGTCTGGGAGCAGGTTGGGTAAGAGGAACATCTGTCATTGAAGCTGCTTCAGTACTGAGGTGAGTGTTTTAGCAACAGAGTTATTTTAGTTTGGGCAGGGAATCAGGGAATACCTATTTTGACTACAGAGTTTTTGGCAGACTGGCTCATTACTTGCAGTCTGACACCAGAATTTGATTTTTTTTTTTTACAAGAACCAATTGAAAGTGCTAGAGAGAGGTGTCAAATGAACAACTGTTTTAAAACTGTCAGGGGCTCATAAATTATGGAGCAAGGTATCACTGAGGACCTGAATAGTAACGTCTCAAGTTGTATTATTGATTCTGCACTTCCCCAGATTGGGAAAAAAACCCTAAAACAAGTAGCAGCTGCCGTGTCTAGGTTTGTCTGCACACACAGTTTCCCTAGCTAAGTTCCCAATGGCATGTTAAAATGAATACAGGTTATCTCTATTCATATTCAAGCATTTTTGCCTGCAAGAATATATAATGGTTTTGAAGTCAGATTTGACAATAGTTAAGACATGCAATGCAAATAATGTCGAGCCTACTTCCACTGACTGTAGTGGAAAAGGCTTAATTTGAAATTGTTTATACTAAGCTTCCCTACTGAACAAAAGCTAAACATGCAATAAATAAATGTTCCTGTGAAAGGTGAACAACTGACAGAAAAGACGTTTTAAGTTACATCTGTCAATAACAAAAGGACACACAAAAAGAAACAAATAAAGCTCTAGATATAAACAGGAGTAAAAGAATTCCATAAGGCAACAAAAGAGACCTGTGTTGATGAAATGAGTAATTACTGCCAATGACTCAGATGCTAATGATAGAGACTGTCTCTAAGGCATAGGAACACATCTAGGCCAAAATAACTTTCTGCTTCCTCTTATCACACCAAACTAGCAGTAAGAGATGTTCCTTAGTGATCCTTCAGCAGAGAGTAGAAAATAAGAATATGAGGGAGAAGAGCAATTTTGGATTGAAATAAAACCTTTGACAAGGACTACAGTTGTTGTTCTGAAGAATATGTGGATTGGATCAGACTGTAAAATTTTCTTTTGTTGCTTTAAATCAATGTCTTAAAGAACATTTTGAATATTGCACAAGTTCATATTATTTGGCCTGGATAATTTTATGTTTTATATATGGGTAGGAAAGAAATCCTACAACCTGAGATCATGTTGTACAGGCCAACATCTAAAAGCCTGATTGAGTACTAAACAAGAATTAAAGAGGAACTGAAGAAACAATACAAGTGGACAGATACTTGTGATTACATACAGAACTAGTTTTCTTTTCTCTTGTTTATACAGTGACCAAGACTGTCAGTCTATCAAAAATAACTTTAATGTTCTGTGTGACAGAAGCTTAAAAGCATCTCTGCTCATGAGGCATGGCAACAGTATTCAAGCACATATGATTGTGTTTGTGAACGGTGTCTAGTGAGAAACCCTGCAAGTATTTTCAAATAGTCCATGATAAACACTTGATTCACTGTTAAGTATAAAGATCATTTGAGCTAAACATTTTATTTGGTTTGTTTCCAAGTACTGTCCCTTTTTCTTCATTTTTGCTTGCCATCAGGAAAGAATAGAAACTTGGTTATACTTGGGTTTTCATTGTGATTTTAAAGACTGCTGTTCCCTGAAGCAGTGAGCCACAATAGTTATTATGTTAAAGCACAAGATATTACTTTTTCATGCAACCTGTCATAGCATTGTGATACTCTTCACCCCTTAGAAAAGGAAGGAGCAACTCTCTTACAGATAATCCATTATCAAAATCAATGATCCCAAGACCCCCAGAACACACATAACTGGCACTGTCTATGTCAATAAGTTGTCATTCATTACCTTTCTCCAATCATTAAGATGAGCACCAAACATGCCCAGTCAGTGCAATCAGTCAACCACCTTTCCCAAGTAAGTAATTACCTCACTGCAAATTTTTTAAGAATGGAAGAGCCGCTGCAAAATGGAAGAGCCCTGTGAGTTATTTCGGTGTTGCCCATCCTTTTCTGTCATAACTGCTGACATAGAAAAGTGTTCAAATGACAAATTCTGAAACTGGGAAAATACAAACCAGAACTTCAGCAGAGTATTTTACATAGATCTTGTCATTTACTTGGCCAAGTGACAGTATAATGGTAGCACATTTTAAAGCTAGAAGGCTTGACTGCTTTTCCTAGATTGCAGCCGCCCAAGATTTGCTTTTGGTATGTCTGTGTGCAAGGAATTTGGGTTTCAGGGTCTTACAAACTCTTCAGAAGTCCCAGCACAGCACAGCTTGGTGCTGAGATGAAGTGCTGTCTTAGCCCTAAAATGAAAGCCTCACTACAGCAGTGCAGTGCACAAGCTGTGCTCTCCACAGGCGTCACTATGCTGTCTTTGGTCCCAGAGTGACACTGCTTGTCACCTGTGCAACTGTGGTGGCCCTGTGGTGCTTTGTCTACCCTGGGTAAGGATGTAAAAAATGTTTGATTTTATAGTAGCGGTCCACTGTAAGGAAGAAATCGATAACCACTGAACTGCTAGTTTATCTGCCTCCTGTAAATTTAGTAGATAGCATCACTGTAACATTCCTCATTTTCTATGGCATCCTAAATATGGTTGTATTACTTTCTAGATAATACAGATGGAGATAAAACACTCACAGAGAACACACTCAGGATAACCAATACAAAAATGGGTAGAAAATTGCTGATCCAAAGCCCTTATGAAATATAACAACTTTGAATGTCTGTTCAGGTAGCACATACACAGTAAGGGAAAATCATGAGCTTCAGGTTTCGATTTTAATGAGATCTGCTTTAGTATTTTATTACAATTACTGTTGCAAGGACTCCTTTATGGCACAACATTCTTCCAGGAGAATTAGAGCTTCATCAGCCATATTGCAGAAGATAGGCATTTTATGGAGTATCTTCTTTAACACATTTTGAAAATAATTGTAATTGATGCTAAAAACAGCAAGACATTTTTTTTTTTCCTTTAGAGTGATGGACTCTTCCTATAATGTTGATATCTAAATGTGCTATGTAAAACCAAAATGAAGGTCATCAAAATATAGAGCAACAAACCTAAATGGAATAAGACTAATTTTGACTTAATTAAATTGGGGCAGAGGGGAGAAAATCACATCTTCATGAGATTTGTTGTGAAAACAGATCTGCATGAAAGAACTATAATAATTAAGGTCTAAGTATAGGACACTCTTTAGCTTTATACTGCCTCTCTAGGCCATATTGCCACAAATAATAGATATTTAGAAGGACAAAACATTTTTTTCCTGTCCAACTGAAGACACAAGGTTTGGTAGTGGCTTTACTAGAATCAGTAGTTTAAGGTCAAAAGCTTCTATTTGAAGTTCTCAAACAATCAAATGACACTCATCAAAATGCATGGATTAAAGCACTTCACCAGGAAAATCCTCAATCCATTTTTTAGAACTTGTCATTAATCTATTTTCTATGCAGATTTTGAATTCTGCCAGCTACAGTTCATGTCAAACTAAATTTGGATTTTACTATCTAAATGTCAAAAGAATTTTAAGAGCTATTCATTTTTCCTATATTAAGTGGTGTTTTGTGAGATATCCCCTGCCAAATAGTATTCTGTGAGTTGTTACAGGTGGGGGCTATTTTCATTCCTTTTGTGAGTGAGCCTGTCTTGTGATCAAGAATGCAGGCTACATCTCTAGGAAGATGTTTTCAGCCAAGTATCTCAAAATACAGAGACAAAGGTTCTACTTTGGTTGTATGCTTTGGTGCAGTTGAGAAATCCAGAAAAAGATATTCCACCTAAAAACAGCAGGAGCAAGAACATGAAAGGCATCTGAACTAACACATTTGTATGGTTGTGTTGCCTCTCCCCAGTCCATGTCTCGGTCTCCCCATGCTGGTGGCCATGAATGCCTTTAATTGCTCCCTTAATGTACTATCAAAATTGCCATCAAATTACTTTCTTGTTATCAGCCTTAAAGCAGACATGAGTTTACACAGGACCCAAACAATTCCCTTACAGAATCAGAATCTATAAGTTGAAGCAAAACAAAGAAAACCTGTAACACATCTTTGTGTCACTGAAGGCTTTTACCATAGCTTGGTTCCTACAGCAGTAAACTTAGCCTTTTCACAAGCACTCAATCCACTCTTGAAATGATTGAGAGAGTTATTTTCTTCTTTTTTTTTTTCAGTTTGAAAAGGAAGTTGCTCCTGGCCTGAAACTTTACAAGCCAAGGTTCAGCTCAAAACATATTTTATGGCTGAGTTATTGCAAGCCATTTAAATTAAGGATTTATAATGGAAATGCTGACACAACCTAAACTCTAGCTGTTTGAATGGCACCACTATAATTATATGAGAATTTAATGATTTCAGCTGCAGCTGAACTGTCAAGCAGCACAACCAAATAAACACCAGCATTTATACAGGCCTTGAGTGAGAAAAAGCATAGTAGCAGACCTGGGTAAGCACGCTCATAGGAACCTGATGGAAATTTTCATAGGAAAACAAATCGGGAATATTCCAGGCTATAAATAAATACCACCTTAATTTCCTTTAGAGTGAGAAAGAATAGAGTCACAATGCAATTACAGAGTCCTCCTCTCCCTTTATATAAAAAGCATGTGAGACCATCCGGAGAAACACAGGATGTGTTAAACTACAGACTGACGAGTGACTCATCAATAAGATAAAAATAGATTTAAACTGAGAAACGAACTGAGAGAAATGGGCTTAGCAGTGAGTAGCAGGCTGGGAAAAAGGGAAAGATTAAGAAAGCTAAAGAAGGAATTTGGAAGTACTGTTACAGAACATGAATTTCATTTCTAGCATCAGCATCCTTTTCTATATTATATCGTAACTCGAGTTAAAAAAACTTGCTTAATGAATATTGTGCACTCTTCTTGCAAAAGCAAAGTTCATACACAGGCTTGTGTCCAAAAAAACCCCACCTTTTACATTATGACCAAGTTATTAATATCAGTATTTTTCTACTCTCAGATAAAGCTTTTTCTAATAAAAACCAAGTTTCTGATGTTGGATATTTACATTTCAGTTATGTAGTTTTGAATTTGCCAGGTACCGCTATTGCAATATGTTCCTCTGCGAATTTGCAATCACACCTTCAGGGTAGCATTGAGCATGTGTAACAGTTTCTACAGCAAACTTTCCAGGAGTCTGCTCATATAACAACACCTTCTTGAACAATGCAGTATATCTATTCATATTTCATTAAGCAATGATATTTTCTCCCTTTCATCTTTCTGAAATTTTAATTCTCTCCCAAGGGCTTCATCTGACCCTGACAAGAACTTTTGTGCTATCATACCAGGTTTTCATCAGATATCCTGGTCCTCGTAGATCAATGAGAAAGTATACATTTATTAATGATATCCCAGACACTTACAGGATTTTGTTGAACCCTTCAGATCAGAGAGGTGTACCACTGCTATCAGTGATTGTAGCATTAAACCCATATGTTTTTTATTTACATTATATTGAATGTGGAAAGAAAAAGGCATGAAGAATTAACAGACAAAAAACTAAGAGGAAACCCTACTCTTATTTGACCCCCAATAAAAAAAATCATATTCGTCTCCCACATTTAAAAAGAAATTCTAATTTTAATGGTCATATCCAGAATAATTTAAGATTCTAAAGCTGAAATGTAAGCAAAACCTAGGTATAAGGGCAGAAATGTCTGCATGATAAAAATACGTATGCAAGCTGTCTCCTAACTCTGGAAATCCCTAAATTCTATATTTCTATATAATTAAAGCCCATCAAATCTACTTCTTTTTAGGTTTTGCTCTTCAGTATATAGTATAGAATCTTTTTATTGATCATGTTGACTAGGTTGACATCTGCCTGATGTCTAAATTTAATCAGAATCCTAAAATTAAGTTTCTCTGCTGTCTTCATTGGTTCTAGCCTTTATTAGGAGTGCATTCATTATATTTTGCTATGTGAAATACAGAATAATACATAGAAAAAAATCCCACAACAGGTCTGGAAAGTGGGATTTCATTACCAGTCCAACAGATTTAAACTTCAGGCCATAGAGGCTCCTCTTGCTTCAGCTCACTGGTGCAGTATGCCTTGAATTCTACCCTATGCAGTGGCTTTGGGCTCAACAAATGTGACTGACACGAGAGTAGAAATTTCTGATCATTTATCTCCTGATTTCTTGGACTAATCTAAATCTGAATATCTGAGTGAAAACTAGATCTGATACAGTGAAATTACAGTGGTAAATTCCTGGCAGTACAAACTTCACTCAGAAATTGTACTGGGGATAAATGATTTAAAAGGATAAAGAGTTAACTGTTGTCATTTGGTTAAACACGCAGATAGTTAATGGATTAATATCATCACTTCAAAATTAAAATATAATGGCATTTTCATCAGGACTTCACTGCCAGGGATCCAACAGTGGGATAAATAGCAGATAACAGGAGAAAATTAATTACTGATTATGATGAAAAAGTGCAATACTCCTCCTTTTGTTTCATTTTTATTTCAATCTTAAGCAGAAAGGAGGCTCCCCAAAAATAGGAAGATAAACATTGATTCATATATGCTCTTTTGAGCATGCCAGTTAATTTCTCATCCCTGTTTTTTGAACACTTCTGACATAATGGTAAGCTTGTTCAACAAACAAAAAAGAGAAATCCACAAAACTATTTTAGTGAGTCAAGTGGCAACTGATGTTAGTATCTGATTTTAGTCAGAGTGTTCTTGCTATTGTTGTGCATTTAGACTTCATAGCTATTCTATGGTGACTTTTAACCACAGTAGCACTGCAGGGGAGTCAACATGAAAATCACATGGGTAATTATCAAAGTCAAAATTTGCCTTGAGCACTAGTCCTAATACAGTTTCCTAAGAAAATTTAATTTCCTAATTGTCTTTATCAATTTTTCAAGATATAAAAATTCATATACAAACAGATCAGGGAAGAAAAAGAGACATAACTACTTCAAATTCTGCCTTTGTTTAAATTTAACATAAGTAGGGAAACAAAACACTTTTGAGTGCACTTACATTTATTTCCATATATAGGATTATGTAGCCTTTTACTTACTAAGCATTTTCTGTCGCCACTTCCACAATAATTGTGAGAAATTAATCTACAAGTACCAGTACTAATTGATACATATTTATGGAGTTGGACTTGATGATCCTGATGAATCTCTTCAATTTCAGCATATTCTATGATTGTTTTATTACAAGGAAAATGAACAGAAGCTCATCTCATTTGATAAACAGTAGATGAGATATAACGTGTTGCCATAATTTGATAGCATAGAGCCGATTTGCTTTCCTTGATATCCTTCTAAATTACCCTTCCTTTACACAAAAGAAGATAAATTTTCCTGAGTTTAGCCTATTTTAATAAAACTATGGATTCTTTCTTATCACAAGATTGCTATGTATTATATCGAATATTTTAGATCTTATTATAGATTTATCTAAAATACTGTCCTAATGTATTGTAGGAAAAAGTAATAGCAGCAGGACTTAAAATTGCTCAAAACCATTTTCAAGAAAAGAAAACTTTTAAAAATTGCTTCCCAAACCATAGAACATATTTCAGAGGAATTTTTACATCAAAATAGTAATATTTACAATACCTTATGCTAAATAGTTCATATAATAAATATTTATAAATATTTAATGCTTAATATTTACCCAGTATTTAATATTTAATTAGATTATTTTTGGTTCAAGTCTGCTGACATTGCAGAAATTTCTGTAATTTTTTTTTACTGGAGTAAATATTTAATTTGGTTTCTTTTTTTACTTTCTTGGATTCTAAGGCTTAAAATGGAAAATAGGCATCTCTATGGAAATCATAAACCCAAAAATTTACTCATCTCTTTTTTCATTTAGTTTAATGTTAAGACTGTAAGCAGAAAGTGCCAGTTATCTTTATTTTCACCAGAAATTTTATAGCTAGAATTCTGCTACAAAGAATGTCTAACTTTGCTCAAAATAAAACAGATAGGCTCTTCAGCTCCCTTGAGCTGGATTCAGTAACTCAGTTCTTTATTGGTTTTTGGCCTGCAGGACCTGATACACTCAGTGTGTCCTCAGCTCACCTATTCAATCCAGTGTGCTCTAGCACAATGTGAAGAGGACTCTCCTGTTACTTTATGATTAGCACAGCCATTTGGGATGCTTGCCAGAAGTGTCCAGGCTCTGGCTGACACCAGCCCACAAGATGGATTCACACGGTCTCATGGCGAGAGTGCTCGTGCTGGGGTGTAGATCCCCTCCCAGTCCCTGGCACAAGGAATAAGTAATACAAATTATTTCAGTATTGGCTGAAGTCACTACTGGAAATGAGGTCTGAGCTCAGATGAGTGCCTGAAACACTTCACTATGGATTCTCTCTGGCCCAATGAATTTAATTATTCTGCTCAAAGCTGAGCATGATGTACAAAGGGAGCCCTGTGCCAAATGTGGCTGGAATTTGCTGTTTGCTACACCCTGCAATCTGAGTGCTCACATGCCTTCAAGTAAATACGTGATTGTATCACTGTTCTTCTCCAAGCTCTAAGTTTCTCCTTATGTGGAAATCTTGGGTAGGTCTGTTCTTCAGATGCTGAAACCGATGTTCTTGCTGTGTTTTGAAGCCAGTGACTTTTTACTTAGATTTATCTCCAATGTTTTAAACCACCTTTGCTCTTTATGCACTTGAGGTTACTTTATTTTCCATGGCCTGCAGGGAGCGGTAGTTTAATAAACCAATTCCATATCAAATGTGATTTTAAAGAGAAGAGGAAAAAGAAGAGAGAAGATGAAAGTAATAGTAATAAGATCAAAAAGCTGCATAAACCAGCTATATGTGCTGCTAATGTGTTCTGTTCTATTATTTTTATCACTTCAGATTCCCAGGATGCCCATCTGCTTTTGTTGACTAGTTTCTGTTGCATTTCCTGGAAACTGTTCTGAGAAGCCTGAGTGTGAATGACAGTCTTATATATTAATTCAAGGAAATTAGGATAAATGAGTACAATACAGAGTCTCAAGTGTGTTGGTTAAGCAATGCCAAAGAGCAGATTTAAAATGTAGGGCAGTTTACAGTTCTCATGATGCACAGCAGCAAAGCACTCATTAGAATTCTAGCAATATTTCTGCTTATTTTCAAGAGGTATGTAAGCTGTAAAATGAATGACAGATAAGCTTTGCATCTTGGGAAATGTGTGATTAAATTACAGCAATTTAAGATAAAACACATGAAGAGTTATCATTTTGACATGCTATTTGCTAAAAACATCCTCTCCTATTTACTCTACAATGCTTTAGATGTTTAGTCTGAAATATATGCCTATGTCCCTTATCCAAAAACTTGTGATTCCTATTGGAGAACATGGTACCATTATTCCCTACTTCACTTGTTTTTCAGCATCTCCTCTGCAAAACTGCATCAATTGCCTTTTATAGTGCCATAAGAATTAATCAGAGGGTTTCTTGTTCAGAGAGTATAACTTCTGAATGCATGAACATAATGCCAAAAGCATAATGCAAACATTTTAAAGGTGGCTGCAAGAACGGTGAGCCTTTCCAGTGAGGATTCTCTACTGTCCAAAAGCGCCCCTGAGCTCATGCTACTGCCTCCCATTACTGGGGCACAGACCTTCTTAGCTTTGCTGTCCACTTTCTCAAAACTTGTAGGAATTACAAAAGCCTTTTACTGTACCTGTCTACTTTGAAGGTGAAAAAGTGGAAAAAAATTTGCTAATGGGAGGGTACCAGAACCATTGCTGAAGCCTTGCTTCCTTAGGCAACCAGCTTTAAAAAAAAAAGGAAAAAAAAAAAATAACAGTGATGTGGAATCAAAGCTTACTTACAAAGAACATAATCAATGTGAGAACTTTGTGGATCTGTTATTTCAGAAAGAATTTCAGAGAATGTGTGCCTTTGTACAAACCCCATGCAAATAAAATGATAGCCATTCTGGTTAACATCAATTTTACAGATGAAAGCTTGTTGAGTTGCTCTACAGCATTAATTAGTAGACAGTTGACTCAGTTTTCTTTCCACATTCTTGTGTGTGTCCTTTCATCCCTTCCTCTTAATTTTTTTTCCCAATTCTTCTTTAAATATAAAATCCAGAGACTAGTCCTGCATTTATTTCTGATCTGACTTTTAGCTGCTGACTCTTTTACTCTTCCTGCCTCCTTTCTGTCTGCACATAAGAGCATGAAAAAGTGATGGACAGAGAAGACATTTATTGCTTATGCTGCAAATAAACCCTTAGTGATCAAGAGGATAACTGTTTTTTAATACTTTAAGACCTATGAGAATGACAGGAAGGCAAAAAGGATCACCTTGTTCAGAAACTACCCAAATCTAAATGTCAGGCTAGCAGATGAGTAAAACACATAAAGCCTGATGAGTGATCATCTTCTGGTTTTAGACAAAGCACAAACTTCCACTACAGCAGAGGATTTTGTATAGCTCTCTGATGTAATCAGATTTAACTTTTGTGAACTTCTGTAAGTTCTTCCATTTAGTCATTTCTTAGAATGTCTGTTATTTAGTCTGTCTCTACTGCTGGAACCCTCTTACCCACTGCTGAAATAGTGAACCCTTTCTAAGTAACTTTTGGTATCGTGATTGCTTTGTAACAGACCCATGCTAAGTGTAGAATTTCTACAAGAAAAAATAATATATTGTTTCAATAAAATAAGATCTCATCCCTACTTAAACATTTCCATGTATTGGAGAAACAGAAAAACCTTCTGCCAGCTCTGCAACTGGTATCTTGACCCTTGCATAAAGCCTTAGATCAGCAGAGGTAAAGAATTTTCTTCTCAAAATTAGTTCAGAGATGAGAGAAGAAAAGTAGACAATATATTTCAAGAAGTTGGTCAATATTTAATTTTACTTTTGTCTGATAGAATCAGGCTTAAGTGCTTTAAGAAAAGATCAAACTGGCTTCTGAAAAGATCAAACTGGGTTCTTGAACAGTACGGGCATTTCTGTAACTGTGGTGAGGAATCCCTTACTCCATATCCCAGAATGACACAACTCGTGCCCTCAGGCCTCATTTCAACTTCCTCTCAGGGACAGCTACACAGTGTTAGAATGTGAATATGACATACCTTTGCTTTTTTTGTTTGTTTGTTTTGAGAAAATTTAGAAAGCCCAATTTACTTTTTCTTCACCAGCTGTATCAGAAACCAAACCATGGTGTGCCACCATCCAGGACAGGTGGTCTGTCTTAATACGTAAGACATTACAGGGCAGGCTGTGGCTTACAGGAATGTCTTTTCAAGGGAGACATCACAGTTCAAACCTGTCTTCCTGAAGGAGATTATCCTGAAGTAAAGGTGGCATAGGTGAAAATGTAAAATGTGTCTCTTTGCTCACCTACATTCACCCCTCCCCAGTTTTTCCCTGAAAATAGGTTTGCATATTCCACTACAGAAACAGGGAAACAAGAAGAGAAAACTACTGGACCTTTAACACTCATGTTGTAACATCTGTTCAATTAGAGTTATTTTCTTATACTTTTTTTGCACTAAATAACCAGTTAAGGAATGTGTTGTTTCCGTATCCAAAACTAAATTGAGGAGTACTTTATAATAGATTATCCTTCCAGTGTGTCTGAAATCTGTTAGTGACATAAAGGTAGAATGTTTTAATTACGAGATTACCTTAACAGAGCAATTAACAAATGCCTCATAAAACATTTATGGAAACCCACTTTTGAGCTTCTGCACTATCATAATTACAAATTTTCACAAGTCCCTAAATGCCTATTTACATAATAGAACATAATGGCTCTCAAGTGGTCATTTAAATCTCCCTCATAAATACCATCCATGTTTAGAAGCTCTTTATGACATGCTTTTGTCTAGATGTCTCAATATGCATGTGAAATGCTTTTATGATGTCATTTATGATATCATCAGTTAATCTAGTTGTTTATTTTGGTGTTTTCTTAATTTTCTCATTTCTGAATGGAAACAGCAGTTATTTTACTTTCCAGGTTTACCTTTTGCACAGGTACTCCAGTCATTTCTTAGGACCTGTAAAACTTAGAAAGAGGCATAGATTATAGGGGAATAAAGTACTGATAACTGCAGTTTCAGAACTTACACCTGATCTGGTGTGGTAGGTCAGAAGTAGTTTCAGCTTTTTATGAGATAGTTATACATAATATAAAATAAAAATTGCTGTAGCTGTAGTGAGTTGATTAAAAGATGCAAAACAAAATTAGGAGGAAGTGCTTTTTAGATAAGTCCTACTTAGTAAAATATCATTTCAGACAGATCAAGATAGTGCTGAGCATTTTTGTGCAGAATTTCTTCTGAAATAAGATGGCAAGGACACATTTGTTTAGGAGCCTAATGAGGGGATGAAGTAGACTGGAATTTTGACCTATTGGAAGATAGGGGTCTAATTCAGTCTGTACTTGAGTAAGAACATAGAGGAGAAGGTAGTACCTAAGATGCTTAGCCTGCACACATAAAACTTATGCTAAATATTTAATCTTAAATATAAAAAAAAATACCCAGCTTCCTCTCAAAAAAATCCCTGGAAGCAGTGAAGACTACAATATTATTAGTTGCCAGTCAGGACAGTTTTGCATATTGGATAGTATTAGATTTTCGTAAAAGGCTAATATTTTATGTGATTATAAATAACTGCGTCATCATAATGTATCTCCAATTAGGATTTTCTTTTTTATCTTCTTCAGCTTCCCTATATTTATTATAAGATTGTTTAGTGATCTAATCACCCAGAGCTATGATAGTTTACTAAAATGTAGCTAAAGAATGTAATTACGAGGGGAAAGTGACTACCAAAGTTTTAAATTGCTGGTGCCATCTTGAAAAGAGTGTCAGCACTTGCTCAGAACCGTGCTTCGAGTAAGAAGCTCCATTCAACAACAGATGATCTGTATTTCTTTGACTAGTAATTGGTCAAATAGCTGGTATTATTATCCAGGGACCTCACAGACCACAACTGAACTGAGCATTTGTAAAACATAGCAGTGCACTGGAAAGCTTTTTAATCTTGCCAGGATATGAGTGACATTCTAAGAAACATCAGAGAGGTAGATAAAAGCTAGAAGCAGAACACCTAACAGTTGTGCATGGAAATCATGGCCATGATGTCAGATGAACACTTAAAACACTGATATCTATTTAACAAAATATAAATGTGAGGTAATTTTCCATTACAGTCATGTTCTATGACAAATAGAAGGAGCCTCATTAGAATGATTTGTTATCAGCTTCTGACTTCAGAACTTGATTCATTCAATCACAGTTTAAAGTGTCATCTACAGGAGTCTACACTGGACAAATTGGTAGAAATAATATAGCAATTACTTTGAAGACTGAACAGCAATACCAGGATTTATGACATTGTCAAGGAGACTAGTCATTAGTAAGCTCGTGAGTTGCTATCTAAAACAATTGCAATAAGCTTTTTTTTTGTCCTGAATTTATCACTGATTACACCTTCTAAAGCTGTGCTGCTGGGACCTCTATATGCAGAAGTTCTGTGTACGAAAGTGAGGGAGACCTAACTGCACATGGAATAATATTTTTTTCTGAGCATCAAAGGCAAAAAGATCTTACCAAGCCTGAATGAACCAGAAAGATTACCAAGTGCTATTTACCATACCCTGACTCAGAGCATTAACAAGTTAGTCTCACTAAGCCATGGATATGAATTCTTCTGTATTTTGACTCAATTGACTTCACAAAAATCACATCAGGAAATATAGTTTTCTATTAGGTTTTGTTTGTCTGGGTCAGTAAAATATTATTAGCCCAAAACACTAAGGAGACCTGTAGCCAAATACATGTTTAACTACTGCAGAAGTGCTTATATATTTAAATTTAATCAGTTTGTGAGAAAGTTCATATACATGAAAGAAATATCCTCCCATCCCTTTGCACATATAATAATTTTGTCAAAACTAAGTTATCCTGTGCTAGAAATATAATGCATGGGAAAATAATTAAATTATCTTTGAAAAATTCCAGGTATTAACAATCAAAAATTTCAAGCTGCTATAGTATTTATCTGTGTGTTTTCAAATCAAATTACTTTTCTTAAAATTCTTTTCATAACCACTACACTAGGAATATCAGTACATTTATAGTCCCAGCAAAATGATGCAATTCCTATCATAGGTCACTTTTTCTGGTTGTAGAAATGGGTTTCAAAATGCTGTAAACTAAATCCTGTCAACAAATTACCAGATAAAATGAAATAGCTGATAGACATTGTATCAATAAATGGTTACGATTTTGAAGATTTAAAAATTAACTAGAGTTCATAGAGATCATTTAGTGTAAGCTTTTAATTGCCATATGTTTCCACCAGCAGATTTCACTTTGAAAACAGATTTCTTCATCATGTTGTTTTCACAGTGACAATCAAGTGTTGAACATTTTAATATATTCAACCACTCATATTGAAAATATCTACAATCATTAAAATTAAGTTTCATGTTTGTGAGCAATAAAAGTCATACTCAGTCTCTTTTTCTGGTTCAGGAACTGATTCTGATTTCAGAGATCATATTCTGCATTTCTTTAGTAGTTATAAATGCAATTTGATCCCAAATATGATAATCCCTTTAAATTCCCTGACAGCAATCTGTTCCTCTTACTCTCCACAGAGATGAACAAGCCAGCTATTTAAAGTATGCTTAACACTAAAGCTCTGTGGGAGATAAATATTCAATTTTGTGGCAAGTTTTGAGGTTTTCCCTTTGCTTTTGATCCGCATTAGTGCAAAGGAATAATTTTTAATACAGTATCAAAGGTGTGATAAAATATCTAAAAAGAGCAGAGCTATCAAATTTGCCCTTTTTTCCCCCCTTTTTACTTTGCTCTCCACTCTTTTTCCATTTTTTCAAACATATAAAGCTACCAGAAAGTTCAGGATTTAAAAAAAAAATTCCTTCATGTCAATTTTACTGGAGTCATTGTATTTCTGTGAAATATCACATTCAATAAACCCATGTTTCAAAACAATTTCACTTAAACAGAAGGATGCCAGTTATCTCTTGTCATTTCTACACATTTCATCTCACAGAAGGGCGTTACAGCTTATTGCAGAGAGCATTATGGCAAAGATGTGGGGTTACAAAAATTCCAGAGTAAAGAGTTCTCCATTGGTACATGTTTGCTCTAATGCCTTTCACAATGCTGTACACAGGACCACGTGCAGCTCTGCAGTGACAAAAAATGTCTCACTCATCATTCAGCTGCTATGTGGAAACTTTTGCAAAATAGCATCTGTGTTTACACAGGCAGACATTCCCAATACATCTGTAGATCCTGCACGTGGCAGTGATCTCTCTCTGCAGATCCTCTGTGCGAGCGCTGCATCTGCCAGACCAAGTGCAAATAAAAATAAAAATAAAAAAAATAAAAATAAAAATAAAAATAAAAATAAAAATAAAAATAAGTCATATTTGGCTACAGGTACTTTCTGAACTTTCAAAACACTACTAACTCTCTGACATGATCTTGAGATGGCAAATGCTAACAAAATTCTTCTCTTGGTTATGAAATTCCAAGCTCCAAACCAAGGATATTCATGGTTTTTCCCTGAGCCAACACAGCTTCCTAAGTCTTCTGAACAAAATCAAGTCCATTTATTCAAAATTCTAGATTATCTAAAAGCATAATGCTGTGTAGGTCTTTCTCTTTAATCACACAACACAGATACATACATGGTTTACGCTGTCACTTGCTCTGTCAAACATGATGTTGAAGAAAGAATAAACATCTCTGGACTAGAAGAATTAATTCAGCTCCTGTTAACTTCTCAACATTTTTAGAACGAGACTTAAACTTTTCTGAATCCATACCTTGTCTTCTGCCATTGTAATTTTAAAAGTGACTCTTGATTTGCAGACCTGAGTTTGTTCCATGTTCCAGATGCTCTTTTCTTTAGTCACCTTTCTTTCTTTAGCCTAAAATCTCACCTCTAGACATGGTAGGTACAGATACACTAAACTACTACCCCTTGCTCTAATTTTTGGCTGCTATCTGGTCTTCCTTTTGACTGTCATGTTTACTAGTCTCCATTGTTTTTGATGTTTCCTCATTTATACTGCAAGAACAGATTCTGTCCTGACATGGACTCTCATGCACACCTCGTTTCTGAGCCTGATCATGCACCTCTCTCACTTCTAATTTGGTCATAACACCAGTAAAAGAACAGAAATTATTACCTTGCACTAGAATATTATTCTAAGTAATCTTTCTCCCTAATTATTGAGACTGTATGGTGGTAAACAATGGTTCTATTTTCCTCTTTTCTTTAAACAGTATCCTATATTCTTTGAAGATGTCAAAATGAGCTATGACTACAAATTAGCTCAGAGATTTTGGTGCTAGCTATTGGATTTTTCTTAATACTCAGTCTGCATTTTGTTACTTCAATGCTTACAACAAGGGATTTGTATTAAATTCAGCTCTCTCCTTCTGCACTAAAAATCATGCTCTGTCTCACCACTACCAGTTTAAAAGTTAGATTGCAAATTCCTTTTTATTTTCCAGCTAAACATATATTTAAATATTGCATGAACCTTCCCCCTTTCCAGCACCCATTTTATTAAAGCCAGCTGTGAAGTAATTACTGCACATGCTAAAAATGGCATTTGAGAGTAGAACAATGTGAGTTTTGTCCAATTTTGATTCACACACTGAGCTTTGACTAAATATTACATTCCAAGAACTCAGTCTCTTATGAAATGGAGTGTGAACAACTTCAGAAACATAATTTCTGAGAAATGTGGGAATCTAGGTCAAGGACTGATTGTAGCAGAATTTGCTAACATAAAGGGGTATGTTTTTCCTAAATGAACAATGTGCTTTCAAGCACCAATGAAGACAAAATAATGAAGAAAGCACAAGCAAAACAAGTCATTTTGAGAATAAAAACATTAGATGTAAAATTCAAACTATATTGCATATGTAATTTCTTTTTACAGAAGTAAAAGGCTTTGTTTCTTTGGGGTTTGTAATCTAGTGACATTCTGACAGAGATGTTGCATATTTCTGATGAATTTCCAAACATTTATATTTTTTGGCTCATTTGGATGTATATTTTTATACCATATGAATTTCTCACATGCATTTGTATACACACGAGGCACTTTTTTTAAGCATAAATGATAAATAATTCTCTTCAGGAGTAGCATAGCCTAATTTTGAGTTCTTTATGATTACTCATATATTTTCTAAAAAATAAAATTCATACCTCCAGCAATAAGATTCTCATTGGTTCTGCATGTGCATGCCAATGGATAAAAGTATTTAAAATCCTACAGATATCTACTGCTGGCTACATAGAAGCCAGACACTGCCTGTTAAAAAGTGATTAGAAATTAATATAACTATCCCATGTATTCACAGCTTGACATCTGTAATATGTAAAGAATGATCATTCTTAAAGGGTCCATGCTTGTGAATGCTGTGTTTAATTAATGCCCAAGGGAGAGAGAAAAAGAGGAGGAAAGCACTGCAGCTGAATTTATTCTGGATTTGTAGTGATGTTAAACACTGCATGCCAGTTTTAATGGCATGTATTCATCTAGCTAACACTGTGTCTTACTGAGAACAAATGGTGTTGTCTGCCTTCTGGAGACAGGATTTTGAAGTGAATTTGGGAGTGCAGAGTAGATTTCTATTTTATTTTCTCTACTGATTTATGCTGGGTCTGCCACCACAAGCACCCAAGCTGCTCCTTGTATGCAGGTCAACTTTGCGCACAGGATACACAGAATTCTTGTTTATCTGTAGTGATGTCTTTAGGTGGGTGAGGAGAAGGATGCTGTGCTGCAGCAATCTGTACAAGTCATACCTATCATTTATATTGAGACTGACACTTCCCTTTTTCTTCCTAACTGCTACTGGTATGTGTGAAAAGATGAAATTATGTGTGGTATGAAGACATTACATGCAACAGATACATTTAGAAAGAGCAAATACCTGAGCAAATTGAAGTCAAAGACTGAAATATCCCAAACAATTTTGTAGCATAGGAGGAGATTTGAACATCACTACAGAGGTTAAAAAAAAAAAAACAAACAACAACACCCAACAAAATGCTACTGTACCATGAAATAGTGCATTGTTACAGCAGAAAATGCCTTAGACATGCCACAGGAATATTACCCACTGCAGCAGTCCCTGGTCAGGCTCTGTTTGGACTGAAGGTTGTAGCTGAAGGAACACAAGATCAGGACAAGAACAGGGTTAGATCCTACCTACCCAGCTGTGGCTGCTGTTTGGTAAACCAACAAAGAAGCCCCAGCTAAAACTGACAGGCTAGGCTTAGTTGTAAGCCAGTCCTCAAGCAGTAGGCATTTTAGGAGAAACAGTCTAGACACATGTCAATAAAATAAACCCAAGAGATCAGGAAACACAGTGTCCCTTACAGCTGCTTCTGTCCTTAACACAAAGGAAATGGCTACGAAGGCTGGACTTCTTTGCTTGTTATTTTTTCAAAGCTCAACTGCTAATTAAGACTTGGAGAGAACATGAATAACAAAGGCCTTTTTGTCTGAGTGAGAGCTTATTTCATCCAAATAGAAGTCTGGGAAAACACAAAGTACATATTTCTGTTTACATCAGTGAAAATTTCCATGCTGTCAGTACAGTGATATTATCTCAATCTGCACATAAAAAAAAAGCAGCATACACTAAATGTCAGACTGAAGTGTTACGTGTTTAATCTTTATCATTTAACTGTGAACAACATAAACAAATACCTGCAGATGGGAAAGCACCAGGGAGAAAACAATGCAAGAGGATGAGCACAACCCACCTGACTTGGATCAGGGCATGAAGGTGCTGAGGCTTGTCCAGCTCTGCCCAGCACCTCAGCCATGACACTGGCCACAGGGCAGGGCTCTGCCGTTCCCACCAAAATCTTTACTCCAGTTTTCCCGGCTACAAAGCCAGACAGCAGGAAGTCCCTGGCCCTACACATCCCCAGGCTGGGCCCTGTGCTGCCAGCTCTGGTTCTGGGGGAACCTGCACTAACTCTCCCTGCAGCCACCCAGGAGAGGGTCCTGTCCTTCCCAGCAGGGCAGCTCGGAGTGGACACAGCTCTAGGGGAGCATCCAGGGCCCATGGATGGCAGGGCATTCGGGCAGGGATGGCCCAAGGCCAAAGGCAAGGTGGCAGGACCCCTTGCAGCCTTGGGGACCAGCCCTGTGCCTCACCCCATGGCCATCAGCAGGACAGTGCTGCCCACACAGGCTCCACACCCAGAGGGGAGGGACACATGATGTGATACAAATGACAGTGCAGTGGACAGTGAGACATGAGGTGGGAAGCCCTTCAAGCACTGAGATATCCTTCCTCAGCTGACACTCCCTTCATGGATGTCTGGGCCAAAATACCCACTTAGGCACTCAGCAGAGCAGTGGGCACATCTGGAGGACACACTTCCTGCTGACAGATAGATCTTCCTGTCAGTCTGTGGGCAGCTCTAGGCAGCTCAGCATGGAACAAGCCTCAGTGGCTTGGATGAGCTGTGTGACTTTTCACCAGCTGCAGTGGCTGGTCTTATTTTCAGTTTGCCTTCCACATCCATGTTTGTAGGCAGCATGCCAAGGAGATTTGTCTTTTACTTGTAGTTTTAAAATGGTTGCATCTGAGCACCATTTAGTCTTAAGAAATGCTGCAGTGTTGGTCTGGGTCCTTCTCTCTGTTTGGGTACATTACAACAATTGTAGGTAAGTTTGTTTTCCATCTTGAGATTGTATTTACGCCACTAAAGGAAGTTCACTCATTTGGATTCTTCTAAACTAGTTTCAGATTTCTGCTGCAAGAGTAACACGAGGATAGCATGTGGTAACACTCAGCTTCAGGCAAATTATCTGAGTCAGAGCATCTGATAAAATACCTGCGTGCGTCTTCACCAAAGCTCCCTCCCACAGCCTGCAGCCTGCACTGAGCTCCCCGGTACTGACGATTCGCTCGTTGTCTTCATAAGCTGCACTTGTATCTCGGCTGCAGTACAAAAATATCCTCCAAGTCAGCTTTCAGAAACCATCTGCTTCCTGCAGAGGAGAAGTAGTACTTGGGACCAGGATTCTTGAGAGCAGCTATTTTCACTCTGTGAGGACTACTTCAGTTAACAGGCTGCTGTAGCCATCTTGACCTTATCAAAAAAGGTAGACTTTTGGTCCAATTTCTCATTCACCAAGAAGGCCGACTCGTAGACCCTGACATCTGTGGTGTGGCAGAGAGTCATGTGATACATTCAAACTCTAAAGCTGATGGTCACTCGAAAGAATTGAAGAATGCTGTTTGTGGCAGGAGAAAAAGGATTCCAGACCATGTCACTTCAACACATTTGAAGCCTCAATCATCTTAGGGCTGATGATTAACTGACAATTAACTGTGATATCATGAATTTATACTGGCCAGCTAGATCTAGCAGTTTCCCTCATATCAATAACAAAACAATGTCTCTGTAGCCCCTGAAGAAAGGGAGACTTATCACTGTAAGCAGGAAAAAATGTTTTGACAGCCACTTAGAAAATAAAGCTGATATCTACATTTAAATTTCTGAAAGTCTCAGCAGTGATGTCACCCTCAAACTATTGTAGCATAGTAGCAATAATTTATGCAAGCATAAAATACAATTGAACCTTTTCTATAATCATATTAAATATTTTCTGAATTAAATATTGATCTGTGTTAGAAATTAATAACTTTTCAGCATTTTTTGGAGGAAGATTTCCTCCTTGCATAGAGGTACTACATCAGGAGATGGCAAAGCCTCACTGAAGTCCTGGGTTGCTTTTTTTTCAGTAAGGCTTAATAGAATGGGCAGAAAGAAGAAAACATGATAGAAAAGTATATATTTTCTCTGTGGGACCTGAAAAAATAACCTAATGCTTGAAATTTCATAGATTTTTTTAAAACTTTTCATGAAAAAGCAACACGACATCTGTGATATTCTACTTAGTCTAAGAAAACTATGAATATTTTTCTTAAAAGAGGCTATTTTATTTCTCTTTTATGAGAGTCTTGCTGCAATTCCTAATGCAGCACTGACTGACCATTCACGAGAAGAAGGAAACCATTCCAAATCTGCAGAATCTGTCTTTTTCCCTATGCAACCACTCTGTTCTCTAGGCTAAAAAAGAAATAGGACAAGCAACTATACCACTGAGACTCAGAGTCAGGCTCTCTGACTCAAAATCCTCATTAGGAAGCATAGGCTAATAGCACTTCCTAGAGACCTTGGAAGGTGAGCTAGGATTTGTACAATAGCTGTGTACAGGTAAGGGACCCTATTCACCCTCTGTCATACCAACCAGTATCTCAAAAGAACAATATAGTGATTGTGGGTTATATGTGTAGCCTTTTAAATCTACTTTTTTTTTTTTTTTTTCCTGCATTCTTCTGAGGCATAAATGTCACTTTCTTTATGGTTCATTGACTTTCAGGGCCAAAAATACAGCAATCTGAGATGGCATAACACAACTAAGTACGGTACAACAGACATCTATACTGCAAAACTATTTTTTGAGATAAAAACAGTTTAATAATTGAGTATTTTTCTTCAAAGTTCCAAAGGAAAACAATCTCATTTTCAGTGCATGAAATTTTTCTTTACATTAAAAAAAAATTAAAAATCAGAAAAATAAAAGTAATTTTTAAAGGATGAAATAGCATTTGGCTTTCACCATCTAATAATAAAGTTCATTTAAAGGGCAGATAATGATTTAATGGATTGGTTTAAGGTCAACTGCCATTTTTTAAGTCTTCCCAAAGAGATAGGCTACAAATATGTATTATTGTCACTAGGAGGTTTTATGAACGTGCAACTACATTCTTACGTGCTAATATCTACTAACCTATTTAGGGGAAGCATATCTTGAACAGATGACAGGAATTTCTGAGAATTTGAGGATAAAAGGATCCAGTATTTGCCCTCTTGTTAGAAAGGAGCAGTTTAAGTGACTATTCTCAAACAAAATCTCTCAGAAAGGGAACATACAGGGCAGAAATTAATTTTTATTAACTTCCATGTTTTGCCTTTTTCACTGTTTCTGCTGTAAGAATGTCAATGCAGTTGATTTCTGGAAAAGGGGCAATTTGACTGATTAAACCAGGATGCTGCACTTTAAATATTCAACTGGTTACCATGGCAACAGTTTTACTTTGACACACAGCTTATCTTGTTTTAAGGAGTGCAGCCTGTTGTTATGGCAATTTGGAACACCACTATTTTTTCCCACACACAGAAAATAAAACAGTAGTTAAAATGGGTTCAATAATTAAAAATCTAAGCCTGATTTAGTATCTTGTAGAATGCTGTAGTTTATCAAATTTAACAAATGAAATTGACCAAACAGAGAAAGAAAGAAACAAAGTTCATGGAGATATAAGGATAAAGGATTACAATTTTTACCCCTTAAAAGAAAAGTACATTGTAGAGGCATTTTTAATGATGAAAATTCACTGTTTTCTGCTCTCATGAAGAAACACATTATTTTGTCTTGCTGATTTCTTCAGAAGCAAAAATCTAAATAAATGGATACAGAAGAACCAGTGCAAATTACCCCCTGAAGCTCTTAGCATTGCAAGCAGAATGAATATTCTCACTGAAATTTCATAAACAGTAAAACTAAATGATCAGAGTTCTGACCTAAAATAAACATGTTTCAAAAAAGAATAATTTTTAAGAAGCTAAATGTACACACTACTCCCTACTGATACACACACTTTGCATGACATGCTAAGTAATCATGCACAAGCCTATGCATTTTAAATAAGAATGAAATCTAAATGCCTTTTCCTAAAGGCATATTGGATGAGTCCCTACACTTTAATCTTCAGAAAAACTCAGTTCATGTTTAAGCAAGAATTAGGATTGTCCTATGAGTAGAGGATAGAACTGGGGGACATCCAGCCACCTGGAACCTTAAAAAAAAAAAAAAAAAAAGAAAATCAGGAAGAAACTTTGATCCAGTCATCCAGTCTCTAAAGAAGTAGTAGAAAAAGTCTTTGCACTAAGCAAGCTTAGTTAGGATCTGCCTGGTGCACTTAAAGTTTAAGAGTGCAGTGGGGGATTTTTTAGTCTTTTTTGAGTTGTAATACATATGGATATTTCAATATCTACAAGATTTGTACTGGGGTAGTTGGTGGAGGTTCTCAACATCCCTATCACTATTTCATTTTTTACTATGACAAAGTAATTACTTAGTATATAAGACCTATCAACTTAATTTTGAATTTCCTCTTTTATTTTGTCTATAAATAAGCAAACAAACTTTCATAGGTGTGGTGTCTCTAAAGATTTTTACAAAAAGTATTCTACCAAAAATATATACGTAGAAATAATGTACATGATGCACTCACTTCGTGAATATCTATTTTGGGAAAAAGGCATGAAAATAAGGATTTTAGATCAAATATGAATGTTGTGCCTGAGGTCTCTCTCTTTGTCTGTACAATGGCATCAAAGTTTCTTTGAGTTTTCAATTAGTTTCTTTAAAACAGTTATTGTCTTGCTGTAATGTCTTCTCTACTTTCTTCTATGCCTTTTTTTCCACCTCTGATAACTACAAGTTTACCAACTATTAGTCCTGGTCTTGTCCCCGTTCCAGCAGTGTCTATGAATTTAATTTCCTTCTGAGCTTGTACCTTTGAGAGCTTCATTCCCTCCAGAATTTTGCCTCCTTATTCCTGTTTCTCAGTTTTTAAATCTTACTCATGATACATGTAGACAGATGTGATTTCAGACATTCCTTTCTCTTCCTTTAAGAAAATCCTACTGCTGCCTTTCTTATGGAGAACATGAATTTGAAAAGTCTTTTCCTGTACTTCATATATCCACAGAAAGGATGGGGGAAAAAACAATCTGAAGCAGTACAACATTAAGCTGGATGCAGCTTACAATATAAAATACATATGGCTGGCAATGAGAAAGGTAGCAGAGGCAGCTAAATGTCTTTTGACTCTTATTTTATGGGTGACTGCAGACGTATGAGGGGCAGATGTTTTCCATTTTGCCTAAGGCAACACAAATCTGTGAGCTGGCAGTGAACTTGTACACGAGAGAATAAAACCGTGATCAGCTCATACAAGACATCAGCTCTAAGTATTTGGTGGTTTTTAGCCATCTACAGGCCTGTGAAGGAGAGGGTTGCCATTTACTACTCTGTTCAGGTAGAGAGCAGAAACCCAGACTCGGAGGTGAGGCCCCTCCAGAGATACCTCTGAGCAGCTGGTTTGTGACTTGCCCAGGGCCTTGCAGAGGAGCAGTGGCAAAGGCTGGGACTGTCAGCCAGGAGCTGCCTGGGATCTACCCACCAGCAGGTCCCCAGCTGACAAGCTCTTCAAGAGAGGGTTTTCCTGGCCTTCCAGTCAGTGGAAATTCAACGTTAAAAAACTGGTTTGAATTATAGGCATGCAGCACCTTCCAATAGTTATGTGAGCAGATGGGAATGCAGTTTATATTGAACATCTGAGATTTTCATCTTATTGTTAAATGTATTAAACAGCAGCTTCTCAGTTTCAGATTATTTCTTTAAGCTACTTGGATGTCAGCCTCATGCATTCCTAATTGGAAGATTTCAGCAATATGACTATTCTCTCTGAAATTAGATTTGATTATTACTTATGTTTCTTGATTGTTATCACTGCCTTTCCATTTTTGTTTCCTGGGTTTTTATTAGTCCTGTTCTTTTCTCTTTTCATGCCCTGTCTTTTCTGTATTTCTTTGTTTTTCATTTCTTTAGAAAAAAATATTGGGAGTTTAACACTCCACAGATAAGATTATTAAAATGCCATTTAGTAGGATAGTAATAGGAGATTAACAGGTGATAACAGTGAAGAAACTAATCTTACTTGTTGGTTCAATAAACAGTCAATTTCTGCTAAATTTGAGAATAATCTCCACCCAGCCTACATATGATTTCTTGGTACATCCATTAGTTGTATGATGAAATCAGTAGATATAATTTGTATCTTAAAAATTTTTCTCATTTAGCTTTTACAAGGACATACAGTCAAACAATATCTGCGCTATTTGTTCAAGCTAAGCAAAAAGAAAAAAAAAAGGCAGAAGTTTTCCAATAGAAAAACCAATACTTTAGCTCTGAATTTTTCTTATGCCCACCTCTTTAGATCACTACAACTGACTACAACTTTCCATTTATAGATTATTGTTACCATTATCACATTCTCTAACACTGTCACAAATGCTTAACTTACTATTACGTCTGAATGCCCCCAGCAATTTCACTGAATAAAATCCAATTGCAGAAGGAATGATGGTGAACATGATAGAGAGATACAGCAAATTGAAATGGCATTTCAAAATTTTGCTAGATCCTTTCTACTCAGGCCAGTCTAATTACTCAGCTTGTTCTCATTACCTCCTTTGATATAAGTATTTGACAGTTTGCTGCTGTGCACATTATCACATATGGAGCTGGCAGCACTTTGCAGTTGCTTTATAAAGAATCATTTCCAGAAGGAGGGAGAAAAGCAACACTGTGTGGACTTAAGTTGGACACCATAGGAGTTTGGTCCTATGTCTCACTTTTGTAGTTTGCTATGTGGGCATGGAAAAGTAAATTTGACAAAATCATCAAACTGTTGAGTTTCTTTTTCAAGGACAGGAGGCCATCATTGCTGTTACTCACTCTGAGTCAGCAATAATAGCAGTGAGACTTGGGATCAATCTAGAAGAGTATTTCCAATAATAGTTTCACTTGTTTATTGAGCAGACTATTTTTTTAATAGCAGGACATTAGAGATGGTTCAGCTTGCAAACAGTATGTGGGCCAGAACTAGTGAAGTAAGTGGGAACAGCTTTTAACTACACTAGAAACCTGCACCGTCAGCTGAACACGTCAGCTGAATCTTTGGAACAACAGTGCAATGTGCCTGCAGCTTCATCTGTACCTATACAGTAGAACAGAGTGATTCTCCAGAGCTGCTTGACTTCTGTGTCTCTGGTGCTAACATAATGTTTCTTGTTATTGATTTCTACTTCCCTCTTTCCCAGCATCCCTTAGCACAGCTTCGTAATATCCTCCAGAGGATGCTAATATCTTTACTCAGTCATCCTCAGTTTCCTTCATGCTTCATAATCATCCACAGGATGTGGTAGGAAAGGTTGCAGAGCTGCTAGCCTATAGGATTCTGTGCACATGTAGAATCAAAGGGATGCCAAAGCACCAAAAAAAGCAAGAAAATAAGTCTCCCTTCCTCTGAAGAAATTGACGTTTGGAAATTTTGCAGCCTGGAAGGAGTTACACAGAATTAGTGGTGTGGTTCAGAAAGGAGAAAAGATGAAAATAATTTTGAAATTGCTGTTTCCTTTTATTGAATTTGGTATATTAGCATTCAGAGTTTTATCAAAAAATAAACACTTGCCCAAATCCATGGTTAGAGGAACTGACTTCACAAGAAAGCCCTCCTTGAAAAAACTAGTCAGCTGCCAGTGGGAAACTTGACAGCATTGATAGTGATGAAATTTCATGGAAAGACCAAAAGAGGACAAACCCAAGAATAGAAGAGATATTCTATCCTGTTACTGGCTGACAGTGACTGTGCATGTCCTCCCTTCTCCCTCTGTTTATCTGAACATGTACATTTTGGGTTTGGGGATTGCCTGTGTTTGGACACTTTTTTTTCTCCCCATCAAAGCCAAAATGGAAGAGACCTGATGAAAGCAGCTGGCCTTCTGCAAAGTTAGATGTAACTTACATATTTAAAGGTTTAACAGAGTTAGGAAATGAGAATGCATAACCATCAGATACTTTGCTTACATAACCTCAGATTTACTTTTTTCTTTGTCGGCAAAGTTTGAGTTAGGAAAGAGACTGAGAAAATTCAACTCAATCCTAGGAGCAAGTGGAGAGAATTTACTCTGTTCAAGGGCAAGAAAGTTTGTGAAGCCACAGTGACACCAGTGTCTGGCATGCTAAACTAACGTTGTGGTTTTGGCCTTAAAGTTTGTCTGGCTCTGGTCATCTGCATGTGTTTAAATGCATGAAACTGCAGTCCATTTAAACTTAATCTTGTCCACCTCTGAAAATAATACCCCTACTGGGTTTGCATGGCCTGGTTTTTGGTAGCAGGGGGCCTACAGAGGTGGCTTCGGTCAGAAGCTGCTAGAAGCTTCCCCCCATGTCTGGCAGAGCCAATCCCTGGTAGCTCCAGGACAGACTTGCCACTGGCCAAGGCTGGGCTGGTTAGAAATGTCTGTGATAACATATTTAAGAAGGCAAAAACTAGATGTAACTGCAGCCAGAGAAGAGTGAGACTATGAGAGAGGAACAACTCTGAAGACACCAAGATCAGTGAAGAAAGAGAGGGAGGGAGTGCTCCAGGTTCTGGAGCTGAGAAGGAGGGAGCGGTGGGGAGAAGGTGTTGTTAAGGTCTTGTTTTACTTCTCATTATCATTCTCTGATTTTGTTAGTAATAAAGTCAATTAATATCTGATATCAATTAATATTTGAGGTTTGCCCATGACAGTATTTGGTGAGTGATCTCTCCCCTGTCCAGCTGAGGAGGGGCGTGATAGAGTGGCTTTGGTGGGTGTCTGGCATCCAGCCAGGGTCAACCCACTACAATACCATTGTCCAAGGAGTTTAATATATGTGAGTAATAGTTATGAGAATACAGAATTTAAAGCATTAAATACAAAGCAAAGCTTGACGAAGAGAGCTTGAAGCACCAGGAAAAATTATGCTGAAATTCTTTCCAGTTTGCAGAGAAAACATCAGAGAGGAACATGGGCCCACAAAAAAACAAAACAAAACAAACAAACAAAAAAAACCAAACCAAAACAAAACCAACCAAACAAAACCGACTGTTTCTCTTTCCATATATAAATTCTTTGTCAAGCTTCAAAGTTTATCAGCACACAAAATAGAAATAATCTTTATGATAAAATCAGATGGGGAAAGGGAGAAAGAGAAATTCTCTTTGTGTATTAATGTCTGAAGTGCAAGCTCCAGATTAAACATTTACAGTCACTGACATTTATTCCCTTAGTGTCTTCAGTCTTTTAAAGATGTTACTATCTTCCTTTCCCATCCTTCTTCTCCCCTTGTCTCTGCCAGAGCTTACCTCCACAGGAGTGATGCACAATACTTTTTATCTCTTCACCAACATCTCTCAAATTCAGTTGCTTAGCTTTACATTGCAGAAAGGGCAAACTCCAAGAGAGCTGCAAGACGGCATGCTTCAGCAGCCAAGAAATGTCTGGGTGCCTAATTTTGCAAACTCTTCTGTGGAGAGAAAAACATTAAATAAAAAGTAAAAATGCGGTTGGGTGTGTTTGAGAACTTACACTGCTGTAGGAAGATTCATTGGAATATGTCTTCCAGTGCCTTAATTTCTCATTTTCTGGTTACACATGATTAATAACAGGCCTTGTTCTATCCACAGTCAAGTCTCTAGCAAAATTTTCACAAAAACCTAGTAGAAGTAAAATTATGCCATTGCTTCATTTAACGAAAAATTTGTATGAAATTAATACTTCCTTTCATATTTGAGCTACTCTTTACCACCTACATCTTTTAGTGAATTTATCCTTTTAAAAATGCAGTGCAATTTGGTGGTATGTTGTAAGATAATTCCTTTGAAGGGTTATTGACATTAGGTTTTGTGCACAACCACAAAGGAAACACTAAATGATGTTACTCTCCTGCTGCTCCATCTCTGCCGCTCTTATTATGGGAAATTGCATGGCAGTCTGAGATCTGAAGGCTTTGGTTACCTCTATTTCCATGTTGGCACTGCCAGATTGGGGTTTGACACCTCAATTAATATTTGCAAAAGTAATTATATATTTTCAGGGTTGACTTTTTTCTTATATATTGCAGGCTGAATTTGCTCATGGCACCATTTTGAGAAAGTACATTCAAATGGGAGATTCACAGATGTTATTTTTATTTCATGTTTTCTTTCTTCAGCATTATAAAGTGTCTGAACCTATTTTGTCTTAAATATGAACAAAAGAGCCTTTCTATACCAGAAATTATACTGTGCTAAAGCTTTCTTCCGTGCTCACTTTTGATAATTCAACATGGAATTTTAGGTAGGTCTCTCTCCTTCGCAACTGTGCTTTACACAGTGTGGTGCTGCCTCAAGGCACATAAATTAATGCAGAATGAGTTAGCACAGACATGAGAACTAATATATGATAAATTACACTGGGTTTTACTTCGAGGTAACATAGCAATAATGCTTCAGATAGTCAAGCCACCAGGGATGCTACTCATGACACAGCATTCTGATATAGGGATATATGTTTCGTTTCCTCAGATTAGATTCCCAGCCTTAGGGAAATAAATGAATGTTGTTAAAAGGATTAAAAAATATTGCAAATAGCTTTTGTTTTCTCAATGCTGTCTCAATCACTTTTGAAACAAATTAAAGAAATTTAATAAAGTAAGCTTGATACAAGTTTAAGTAGGACATACCTGGGAGTTCGTAAATGGCTATTGGTTTCAAGCAATGGAGGGATCTCTTTTAACAAACGTAAAACTGAACATAATGTGTTAGTCAAAAGCTGGGCTAAGAACACACAATGGGGATATCTCTAGGTTTTGTCAGATTTGTGTTCTCCTGCAATATTTATAATTGTTCCAGTGGAAGTAGAGTAAGACAAATGCTCTCCTCCTGAAAGTTTCACTTGGACATACCCTTAGAATGGATGGTGGACACCTCATTGTCTTCCACATTCCAGCATTAGGATGTACAAATACAAATGAACTGAAATTTATTTGTATTGCTTTCAGAAAGAATGGAAGCACAGCTACAACATATAGAGGCTTCTGTCTGTCTATTAACTAACTCAGAGAGGTAATTTAAGTATATCAGCTCTCTAAAATTGTCCTGACTGGATTAGTTCTTTTGGAACAAAAAAAATCAGAGTTAGAATGAAAACTACAGTCCTCCCACAACTAGAACATTAGCATTAAAAATCAGAAATTCTGGTCACTGAATCAAATATGTAATTTACCCTAGCCAGAATATAAAAGAAACATGTTAGAACAAATATTGCAACTTAAATTGCTTTGCTATATTTATTACCCACACACTTGTGCCTATAACTTTGGACTAGTAAAGAGTTTCTGAAAGAATAAAGTGGTAGTGATAATAATAAAAAAAATGGGTTTCAACTCAAGATAAGATATTCATTAATTTCTATTAGTTTAAAAAAGTGAGAGACTTTTTTCTGCTGTGTTTTTCAAATATATTTCAGAATTTTTCTCAAAGGCTTTTTTAGGCATTTTTTCACCAAATTTCAAATACACGTGTACACTAATGACATCTGTTTACCATGATAATAGATTTATTAATTTTCATATGTCAAAAATAACTGGAATGAGTAAATATCCTAATCTAATGTGTTCATATCTTTTATTGAAACTGGATTTCTTGAAAATTTTCTTCAGGAAGTCAGCTAACACTGAGGTTTTTCTCCTAAATAACTAGCAAAGCATTCCAGCAAAGGAGAATTCAGACTGCCAAATATAGGTAAGTAAGAAAGAGACATGGCTGTCAAAGTCCTTGGGGACAGTCTCAAATGGCAGCCCACATACTGCCCTTTGGGTTAGACTTCTTCCAGCCATAGAAAATAGTATTTATTTAAAGTAATTTTTTTTCATTTAAAACCCACTTCTAATGGACTGCATTTCATCTTTTCACTAGTCTCTATGAATGCAATGTATTATTTATGTATCATGTATTTTTATGTTTTGTTTTTAAAGCTAGGTTTAATTCATTCTCATCTCCTTGGGAAAAAAAAGGCTGTGTATACTGAGGTTTCTACTTTAAATATCCTGGAGGGTACAAGCATGCCCTTTTTCTTAGAGTGCCTGTACAGTGTTAATCATAGTTAATTCACTTAACAGGAACATGAATAGCCAAGTGTATTTTCTTCTTCAAAAATTCTACCATAGTCCCATTATTAATTAATGCAGTATTATCTGGTAATAGCTGTCACTTCCTTGACTGGACATCATATCACCTACCCTGGATTAGAATAATACAGCAATCTGTAATGAGAGTCATATCTGACAGAAAGAAGATGTGCTTGGCTATTTTTTTTCATACTCAGACTATTTTGAAGGATCCTTTGCCAAAATGTGATCTTCGAAAGAATTCAGAGAGTTTTTTGTTCAGAGCCAGAGAGTCGTTCGTTCCACAACAAAATTCATCTGCTAGTTTTAATTCCTGTGTATTTTTGTGATTTCAGCCTCTCTTCCTGTTTGAACCTCAGGCAAGTAACATCACTTGCAGTAGTCTTCAGCTGCATCGCCTTCAATCATGGGCACTTGTCACTAGCTGCACTGTCAGAAGTTTAATAAACAAGCTAAAGTCCTACAACAAAGAGCTTCTAGGTAACTCAGCAGAGAACAACCATAGCTGTAATTACAGCTAGAGAGATCACAAAAGGGTAAGGTAACCTCCTGCAGCATTTGACACAAGTTAAATTACAAACAGATGCTATGCTACTCCTTTGAATATTTGTAATGGTCAAACTAATATTCCATCCATTTTGCAAGAAATACTTTTCCCCCAATGGAGAGGGTAGTCTCCTAAAAATTCAGTTTCTTCCAAAAGGAAAGCCCCGTTCCACTCAAATTCAGACTGGACAGAGCAGTCAAAAATATACAGAGGCAGAACAATTGCTGGCAGTATTTTAAAGATAGTGTTGAATAAACTTAAGATACAAGATAAAACCCAAACATCCACACACAATCAAAGTCTGACTGTGTTTGACCTCTATTTCCTCATCCTAAACCAACTACCATCTCTTTTGAGATAAAGGGAACATTGGGAATGGGATAACAGGAACATTGGCAGATTACATGCTAGAAGCCTGGTGTTGATCTGAACACAGTAAATGGAGGAGGGAACCTGCCTGACACCTTTTTCTCCTTCTCTGAATCCCCAGATAAACCTCTGGGAGCCAGACTGTGGCCTGGGGCTGTGAGGAGCAGGAACAAACTGTCCTCTTCCTGAGAGTGGAAAAGGTGAACTGCTCAGCTGGTTGTATGGGGAAGAGCGAAATCTTGCTCTTTCCATTCATTTTGATGCTGTTTTGTATACCAACATTTGAATTTTAAAATGAAGTTTTCTAATTTGTACGTAAGCTCTGCACTGTGAATTACATGCAATGCTTGTAAGATTGTGATGGGATTCTTGACACTTTATGCAACTGAGAAATCCTGCAGGCCCTTTGAAGGAAGCTACATGAACCAACGGATTTGGCAAGGATAAAGGGCGAAGAGGCTGAGCAGATGTCATAAGGACAGAGATGTATATGCTTTCAAAATTCATTTCCACATAAATATGATCTAACAGATGCAAGAGCAGACTCTAATATACAGCTCTGCTCTCCAAGTAACCATCTCTGCCAGTGCACTAAAACTAGTCCTGCTGTGCATTGAGAATTATGTCAGTTCATGTTGGTGAAAAGTTTTATACTCTACAGCCTTGGCAAAACCAACACAATATAAGCCTGAATGAGCTGCTGTACCATTCCCTATCCTATATCAATAGAGGTGTTTAGTCTACTTAAGCATGTCAGTGCCAAATACACTAAGGTAATTGCATTGTGGACCTAACAAAAGGGCATCATTTCACTTGCAGCATTTTTGTGACAAGTGATAATGTGCAACATGGAAAGAAGCCAAGAGTTTCTAATAGCCAGGATTGAGTTTGCTGAGCTGCAATTGGGGGGGGGGGGGGGGGGGGGAAGGAAATCTGTGGTTGTAAACATTATTATTTTCTATGACAAAAGAAATGCATACTCTTAAATGTAGTTGGCCTTACTGAGGTTTTCATTGTGTTGACTACATGAGTAGGAAGTAAAGCTAGCAGAGGCAATAAGGGTCTCCTAATGAGCAGAATTTAAAAGTCAAATAGGATCTTCAGTTTTCTCAAACAAGTTTGAACTAATTCCCTCAGAGGGCCTGAAGACAAGCCACCACACTGGTCCCCAGGATTCCTTGGTGACAGAGGAGAGATCTACCCTGCTACATTATACAAGGCATTGTCTCCTCTGTTCCTGACTGGAGGTCACATGCTAAGGAGTTGGATGGGGGGCACCCC
This sequence comes from Coloeus monedula, assembly GCF_965178545.1. Lineage (NCBI taxonomy): Eukaryota > Metazoa > Chordata > Aves > Passeriformes > Corvidae > Coloeus > Coloeus monedula. The sequence goes on along the minus strand of NC_138785.1, from coordinate 25,638,755 downwards.
AGAGACCCCATTAGCCACTCACTAGACCCCAGAAATCTGCTGCATTGGCACACTGCTGACTCCCTCAGTAGAGCAGGCAATGTGCCAATCTGAAATTGTGCTGTCTCTGCACCAATTCTGCTTCTGCATAAGCTTCTGCAACAGTTGCATCCATGACACTGGAGAATAAATATAGAACTGGCTTTTAAAACTGAAATTCAACAGCCAAGCAGCTGATATCATTATTTATTGTGAGCAGAACCCCCAAGACTGATCTCCTTAAGTTTCTGCCAGGGAATTTAAATGCCACATGTAAAAATAAGTAATATTTTAGCTTTGCTGATTCTGGCCAGAACTGGTTGCCACTACAGTGAAATAGATCATTCTATCAGTTGTGTGAAACCTGTCAAAGCTCACAGTGAGGTGCAGAATTAATGATCTGACCACTTAAGGTCCAGCAGAGGCATTTCTGTATTCCAGAAAGGCTTTTAAATCATCAGATTCGACACAAGGACAATGAAATTCATGAAGAGCTGGTTGCTCTCTCCAATTTATCCCAAGTCCTTCACTGCCATTTTGAGGTAATATGAATCAGTGTTTCATATTTGTAACGTATCAGGGAGGTTTGATTTGACAGGACGCAAGATACACCTCTGCTACAATTACATACTCCATTCAGCAGTAGTCAAATGGTTGATTAGAATACAAAACTACTAAACTGTTTCTTTGCTGTTCGAATGTGTTTTATTGAATTTGCTATTAAGAACTTTTCTGAGGGCCCATTGACAATGAGAGTCTCTGTTAGCTCCCAGAGACTGAACAATTTTCTAATATCTGGTAATAAAAGCTATTTTCTAAACCTTTGTTGCGACTTCCCTTTTCCATCTCTGGTGGAAATAAAGGATCAGCTACTTCTCAGAGTACCTACCATGTCTATCTCAGGCAGCTCTGGAGTTCATATCCCTGAAGGGAAATGTTTTACTTGAGCTAAACATCTAGGGATGACCACTTCTTGTACACAAACCACTAGCAGGCTTTTTCCATACTGCACATCTACTCCTTCACTTATAATACTTAATTAATAACTATGGCTATTACTTTTTATTGTATGCCCTTGCTGCTATGGTAATGGTATTCAGTGGATGCCAGAATCCCATTATGGTTACTTCCATTTTATTTTTCGAGAGCCTCTGATGCTTTGGGAGGGTATTTTTTATGAAGGTATGATCACTTTATGTAAATGTATGCTGAGTTACACAATACATGATGTCAGGTAAAGAATAGCACAGAGAGAAAGAAACAAGAATAGTTACTATTATACAATACCTGTCTGCTCCAGCTGACATCTGGACAATCAAGAAGGAATGATTTTCCCCATAGGCAATAGCAATTTTGCCCGTGATAATGTAATCTCCAGAGGATAGGGATAAGGTTAACCCAACTCCACATGTAACATCCAGGAGAACAGAAGTAACTTTGAAGAAGGCCCTAAGCTTAAATTTTAATTTTTTTTGTTTAACTTGACTGAAAATGAGGTTGTACCCCAAAGGACACAAAATATGCTACAGGACACAATTAAAGAGGAAACGTGCTGAGAGTCATACACACGGATTTCTAATGTCAAATTCTTGAACACAAAACTCAACCTTCTGGAAAGAGGAGAATTAAATTTATAACAAGAAATTTTTCTTAAGTTCTTTTCTGAAGATCCTTTAACTAGCTAGCCTGTTTATTATGCTTTTGGACTTGTAGTACCTTGGCTAATGGAGCTTTAAGCTCACTTTTCTTCTGATCATTTAGCTTTTACTAAATTGTTTGAGGTTTTATATGCTGATTGGGGAAGGAGAACAGGATAAATGAAAACAAAAGTACAAATGTAAAGACAGAAAACTGCAAGAAGAAGCTTGCATGATGGAGCACCACCACGGCTTTCTGCATCTGTATTACAGAGATAATTGTGTGGATCAGAAATCCTTTGAACACCTGTGTACCCATCAGGTTTTGAAAGCTGATAATGGCTATATTTTGTGATCTTTAGAAACAATAAAATGCTTTGTAGAATTCACAGAAAACTTTTTGTTATTTTGTTGTGTTGTATCTGAACTAAAAGAAAACCTACGAATAAAAGGCAAACAACCACGTACAAAATTGTGATTCCAGGATTGCCATTGAGATTAAATTCCATGAGGCAATAGCTGTCTACTCAGAACACAGCTTCTAGTCCTGCAAAATCTTCAAGATGAAAGCATTTCAAATGAAGTCAATTTACCTGTCTAGCATTTTATGCACAAGGCTCAAGTAAGCAACAGAATTCTTGTGTTCATTGTGTGTTTCAAAAAAATTACTGTAGATAAATAAAATCAAATATTTTTAAATATGGTGAAAGCTCATCTAAGCTTTATTTTATTAAAATATGGTTGGTTTTGACTCCTTCTCTTTGAGTATAAAACCAAACCATCAAAATATATATGGAAATGAAAGTTCTATCAGAAAAGAGTTTTAGGATTGATGACTAGGATTGGCTAGTTAGCAACTTAAATACATCTAAAGGGAGACGGACTTAAGATCCATGAAAGCCCATCTACTACCACAGAAAAGCATTTCTACAATCAGCCAAAACATGTAAACAAAAAACTGATCTGGCAAACCCAGTTACCTGTTTCTAACAGAGTGTGTTGGAAACACAAAGTTGTTGTTGTCTGTCATTCTGCATAAATTTTATGCAAATATCATAGAATATTTAAATAAAAAAATTCAAAAGGACCCTACAGTAGAAACATTCCTCTGAAAACTTATTCCACCATCCACTGTACAGGGGCAGTAAGAAGGAAAGAAAGCTGAAACTGGAAAACTATCCAGTAATGGAGGTAAGGGGATGAAACAACACAGAGGAGAAAAAAATTGTAGTTCCCTGTTCCTACCCTGATATTGTAAAACTCTGGTCAGGAGCAATATTTGGAATAAAGTCACAGAAGCCATTAGGCAGCCTCACAAATCCTAGCTGGGATGCTAGGGCAGCTGAAAGAAATCTTCTCTGGTAAGTATGATATTGACTTTGTTTTTAACTTTTTGCACTATTTTTTTCTACTATGAAAGCCTATGTTGTACATACCATTTTAATTTAAATCTGGCTTAGACTTGAAGTTGCTGATCTAATTCAACAAAGCCATTTATCTTAGAAGCAGACTGAAAAAAGATATTATTGGAACAGGATTCTAAAGAGTTACAGAGTAAGTCTCTGCTGAAACTGCACAAGATGACACGAGAGCTGATAGTCAGAAGTTCAGGAAAATGTGGGCTCTCAATAGTCAGGAAAGCTCTCTGGCATCATGACAAGACAGAAGGTCCTTACAGATTTCATAGCAAAGGTGCTTGGACAGGCCTACAGCTGTTGCAAATATTGCTTTAATAAAATGAGCCAAGACGCTCCATCACTGAAGACTCTGTGCCAACTTCTTCAAAATCTTAAATTCAAAATACTACTTTTCTTGGCATAAGCACAAAAACTGGCAGAACAAGAAGAAAAATTGCTAAATAGTTTTTAAAAAATCTACTAGTACCCCTCAAATTAAATATCATAATTCATCTGGGAAAATTATGTGTAACTCCAGACATCCCCAAAGGACTGTTAATTTCTGAGAGATTCAAGATGAGACCCTGGCTCAAAACTATAAACCAGATGCAAAATTATTTTTGAATGTTCATGTTCCCTTTTGCAGAGTTTGCTTTCTAATAAATACTCTAGTAAATACTGTAAATAAATAAATTAGTTATTTACAATAAATAAATAATGACATCCAGAGTCACACCTAGTTAGGGATATGCACTCACCATTAGTACAGGAGATATATGTAACTAGTTTAATTCCCCTTGTCCATTTAAAGACCACCTACTTGAACAAACAGATATAAATATTCATTAATTGTTTATAGGTCTCATTTTCTGAGATGGGCCTTTAGTTGCCAACAAGGTCACTCAGCTTTCTTGACTATTATTAGTTAGTTTTTTATCTTCAATATGGTCTCCCTTATTAACCAATCTATTAATCTAACTGTCCTTTTCAGATAATGTACTACCTTCATACCCATTTCCCTTACCAGCAAAATTAATTTTGTTCCATTGAAGCAACCACATAAATCTTACACTGTAATGTGAGATAAGATAAAAAAATGCAGCCATGAAAATTTAGGTATGGACTTATTTCTGATAATGTGACACATGATTTTGAGGAAATTTGGAAGCCATGACTGCATCTGTGCAGTAGGTCTGCAGCTCAAAGTTGCTGGTGCTGGCAATCTGACACCAGCATTGTAACAATAACCCTGATTTTAATGCATGTTAGTGGTCAGAGTGCATCCTTTCAGTTTCTATTCAACAGGAGGTAATCTATCTCATATTCTCCAAAATCATTCCACAGTGTGAACCAAAGATGAATAAATAGGGATGATCAGGAGATTCCTGTCTCTCTCCCTTCTGGTGCAGATGCATCCTGACTTGCAGGAACTTTGCAGAGTTCTCTCAATTCTTTACTTAAAATTACAAAATAGCCATTTCAGTGTTACCAAAAGAACAACAGTTCTGTTCAGCCTCATAGGTGGGAAGGAAATTGCCACTGGTGTTTTGGAGCAATGGAATAATGGGGTGATTATACTGCTAGTGGAAGCAGAGATTTTGCAGAGGGTGCAAAGACAAGAGACCAGACGAGTTCAGTAGATCTCTGCGTACTTGCAAGTTAGCTGTTAAGAGAGAAGTTTATATTTGAAAAACAAGGTATTCAGAAAGTGACATTGACATTTGTTGGCTGCAATGCTAACAGAGGAGCTACCTGCAAGCTAATCACCACATGGGATAATAGATCACTGTGAAGCTGAGCTGTGATACTTTTAAATGACCTCACAAAGCTGAGATTCACTTGCTTGTAGTTACAACACACAGCACAAAGACTGTTAGACTAAAGCAGTTACTCTGTCTCCTTGTGGAATCATGATTATTTGATAGACTGGTTTATTTGACATGAGTGGTTTTCAATTAAAAGAAACAATCACATTGACTGGCATTAATTGCTCTTATGTTCTTCAGCTAATAATCTTCACATCCCACAGCAGCCTTTCTGATTATTTTGCTTGACCTTGATATCAAACTAAGCATCCTACAGCTCCTCAGGTCATCCTTTTGCATTCCTAGCCACCATTGCAGCTTTTCCAACTTCTACTTAACAGCAATTTTGTCATATTACAAAGTATATTAAATGCTGGCTTCAGCAGTTCAAAGGGTTCACCATCAAGCTGCAGTAATATTTTTCACTAGTGACTTTCCCATAGGCAAGCAGTGCTGAATATGCAGAATAAACTGCATATATGAAGTCTGGAACATGAAGTGGAAAAGGACAAAGTGACCAGGTTAGTCCCCAAAAATTTAGGTTGAGACAGACAAGAGAATAATAGCTGCTTTTACAAAACTTCACTTCTTTTTCTAAGCACACTGGAAAATTGAAGTCAATAAAGCTTTAAAATACTTTGACAAATACTTTGGCAAATCTGTTTGTGAAAGATGGAATATTTGTCTGCACATTATATAAATATCCATTGTGGTCCACTTTAGTATCTGAATTAAAACAAGAAGGAAAAATCCTAAATATTCTTCATCTGCCTAAGTGGAAAGATTTTCTAATGGATTATGCACAATACAAATTTCACTTCTGAAACTTTTAACATAAACTCTTTTAAACTCTTTTTAGAGATGTCTACTTTATAGACATCTTTATAGAGACAAAGATTTTAAAGAGTTTAAAAAAATTGCCTTCTAGCAAAAATAAGAAAAATGTCAGTACATGTGGCTTTATTTAAGAGAAAGCAAGGGTTTCTAAATGTTTTCTGGAGGCATTTCAAAGTTATTTTCCAAATATGCAAAAGAGATACTCATGTGTAAATTGTTAGCAGTGTAAGACACATTGCTACAACAGCAGGGATACTTGATACCGTGGAATTCGCACATCAGTGAATTACATTACAAGTGTAGGAAGAAAGTGGAGCTTTGAAATCCTGAGGGCAAAGGCCCTTTATATTGACTTGTGATTTTAAGCAGCTTTGTTTTCAAAAGGGAAACATTCCATAAGTGCTGATAAAGAGTGAGAAGGCTTCTATAACTGGACAGTATGCACAGTAAAGATATATCTCAACCATTCTTTTAAAATGCATGTACCTTTTTGTCATTTTTTTTTCCTTTTACATTGATAGCCATCCACAGTGACTCAAGGTTGCTTTACCTCAAAGTACAGATTCTGAAAATTTGCGAGGAAAACTCAACGAGAAGCCCCCATCACTGTTTCTTATAATCCATCCAGTGGATACTTTCAGATGTTTTTTCTTTTGCAGAAGAATGAGCACCCTGAATTTCCTTTTCCAAGCAGCTGATTAGAGCCAAGCACTCAGCCTGGACCAGCAGGTGAACAGAGGGTGAAGGATGTTAAACACATAGCTAGTTTGCCTGTCCTTTTGCTGCTGCTCTGGGATCTAAAGAGCCATTGCTGTCACAAAAGTGTCTGCACGGGACACCCTTACGCAAGGATGAATTTTATTTGGTCCTAAATAGACTTTAAAGGCAGTGAAATGCATGTCACTGATCTGCACCCTGGGAATCTGTCCAGTAAAGACAGGCTGCCTATTTATTAGGCGCTGATTATGTGTCACACACATAGTCACCCAACCTTCAATTATATTAAATAACCTAAAAACAGAGTCTAGTATGGTTCATCTGACTTAGCCTAGGAAGATAAGGATACAAAAGCTTGAATCAGATATAGCCACTCCTTTTAAGGGAATGGAGCACATGCTATAAGAATATTTTAAGTAATCATGCTCAAGGAGCTACTTGACTGGCAAATACTTCTCAAAGAGAAGGATTATTTTTCCCTATATTCTGGTCAGAGTAATGGTTTTATATAATGCCTTTTATTTATACAGATTTTCACACATTTTTCAATTAGTTTTTAAAGGCTCCAAACTGAAATCAAGGTGACAATAATTCCTCCCTCTTTTAAAGAGCCAAAGAGCATGTTCTCCCCTCGTCCTGTCCTCATCCTCCTAAGGCAGGCAGGTGTCCAGTGTCACAGGGCAGAGTTCCCAAATTCACTTTCATTTGAAAATTTTTTCCACCAAAAAATTATGTTTCCAGCCTTCACCTAAAGATGATGTTGATTCAGTGTAGTGTCCTGCAATTGTTACTTCATCCAGCTACTTCCAGCACTCCAAAAACCAAATCTGTTTCCAGAGCAGCTTGTGAAAATACCTACTTGGGACACGGCAATCATACTTTTCAGAAAGGATTAGACATCTTTATGGATTGTTATTGTGTTTCCAATTAAATCACAGGGGTTTTTATCTCTTACACTGGAATGTCCTTGTGCTATGCTAACTGGCATTAACAGCTGAACTGTGTCCACTTGTCCATATAAAAAGAAATAAAGTCTGAGCACTTGGCTGTTCTGTATCATTTGAACAGCACTTTGCTGCCTTGTCATTACAGACAAAACCATTACAAGGACTCTTTTAATGTAACAATAAAATTGTTTCCACTAACAGAATGAGTCAGAAGTCCCTGTTTGATAACGTACCAGCAGATACCAGTTCTTAGTGGCAGGATAAGGTCCATGACAGGCATGCATGGACACATCTTCTTTCAATATTAATGGATGTCATGGGGCAAAGTGCCTGAAGAGCATCATTAAAATTTTCCCTTGAGAACAGTTCAAATAATGCTTAAGAAGCCTTGATATGGCAGCCACCTGAAACGACTTTAGCTTCAGAAGCTTTTCTTTCTGGGTTGTTTTGGGGTGCTCAGCATGTATCAGAGATACTTCATGCCATTCCAGCTTGCACTCTTAATAGGCCATTTTTTTTTTCCTTTGATAATTTTGCTTACACATGTAAGAAAACAGTAGGAACTGTGTCAGAACATTACTCCTACAAAGTGCCTGGCATAGAAAGGATAATTATGAACAAATCAGAATTCAGGTCTAGTAAATTTTTCTTTAATTTAGTAGTACTTTAAACAACTGCAAACACCTTCTAGTGAGGAACTCTCGTAAGGCGCTGCCCCAATATGTGATTGAAATGCAAAGTTCCGCTGAGCAGTCTCTTGATTTTGGACCTACTTAGACTCCCTGGCAGTAACTATGCACTGCTGTAAAGCCATTTTTTAAAATTCACTGCTGTTTCTTCAGTAATTTTGCAATCTTGGACTACCATTATTTTATCTTAGGTGTGGATTATACTTGAACAATTGCCAGATGCTCTTCAACATTTGATTTATTGTAGCTGATACAGGGGTTTCTACTGTTCATGCAGAGGACAGAAATCCTCCTCAGTAGCATCTAAGACCTCACCTTTGTGATTCTTGCTGTGTTATTTATTCATGCCTCACTATGCCCCTGTGGAAATCATTCTCAGGTTAATCCTGACCCTAAAAGTATGGCAAAATGAAACAGCAGTACAGAGTTTAAGGAAGGGGTAATATAGCTACAGGTTTTTTCCCAGAAAACAGCAATAGAATAGTTTGTCTATCTTCGAGTTTTCACCAAACTTCCCATGATTTTTATCAGCTATGCTGTTTTCACAAATGAAACCACAGGCTAGGGCTGTATTGCTAAAAAGCATTATTGGACTTTCATATTTTAACTGTTGTTTTCCCACTTTCCATTCATGAAAATTGGTTAAGACACTGGAGGCATCTAATGGTAAGACTGGAAAATTGGGAGGTTTGATATACAGTATTTGTCCAGACACATTAGTTTCTTACTTAGACTGTGTTAATTATTTTTTTTCTGGAAACATCTCATGGTTTTGTGAAATGAGCTGAAGAGAATTGGAAATCCATGGAAACGTTTTAATTCAGAGTCACACTGCCCTTAGAAGGACTCATACAGGTACATCAGGTAGTGTCCCTGATACAGACTGACTTTGTTCAAATTGAAGTGCAACATTTCCAAGATTGGCTTATAAAATAACAGTCACGCTAGAATTAAAAAACAGATAGATTTGTTAATTTAATATTTTCCATAGCTTCCTCTGTCACCTGATCTTTGACCTGAGTAAATGTGTGTTCAACCAAATGTTACAAAGTAACATTTTTCAATAGGATTAGCTAAACCTGGAATGTGTGAGCAGGTACATTAATGATCTTTAGGAAAACAAACCCATTTAATTCAGAATACCCACTTACCATGTTTTACATGATTTTCAGCCGAGATGTCACTGGGACTGTCTTTAAATCAAACCAAGCTAACAAGAGGAAAGGAAGTAAGTAATAGAAGACATTCAGCAATTATCACACTTTTAACAGCCTTGGGGAATTAAGACCATAAATTCTGCACACTGCAAAAATATCACACTGATATATGTTGTGCAGTTCCTTATTAAATAATTACCAAGCTATATCAGACCTTATTTCTTAAAAGGATAATTATATTTCTCAGAAAACATAGCAATACACTTCGGCCATTAGCATCACAGATGGCCAGTGCTTCCCTTGTTCAGCAGCTTCAGTGGAAGCTGTGCTGAGGAGGGGTGGGCTCCATGTCAGGAATATTTATGTAGAGTGTTTAAGCATTGCACAGCCCTTCTACTGCAAGCTTCTCTGGCAGTGTTTCAGCATTAATCAACAGTACTTATACCAGAATGGAAAATTCAAAAGTAAAATGCCTTGTTAATACAGATCATCAAACGGAAAAGAAAAAACAACCCCTACAAAGAAATCAAGATCTTCAGAAAGAAAAATGAGAGTGAAGGTTGTCATTTTCTTTCCCTTGAAATGATACTATAAATGATGGTTAAATTAGATTAGATGGATCTCAGTCCATCATTACAAGAAAAATAATATTCCACTTAAAATACAACATATTTTGACTGTTCAGCACAGTAGTTTTTAAAAAGAACAATGAATACACAGCTTATTGATGCTATTGCACATAGATATGCAAAATTGTCTTCATATTATAAAAGCAATATCTACCCTAAAGAGATTTTCTTTCTTGTTCACTTACAGAAGACCAGAACTGCACTCAAAATTATTTGTCTACAGAGTACAAAACAATATAGCATATTTGACTGCTGAGATTAGCATCATTTTTTCATATTTTTCTGTTCTTGTTGTCATTTCAAGAGGTATATATGCAGGTGGCCAAAAATTCCCAGTACGGATGAACAGTTCACAAATGAAGAATCTCAAAAAACTTCTCATTCAAACATACTCACAAGATGATAAGGGGAAACAGAAGAGTAATTTGGTGGGAAAAAAATATAAGTGTAATAGCCTTTTACAGTAGTAGAGGAAAGATGTGCTAATCATTTTTCAGACTACTCAAGGGAGAATGCTTTCTGACAGTCCCAGGCTATGCTGCTTCACCAGACTCCTGTTTGTGCCAGAATGAGGGATAAAACCTAGCATTTTCCATTTATAACTTTCCTACAACAGTTCTGATTTCCCATTAGATCATTATAGTGAATAATATTTTTGATCCAGATATACTTTCTTAGAAATTAAAATCACTTATTTCCCCTACAGAATTGTTTGTTCTTAACCTGCCCAAGTGTGAAGCTTACTTAGATGTCATCTTCAGTTCAGTACATGATCCTGCAGAGTTTATGGCATTTGTGCTTTTAAGTAAAACATCCTTAGTTTAGGGAATTTGTCTTGAAAACTGAATGAATTGTGATCTGAATATAACTTTGATTTAAAATTTTGATGTCTAAAACCTGTTTACATCCACAGTTTTCTTCCTGATTCATCTCAGTTCAGCACTAAATAAGGCAAGTTCAGGACAGGGACAGATTCCATGCTTATTTTTTACATTAAACAAGGAATGTTGTAGGGTAGTTTTCTTTAGTAAATAAACATAGGGAAAGAGCAGCCATTTGGCTTAGAAGCTGATATTATTAATTAATTCTGAAGAAATCCAGCAAAAGGATAGAAGTGCTCTGAGCAGAATAGGCATGATTTTATGACATATTACCTGTAACCCCTTGCCCACCTTCATCCTCTGGAATTTGATCTGGTGCATAGAGAGGATGCAAAACTTCTCTGCATTCCAAGGAAAGCACTTCAGATGAGAAATGCTGCTCCCACCATAGTAGACACTATGGGACCAAATGATTTCAGCTACAGTTTGGGGGCACAGATCTCAACTGGACAGAGATACCTCCTTTGCTGTCTGGTTTCTGACACCCAAGCTACAGAAAGTGCACGTGACTGTCATGTTTCTATCCATTTCCTTGTGGTTAGCTCTCACTTCAGACACCAGGCCTGTGGTGCTGACTATGTGCATTGCAAGCTGGTGCTTGTTTAAAGGCATGCCTAACTTAGGTTAAATGTGTAGCTTGAATTAAGGCATGATTTATGCACTTCTGCCTACTGTACAGGTAATACAAAAAGAAGGATTGCATCAATCTGCTTGAAATGCAGCTGCTACATGGTGTCATGGAAATACGTGTTAAAAGCTTTTGATTCACTTTCTTTTAAACAGTCTCAGTTTCAAGGCCTATAACTAATAGGACCACCACGAGACAAGCTTCTCAAACACAATACTATTTTGGAAACTATGGTTGCAACTGCTCACAAGTAAAAGCTTGCAGAAGTTCCCGATTGCTAAAAGCCTTAAATAGAGTGGGACTATCAACTGGTTCCATGTGTTCCTCCCAGACACATCAGCTTTTATGAAGACTTTTTCCCAACTAGAAGAAATCTGTTTTTGGAAGGACCTGATAGGTTACTAGATTTTTCAAAAACTAGCTGAATTTACGTTCCAGATTGGCTGAAATCATAAACTATTTAGATTATTTCATTACTAACTATTCTGTCCCAGCTGTAGTTGGCTTCAGCTGAATACACTGAGGTTGGAAGATTGATCTAACCATTCAAAGCTGTTCACACTTTGATATAGCACATATAAGGCTGGTGGGGCTTCCAAGCAGTTTAGTGATTAACAAAAGTTAATAATGTGAATTGTTAAAAAATTAGAAAGGCAATGATGATGTGCTGGTTTGAAAGTTATGGGAAATTGCCTCCAGGGATATGTTCACATTATACTTTATCTATTCTCTTTCCAACACTGACCTAGAAAACTAAGGTTCTTGTGCAATTACAGTTTCAGGAGGTGAGGCTTTTGAGAAAACTCTAAATTTTGCAACACTAGTCATGCTGAGGTAAAGACCTACTTGACTCCAGTTAAGTATCATTGCTCCTGAGTACAAAGTAGAACATGAAACAGCAACTTTTTGATTTTACCCAAACCCTTAGCTTCCATTATTTAAAATGTTGCCTGCAAAACCATCCAGCAGAGTTTGCAGAAAGATTGAATGCATTTTTAGTGTGACTTGTAACTTGCATTTGTGATACAGAAATGGTAGTAATATATGGCATCCTGAAAGGAAGAGAGGACTTCACTTGTACAATTTTCTACTTGTATGAGAATGCTCAGCTTTCAGTGGTCCTCCAGAATCTCACATTAAAATTTCCTTTTTAGCCACAATAAATGATATGCTTTTACACAGCCTGGAAAGATTCTTTAGTTTGAAAGCTGCTGTGGAAATTTGCCCCATTCAGGGGTCAAAGGGAATGGAAAAATCCATTTGAGGTTCGCAGCCTCTGGGTGCTGGCTCAAGTGGATGCAGAGGCTGCTACATGATTGACCAGACTGTGCACTGTCACTCAAGTGTTGCCAGCTTAGCCTTTAATAAGGTAGCTTTTAAACAGTTGTCTAAAGCTTAGATACCATGTTGATCTTTTGGCATAGAATGGGTATCAAATAATTTTAAATAGAAAAATAATTTTAAAGCTTTTCTCACTAAGCATCAGACTTGAAAATCTGTACAGTGCATTTTTAATAGAAGCTAGATTTGGGTTAACTGGTTTTAGTTACTAAAGTATGAAGGCTGCCACATGGGGAAACATCTCCAGCAATTATCATGATGCACACAGAAATGTCAGACTACTTAAGCTGTTTGCCTCATAGTTTCACAACATTTAAGGCCGGGGAAAAAATCTAACTCATCTTATTCAACATGTACTTCATAGGTCATTGTATTTCACTGAAACCAATTTTGCTAATTTTCTTTAAACTACCACTTTTCAATCCTCCAAAAATTTTAAATGACAGTTGAAATGTTAAAAAACACAGTGTTTCATGAACATAGCTTGATCAGAAAAACACCAGGCCAGCTCAAAGCACAGCTTATCGACCACTGACAACCCACTTTTACTTCTGATTAAGCCCTACTTCTTGAGAGAAAGGTAAAGAACATTTAGGCAATTGCACAGCATCCTGCATGACCCAGGCAGGCAACCCACTGCAGCACAAGTCTTCCATGCTGTCACAGACACCAGCAATTTGTACAAGTGTCTTTTGATAGAGCTTCTAAAGCTTTAGTGAGGTAATGACAATTAAAATAGAGAAAAGCAAGTTGGGGACACGATCCTAGAAGCTGTGCAAATTCCTGATCAAAAATGTGACATTAAAGTATACAAAATAATAATATATCTCTGGATATACCCTGATGTGAAGCCTATTTTTGCACACTTTGGTCAATTGGGAAAGAAATAAACTCCATATTTTTTCATATTTGTCAAATTTCACAGCTGCAACCAGGTCATTCTGCAGAGAAACAAAACCTGATCTTTTTCTGGCAGTTAGTGACAATTTCCTTCTGTGCTGCGGACTGGAGAAGTTTGAGTGTTGCTGAGCATCAGATGGTAGCTGCATTCCTTCAGGGCTGTATCTAAGCTAAGAGGACAGCTCTCCCTTGCTTACCATTATGCCACAGTTAATGTGGGAGAAGGTTTCTGGTTTTCGAATCCAAAGTGAAAGGATAGGGGTAGAGAGAGAAGCAAAGATCAGGATCAGCAAGAAGGGCTTCTTGTAGCTGTCACTGTGCTCTGCAGAAAGAAACCACATTGTCATTTTTCTGCTGGTTTGTTGCATATTCTAATTTTATTCTTTACTGTTTTCATTGTCATACAAAGAATTTTGCTGTTTTCAGTGTGTTTTTCTCTATATTTCTCTGCATATGTATAATATAGCTGAAAATATAGCAACAGTCTTTCAGTTTCCTTTTTGTCAGAAAAAACTTACTTATTAACAACTTTTACTTCCTTATAATGTCATTTTCTAAAAAATACAAAAAAGACCTGATATATCATAGAGGACCACTCCATTAATACTAATTGGTTTTAAATGACTAGTCTGTTTTAAAGGTTATGCAATTATTAGAATGCTACTTCATTCTCTTGAACTAGAGAGGGAAGACATTTTAACCATGGATAAAATTCAAAACTGGCAAATTCAGCCCAGTAAGTTACTGCTGTATGGTTCAATAATTTATGAAACATAAGGAGCATAAAGAAGTGTTGCCAGACTGCCCAATTTTTCAGTCTGCATTTTGTGTTATGCTATAGAAATTGCAGTCTATCCAATTTCTGATTAGGATAACTTGCTATCATTCCCTATGCCACGTATAGAGCTTTTTCAGAATTAATAATTAGTAGTTCACTTACATATATTACTTTCTGTATCAGAGTGAGCTAAATGAGTTGACGGACTTTTTTTTTTCCTGGAATAGGCTGAGGCAAAAATTCATTGCCTCAAATAAGCAATTTCCTTGTTCACAGTTACACAGCATAGCCACGCCATTGCAACGACTTTAATGTGGCCATTACAGGGCATTTCAGTAGCAGGGCACAAAACCATATTTTTGCACAAGTGTCAACAGTGCTGAAAAATTTATCAGTCTCTCCTTGTTAGTAAGCATGAGATGGCGCAAACCTTTGCAAGATCTTGCCTGAATCACAGATTTTCATAAGTCATTCTATCGTCAGAGGAATGGTTAAGCAGCCCTTGCAACACAATACTTGTTTACTTGCATAAGAAAACAGCTAAACAAAATCTGAATAAAATGTGATCTCTTCCAAACATGCAGTTTAGCTGCCTTAATAGCTGTCGAAAATTCTACCTGAAAAATATGAGGCATTTGAATAGCCTTCTGGAGCCTATTCTGCCTGCAGCTCTACTATTGGTGGTGCATGCACAAGATGCATTGTGTGCCACATTAGCAGCAACTTTACATCTCAGATTCAGACACCAATCTTGCCAAATCAGCTTCAGCTTCCTCTTCCTAAGAATGAACAGTATATGCTATATCTGAAGCAAATCTTAGTAGTGTTCTTATGGCTGAGCAAGTATCAAACAACATAATGTCTCTTGAAAAATTAAACAAATAAAGCTATGTTTAGGTATCTTATGAAACAATGATATTTTTCTCTCCTAATCTTTAATGTATTTTACCATACATTAAGTACTGTGTCCAGTCCCAGGCCCCCCACTTCAAGAAGGATGCTGAGGTGCTAGAGCATGTCCAGAGAAGGGCAGTGGAGTTGGTGAAGTGTCTAGAGAGTAAATCTTTTGAGAAGCAGCTGAAGGATCTGGAGTTGTTTAGCCTGGAGTAAACGAGACTTAAGGAGGACCATATCACTCTCTACAACTGCCTGAAATGAGGTTGTAGCCTGGTGAGGCTCAGCCTCTTCTCTCAGGCAACCAGGGTCAGGATGAGAGGACACAGCCTCAAGCTGCCCAAGGGGAAGTTTAGGTTGGACACCAGGAAGAATTTTTTCACTGAAGAGATGGTAAGGCATTGGAATGGGCCGTCCACGGAGGTGGTGGAGTCATCATCCTTGGAAGTGTTCAGGAAACAAGTTGACATGGCACTTAGTGCTCTGATTTAGTTGACATGATGGTGTTGAGTCAAAATGTGGATTTGATGGCCTAGGAGGTCTTTTCCAACCTTAATGATTCTGTGTTCCTATGAAATATTTCAATTCATCATTGTACCTCAAAAGAAAGAGTGTGTGTCATATTCCAGTGACCCCCACATGTTTTGGCAGTCCTCATGTAAAGCTCTTGTAGAAGCATGGCTACATAAGACATTGCAGCTCCCTTCATGGATCAGAGTCTGTTTTATGCCTAGCACAAGAGAGAGTTCATTAGCTCTGCTGACAGTACACTGGAAATACAGAAGCTTGCACTACCTAAACCACTTACCATACCAAAGCTGGTTTTGGTTGGCCAGAGAAATGTTTAACTTGTTTTTAAAAACACTTCCTACAAGGCAATTTCCATTTACTGCATTCCCACAGAAAACAGTTCTGTTTCATGCCCACCAGAGAAAGTTTACAATGACCTAACATCCAATGGAACAAAATTTCTCCTTGTCCTTTGGGCTAGGCAGGACATGTGCAGCAGTTCCCAAATTCCTGAAACACATCCCAGGGCCCAAAAATATCCAAACAGAACACTGCTGCTTGACTTTGAAGCCCTGAGGTAGTACATACCTCAAGCAGATCCATTTTCATTTGGCTGCATCTGAAACCTGACAGGCTTAAATGCTCCTTCCTTTGGCAAAGTACAGGGTTCCTGAGGACAAGATTGCAAAACAGAAAAATAAGACAATCAAATTAAATTCTAGATAATACTTACAAGAATTAATTAACCTATTTGATTTTCTGTGTTTCCCAGTCAACTGCAACTTCAATGGCTGACAAATCTGCCACATCCTTTTTTTCCTTTAAGGTTCTCTCCACGTCCCTTCAGTACTTTCTCCCCATAATTTACATAGAACTCCTCTTTGTCATGTTGTGGCATTTTAAAGGCTGCTACAATATTTTGCAAGTCATACATCAAAAGAAGCCTTTGCTGTTTATACACTTTAGAAATGTTGCAGCCTATTAGCACACTTTTAGTTCCCATTCGGGAGGCCACATGTGACAGCTGAACTGCACAGATGGAGATATGTCATAGTCCTTTGTTTAAATCACCTCTCCTCCTTTCGACCCGGTTGTGTCTCATGCTTTCCCACTAAAAGCTGTGGCTTTTTGACAGCAAAGATGTTGTGAATCACTAGCACAAGGTAGTGGAAAAAAATGGGACAAGCTAGAGCCCAGAGGTCTACTCTGTTGTAGCCTAGAGCAACAACAGAAGCATACCAAAAATAAGAGGGTTTCTCTCTTACAGAACGGGTTGATATCTCTAGTGAGACATCAGACTGAGCAGGAGAACCGTCTAGGGAGGACAGGCAAGGTACCTAACCTGATGAGGTTGACTGCATCCAGAAACTACAGCCCAAACATCCTCTGAAGTAAAAAATTCAATTAACTGCTTGCTGTCCTCACCCTTGTGTACCTATTCAGCTGTGCATCTGCTCTGTGCACTTGCTCTTTCTGAACACAGGTGGAGTGGATTGACACCATAAGACAGTCTGCTTTTAATAAGACACTTCTGTTGTTGTAATGCAAAAATCCATTTCAATATTTGCAAGTGCATTGCAAAGCTGAGGGGTTCAGAAAAACATCTGAAAAAAAAAAAAACCCAAGAAAATAAATAATTGAGCCTCACAATTGTTTATTTTAAAATCAGGCGAGGTATAAAAGAATTAATGCTACCTTTTTTTATTTGAAGTTGTGTTTAAATTTAGCCATGTATTGTGTTGTTACATAATACAAACAGCTGTAAAACTTTGTAAAAAAAAAGAAATTAGGATCTTTACTTTTGTCCAAGTTTGTGCTAAGAGATTCAGACTTTGTCCTACTTATAAAGCCACTTCAGATAAGGGTAGCCTACTTGCATCTTATTACTTTTCCAGAATAGAACAAAGCAAAAAAAAAAAAAAATCTTAAAAGAAAATGGACCGAGTGGGAAAAGGGAATCTCTTTCCTAGAAAATTATTCCAGGTGCAGCCAGCACAAAAACCCACACAAACAAGAAATATAAGCCTTCACTAAAATAACTATGGAATGTTATCTGGATTCTAGGATCTCTGCAGGTCCTCCGTTTCTTCTCTCACTCCACTAGTTTATCTGTGCTAGGCCTAGGGAAACAAACAAACAAAATCTGATAAAACATTGTTAAAAATAGAAACTTCAGAAACTGTAAATTCGCATGGGAAATACCTGAAAGCTGACAGTCTGGAATTATTTCAAACTGCGTTGAACAACTGCTACAAATATGTTTTGTTTTCTCTTGCTTCAAGAAGGCCATAACATTAGCCAAAGTTGTCTTCTTCCACTTCTTCAATACTGGGCCCTAATTACTGAAAGGACACCTAGGAAATACTCACATGTTGGGTTTAGTGCAGTAAATCTCATTATCTTTTCACAGTGATCTGTTATTTTCAGTCCAAAGATAGGGTGTGTAACAGGAATCCGATGACCAATGGATGCAACAAGATTGTGGATTGTAGAGAACAAAGGGCCTGAGACTATAAGGGAAATAAATGAGTACCTCACCTAAGTGTTTCAGGGTATCAAAAAGTTCCCAGCTCATATTCACTCACAACTGAAGGCATTTTTCTTCTTTATCCAGGCTAAATGTTTCCCTCCATGTGTATTAAGGCCTATTAATTGTTTTGTGTTTGATCAAAACCTGATTAAATGTATTAATTTACTCTTCTTAATCAAGAAAACAGCCCCTCTCTTAAAAGTTTGGCCACATACAAAAAAACTTAATTTTCAGTAACATGAGAGGGGGTTTCCGGGTTTTTTTCTATTTTGTAACTTAAGAAAATGAGATTTTTCTTTAAGAAAGTGAGAAGTTACTTTTTAGAAGAAACTATAAACTAAGGTTAAATAAAAGAATTTATTATGTAAAATTTCTATATTTTCTGTAATAAGTGGCCTAGGAAGTAATAAATTTCCAATCATGCAATCACGCTGAGATAACAGATAATTTCAATTCTTCTAAATAAACTTTAAAATCCTCCTCTTTGGTAATGTTCCTGTGACAGCTAAAACGTGCATATGTTAGAGTACAAAAAAAGGTTTAAAAAAACCTCAAGGACTCACTTGTCATGGAAGCTGAGATTCTTTGGGGACATTCAACCATACATAGAGAAAACTTAACACCTGATACCTTAATTTCCTTCCCAAATATTTCATCACAGACTGTACTTTAATGCCATAATAAATGCAATGCAGCAGAGATTCCATGTAGTTCCCAAAGATTCCATGTAGGTTTCCCCCAAGCAACTTCCCCACAGAATCAAGCACTAGACTTGCATAAGGGGGAATACGTGAGGAGAATGTGTATCTATGGAAACATCCACGTTCATTGCCAGGAGGTGCTGTTAGTCACAACAGTAAAAACAACCCGAGAAATTAAGGTCTGTATTAAGACAGATAAGATGTAAATAATCTCCAAAAATCACTAATCCAAACTCTTCAAACACTAAAGGTGCCTAAAGGGATTAGCAGCACCTTTAAACAAAAGAGTCTTTAATCTGGGTGAGTCTGGAAGGTCCCAGTACCTTCCAGTGCTCCTCAGCATGCGTTTGCAGCCTCCCACAACACGTGTGGCACAGAGCAGGCACCTGCTTTCCATCGCTGTGCACAGAAGGGAGGAGGCCCCACAGAGTAACTCATGGTGTGGAGCAAACTGACCTTGCTGGAGCCACCTAAGCTGCACTGACAGGGGCCACAGTTTAAGCAGTGCAGGATGAGGACCCCGTGGTGGAGGAGCAGCCCTTCACTCCAGCCCCAGCTGGCTCAGGTGCCGGTGTCTGTGCATCTGCTTGCAGAAGGTGACCTGAGACTCCATTGTAGCTGGAGGGCAGCGTGGGGAGATACGGCAGCAGATGCACTGCTGGACCCCTCCCCTGGCAGAGAAGGTGGATGCCAGCAATTACCTGGGCACCAAGGGCTGAGAGAAGCTCCAAATCTCCAGAGCCAGAACCCAAGAAGGGTCAGGCTGCTGGGCTCAGAACTGGGTAATGGGCAATGACCAGCCACAGTTCAGAGGCTGCTGGGTGTTTGTGGGAGCCTCTCAAGGATGCACAGCCTCACTGCTCCTTCCTTGTGAGCTGGAAGACATTAACAGGTTCCCTGCACTTGATATTACCTACATATTTTGCCCCTTTTCCTCTTACCCACTGTGTCTGACTTAGATGAATAAAGGTCTATCCTCTGTTACAGCAGTATAAAATAAAGGAACTCCGGAGAAGATGAGAAGTTACTCCAGGTGGTATTTGAGGGTTAATGGAGTAAAATTTGCTTCTGTGCCTGCAGCTACTGCCATTCCTCTGCTTGAGTAACAGAGCCTTAAACATTTAAGTGATGGATGTTAGTGCATGCCAGCTGCAAACCAACAGAGCAGGCTGTAAACACATTTTACCCGTTTCTCTCTTTGTTTTTTAATGCGCTCTTTTTCTCAGCCGAGATGCTCTCGCCTCTCCAGCATTGATTCACACTGAAATGAGTGGACCCAGCCAGCCAGGGCAGGGGAGGTACAGCCTCATATGACTCACGGTGTTCAGCAAGTTTTAGTCATCAGGCTTACAGGAGCACTGTGGTTAGCACCCCAACTGCAGTATTTCACCATTGCAAATTTTCTCCCCTCTTCCTTCAGCTGGAAGAAGCCATTCTTGTGTATCTGCAGGATTTTTTCGTTGAGGTGTCTGATGTGCAAGCATATGTACCTTTACATATCCCCCAGCAGCAATTTCAAGAGAATCATGTTTCTACATCCATTAGATCGGAGGCAGAAGCTGTCACATTTGTGCAATGATTTCTTGTGGGGACACAAATAATTGTTTTTCACAGGATTTGGAAAATCTGTTTTCTTTCCTATATTAGATGGGGCTGTATTCCATAAATGAGACTGTTTTCTGTGTAGGTAAATGGTTTCATTAGTAAAAAACGCATTGGGTATGCTTAAGCTGGGAGCACTGGGAATCTGTGCACTGAAGTGACAGCCCCAACATGCAGTAACTCAGGCTTGAGTGAACTAGTCCTCCCCTGAATATCCTTCTTTTATTTGTTGGGAAACCTATGAAATGGGTAAAAAGTGTCCAGGCCCAGATGGTACTGAGAAGCCCTCACAGGGAACTCAGCTGGGTCACTGTCCCTAAGAAGGCAGAGGCAAAGCTGGTGAAGGACCCTAGGGACAAGTGATAAGGTGCTGTAAGGTGCTGATAAGGTAGGTTTGCTTTGTAGCTGTAGCACTGCCATCGCTTGTCAAGCCTCCAAAATGAGCTGAGTGAGGCTTGTTGGAGGCAAGGCTTCTCTTTTTGGGTAGCCACATTGCTAAACAAGGGGTGCCCCAGGACAGGTCTGTGTCTAACTGAAGCAGTGACAACAAAATGCAAAGACCCAATTTCATTAGGCTAGATGAACTAAGCATTTATTACCAGTGAATTTTTAGACTGCTCTCCAAGTGCACCTTCCTGTTTGTGTATACATTCTTGGTGGCTTTTCAACTGCTGACTTCCGAAATCAAAAACCTACCTTAAATTTGACGACTGATTTAACTACTGTGCAGTGCCAGTGGTTTCTTTCCCTCTTGCTCTCCCTGCCTGCAGTGTGATGGGTTAGTTAAGTGCAGAGGTGTTTGCTCCTTGCATGTTCCCTCACTGGGCCCCCGCAGTAAAACACACATTAAAATGAATTCTAATGCATCATCAGTGCCATTTATTATTTCCCCTTCTTACATCTGCTCTTGAAGCTTTTCAGCTCTCTGTGCCCTGGAAGGTTCTGACTATCTGTAAATAAGGCTGGTAGCCTAGCAACATTGAGTGAATGCACTTCCCTTGCTGAATAACACTGGGCATAATCAAATCAGCTTCCTATGCTATCTGCAGCATTAACACTATGAGTTGAAAACAATTACAAATATTTCATGTACATTTGCATTATTTTGAATTGGAAACATTTTTCAGATCCTTCAAAAGAAGTCTATATCCACGAAGTGAGAAAGAAACGTTCTGCTTAATAGCAAGTAAACCATCTCCAGAATCGGGTACAATAGTCAGACTGAAAGGATTGATTAACCTGACCCCTCAAGGAGACTAAAGAGATGACAAACACCCTACCTGAGCATTTGTACTCACCAGCACAGATAACCAGACAATTTGGAGCTACCTTACGTATGTGACAGAGGGAGAACTGCCTTGTGGTACAGACATGACATTCTCCCAGGCAGGAAATGAGCCCATGTCATAAAAATTGAGCAGCTACCTACAAAAAAACGGTCCATAGCACCATCTATAATCCTTAGATCTGTCTTGCTCTAAAGGGGAAACTTGCACTGTCAAATTGCATTTACCACAACATATTTCAGGGGTGGAAGCAAGGCACAGCCTTCTCCCTCTCCTGTCATGCTTACATGCATGTGAGGAGCAGCACCATCCTGAAGGACAGATCTCCTGCTTTTTCCATCTCTTGCAGCAGTAGGTTATTCACCCTAGTATGAAGAAGGGTGGCATGGGTATTTTTTAAAAGAACAGTTAAACAAGTTAGAGCACGAAAATCTGCTTAATTTTATATCAAAATTATGTCAGAATAAATTCTTCAGTTTGTAGTACAAGGTACAGACTTGCCATCTTCTTGAAAGCTGTGTTTTGTGTGAGCAGAACTTTATATTTTCCAGCTGCTACATCTCTTCACTTCAGAACAAGGAAATCTTTATTTTGCACTTTTAATTGACCTTTTTAATCTAAACAAGTTTGACTGGGCAATGAGTGAATGAACGGTTCCAGCATAATGTTATCACAAGGCAGAATTGGTGGTGCCAAGCACAAAAATAGCTCTGGCTTTTTCTCCTGTTTCTCTCCTCTCACCACTGATTAGCACAGACATTAGTAGACAGACAGCAAGAAATCCATTTTTACTTCCATTTATAAGCTTGGGTACTTTTTTTTTTTTAATTAATTATTGGCTGGAAAGATACCTAATTCTATAATAAAAGTAACCAACTGTAAGAAACAGAGATGCTAAACCCTGTTAGGATGAGGTTCAAATAGAGAATTCCTGCTGATATTTTTGAAAGCTTTACTTATACTGATAAAAAAATCTATGCAGCTTAAAATACAAATTTTTAATTCACATTGATATAAATATAACTGAATCAAAATAGCCATTTCTCTTTCTTTTCATGTTCAGTTCTGTCTAACCAGCTTATATTGCTGAAACCTGGTACAGAATGGGATTTATAGCCAGAGAAAGACTTTGGTTTGGTCTTTGTTACCAGCTTAAAACACACGTAACGCTACTTTCTTAACTTGGTGCCTAGCCCAGCATGGATGGGAGTGAAGATCACAGGCTTATAAGACAAATGCATTTCTTTCCTGATACCTCATTCCAGGCTCTGGAATCTAACACTGCCTGCTCTAAATAATTGTATTTGCCATCTTTTTATCTTCACAAGGTGGCAAAGGATTCTGCTCAGTAAAATCATTGCTTGCCACCCCAAGACAGAGACCTAGGAATCGGTGATGTGCATGCCCTGAGGTTGTTGCAACCTGGGAGGTAAACGCTGGTCTTGCTACTTTGGGTGAAATTGGAGTGTGGGAGCAACTTCTCAGAAACCCTGGGAGATCTATCTGCCTGTTTCACACCACAGCCTAACTCCTCTCACGATGGTTACTTCTCTTGCTGCCAACATTCTCTTCCTTATTAACAGATGAGAGACCTCAGCAGAGCTACTGAGGAAGGGACTGCAGCCAGGCGTCTCCTAAACTCACAGGAAGAAGGTTCTGACCGTGGGGAAACCTATAGCAAAGAGTGTGTCTGAAAGAGAGGAGGTAATCAAAAATTAAACCAAACAAAGTGGCTTGAGATGTGCCAGAAGGATCAGGAATGGAAGGTGAGACATGGAGTAGGAGACTGGCAAGCACAAGGATCAGGAGGTCTTCCAACAAAATGGAGGATGAAAGGACCGAACCATAATGTGAGAGAATTAAGATGCTACCAAGACTTACAGACCAAGTTACAGAATGTCAATATATCAAAATAATGGAGTGGAAGATAATTGTCAACTGGAGTTGAAAAGGAGTGTAAATGCTGAGAGTGGGAGGAAAAGCAAAACAGTAAGGAACTACATTTTTGATACATGCTCTGACTGTTTAGATTCATCACACCTATGCACTGTGTGTCTGATTTGCTTTTGAGATTAAGGGCAAGAATTTCTCTTAAAAAAATCTTAAATATGCCCTTAATCAACCCTTTTCCTACTAGAAAGAATATTTTTTTGTTTTCTGTGTCTTTGTTGGCTTTCTTAAATAGGACAGAACCATCACTTCCTAATGAGAAGAACCATCACTTCCTTCCCCTAAATGCAGACAGATGGAGCTGCTCATAAAGAGCTGAAAGACTTGTCTGGAAAAGTAATAAAAATGTAGTGTGACACCTGATCCTGGAGCTTAGGAAAACATTTTTGAGCTAATCAAAGAATGACCTAATTGAGGTTTATATTGTGGACAGATTAACACACTGAAAGTCCAAAACTGAGAACCCTGTTCTTGCCTACCTGGCTGGGTATTTTGGGTGGGCAGAGTTAACTGTATATTTCATTCAATAACATCTCAGACATTCTGTAACACATTTTAAAAATCAATTCAAGTACTGAAGGAAAATGGGCATATTTTAAAAGGGGACGTTAGGCACATATCTGAGTCCACAGAGCCTGCCTATGTAGAGGTTTGCCCAGCCCTTTGCAGGGCTCTATGAAGTTGTAACACTTCCAGCTGAAAGGAAACGGAGCGTGCCAGATCGGTAATGAATGATTGGTGCTCGGCTACCTTCAGATCCCCCCAGCCCCTCCTCATTTCTGCAAACAGTCATTATTTTCTGGAATGTCCTTTTGAAGCATATTTTTTCCTCAGTGCTGCAGTGCCCTCCAGTGCTTAGAGAAAATGTTTTTGCTTCCATCATCAGGAATCCAAAATACAGTCACCATTTTATATCTAATTGTAAGACTTCATGGTATTTCAGATGACTCTTTTGTTTGGTTTCCAAAGTGTAAAGGCAGTAGCTACACCTAGCTGCCTCTTTCCAATGCCCTCTGTCACCCTGATCCAGCCAGAGGAGCTACTGTCAGAAAGCTGCCTCTTGGTTAGAAACCTCCACCAGAAGATGGGTCTGTGAATCCACCTGCACCACAGCCACAAAAGCAGGCTGTGACTGTCTCTGTACCTGGGCATATGGCTGCTGCAGGGCTGTGATCCCCAGCTTGCAATGGATTTTCTTCTCCAGGGTATCTCTTTTGCTGCTTGAAACACTTTCCACAATAATCAAGATGCTTGAGGTGAACGATTATCAGCTCAGTGAGTCCTATTCTGAAATGGGTTAGAATTCTCCTCTTCACAAAAGTACTAGCAGGTGATTTCTGTTTTTCAAGAGTGATTTTTGAAGCAGTAAGTTTTCCCAAACACTTAATGATGCAGGCTATTTTAATGAAATAGCCTTGTTTAAGGCACAGAGTGACTCTAAGTCACTTTTTTTATGTGTGAGTTACATTTTTGCCATTGTGGATCTCTAGTGCAAAGGTCTAAGAAATTACACCAAGTGCTTTCCTAAATACAAATGAGAGAATCCGCACATCCAGAACAGCTCAAAACAAACACCTGGTTAGATTCAAAAAAGTTTAGGGTGGTGTTTTCAACAGACTAAAGTAATTTGGTTTCAGGCTTCCAACAAATTACCATGAGAGCTGATCTGATAACAAACAACAACAACAATACAACAATAACAAAGAAAATATATATACATACTCTGATAAATTGTGTTTAACGGAGGGAATCATCCCAGCACTCTCTTATCTATGCATTTTTCAGTCAAGAAGGCATTTTTTAGAGAAGTTGCCAGGTGAACTAAGGGTTGTATAAATAGTACAGAGAGAGCAATATCCCTCCCACATTTTTTCATTCTCTTCCAGATGTGAATACCTGACTGACCACTGCAAAGCTGACAAACCTCGATCAATTCAAACACTTGCAGGTCAAATATGCAGCAATCTGGTAAATGAGATCAGTCAAATAAGGAAAAAGGGCTGGGGGTGGGTTGTGTGCAGAGAAAGAAGTATACATAAAGACAGAAGAAAGAAGGAGGTCAGAGATGAAAATAAGTACTTGTTCTCATGGGAAAGAGAGAAAGGATAAAGGAGCCCCTCAAATGCCTTGAGCTTTCAAGTTATGATCTTCAATCTCCCTCTACCTTTTGGATTGGCAATTTTGTAGTATTATGACCAGCTAGTGTAATAGCATAGCCTTTCAGGGAAAGATTTAAAATTACTTCTCTCTCTGCAAATGATCTGCCACAGAAATTGAAAGCAAAAATGTGAAGTTGGTTATTGATAACAAATTGTGGTAGGTTTTGGAATTGAGAGACCCTTTTCCCCAGCATTTAAGTATGAATCTCATCCTAGGAAGAAGTACTTGTACTTTCAAAGATCTTTTTTCAGAAGACTTTCTAAACACACTAGCAGAGATCCTAACAAAAAGGGGCATGTTGGTGTTCATATCTGATTAGGAGCAGACACTTGAGAATCAGAACAGACAGTATTTAGCTCGTAGTTACACTAGTGCTTCATCTTTTTCTTGTTTATAAATCAAGAAAAGCTGTAGAACCTGACCTTTAATGGGACCATCTGGATCTGCTTACTTTCCCCAAAATATTACCCTCTCCCATGGGTGTGTCCTCACCACGATGATTCCGTGTACAGCGATGCCTAATCTTGACAGACTTGACAGAAGTTTACAGAATCTGCTCTGGCTATGGTTTTGAAGTACTGTTATCATCCACATGACTTTATCTGCACACACTCTGTGAAGCAGCAAAGTTCCTGACCAACTTAAAGCAAAGCCTGCTCTAACCCAAATCTGCAAGGATAGGTTTAGATATATATAGCATATACCTAGCACTCCAGGCCCTCGTTCAAAACTCTAGGTGAGGCACAAATAGAAGCTGTACAGATCTCAGTAGGAAAGACTGACCCAAAAATGCAATATTATTCCAAATGTTTCAAATGAGCTTGAATAGGAGTACTAATAAAGGGTATTCTCATTCTCTCAGTAGCATATTGTGTAAGATAAAATCCATGGGCTACCTGGGCTGGCCCAGTGCAAGGGTATTCTCTCAAAATTTTGAGGTTAAATTGACAAGCTAAAACATTTCCCAAAGCCATGGGCAACAAAGCTTCAGAAGCATACATGAAGCATGTGCAAGCCTTAGAAGTGCTTCTTAAGGGGAAATTAGGCTGCAACTACATTTGTGAATATTACTCTCCATAGTTAATGACCTTAACCAAACCATAAAGTTTGTGCATAAATTGTTATCTGATCAGTTAGCTGATCAGTTAAGTGCATGGAAAAGGACTACCATTTTAAAAACCCTTATCATTGGCAAATGAATGCCAATTAATGTGATTTGTATTTCTGCATGTGTCATTGCTCTAGAACAGCTTTGACTTGCAAAAATAGAAATCCATAATATGAACAATTAATCTCTAATTGTAAATCCACATTAGCATGAACTAAGTAAGAACAGACACTAATTGCATTAATAATGCAATGTAACAGCAATCATTTGATTTAGGACAAATTACTCCTATTCAGCAAGATTGCTTTTATTGCTCGGTTTGCCCTAGCTATGTGAGTCTAATATGGTCAACAGAACTGTTTGCATGGCTCTTCTGTATAAAGTAATGTGACTGCACACCTTATTACTTATTACATTTGTTGACTGTCTCAGTTGAAGAGCAATGCTGAAGTAGTAGCACCCATTAACCACAGCACTCCAGGGTCCATGGACACCATCCTGTGTCACAAATAGACACCTGGGGACAGTTATTTTCCTCTTGCAAACATTCTTTTTGAATACCATCCTTTTCAAGCACTTTATGTCCCAGACTGATCCTTGCAGGCTCAATTCTGATTTCTTATGTTTATTATAATTACATACATACTTGGGCACCATGGTAGAGAGAGACTCTTGTGCTCACTTCATAAACACCCAATATAAGCGGAGATTATTTCAGTTATTCTTCAGAAAACCTGCCTGTCTTGTATTATCAATCATTTTATTAGATACTAAAAATACTTACAGAAAGGTTCTTAGCCCAAGTATTTTACACCTTTGCACTGTTGATAGTGATAACATGTATTACTAAATTTACAAAAGTCTGATGTGTTTTCAGATTAGATTTAAGAGCTGCCATAGTAAGACTTTTAAATAAAAATCCTCAAGGCTTTGAAAGATTCAGGAATTCTAATTCACTTCTTTTAAAAAGTTGAATTATAAATTACAGCCATAGATTCTGATCTTACAGTGTAACAGGAAAGCTGTTACTGAATTTTTACTGTTGCAGTAACTGTAAAATTATATTCATAGGACTCACATGTGCAAAGACAGTCCAGTGCTCCTAAAAATGAGGTCAGATATATTTCTTTCACCTAACAAAACCAGTGGTTTTGTATTATTTCAGTAAATGTGTCAGCTGCATCCTCTGAAGTAGAGACCCAAGACAAACATATGTCCAGAGTTTGAAAGTGTTCTCTTCCACACATTTGACTTTTTTCACTCTCCAGAAATGGCTATTGATACATGTTCAGAAAAGACTTGGTAGCTGCCAAATACTGAACCAGGGGAACACAGGGAAAACTGTCAGGGGATCTTCCATCCCCCCAAAGGTCCATGGTGGGACTGGGTAGCTTGTGCTCACTCAGCAGTCAGAGATAGCACACTGCAGTCTGGAACAGCAAGGATGGGGCCAAATTTTCCCCACCTTACTGTACTTAGTTTTTTCTCAAGTCCACCATGAGCAGCAGGTTTGGAAGAGAAAAGAAAGCTCGGGACTGCCTCACACTGCAGTGTAGGGAAAATTCTTGCTTTGCTGCACAGTGATGAATGAGATGAGGCTGAAAAATGGGAAAAATTAACAGTAAGGGATAGAAGCACGAGATTCAGGAGTGCGTGAGGGTAAATGGGGGCCCTTGACAGCAGGAAATCAGGAGAAGTGGCCAGGAAGGGGAGAAAGTTTGACAACATGCCCACCTTTTTGTCCTGGATGCTGAACTTACAGAGCCCTTATGTTGGATGTTGTGAGTTATGTTGGCTTTGCAAAACTGGCCCCAGAGAGGCAAAACTGATGTGCACACACAAACCATTTGAGTTTAGAGTCACTATTTGCCTTATTCGACTTGAGTGCTAAAAAAGCTACATGCTTACATACAGATCTAACTTCCCCCTGCTCACAAACTCCTGATCATTGATTTCTAAGCTAATAAATACCTTGAGAGTAGTCTATTAGCTCTTACTAAGATGTTTGCATTTCCCCACCAGTCAGTACAAATGAAAATATTTCTGGAGAATATAAACTGTTTTAAAGGATGTGTTCGTAAGTGGTGCAAACATTGGACAAAGTCATGAATACATGTGCCATTTGTAGCAAGGAACCTATCTGACAATGCTTTTACAAAATATTTTATTACATAACTGGAAAATTATTATTGCTCTTTAGGTGAAATATTACTTGTACCCTAAATTTCAGCTGTATGGCAAGTTTATGACTAAAATAGCAATGATAAGGGGTGACATTGAAACAATATTTTGTGGCAAGACACCCTCATTTCAATTCAGCTGATAGGCATTGGTTTTAGGTGTTTGTTTATAGGAGGTTTTTTCCCATACCCACATTAAAAATTGAAAATGAACCTTAAGTTCTAATACCCCTTTCCACGGCACATGAAATTATATTTCTGTGCTGAAATAAACCACGACTCATTAGAAGGGCCCTGCTGTTATCACTTAAAACGACCTTCCATCCTGATTCTACACCAAGCGAGCCCTGAATTATGGAAAGCATAATTTATTTTGTGTTTCTGTGCAGTGGTAGCTGAAGAATAGTGTACTGATACCCACTTTATCCTCTGAAGTTATTTGTGAATGATGACGGCCATTTTTCCAAGGGTTGAAGACAGAAATAAAGGCACTAGATGGCAGCAAACATCTTAAAACCGGATTCTTCCTGAAGTCTGGCTAGAATCAAACAGATGTAGTTAGACTTCCAGCTGTGAAATGCCTTTTGGAACTTCTTCCATGGTTCAGCTGTTAAAAAAGGCTGCCTTGCCAAAAAGTCGGCGTTCTCTCAAGCTTCTGAAATGTAATTTAAAGTCAGAGCTTTTCTGGTGTCACTTTCTGGATGAAAAAGAGAAAATGCCCTTTTTCAGCATCCCACCCCTCCTTTCCCCACCCCCCCCCCCCCCCACCTCTTCTTAATTTTGTATTAATTATGTGTAATTGCGTAGGGCTGAGTTCAGATGTTGTCTTTGCAAAGGCTTAGCTGTAAACAGAGGAGGTAACTTGGGCTGTTTGTTATGTTGGGGTTCAGCTGTGCTGTACTTAGTATCAGCTCACACTGCTCAGTGTCATCACACTTATTTAACACCCTATTTTCCCATCTGCAGCAGCTTTAGGCACACTGAATAAACATGTCCGTTTTTCATGAGTGTCTTATCTGCCAGTGCAATTTCCCTGAGCAAGATGATGTCTACTGCTTTGTTAACATACTGCTATTCAATCTAACAAATACCTCTTATGCTGCTGTAGAGGGAGTTAACCATAGACTTCCTACAGATTCTGGGAAGCCAGATGTTTCCTAAAGATTTGTTTTTCCTTTATTAGGGAAAAATGGATAATAAAAGTTTTGTATGCCCCTTTGTAAAGTGCTTGTTCACTGAACCAATTCATTAGGCAGACTTTTCAAGGGCTATTTTTATATCATGCAGCTGTAAACTAAGGACATGTAAGGTATAGGACTGAGCGTTTGTAGACCTTGAGATGTTTGAGAACTTTCTGTTTGCTTGCTTCATGAGGATGGATTCTGTGTGGTAGTGTACAGGCAGATATCGAAGCAGCTCTGAAACATCGTGCACACTCCTAATTTCCACAAAAAGCTTCCCACTCTGTACAGATTAACTTCAGATGTACAACACACACCCTCTGCAGCCCACTGCAGCACTACACTGCCCAAGGTGAGCCCAGGAGAGGACTCAGGCCAGCTTTTCACAATAATAACAGGTAAATCTAAGGAAGAACCAGATTTTACAGGCTTCTGTGTCTGGCTGATTCTTATTTCAGCTCAGTCATATGTTGAATGTCTTCTCTTCATGCAAAAATGGAGACCATTTAGCTGACTTACAAAGTCTGAAGATACTGCATGACTACACAGGAGGAAAGAGTGTACAGCAAGGGTAACACCTGAGGCAGGAGGTGAGGTGTGAGCCCAGTGGCTTATTTTCTTGCTTCACAGGAATATCATAATGCAGCTCAGACCTTACCTTTTAATTAATGGTCAGAACCCTTTCTCCTAAATTTATTTTCCAGCCTTCCAGTCACAGATATTTTTTTTATTGGTTTTCAGTTCTGGTTCATAGAACTGCTCCATTGGGTTAATCTCCCCCTGCTTCTTTTTTTTTTTTTTTTTTTTGGACCTGCTGTTGCTCTTAAAACATGAACCATTTTCATCATTTTTCTTTCCTCTTCACTGGAATCTTATCGATCTCTAAAATCTTCCCTTTGCCATAAAAAGAGGAGTTATGGAAAGGGGGAGGCTGTTTTAAAAGAAGTCTAGCTAAATTATTT
Organism: Coloeus monedula; assembly: GCF_965178545.1. NCBI lineage: Eukaryota > Metazoa > Chordata > Aves > Passeriformes > Corvidae > Coloeus > Coloeus monedula. Next base: position 25,607,330 of record NC_138785.1, on the reverse strand, counting down.
TTTGCTCAAGTAACATTACTGAAAATCCTGACCTACAAACAAACTAGATGATGTTTCATGTTATGTTCTGGCTTTATCCTAGGCCTTAGGAATAGCTCCTGCAAGGAGCATAATGTCAAGCATTTAACAAATGCTTGAAGAGTTACTTTGGATCTAAATTCAGAGGCAGTATCAATCAACGTAGTATAAAATTTTTCAGCTCTTTCCTACAAGGCCATTTCTGGAATTGCTGGAAGCAATACTAGTCAGCTGCAGTGAATTTAATAAATATTTTGTCAGACCATGCAATTAAGTCTGGTGTTTATTATCCTGTAAACATTTATAGAGCAGCACCCAGCAGTAGTCTGTATGCTTTCTCTTATCATTGAAGCTCTGTGTTACACTGTACTAATGCAGCTTCAGGAAGCATTTTATTAGGAGGCCTTGAAGTAATTGTTAGGTTTAAATAAATTTTATATGAATCTTTATATAAATTAAGAAATAACTCTTGACATGGCTTGTTTATTAACCATTAGGAATGAACTTCTTCAGATTCGTGGAAGGAAGAATCTCCTTTGTGTTCAGTATTACCAGACACAGAGACGTTTACTTCTCCTTCCCTAATCCTCTGACACACAAAAAAAAAAAAAAAAAAAAAAAAGGAATAAAAAAAAATTAAAAAGACAACCTTGATTTTATCTGAAAATGCAGTGAAAGGTAGGAAACTGGTTGCCAAGTTGGAGCTTTTTCCCTTACAAGGAAATGCAGTTTTGGGAACAAATAGCATTCCAGTCTTTTCCCCAGTGGGCATTATGCCATTGTACTTGCAGACATTGTGTCATGGAAATGTGCAAGAAGGCCTCAAACAGCTAAGAAATGCATTGCCTAGTTATATATTTAGTTTCTACTGGTTTAAAGCTACTGTCTACTCTTATTCAATAATAAAAAATGACACAAGCTGAGATTTATTGACTACAAATTTTTCTGCTCTACAGACTTAATGAAAAGCCAAACTTTACATGGATTTAAAGTAGTTAATAAAATTTATTCTTATTGAAATATTTTAATGTTGGTAACATTATTTTTAAGCAGGCATTTCTGTAGGTGATTCCCATGCTGGCCAAACTTTTCAGTGTGAGCAAGGAACGCATTCAAAATTCAAAACAAAACCTTTTTCCTTTTTATTTAAATGAAAATATTATTCTTTAACAAGAATTTTAAAGATATTTCTCCTTTAGCACTCCCTGCTTTCACAAGAGCTTTTAAAATACACATGAGAAAATTTATATCAGATACCCATCTTTCTTTTCTGATTTTCAAGGTAACTGTTTTATTAGTGGGATACTTTTGTAATTAAAGGGGTTTTCAGTTATTAATATTCTTAAATGAATCTTTCTTGGGAATTTACATTTATTATGAAAAGTGTGATTTCTGCTTGGAGACCTTTTTATTCCTTGATACTATCCAGTAAAAACATGGTTTAAATCCACATGAGCATTTTGACAATCTATTGTTTTCTTGGGCAACACACTTTTTAGTAAAACACAAGTTCCTTTATAGTTCTCCAACTTTCATCATACATCATAAAACATCAGTTCAACTTTAGATGTTAGAAACTCCTTTTTGTTACCTAATTCAGATTAGTTCTCAGCACTAATGCACTTGTGCTTTCTCCAGCCTGTTGCTGTTTGCTTGGTGGGGGGACCACACACACAACAAATTTCCATCTAAGTGGGATATTCCTAACCTCAGTATCCTTCTGCTGTCTTGCTGGCATCAAAGTATATTTGAGATAAGGCTGAAGGACAAATGAAAACCTGTACTGGCTCATAGACTACTTCCATAACACTCAGTTGCTTGTGACTCTTCAGTATCATCCCTGTTTTCCAAGACCTGAGAGCCTACATCAGAAAGAAAATACACTTTCAAGTGCCCTTGAAATTTCAGTTTCATTCATTGGTACCACTGGGGTACCAATAATTCTTAGCATAGTAATATTTGGAGAATAAAGAGAATGGTTTGATGGATTGTAGGCTACAGTTTGCTCTCAGGGCAGCTGTAAGAACACATCCAGGGAAGGAGCTTCCAACAATACATTCGAGAACTCTTGGGGACTGTTTATAGTTTTGCTGTCCCAAGAAAGGACGATCTGAGAAGTGCTTGTGACCATTAAATTCCTGTGGATCACATCACATTTTCCTTTAAAGCTGAACTTTCTTACCTATGCGTTCTGTACAGTGAATAGATACTGCAATGCATGATGATAGAAATGTGCATACACAACGCTTTAACAGGTGTTTAGCCCTTTTCAAACAGGACTTCATACTGGCTATTGGAAAAGATTAAAGCACCAGCAGGAAGTCCCTGTACCTTTGCCACTCCAAAATAAGCAAAAACAAGGGCATTTTACTGATAAGATGCACTTTATTTCAAATTATGCTATCAACATCACTGCACATTTTTCCTATTTACCCACACATAAATGCAGATATAAGTTAACCTTTCTTTAAAGCTTTGCCAAGAGCTGAACAAGAATAGATGAAAGCTCGCAAAATCCCATGGTTATAGTTTACATTTTCAGTGCCCTGCTTTATGTGGCATTCAGATCCTTTGTATGCTCAAGGGAAAAAGTGACACTGGTGTCCACTTCCATTGTTGGTACTATTTTGGGCTCAACTTCAGTGTGAACTGCAATTACAGCAGAGCTTCCTTAGGAGGGATGTGAATGATGAACATGGTTTCCTTGGCCTTAAGATGAATGTTCTCTTCAGTGTCATGGTATTTTTGTATATGTTAAGGACATGATATTTTTAGCTATTAGAGAAGTTGTGCATTTTTCCTCTTTAGCCCACATACTTAATTTCATGAAAAATATGTGTCACCACAGGTGACAGGAGTAAGCTCTTTGCTTTCTTAATAATTACTATTTGTTGAGTAAGTGGATTTGCCCACAATTTCTGTGTCTATATGACAAGCTGATTTCCATTCCTGCTTACTACCTTGGCAAGTAAAAATTAAAATTCAATTCATGCTGCTCTAAGTCCATATAACAGTTTCAAGATTAAGTCTTCAGTGATAATAAGTAAAGCAGTTATGACTTAGCACAAGTTATCCAAGTAATAACTGCTAAACACACATAAGAAAAAATATCCCTTTCAGCAACTTTCATGTCTGTCCTGAAGCCTGGCTTCTAATAGCTAAATTAATCTGATAAATATGGATAACCAAATGATCAAATATCTTAATCCATTTTTCAGAAAAAAAATATATTTTATAATTTCTTAGCCTCAGCCTCTGTTCCCAGTAAAAAATCCTAGGTAATAAAGCTCATGGAACAGTCCTCCTTTACTCTTATTCTGGTAATTTACACTCACTAGAAACCACAAATTTCTACGTGCAAAATTTTTACCTAAAATGGCTTGTGTTTAGTTTAAAAAACAAAAACAAACAAACAAAAAAAAAACCCCTGAAGTTCTTTTCTGTGCTAGCAATCAGAAAATAAAAAAAAAAAAAAAAAAAAAGCTGATTGAAAATTCCCTTGCCCTCAGAGGAAATGAATGCGAATTGATGGATTGCCACCAGAAATACAAATTAAACTATTTTGGATAGAATAACAACCCTATTACAGATCCAGAACATCTCTTCAGATGGTTGTTCAGTGACTATTAACAATTTCTGTACATACACACACAGAGAGGAACAGTAAAGGCCAGAAGCGTTTATTGAGCTGCTACACCAACAGAAGAACTACCACAGTTGGTTTGTAAATTGCCTTCCATATGTGACGGTGTGTGACTTGTTCTGGCCACCACTGAGTACAATGAAAGCTTAAATTGCCATCACTACACCAGAATACCTTCTTTAGAAGCTGATTCTGTGTTTCCACACGTAAGTCATCGCTCACAGTCAATGATTAAGTTGTGTGACAACAACCATGACTCAGCAACTAAAGATAGATGGTCTTGGGATCTTGCAAAACTAAATCTTCTCTCTCTTATGCATGCCCAAAGGGGCTACATCAGCCCACAGAGCTGAGATCCAAATCTGCGCCCTGTATTAAGGTTGTGTTCCACCCTGGGAACTGGCTGACAGAAAAACAGCAAACTGTTGGTGGCTGCATAAATTTATGTGTCTCTGGGAGGCAGGGTCATGGATTCAGCTCAACAGGGCATATGTGCTGAATAAACAACAACAAAAAAAGCTTTCCTGATACATTAATTTTTAGCATTTCGTTCTTGGTATAGTTTTTCCCAGAGCAGGACCCTATCAAAACAGTTTTTCCCTTTTTGCAAAGTCATAGCTTTTGTGAATGCCTTGGACGAGAAGGTTATCCATCACAGTGCAAACACCCCAAAATCCATGATCCTCCAGCCTCATGATTTCCCATAGTTTCAAGAAGGCAGAGCAGTCAGGAGGGCTACAGCAGCTAATTTCTCTGGGCAAATGCTCAGTTTGCCCCTGCAAATACCTGGAATTGATCCAAAGCAGAGATCACACAGCATTGGAGTTTCCTCATTCCTCTCCTCGACGGTCCCTTACCAGGGTTTGAGGAGCCCTCTAAAAGCATTTGTAATATAGTTAGCAAATATCAGTAATATTCTGCATTTACTAACAACTTGTATGCAAGTTCAACATCTGTAAATGCCTACATGATTTACCCCATTATGGTTTGTTTGTCAGGCAGTGTTCTGACTCGACAAGGCAGAAAAGCCTGCTTATGAAAGCTTCACAAGCACACTGACAGAACAACACACTGTTTTCAAAGGCAGGTAAGATTTAAGATAAATTCACGAGGATGAGTTATTTTTGCTCATGAATTTTCTTTACTTATATGTCAAAATTGGTTAATATTATAGATGCTCAAGTCAGTATCTAGTAATTTCTGCTCTTTTGCTTTTTCTTCTCTGGTCAATCCATCAGTAGTGCTTTCTATTAGTTAAAAGATGAATTACATCAAATAAGAAAAATGGTTGCTCAGCAACTCAGACTCCCACCGAGCCTGACAATGGTAACTGGAGGAAATTTCTTAAAGCTCTTATGTGCTAGCTGAAGGGAAAAGAACATTTATATTATTTTAAATACTCCGGTGATGAGTGGCTATAAATAACAACGAGACTTCTAAACAAAACACACCTTATTTTTTCAATTCTTCTTCCCAAAACAGGTAAAAGCTTAAGCAGTTCTGATCTGGGGATGGCAGTGAAGGGGGCAGAGGAGTGAATGAAACTAGCTCAATTTCATATTAAATTTCTATATTGTCTTTCACAGGTGTCTATTTCCATAGTCTGAAGGGCTTTCAGAGTGTTTTCTCAGTGTCTATTAAATGACCAGTGATCATGGAACAGTAGTAACGAAATAGAAAAGCCAGAGTGTGTGTGCATGTGTGGCTCTGATTTTTGTATGGGTGTTAGTACTGGATCATGCCTCCTTCCTCTTCCTGATCTCACCAGCCACACACAGCTAGGAAATGCTACAATGCTGCTTAAAATTAGGGCAGTAGTTAGCAACCATCAGTGGTCCCAATTAATTTAGCAGCTGATTGGCTATGCCTCAAAAAAAATCCTTGCAAGTTGTAGTTAATTATTGGCTTTATAACATTACCTTCCCGCTCACTTTCCAAGCAGCTCTGCTGGTCAAGAACTGACAGAGTTCTGCTCTGCAGTAACAGCACTTTGATCAAAGTCCTGGTTAACACAGGCCTGACATTGACCACATGCCTGATTTCTGCCAGTTCCCAGACACTGCTGAGGAATCTAACCTCACCAAATTCCTATGAAGAGATATGATAAAGCTCCCTTCTTTTCTATTTTGCAAACACTGCAGAACATAAATGTAAGATTAATGGCTCTTTCACTCTAGTAATGAGAACCATGTGACTTGTCTTTTATTGAAGTTCATAGTTATCTCTATTCTTACATTCAAGGTCTAGAAACTCTTTTTTTCTATCATCAAAATGTTAAAAAAACAGTTGGCTCTTTCTAAGTACAGTTTTCACAGGACTGATTCTTGGTGTAAAAAACTGTAATGGGAAGAAGTATACAAATATTAAGTATCTGAGTTAAAATTTAATATAATTATAGTGCCAGAATTCTGCATCTCTTTGAGGTGGAAAAATTTATTTCACAGTCTATAATATCTTATTTTTGTATTCTTCAACATGGGCAATTGAAAATGCAGTACATAATTAGTAGGGACAGGTAGGCACCTTAATTTTCTATTCATTAGTAAATTAATTGGTGCCCAAGAGCTCACATTTGAGAATTCAAACAATGCAGTGTAGCTCTCTTCCTAAAATTTTCAAATGTTGCTACTGTACCTTCACTGCTGTCTTCAGAATAATAGATGTTTCCATTCTCTGTTGTGCACTCAGGAAGCTGAGAAACATTTTGATACATCTTTGATTAAAGGCGCCTGTGGCTACAGAGCAAAACACCTTTAGCTGCCAATTTTGGTTTCTTCAGCTGAGAAATAAACTAGCACATTATTGGCATTACACAAATCCCAGTCCCAAACAAGATGTATCAAGTCATTTAAGGAACTTTGGGAAATAAAAACATGTACTTTAAAATTACCTTTAAATTACCTGTAGATAACATTGGTATGCTTTGATTGCTTCTTTAGAGGCCACCTTCTAATTTTCTGTATTTTCACATTTCTCTAAAAAGAGTGCATTTTAAAAGTTTTATTTTGAAGCAGTTATAAAATATTTTCAAATATTTACAACTTTTGAATAGTGTTCAGTGTTGAAAGTTTACTGCATTCACCCTTTTTCTGGAACCCATCTCTGTCCTCCAGCCAAAGGCTCCACGTGGACTGGTTGATGACATGGTCAATGTCCAGGTGGAATTTATTCTGAGACAATATGTCTTTTGGAAATATTTAGTTCAGGATCAATATACATTTTTTAAAATCCTTTCTAGCTACTAGAAGATATGAAAATACTGAATGTGAAGTTCACTGCACACTTTGTAGGCAGCCTGAAGATACTCAGGAATTGTTTCAGTGATGACTGCTAGTCCTTTGGAATCATGACTGACAGAGTATAGTATTGCTTGCCTTCAACATCCAAGTAAACAAGTAAATTCCTCCTAATTTCTCCTCCACCATTTTTATAACAGCTTTGCCCTAAGCACCTGTTTTTGTCACCAAGCTCTGAGACTTTCTTTTTACAAATCTCTTGACAGTACTGATTGCACCAAGTGTATGTTATTTTTAGGTCCTATGGGACTGGAGTCCTGCACAGCATGTGAACTGTTGAGCGTGGATAAATGCATCCAGGTAATACCTCTACAGTGATGTTCCAATGCCTGAAAAAAACGTGATTGCTAGCAACTTTTGAAGCCTACTCTGTGGACTGTATGCACAGAATTGTTACAATAAAACATATCAATATTTCTATTATGCCAATATTTGGTATAATGAACTTTTCCAAATGTTTCCTTCTTTGTCCATTGTTTCTTTAACAGAGCTACATTTAAAAAGATAAAGATCAGTTCACTTTTAGAAGTGAGTTTCAAGCAAGGAATTCCACCCAGGATTTTTATTTTAGCATTATCTTTGTAAGTCAGTAATATCCCAGGATAAACAGACTGTTACGAGGTAGGGTTATTGTTTGTGAATTCTACAGCACATCATAATTTAACCAAATATGTTAGGGCTTTATTCTTCTGCTCAGTTATGGGAGGAGTCAATGAAATGATGTTCTTTTAGAAAGAGATGGATGATTTCTCTAACACTTATTGAATGAACTAGTGAATAAGCAGGAAGAAGAAATTCTCATTTTTAGATAGGCTTGTTTTCACCAAACAGACTGAGAACATCAGCAATGCTTTTTATGGACACCACTTGTGAAGCCCCTGCAGTGCTGTCAGCAGCCTGAATGGATATACTGCCTGATGTCCTGCAGAAAGGCCAGACCTTTTTCACAGGCCAGGTCACATTCTGCAGAATTGCTCAAAGCAAAAGCAAGAAGAGGAGATTTTGTGTACCCTCTGTGGCCCTCATCAGAACTTGTTGAATCCCCATCTCTTTCTGTTGACAGGCTTTTCGTTGGCAAATTTGTTTTCCACTTCTTAAAAATAAAAGGTATAAGAAAATGACACTGAAGAAGAAATGAAAGCCAGAAACACTCCTCTGTGTCAGTTCTGTAGTGTTTTGTCTCATTCTTAGCACTCCCTCTTGTTCAAATTTTTCTTTTAAATAGAAATGCCAGGACTTAAACAGAGATTTGAGACAAACAAACACAAGACACCACTGTAGCTTTTTGTATGTATCAATGCAGCAATAAAGACACAGAATTTTGAAAATTTAGATCATTCACTGAATGCAAAGAGACTAAATGCATTTTCTGAGAGAACTGAGAATGCTCTTTTTTTTTTCCCTATCTTCAATGATTTATGAAACTTCTTATTCATAACAGATGTGTCCAGCCACACAGAGAAGTTTGACTTGTGAAACATATTTGTATTTTGAACTTTACTTAATGTTCCATATTTTTACATACAGAGTGTGACCTGTGTATGAAGAATTGTTCATATTTTTCTTTTAAATGCAGTTTTGACTGCAGTTGTCAACACCACAAGCCATTACACATTTTGGTAGAATACAAAACACCAAAGGAATTCCTGGATTTGATGCAGACATTTCAAAGGGAAAAATGTCTATTGGAGAGGGTACTCAGGGGTTACAAGTTACAAGTTTTACATTGTTTTCTGTTCTGCCCTGTTGGCTCTCTGCCCTGCTGACCGGGTTGCTGCCTTCACCCTTTGACATTTACCAAATGGTTGCTAAAGTAGCTAAATATCTAAAAGGCTTCTAATTGGGCATCTTTAGAAGACCTTCACTCATATAAATGACAGAGATACACTTGGGGAACATCACTCAAAGTTGAACTTGTTCACCAACTGGAACTTAAATGTGTCAGATCAGGAAACTAATAAAACATTTCTGTGTTATGTTTGCTCTGATGAAGAGCCATTTTTATGCTTAATTCAACCTTGAAATGAAGGAATTAGGTTTGTAACTGTAGGTTTGTACCTGCAGAAGTCTTACAAGTAATCCATGACAATGTAGAGAATAGAAAGTTCTGTTAACACACACGTCAGAAACAATCGAGATGGAACAGGCCTAAGGCAGCCCTCTAGCAAGATTATTCAGCATGACTGTAATGACTTTTCAGTCCCAAAACTTTACCTGCAATAATGGTGGCAGGGTCAGAGAAGTGCAGATATTTTACATGATGTCATCTTTTCAGAATTACTCAGTATACTGAGTACTTACCCCAACCTGACCTCAGCACAATCAGCAGCACACACAGCAGTTATTTTCCAATGCTATAAATTTCTCTTCTGTGTTTTTCTTTAAACCAGCTATTTGAAGGTAGAAATAGAGTGCAAAAAATGGATACCAGGTTTTAGCAAACATTGAATAATAAGTAAAGCGCAAAGGTGAAGTCACAAAAGCCTTAATCTTGTGGTGGGGATGGAAACACACAGCAGTGACTAGACCAGAGTCCTACACTGCATGAGACCTGAAGCCCAGGGCATTTAATGCAGGAAGAAATCCTTCCAGCTGTCATAGGGTCCCTGCACGGATCTGGAGACCATTAGAAAAGAATCTCCCATGCTCAGCAGCTTTCCTGGGTGAGAAGAACAGGAGCATTATGGAGCAGGAGCAAGTCACTGGTGTGGAAGGTGAATACCTAAGAAATGACAGAAGCAACAAGGATGATGGTACAAGTGCAAAAGGGGTTCTGCTCAAAAATTTTCATGGCTGTGGCTGAACCAAACAGCTTTAATAGCAAGGTGCACTGTGAACCATAATGGTACAGTTAAAGTAGTAGATAAAACATTTTTCTTCAGCACACAATGAAATAATTTCATACTTCTAACAGTGAATATGAATACTGGCCACCATTTTTCATTTTACATGGTGTCATGCTACCCTATACTATTTATTCTTTAGACACAAGGTCCCAGATAATCAAATGGGGGGAACAAAAAGTAAAGCAGAAACACACGTTTCTGTCTCTCCAATGTTTTCATCTTCTTGTGACAGGAGTTCTGAAGCTTTCTTCCGAGATCAGAGAATTTAGCACCTATTCAGACAAAATCAAAACCAAGGAGTCAATCTGATAGGCTCATTCACAGGAAAAATAGCAATGAAATGAGAACAGAATTGACTAATAATACTTGTGTCTGATCTGTATTTTCAAGGTGAACCTTTGATAGATGTTTGAAAAATTTCATTTTCATGCAACACAGGTCTGAAAATGACATTCATATTAAATTTCACAGCTTCTTTCAGGTGTTTATTTATTTTTTTCTACATTGGAATTGTCTGTTCTATCCTTCTATTTTGGCACATTCTTACATGACTTTCAGGGAAAAGGACCCACTCCTTAAATTTACCCCTGTCAAAGGGAGTTTTAAACCTTCATGAGGGGGCATATCTGCTGATAAATCATATTCCAAATTGTCCACTCCTACAGAATCTGAGACATGATGAAAATGACATAACTACCACTAATTCAACAAAATTATTTCTAATTTATGTGTCAGAGATAATAATTTAATGCCTGGAATTTTCTGGGTTTTTCCTGACTTGATCTATCTTTAGTTATGGAAATTTAAGCAAAATTGAAGTAATCCTACCTTATTATGTGTCCTGACTCTCAGGGAAGTCTAAGTACTCCTTGTTTAGGTGGAAGTGATCTTCAAAATCATTATGGTAAATTAAGAAACATAGCACATGTAGCAAATGAAATGCACAAAGAAGTAAAAACAAAAAAAAGTGCTTTATTTAGCCAGCCATCTGCAGCTGGGTACTGTACTTTGCAAGACAGAGAGAGAGAAGGATGAGAAATGGTCAGTTCATTTACTTCCAGGCTCACTTGAACAGATGTAACTCTAAAACTGCCTTACTGAATTCAGTACGGATTTAAGCTACAAGGTTAATTCCTAGTCCTCCCTCTGTCTTCATTTTCTCATAGATATAAATGATACTCTAAAGTGTGCTTTGTGCATGGATCATTCATTTCACATGCTGCAACCAGTGCAATGCTAAAATAGCCTGGAAAAGGCCAATGAAGAGTGACATCCAGTTGCCCTCTGAAAGCATTACACGTTTTCATCTCATACACTGAATTCTTTGTTATGGTCAAAACCTAGAAAACAAAAGATTTTTTTCAACTTGAAATTGGTACTCTTTAGTCATTCCTCAAAAATTTGCTGCTCCTCCTGCAGATTACCTGGAGGTTACATCAGGATGATAACAGAATGTCTAAGTGGGTTTTAGAAAGCAAGTAAGAAAAATAGGAAGGATACTGGAAGAGTGGATCTAGATAAGAAACCACTAATAAATGTTTATAAAGTCACTGGATCCTCACTTGACCTGCTCTAAAAATATTTACTAACATTAAAAGCTATTTCCACTTTTGTAAAGGAACAGCTCAGGCTAACAAAAATAACTTGCTATTCATAGGAGCAGAGCAGGGGAAGTAGATACTTTGTTCAGTTATATGAAGAACTGAATGGGGGAGAAATGTCTTCTCATATAAAAGCCAAGGGGTACTAAATACCCTAATGTTTTGGAAAACCCTGTTAGCTCTGTTTTCCCCCATCTCGTCAGTCCTTCTCCACAGGTGGTTATAGATTTCGAGGTAACAGGTGGTTCTTCTCACTTTGTCCTAGGACTTCTCTGCTTAGGGCTGTTCCCACTGCAGCCAGAGCTGTCTGGCAGACAGAGCCCCAAATCCAGCATCCTCCATCCAGTCTGGCAGCAGATCCTTCAATCCATCTCACTTTATAGCTTTTCTTAATCAAATGTACGATTTCGTCGTTCAATACACTTAAATTTCAAAATGTCTTTGCTAGAATATGATAACACTTGGTTCACTTGAAAAGACGACCTTTGTCTAGTGTTTACAGCAGTAAATTTAAAAATAAGTATTTAGAAAATGGAATTCTTATTTGCCGTTAGCTGAGGAATTCAGCAAGCACTAGCATTTTCCATGAAAGGATCTAGAATTGAAATGGAAGTTGACATACTGACATAATAGTCTCATTTCTGTCTATGCCAGAAGACTGCAGCAAGCTTTTAGTTAACAGCTTTGAAAAACATTGCTAAACACAAATGCTTCTATTGTAGTACCCCAGCTATTTTAATTACAGCAACTAACAAAGGTTTTGTGTTTTCTATGCAGCCACCCAGTTCATAGTTTGAGCAGGAGACATTTCAGTTCTGGAAAAGTTCACTTGATACCATGACTTTTGAAACAGTTCTGAAGTTATGAAGATTCCTTATGATTTCTGCACATTTCCAACATTTATTAATAAATCCTGTGTCTTCATAGTTGTAAAGTGTTAAGAGTATTTGAACACTTGCTATCAAAAAATGATAAATCCCTCTCAATATAGCTTCAAATGCTCCTCTGTAATAATTAATATATAATGATTACTTCTGGGTGTGGATATGAAGTTGAGCCAGCTTTCCATTTTTCTTAGTATTTAATGTCCAGTTATGACTGAAATCATAACTCTATATTTAGTATTCTAATTTAAGAAGTCATATTTTTGAAACATTGAAAGATACAGAAACTTTTACATTCCGGGGAACAAATAAAAGAGTGTCAGTGGGAGCTGTAGAGTGCTTTGGTAAAACGAGACAGAAGCCATGGAGCTAGGTGTCTGAAAATCATTTAGGAAGTTAATTTAGACCCCTCTATTTTTTGAAGTTTATTTTAGGCTCCTTCTTTTTTTAAAAAAAAAATTGTATCTAGAACTATGATAAAAAACAATCATGCAAAGTATTTCCCAAACATCCAGTCTTACACCAAGAACATAATTCATTAAGTAATTTCTATTTTGAAATTATCTTTTTAATCCCCATTCAGTGTTGATGAGTTACAATTATTGCCTTTTTGAGCTTATCATTGTTGCTTTAAGTGACTTTTTATGATACATTCCCATCAGTCATTTCAATTCTAAGACAATGGACTTTAAACTATGTAAACAACCATTGCAGGAGGTTATGAAAACCTACCTAGAAAGAAAACTGAACTAGACTGAGGTCTTGTACATGTAGTAGAATAAATCATGAGCAAATTGATTCCAGCTCTTTTTTACATGACAATTTTTCTCTTAATGATTGGGAGTTATTTTAGGTATGTGGTATTCAGAACTTAGGGACTTATAAATCCAAGTATCTTAAAAACTGCAGTGACAGAAAAAACATTGAGAGATCTTTTCTCTACAGAGAGTAAACAAACCCCACATTTCTAACTCTGCAGCTTCCTGTTATCCCAAGAGACTTTTTCTTCATTAGCACTGACATTAATTTTCCAGCAGCTGTGGAAGGATGGGTTGCACATACATTTATCTTCAAAACGTCATTGCTGCTGTTCTTGTGAAGCATTCTCTGACAGCCACTTGTTTGAACATCTAGTAAATGATTGGTCATGACAAATAGGTCTTTAATCAGAAGCAAATGATAACAGTGACAACACTTGTGTGTCACTTCTGCCTCTTTCACCTCTTCCTGCAGCTACTAGTATTCCTGTAGTTTTCTTTGGCATGCACAACAGACACTTCATTATTTTCTGTTCTTTAGCACCCAGCAGACTCTGGGGAAAGCTGTCATTTGTATTGCATGCCTACAAAACACATGATGAGCAGACAGGCAGGTATCAGCAACCACCTACACCTACAGGCTGAAATTTATACTTCTATATGAATTGTACAATTGTCCTTATTGCCAAGAAAAGCAGTTTTATTCCAACTTCTCAGAGCACCTTGCAATGAATCACAAAAAATTTCTTTCATTAGATAAATGTGAAGTGGCTACAATACTACATAGCACATTTACTACAAAGCCCACTTATTCAATATAAGGGAGATAATTCATTATCAGAGAAAGTGAAAAAACATCCATCAGCCATAAATAACACATGCAAAATATGAAACAGATTTCTGAGCTGAGATTATGCAGAGATATAGCGTATGTTTGCCAAACTCAGTCCTATAGTGATAATCCCTTACAAACTTCTTTAGAAGATAATTACATTTTTCAATCAAGTATTCTAAGAAATTAGAGGGAGTTGCTACCATTTTGGAAGTTCTTTAAAATTTATTCCCTTTAAAAACTGCCTTAAAATATATCCACTTAATGCAATTCCGTAAGTTCACTTGCCTGTACTTGATCCTTAGGGTAAAAGATAGAAACCAGTTGTATCTAAAACAATCTTGTATACCCTTCTGTTTTCCAAACACCAGTGATTTACCAGCTTCTTGAATGAGAAGCCACATCCACACCACAGTTCCCCAAAGAGCCCACCCTGTGTAAGTGCACCAAACCCTTCAGACACTTGTCTCGCCAAGCTGGGCACAGAAAAGGAGGCAGAGGACACTGGAAGGGAAGGTGAGTGCAGTAAAAGCCTGCTTCACAGCGAGACACAGCTGAACCTGGCAGGAGCTGCTGGAGCACTTCACCGATGGGAGAACTGGGAGCTACACAAAGTCTCATTAGCCTTTAGTCCCTGCCAGCTTGACTTCACAGCTGGTGTGTATCTCCTGCACATGTGCGGTGTGTGGCAGCCAGAGGGGAGCTATCAAAGGCTCTGAATCAAGGGTTATGCTGCTATAAACACAAAACCAGCAGGATTTAGGGCTCCCTGCTGAGCTGCATTCAGGCCAGATGGAAGTACGCAGGAAGCAAAATCCTAAAGGAATAGGATGCGGGTGCTAGTTGATCGTCAAATCCTCACATTACATTTTATCACCAGATTCTGACCCATTACTTGTAATTTTCAGGGCTGTGGCATCTTCTGAGACAGTCTCTTTTTCAGCCCCATAAACCTATAAAAATTCAGACCTTTCCAGTGTCACAAGTAAGCCCAGTCAGTGAATAATAGCACTGTTGTATCTGAGTCAACTGATCTAATTATTTCTCATGGCTTAGAAGGGATTTCAGACATTAACAGCTGCTTACACAAAGCATCACCTTTTTAGTATGAGAAAACATGGTACTAAAATTTCACATGATTATTTCAGCTCAGGCTGAAATGTTGCTGGTTTAAGACTGGTCACATACTTGCAATTCACTTAACTCATGTGTTCCTGTCCTCATCCTATCCACTACTTTTATAATTTATGTTGGTGTTCTCCCTAAGGTTCAAAACACATCCAACTCCATGCTCAGTGCATTTCTTGGATGTCTCTGATTACAATCAGCTTTTCTTTTACTACCAAACGTGACGTAATCCCAAAATACGAAATAATAGCAAATATTGATGTGTAAAATCCTGAGTGTTCATATTATAGAGTTATAGCAGTTAGAGATTAAATATATACATAGTTCATCTATTGTCTCTGTAACAGATTTAGATCTGTTTTATTAAAATTTAGGGTTTACCTTCTGCTCACATGATCTACAGCTGTTGCCAGAAATGGTGTCCATAGCTACAGGAGCATCTAAGCCCCTTCTGACTCTGTGCCTAACCATGCCCTTGTGGAGGAAGGAAAATGGTGTCTATTTTCCCCTCCTCTTCTTTAGAATCTAGAGATAGGATCCAATACTGAAATATGTAATAACCACTCACTGATTAGAGTTGCAGCTCCATGTCCTCCTCTACTGAAATTCTTGCTCTAAACATGTTTCCTGCCTGAGGACCCTGTGCTGGAAAAAGGCAGGAAGGAGGTTGGCATTGGGCACGTGTGCCACAGGGCTGCCTGCCTCCACCTGGATATGCACTCTTGGGACCCAAAAGTCAGGTCTGATGGAGCTTGGAAATATTGTGAATTAGCTGCCAGCCATAGTTTTGGTACTTGGAAGAGGCCAGCGCTGGCTCCTACCTCAGCTTGGGTTAGGTGGGGGCAGAAACTGGGACCAGTGACTAGTTTTTGTCACATACCAAGCTAATGTGGTAGGTGTGCCATGACTTGAGAAGTTCTGACTTTCACCGTCAGGTGTTTTTTTATTACTTGCTCCACAACCATCACTGGTGCCATCCTGTTCTTCCCGGTTACATTCTTAGTAGCCTAGAGGTTCACTGTCTCCCAGACATCACAGGCTGAGACCACTTACTTTGTTCTCATTATGCCTAACGAAGGAATGCTGCTCTGGGCTTGTTTCATTTATTTTTTCTTTCTCTTACTTCACACCCTAGCTCTGCACTCACTTGCGCTGCTTTTTTTCTGCAGCCTTTCCAGCTTATCAATGCCTTCCATATAACATAGTGCACTGAACTCAGTGTGGTTCTTTAAGTTAAGTGGAGTGAAATCAACATGAAGAAACACAGGCCCCATCTTGTTTTATCAGCTGGAATTCTGATACAGCACCTCAGAAAAGATTTGCAGCTATATTTTGTAGCAGCCATAGTGTTCTTCAAACTCAGTTCAATTTTGGTGTTCTCCCTCAGATTTAGGTTCTTCTATTCACTTGTCACTGACATAACTATTTTCCTCCTATTTATACAGACAAAATGCTTACAAAACTCCCCTTTTCTCCAGAGATGTGATTTTAAAAATTCATAACTCTTAGAAATATATCAGCCTAATTCTTTGCCACATAGTATCATTGTTTTCTGTTGATGCTTTTTAGTCTTAGATTCTCTGTGTATCTTCATTGCTGTTTTCATTGCTTCAATACTCATTTACATTTTAATTAATTAGTTTTATTTTATATCTTAATTTAGATCACTCATTAAAAATCCATTACTTTTGAGAATTAGCATTAAATTAATAGAATGGAATAGAAACATCTGGGAAGAATATAAAGCACATATAAATTATCTCCTAATTTGCCTGACAGTTTTCCAAAGGGAAAAGGTGAGGGAGAAATTCTCAAAACACAGACTTTGAAGAACAGGATTAAACTTCACTCTAAATGCATAATCTCTGAATTTACTCTTGAGATATTTAGGATCTGTGAAAAAAAAATCCTGAAGTTTAAACAACAGAATTGTCACTCTTTTCCTATGCCCTCAATAGCACCTCATGAGCTGCTTTTCAGGATACTGACAACACTTACTCTAAACCCATTGCAGAAAAGGGAAGTGAATGTTCCAGATGAGCAGCTAGAAGGAGAATGAGATTCAGAAAAAGAGACTTTTTTTATCTTGCGAGAAGCACTGCTCCATATAAGCACTGCTCCATAGAAATAAGGAGTTGAGTAGAATAAAAATGGTGGAGATTCACATATATATATATTGTTTCCCTGACTCAAAAGGACATTCAGAGATTGGGAACTGATTCTGGGATATCAGCACCCCACCATTTACACTACAAAAATTAATCTCTGCTGAAGTGAACATATTGTGAAAAACTGTAGGTCACTGAAGGAATTTATAAATGCTAACACATATATTTTATTCAGAAAACAACTAATAGGTTGCTTATTCGAGCAGGATCTGTAGAGGTGGAAAAGTTACGATAAAAGATTTAGTCTTGACTGTGTGGGAAAGTTTTTTCGGTACATGACATTATGTCAAAAAATTGAGGCAAGAAAACCATGTGGCTTGTAGCTTTAACTGCTGTATTTTGCTTTGGCTTACCCTATATCACTCCAAGAGGAGTTTTTGTATGCACAGCTGTGCACCTTGGCTCCAGGGGTAATTATGCTGGTATAACTGACAGTCTCTCTTGCAGGCAAACCCCTGGTTCTCTGAGGTCTGATGCATGGGGAATAGCTATGGCTTCAGGAACTTCCTGAAACATTCACCCCAACAGATCTTGCCTAAACAGCAGTTTAAAATATCTGCTGGGACATACTGAACTACCATTTGGGTGACGCACTGTGATCTTCTCAACCAAATCCAACTAAAGCAATTAACTGAATAGCACTGGTCTGACGGCCTTCCAATTTTGCATTTGTACCCTTCTTACAGGCACCAAAAGGATTGTGCCTGCTTGGATGAGCAGTGACAGAAAAAATGCTTCTTTCCATTTTCTCTGGCAGAAAAATGTCTCTCTGTTGTCTTCTTTTGCACGTGATATACATCCTTCAGCTTATCCAGGCTTTCCAATGTATCACACATATTTCACTATAACAGCCTCTGCTCTACTGCTTTTAAAATTTCAGCATAAATAAAACATTAATCATTAGTCTTAACTTTCCTGTATTTTTTGTCTTCCCTGTGAGCAAGTCATTACAGTATGTCTGATTATTAGGAACAAGGAATAAACATTTCCCCTCTGTGAAGAACAGGAAACAATGTTTGGAGAACAATCAAGTCTATTCTCCATGGAAAAAAATGTAGCAATAGGAGAGAGGCCTGATCTTTTTCCAAATTAAAAAAAAAAAAAGAAATCCACTTTCATCTGAAGAAAAAGAAATTAGCTTATGTATTCACCCAGACTGACCTCTTTTCTAAACATGTATTTCATTGTAAAGTACACTTAAATATCAACTATGACTATGAAAAGAAGCCAAAACACTCAGGGTTTTGGACTAGGTATTATGCTTTCATCTTGTGAAATTCTTGTTTATATCTGTCTGCCATGGTAAATTGTGTTTTCAGCTGAGCATGAGAAAAAAATGCACAAGATACAAAGAAGGGCCGTTCCCCTACATGAAGAACACATGAACATGCACTGCCACCTGCACACAGCTGTGGTTTACATGGGAAAGTCATTCTGGGAAATAATACCAGCAAAACCAAGTGCTCTGACCACAGTCCAGCTGAGGTCTTGTAAACATTGACAGATCTCTGCGGTTTTCATTTTGTTCCGCATTTTTTCCTAATATTTATTAAATATCAGGGAAAAGAAAAAAAATTAAAAGCCACCAGTGTGTCTGGCAGCGCGTTGTGCAGTGGTACACCCGCTGGTTACTTAATCAGACCAGTCCAAAGCCATACATCTGTGTGTGTCTTCTGTCACCTGTCCCATCCCATTGCAGTTTGTATTACAGATCTCTGTTGCATGGCATAGTTCTTCCCTGTGCACTAATAACTAAGTCTTCAGAGTAGGGCAATATGTAATTTTGTTGCCAGAGCACCCAAGGGGCCACAATATGGTTCCCATTTTGGCCCAAAGGGAGGAAGTAATAGATGCCAATTTTTGACTGACGAACAATGCTTCCCTGTGTGTCAGCTCAGACGTGGTTTGTGCATCTGGGAGCTAAACACGAGGTTTAAGCGTTCCCACTCGCACCCCACACAGCAGAAATTTGATGGAAATTTTTCTCCTCACTGTGCAGTCCAACAGCTGCACTGGCTGTCGCAATATTGCCATTAAAAGCCCTGGGCTGGTGCTCCCTCCCTGGCCCCACAACAAGTGCCATGAGAACGCTGCCATCTCAGTACACCACATTTCAGAAGAAAAAGCAAATTTACCAGTCACATGCAGCAATGATGTTGCCAAAGCTGACGGTTTTAGTTTTGCCTTTTTGGGTGGTATTTCCCAACTTACAACAACAGAATCTCAGGGAATGGAGATGCCTTTTTAAACTTGTTTTAAAGCATATTTCCAGATCTTTCAGTTAGGGGGTAAGAAAAGTCTTGGAAAAAAATGAAATAGACACATTTGTTGGGCACAGAAGACAGGAGGCCACAGCAAAGAAGCTAATACTTAATTGTCATATTTTTTAAATCAGTATTTTACCTCTGAACTCATTTTCACAGACAAAATCTTGGAGTTCAGACACCCGAGTTATTGAAACTGTAAAGGTTCCTTGCAGACCCTCCGCATGCTTAAAGCTGTCACATTTCCATCTTTGAGCTCCCAGCCTTCATGGCTGCTTGACAGGAACAGTGTAGCTGCTCTGATCTTACCATGACCAAAAACAAGATAACAAGAAAGGGCAGCAAGAAGATCTGAACTGTTTATTCAAAGAGGAGAAAAACATGTTGCAAAGGAAAATACAATGAGTGGTGCCTGTCAGGTACAAATTCCTACTTGGAGCTCACAGAACACTGAGGAAACATTGTTCTTTAAAAGGCTTCACACTTAAAAATTGCCACGAACCGGTAACCCTGAAACTCATTGCCATTATGCTACAGAGCTTAAAACACATCAAGAAGATGATTAATGCATATGGGAAAATTCAAACACTGACATGCACAAGGACATGAAGACGCTACAGAGAATTTGACCTAGTAAGCAGGAAATGCATGAAGCAGTACCTGCAGTATGTAAAGATTATGGGGGTTTTATTCCAGAAAATAATACTCCATTGGTGCTTGCCAAAGCACTCAGCCTCCATCTGACATCAGCATCCATCTGAGACCTTGTTGATTCATATGTGTAGGATAACCTTTCTGGCACATTCCTTTAAAATTACTGGTTGCGCTGTAGCTGCGTTTCAGATTTTACCCCCTCTAGAACCAGACAGTCTGTTAAATGCACTCAGCAAATAATATGTTTACTGACTTTCATGTTGTATTAAAAAGCTATTATTCAAAGGAATGTTCTCAATGGTTCATTCAGCTCTGGGCAAGGCTCTGCCATATGCGCTGTTGTTGACTGAATTTGCAAATCCTCCTACACATGCAGCAAAATACCAAGGCATCACAAGAACAAATTAACTTTATAAATCTCAGTCACCTTTTCGCTTTCCTTGAAACAATGCTGCTATTTGGTTATTTGTAAAATTCCACTTGGGATATAATGATCTTTAGTCCCAAGATATCACTGCACTGCCACAGAGATACTAACTTTCACTTAAGCAATTAATCTTGCAAACTCAAAACATTTTTTTCTTTTTGTCTAAGAAATCTTGTATCTGGGGGCTACTTTAAAAATATAAGGAGCAAATCTATAAGTAGTTGTCTCAAAACTGAGTACAGAGCAAAAGACGGACAACCATATCTTAGAGATTTAGCTGAACATTTATCATAAACTGTGGGAATATTCTAGCAAGTTATAATTAGCATTCATTAATCACAAAAATTGATTTATATTTTCACTTTCCATGCAGGTTTTAATGCAGATTATGGACTGGATTCCACCCACCTTGTGGGTCTTTCCTATTTTAACTCAGTTTTCAAACTGGCTTTTTTGTTTTGACTGGCCTCTGCTTGATACCATTTGTAGAATTAGAGTTAAAAAAAAACTAAACCAGAAGCTGGCAGTTGTACACTCCTTCGTATCCTTTTAATCATACTAAAGAAATTACATATTACTCAAAAAGTTAACTTCCATTTCCACTGGTAATGGAAAAACATTTCTAAATTAGCCTTATAGCAAAATATTACTGTCATTCTGTTACATCCTGCGAAGAATTGGGTGTGCAATCCCTTCTGACCAGTAGGAATCCTGAATCCACTTACCCACCTTCTTTTTTTGCAACACTGGGCCTTGTTCTTTCTGTACCTCCTGCTAAGTGTCAAATATATTTTCCTTTTTTAATAATACAAAATTAGGGCTATCTATGGACCTGTAAAAGAGGCAATCCTCTGGGAAAACAATAGCACAGTGGTAGTGACACCGTTTCAAATCTGGCACTGCACAGCTCAGGGCCTGTTGGTTTTGGCACCAACGTAGGAAGGATTTGCCATAGAGACATGTCATAAAGTTCTTGAAAGGAAAGACAATGTTTGCATTTGGTGTGTTCAGGTATTGAAAGCTACCAGAAAGAGAGCTGCTGTGGCCATAACCTTTGCTAGCTTCATAGAGTCATAGAATATCCTGAGTCACTGAGTCCAACCCCTGCCCTTGCACAGGACAGCCCCAAGAATCACTCTGGGATGTGATGCCTGAGAGCATTGTCCAAATGCTTCTCAAACTCTGTCAGGCTGGTGCTGTGACCACTTCCCTGGGGAGATGTTCCAGAGCCCAACCACCCTCTGGGTGAGGAACCTTGTTGTAAAATCTAACCTAAACCCCTCCCGACACAGCTTTATGCCATTCCCTCAGGTCCCATGGTTGGTAACCACAGAGAAGAGATCAGTGCCTGTGCCTTCTCTTCCCCTCATGAGGAAGCTGCAGGCTGCAGTGAGGTCTCCCCGCAGTCTCTCGCAGGCTTAACTGACCAAGTGACTTCAGCAGCTCCTCACAAGGCTTCCCCTCTTCCCCCATGTTCACACCTCTCTTTTGGACACTTTCTAGTAGCTTTATATCTTTTTTTTATTGTGGCACCCAGACCTGCCCCCAGCACTCAAGGTGAGGCAGAGCAGAGCGGGACAATCCCCTCCCTTGCCCTGCTGGCGATGCTGTGCCTGATGCCCCCAGGACATGGCTGGCCCTCCTGGCTGCCAGGGCACAATGACTCACATTCAACTTGCCATCGACCAGGGCCCCCAGCTCTCTTTCTGCAGCGCTGGTCTCCAGCCTCTCATTCCCCAGTCCGATATTATGAATGGTTGCATGTATGGAAATATTGCAATCAGCAAGCACAGCCCAGATACAAGACATGACTCCAGGCATGACATGAGAGCTTGTACGAAACTCTCAGCTGTGAGTGGAAGAGAGAAGACTGTGTCCTGTAGAAACTGCTCAGAACTTCAAAGCTGAATCTGACAGCAAAGTTGCAAGTCTGAGTGACAAGCTGGCTGTTGATGTTGCCCACAGTGACAGGGGACATGTCTAAGAGGATTTGAGGAAAAAGATTAATATCTTCATTCGACTTTAGGAGCTGGCAAGAATCCCATAAGATGATATCAGGCAGAGGCCAGTCAAAAAAAAATGGAGGTTTGATATTTCAAGCCAGTTTAAAAAATAGAGACAATGAGGAACTGTTTGAAACAGTGATGAATTTTCAAATTACTTTTATAGTTTGTCTTGAATTTTTCCCAAAAGAACACTATCTTGGTGTGGAAAATGGCATGCAAAAGGTAAAAAATTCCTCCATTTCTGCATTTTCAAAGAATGGCAAAGGATATAGGATTAATAAATATATTTGGTGCAAACTCACCTCCACTCCTCCTAAGTGATCCTTAGCAGCTGTCCATTTCACTGTCATCTCCCAACAGAAACTTTCATATGTTCATGTTCTGCCTTCCACTGGAGAAAATCTGACCTTGTCTGAGCTATACTGTATATTATATTTGCCACACTGCATACATGCTGTGCCTGGCCTCGCACCTGCTGGTGACTGCATGGATTTGCCTGGTGGTCACCATGCTGCTGGCTTGGTTTCACTGGACCTACTCTGTCCCTCTGGCTGGGGAAGGGGGACAGCATTTGTCCCTGCCAGCCTGAGCTGCCAGTCTGCCTCCACTCCTGTAGGTCCCTGAGATAAATGCATGGGGACAAGCTCATCTTCCAGTGTTCTCCTCCTTGCTCTCCCCATCCCCAGAAGTGCAATTCTTTCTCTGTGGCTAGTGCTGGGAACCTGCCTTTCAATGCACAGCTTTCAGCTTACACTTACTCTTGCTCTTGTCTTCTCTGCTTGGTTCCATTTTCCAGCTAACTGTAATGCAGCCCAGCCTAGATAAACAATCCCATACCTCAACTTAAAAAAGACAATTGTTTCCCACTTCCTGTGTGGCTTGGAAGGTGTCAACATCCTTCTGCATGATTTTGGCTCTGGCATTGTCTGTCTCACAACGGAAGGCTCCCTTGCCTCACAATGTCTCCTTGATTAACACTGAGTTGTTCAGAGGATTTACAAAGTCTTGCATTCACATCCCAGAAGAGCAAGAGGCTCAGGAGAAACTTTACTGATCACTTCTACCAAAGTGAGCAAAAGTTTTCAAGGAGATGCTTTATGGTATTCATTTTCCAGTGGCTGACTTGACTTGCCATGCTCCATTAAGACAGCCTTGTGTACTAAGCATGCCTCAGAAATGGAAAATTGTGTCTTACGGTAAATTAGACGCCATCCCCCCAAAAAACCAAGATTAATTCCTACAGGATATGTGCTGGCACAGTTCCAAGCAGCTGGATTTGCACAAAGCAGCCTTTTTTTCTTTAATAGATTCTGGTGAAGTTTTGTCCCTGTCTGTAAAAATTGCCTGTATTATCACGAAAATAGAAGCAATTGAGCTTTCCCTGACCTGATCTGGAGGAAACATAAAAAAGTTGATTTAGTTATGAAACCTATTTAATTTATGCTCTCAAAGTTCTTCACAAAAGCTTTGTTGAAAACTATTTGGGAAAGCAAAGAGTGCCTCAAACATGCTGTTAATTACCATCTGCTTTGTGGCTGTCACCCATTCTGATTCCTGGGGAGTGCTCTAGAAGTTTTCTGTGTGCAACAATTGCACAATAGTATCCAAACCAGACACAGAATTTCCTAATATACTTCAGTTTCATGCTGGAGAACTATTAAAAACAACTATTTGTATGGCTTTCTGGGATGCAAGGTTAGGTTTCCAGCATCATCATATTGCTTTTGCAAATGCTAGAACACAAGCAAGGCTGTGCCCTAAACAGAGATCCTCATCTTGCATGAATGGTTTTCTACAACAAGAAATATCTTTCAAATAATCATCCTACGTTGAGTAGTCAAAAGACATTTAAGGATTTATTCAATTTTTAATTAATGCTTTCATCCTGTTTCTTGTTTTCAGTCAGGTCAGCTTTAAAATGTTTATAAAGCAAGATTGAAAAGCTCAAATAGTGAGTTCTGCATGACTGAATTAAAATACAAAAATAAACAAAACTATAATTCTAATACCATAATTATCTAGATGTCCCTTTGGATTTTTAATTTTCTATGGGGTTTTGTTTTCTGGGATTCTTTTTTCCTTTTTTGAAGCCTGTCTTCAAAGTATTGCTCTATTTTGGATCTTACCTCTTGCTTTTAAACAACTTAATTTCAAATATGTCTATAAAACGTGATTTTTAAGGCCATCACTAATGTCATTCTCAACATTACATGTATTTCAACCCCTCACCAGATCTCTCCTTATTTGTTGAAAGTCTGATCAAGCCTGGATTAAGGGACTGAGGCTAAGGAAACATTCAACTAGAATGTAGGAAGAAGTCTATGTATCTGATGTATGCCTCCCTTTATTGTACTAGGCATCTTCATTTTGAGAAAAGCAATTTAAAGAAATAGGTGATAGTTCTTGAGACATTATTTGATACACTTGGAAAAAATATTCAAATTTTCAGGTGCAGTACCCTAATCAATTGTAATAACATGATAGCTCTGTTTCCATTTCTAATGTAGTTATTATCACAGGTCAGTACACCAGGGAAGAATCACCATTTCCCCAGGCAAATCAAAGTGCTATCCAAATTATATTCAATTAGACACTCAACTACGCTTACAAATCTGTGCTCTGTTTGCAGAGAGACATGCAGGGCACCCTGAAGTGCAAGAGACCTGACAGCTTGTACCTGAACTGCACACCCATTCCCACACAATATAACTTTTTCTTTCTGCCAATGCTTTGTATATGCACACAGTTTTTTAACAACTTGCATCCTACCTTCAGGCAGAAAGAAAATGACACAGAACAGTATCTGTGTAAAACCTGAAGCTAGACCTCAGACAAACTCTGCATGCAAACTAAATCTGAATTTGAATCCTTCTAAGTTAACAAGTGTTTCCAAGACTCCAATAAAAACCATCTGAATGCATGTAATTTTTAGAGTGCTCTGCTTTTTTCAGTCCGTAATATTTCCTAAATGCTTTTTTATATGTAACTGACGTGGATGTGTGAAAAGTTTCATACATTTGAAGTTCTGAACTATATCCAAGCTTCATGAAACAGGCCCATTTAACAGGAGGTAGATCTGTGTAGGTGTAGATAAACTACCTGACAGACAAAACGCCTTCAGCTCTGATGCTAGGCTCTAACACTGAAATTGCTAACTACTGAAACACACTTTCGTCTGCTCTCAGAGCTACAACAAAAAACTATCGCTACAGGAAAGCAGCTGCCTGTAGAGATACAGAAGAAACCCACAGAAATGTAGGAGATAAAAGGGAAATATGTGTTAACAAGAGCCAGTGGAAGCACACAGGGCTTCATTACAAGCCTTCTGGTCTCTTGGGGACTTTGCTTCACAACCCAACATGCCCTGTCTGAGCCAACCAGCTGGCAAGTGTCACCCCTTCCAGGACTTGGCTCTGAATCAGAATGGCCTAATTAAAGATTAATGCTCTCTGACAAAAACTAGTAACTGCTTCTCATGCTTCAGAGGATTCATAAAAATATTTTCATACTTCTATAAGAAAATTAAAACCACCTAATTGGATTGCAGCTTCAGGAACTGCAGGTACTCACCGGGACATCCTCTTATGATAGCTTCAAAGCTGATTTGAAGCTGTATTTTCAATCATTGTCAATCACTCAATTGACTGTCTTCCAAAGCTGCTATCAGATCCTAAGTCAGCTGTAACTCACAGCATTTTAGGAAATATTTTTCAATAGTATCAGCTTCATGTGAAATTTTCTGACTAGAGCTTAAAAACACGCATCACATCATCAAAGTGAGAACTGAAAGGGAAGCCAACTGTTTCAGTGTGTCATACTTTTACTAGAGTATATCTAAAATGGTAACTAATGAATGTCCATTTTAGGAACTGTTTGATTGCATCATTTTGTAACTAATTAATTAATCTGATGTGGCATCTAAGACTATGTCTTTAATGAATTAGAAATCAAACAAATTATATGAATGAGCCCAGAAAAAGGTATTATGAGCAGGCAGCATCAAAATCAATGCACAGTTCTATCCTTAGATAGTTTTTCCTCTGTGATGCCAGGCAGAAATGACTCCCATTTTGTGATTAAAAGAAGTTTTTGTCTCAGAATTCATTGTAATGCTCGCACACACTTGCCAGCAGACATTTTGTAACAAGCAGAAAAATAGTTTTTCAGATGGCTATGCTGAAAAATGTTAAATTTTCAGTTTTCCAGCATCTGCATATTGTAAGAAAACTCACCCACACAAAACTGAGCTTTCTCCAAGAAAACTTTCTAGTATCTAAGCCTGTTTCATTTATTCATCTTTTCCATTCTATTTAGACTTAGTTTGCTGCTTTATTTTACTTCTTTGGGTTTTGACTTTGATTGTCTCCTTGCAGCAAACTGCTTGATGGCCTTCTATTTTGGAAATCATAGTTCTAACACACCATGCCGGGAAGAACAGATTAGCCTGACTCTCAACTGAGTGTGTACCATCATTATCAGAAGCCTGAGCCAAAGGTTACCATATTCCCTGGGACTCCTGCTATTTGGTCCCCAGGCAATGTTCTACCGGATTTTAAATGAGGAATGACCTCTAGATAAAATGGCTGCATTTAAACAGTTTAGACATCCTGTTTTAGCTGGAAATGGATGTTGAGCTGAAATTAAAGATTTTTTTTCTGATGTAAATATTCTGCTATACTTGATCCCTATTACTTTGCAATGGGAAACTGCAGCATTATGTAAAATGTAACACACAGGTTAGCAGCTTTTGAATGGATTACGAAACCTGAACAAGTAGAGAGCTTTAAACTGACAAAAATACATGACACTGCATTTTTTTATTAATTGAAAGGTGAAAGATGTGTCTGACAGCACTAATGTCCTTCCTCATGAACCACATTTGCAAATTCTAATTTATCATATCCTTTTACATAGGAGGCTGTTAAATTGGTTTAAATGAAAAACCACTCTGAACTCTATTTGCAAAATATGTAGAATAATACTTGGATCCACAGAATCATACATCCTTGAGTTGGAAAGGACCTTAAATACCATCCAGTTCCAGCCCTCCTGCCATAGGCAGGGACACTTTCTTCTAGACCAAGTTGATCAAAGCCCCATCCAACCTGGCCTTGAATGCTTCCAGGGCTGGGGCATCCACAATTCTTCTGGGAAACCTGTTCCAGTGTCTCGCCACATCGACAGTGAAGAATTTCTTCCTAGTATCTAATCTAAATCTACTCTTTTTCAGTTTAAAGCCATTTTCCATTGTTTTATCACTACATATTTTTTGTAAGAAATCCTTCACAGGTGAAAACTTCATGTGTGGATAAGAATATATTCATTTTTCATATGTTCTTGTAAGACCCTTGGAGAGCATTCACAGGATATCTCTGTGACACATCTTTCCATTAACTCCAGATCTGGAGTTAATGGAAAGATATGTCACACCATGCCTAATCTAGAAATTCAGTGTTACCTACTGTGCTTCTGAGATGATAGTACTTATTTTAGCAAGTATAGAATATATCTTGGGATCATTTAACATGCTGAAGCACCTTACACTACAGTTA
Source organism: Coloeus monedula (assembly GCF_965178545.1). Lineage (NCBI taxonomy): Eukaryota > Metazoa > Chordata > Aves > Passeriformes > Corvidae > Coloeus > Coloeus monedula. The sequence goes on along the minus strand of NC_138785.1, from coordinate 25,579,253 downwards.
CTGTAAAGAATTCTCTTTTAAAAAGCCACCAGCACAAATGAGAATCAGAACCCCATTAGGAACACATAAAGAACTAACGTGGATAATTTAGTTTCCATTTTTGGGAAATCATGCCCAGGGGTGTATTTAAACATTGCTAATGTTTAGGGAGGAGCTGGGTAAACTGAGACAGAACCTAGATACAACCTACCATTACCTAATCTTCCATTAGCTATCTTCTTTCCAAATTATCTTGCTAGCCCCTTTATTGCCTGTGACTCATGATGTGAGAGACATATCACAAAACACAGATGTCTGACTGGGCCATCTCCTAATCTAGCCAGAAGAATATGGTGAAAGCTGGATGTGTATATGTAGGCTGGAGGAGATCACCTATTTTCATTGGGAATTAACAGCTGCAAACTTGGGCCAAAAGGATCCTTTTCTGGAGGACCCTGGTGGTTTTTCTCCACTGAAAAATACAAAAATTGCATAATCCATATTCATTTCACTCCAGAATAATTGAATGGATCTTGGTGACATGAGAAACAATGGCAGAAGTTTCCCTGGAACTGGAAGTTCAGAGTTGACACTTAAAGAATGCAGCCTTTGCTTTCACTAATGCAAGTAAGGACTTAATTAAGGACTTGAAACATATGCATGAGAAGGAAGGAATCTAGCAAAGCTGACCATACACTGGGTTGCAACACAAGCCTACTGTGGCTTCAAGAGGTTGTAAGAGTGGCCCCCAGGGATGGGGGCTGGAGGAAAGCAGATTACAGACAGCTACGTGAGAAACTATGGCCTCCCTTTATCTGGATCCCACAGTGAAAGTCATCCAAAGTGCACGACTTTTCCAGGCTTTAGTCAACATATAGTGACAGGGAGGGTGGCAGTTTATAAAGAAATTTGGTCAAGGAAGTTCTCTAAATTTTCTTAAACATTCACCCAGTCCTTAAAAAGTAGAATAGTCACAATATTGAGCTCCACAAGCTGTTTTTAAAAACTGAATGAGTATCAGACCACATTTTCAGATCTACACTTCTGAAGTACACTTTTCTCTGATGATCTGCAGTCCCTTCTTACAAGGCATATTTACACAGTTTTTGGTAGGACTTATCCCCAAACCAAGAGAAAAAATTACTTATTTTTCTTTGCTAATTACACTATTACCTATGCTTAAAATCAGGGAAAGCAAATAGGTTGAAAATTTGACCATAAACTATATGTGGGAGGCAGGCTGCCAAGAAGTACTGAAACACATGTAAGTTTTGTTTTCTTAGCAGGAAAGAGAGCAATTGTGAAAGCCTGGGGATATCTACACTGGGTGGTAAAGCTAACAGCAGAAAATCAAAGAAATCTTAGCACTAAGCCAACAGTGTAACAAAAAATAGGAGTCAGCTCTTCATGGCCATGCAGATTATCACTCTGATAAGACTGTGATAGAGGGTAAGAATTCTTTCCCAGTATGGTGTTGACACTGCATAAGCTTTAATCTGTTGTTCTTTGGCTTTCGGATCTCTTGCTTCGCAACACAAACACTAACAAATTGACAAAAGCTGTGTTTGCACATTAGAGCTACTTGCAAACTAGCATTTCAAGTTCAAGTTTGGACATACGAGCACGCAAAGCAAAATGAAGTGGAAAGCTGTGATTTTAATGGGGATTTAATCTCTTTTGTTCTTTGACCTTTTGCGGCTCTCAGAATACATCAACGCTTCTGTCGCATGAGTTGCCTTATTGGCTTAGTTCATGCTGATACAGCCAAGCAAGCATTCAAGTGCAAGTGCAAGTGTAGGGTTTGATGGTACATGGCACTGTTTCCAACAGCAAGTACAAGAGTGCTAGCAGCATTACCCAATGGGGTACAAATCCTGTGAATCGGCCCAGGCCCAGCTGCGAGCCCAAGCGCAGTGACTCCTGCAGCTGGACAGAAAGAGCCTCAGAGCTCAGTCAGAAAGTAACTTTAGAAGGAGTGGCTCAGGCAGCTGGCAGTGCACTGAGTCTGGGGGAACCGCCAAGCCAGCTGAGTATCTTTCCTGCAGAAGGTCAGAAAAAGGCAGAACAGCACTGAAACAGGACTATAACACAATTTTCTCTGACTATAACACAAAAGTCTGATTATTAAGAAAACAGCATGCTGCATTTTAATGTATATAATAGGGCCGTTTATTTCCCCTTCCCTTCTAAGCCACAAAGCAACTAGCAACCCTGTAATGGAAGTCTCTAGTCAAAAGTGCAGCAGGAACTGAACTACAAGAGGAACCCACAGGAGAAAAAGAACCCACAGCAGGAGAAATGAGGGTCACAACAGTGATCAGTCAAGATGAAGCCAACAGTACTTTGTGGATTACCTGTGTGATAAGAGGTCTAACATTCTTTCACTGAACTATTAGAGAAAAGAAAAAAAAAACCCAACAACTAGGCCTCTCAGATTTCTCATAACAATCTATCTCTCACATGAGCCCTCTTTGCAAAAATTCAGCTGGGAACACTCTAATAATATACCAAAGGAAATAAATTGGGAGATTCTTTCCAAGCATTTTTCCATCCAGGCTGAAATTGAAATTCTGGATAGTAGCAGTGATATCTGCTATAACAGGAATATTATATGGAAGAAAAACATCTGAGTAAGGGAAAAAGATGTCATGTTTGTCGTTGAAATCTGAGAAATGACTAGGTATCACAATGACACTTCACATTTTTAGAGATCACCAAGAGAAAAATTCCTGGTTATTGATCAGCTGCAGAAGAGATTCACATTTTGTAGGGATCAGATGCAACATAAAAACTGCAGGTGTAGTGTTCAGACTTTTCCATGTAAGTGATTCAGTCCCAGAGGAGAAAAAGAGGGAGAAAGAGTTAAACCTATTACATTGAAAGAGTCAGCAAAATTTAGGAGTATACTGGGTATTCAAACATACAGAGCTGTCTGAGTTCAAAAACCTTCATGTTATAGGCCAGTGAGCTGTTATGGAAAAATTGTCCATGTGATCATTAAAAGTAGTAGAGTGAGTGAATGGGAGTTTGGGGAGAGAGCTGTTACAGTCATGTGGGCCTAATCATATCTCACATAAAATCCTCAGATATTTTCCTCACATAATGAGGGTTTTTAAAGTCAGATCTTGTCATATACAACAGGATGAATCCTTTCATCTTCCTTCAGGATGATATTTCTGTAAGGCATGTCTAGCTTTTGTTTGGGTGTCACCTTTTTACTGCAACTATGCCACAGCTGTATTCAGAGAATGCTTCAGCCAGTTCTCGCTTTTATTTTTGACTGCATATTTCTATTTCAGGAGACCTGCATAGGAAAAAAAAAATCCAGGTGACCAGAAAGACCCTGTCTTAAGTATGGGGTACATTCACCTATATCTGAAAATTAAGATGTGTGACCTGGAGTTGTTTCCGATTTCCCAGAGCACAGGAGCACGCTGGACTGCCAGCTTGCACCATCTGTCAGACATTCATTCTCAGAAGGCTGGCTTTCACACAGTTAATAAATTCCATCCAAATCTCAAAGTTTTTCACACAGCCAGCTGAAGAATACCTCTGATAAGGCATGCTTGTACAGCTTAGCAGACCTCCATGGAATGCCATGCCAGCTTTTCCATTGAAGGAAATAGAGATAATGCTCCTGAACAGTGAATGCTGAAACCAAATGATTAAATAACAAGTAAATGTACTGCAGAAGACTAAAAAGGAAATAACTACTGAAACTGAATTAATTTTTAGAGAAAGACACTTATTTCAGTCAAATAATGGCACTGGTATACCCAGTGCCAAATATAGATAGGACAAGGCATGACAGAGGGAAAAAAAAGTTTCTGCATTTTTGTTCATTTAGTCTTTTCCAAAAGAACAAAATCCATGGAACTGCTTTTGGAAAACTATCCTTAGGCATTAGAAGGTTGCCATCTGCTTTCTTTCTCTTCTTTCATCAAAGACTGAGCAGACTCACAACAAACCAAGCATCCCCATACTTGCAGATAAAGAGAATTCTCTATGTATATTCTTATAAATAAGGGGAAGCCTGAAGAGCTTACAACATTGCATGTGGCTGAATAGCCTTCAAATACAAAAATACATGGAGTTCCCTGCTGGGTCCCACCCAGCCCGGCAGTACATCTCACACTGTGACACTCTGAGGTGAGCACATGAGCTTGAGGCATTATCTGTGGCCCCTTTCCCCTATATTCCCCAGCACCCAGAATTGTTGTATTAGGAAAGTTAGAGGATAAAAGCTTGCCTAATTCTTACAAAGTCCATATATAAACTTGCTATGCTTGAATTTGTCTAATCCTCTTTGAATGTCCTGACACACAGAAATATAGGTGAAATGGGCCGAAAGTCTTCAAAGAACACTTGTAGATCCTGCTGAAAAACACTTGTAGATCCTTCTTGGATCCCACATATATTGTTTAGAGGACTTACATTCTAAGTTCTATATTCACACTACATTTCAGGAAACTCTCCTTGTTAATATGTCATTCTCCTAAGGTCTCCCTTTGACCTGAGGGTTCAGTTCTCCAACCTCTGAGAATACAGATTAACCTAACTGACTTAAATTGTTTTATCCTGGAAATGGGATAATCCAGTGAAATTGCAATTAATTCCCACAAATGTGTCTGATAGAATTTAGCCTGAAGCATGCAGTAATGTGAAAAAATACATAATATTTTTATTAAAACAGAACAAACTACTTTGTGTGGGAAAGAGAATGTTTAAAAATGTTTCAGCATCTTTCTGTTTCCCATTCGTCTCTCTTGGATCATAGCAAAAACTGTAAACTTCAGAGGCCAAAAGTTTTTAGGCTAATTTAACTCTGTGTGAGTCTCTATTCCACGTGGAGTTCAGTGTCTCTCTGCTATTCCTGTATTTGCTCATGGCATGCTACAAAGTTTGCAAGTCATTGACCAATACTTCTGTTCTGGCATTATAAATGGGCATGGCCTTTTCTGCTCAATGTTTGTGTAAGTAGCATTGCCAGAATGGCTAAAGAAGGTAGTAAATACCAGTGCTGCAGTAACCAGAAGATTCACAGCTACACTGAATCAGCTCAGTGAGAAAGAGTTGCAAGTCTCATAAATAAATAGCTAGAAAATATTTCTACAGAAAGATCCCTATGATCTGTTTTGGATTGTTTCTATGAGAAGCAGTTTCAAGGCCATAGTTCTTTCTAAACAGTAACTAATGATCCACATATTACAACAACATGCATTATGGTTTTGTTACTACAACATAGAGATCTGAACTAAAAATCTGATAAAGATATTTCTTTATTTTGTATATTCCTACATATTACATGACAATAGCAGCAGAGATTCAAATGAGTCATTACTCGTGAAAACATTGTTACTATTACTAATTAAAGGACAAATAGACTTTTAAAATTCAAAAATTCCAAAATAAAATGGAAATTCAATATCTATTATAAAACTTAAAAAAAAATCTGAGTTGATATCACTCTGGAAGTTTAGCACAGATACAAACATATTGTTGTTTTTCTCTACAAAAGATTATATAAATGTGCTAGCAAAAGAAGAATCAATCCTCTGAGAACAAAAGATTCATCTATTATAATGTTTTGTTTAAACTCCACTTGTGTATACCCAAAGTTGGACTTATGCTCACAGATACAATTCTACATGTAAACAGTAAATTGTATAAACAGTTCACTCTTTATTAGCCAAATTGACCACTTTATAGAAACAAGCCAAAGTATAAATACATATACATGTATTTTTGTGTCTGCATACACACACACATGCATGAGAGCGTTCCCAGAACTGCTCTGGAAACCTTGTCCTTTAATGTACCCTAAATCTGTATTTGTAAGTTTGAAACCATGGAATTAATCTTTTTTAAAAATGTATTCAATATCGTGTATTATAGAATACCCGCACAAGAAAAGAAGGAAACTGCTCTCACAGTGCTCCACAGTTTTCATATCCTCAGCTTCTGAAACATTTAAGACTATTAACTTGCTGGCAGGCTCCCAAGGAATTTTAAGGCATCTGTGCCTGTGCTACTTATTTTAAGCTCTGTCTTCCAATGCTATGAAATCAGCAAACTCTTTTGACTTTCTCAGTAATTCCATTTCATGTGGTTCTGGCTTTCAGGCAGATTCAAGAATGACATAATCGCCTTTTCCCACCCACAGGTTTTGCACTGTTGCTGTTGGTTACACCCTTCCACGTAATATGCAACATGAATCTTTGTCTGATCCCACATGCCCAGAAATGGAAGAGAGCCCAGCAAAGAGGACTAAAAGCAGAGTTTCTTGGCTTTCTATCAATCTCAATAGGTTGAGTAAGGCTTCTTTGGGATTTTTCCTCTCAGTTAATATTACTTTAGCTATAGTGCAGTTCCTGTCAGTCCAAAGTCATGCTACTTCCAAAGGATGTGAACCAATTTCCCAATAAACTTTACCCCTGCTACTGAAGCAGGTTCTCTTAAATGTAGTAGCAGTGTTCCTTCTGAATTTTTTACTATAGCATTTATGCAAATTTATGCACTCAAAAAATACAGAATTCTTCATTTGCATTTTAAAAAATGCTGGAACTTGGCTAGTATGCATTCGTAAGAGCTATTGCAAGCATATTTTGCATTATTAACAATATTGGATTAAGTACCAAGCTCCTCAGCAGCAGGATAAATATTACACACAAGAAGCCCTTTCTGGAGTTTGTTATCAACATTAGAGAACTAGAAGCAATTTGCAATACTGTCTCACTGTCCAATATCACAAAGACTCTCCTGATTTACCTGAAGACTATGAGAGTGTTCATACACAAAAGAAATATGGCATGCTAACACAGCATAGGGAGTATTCCTTTGCCCTTTGAACATATCCAGAAATTTTGCTTTTTACAGTTATGCTTTTGATGCTTGGTCAAATTTTTAAGTACTGCACAGCATTATGGCTACTCTTAAATCCAGGACTACTGAGAGGCATTGGTTCAGGTCAGCTTCAGGGCAATTTCATACTCGTAGGCAATGACATTGCTGCTTTAAGAGCTGGCACTGAACTGCCAGGCAAATAAAAAGCATGTATCATGCTCAAGGAAACACTAGTCCATGTCCAGAAGAAATGGAGAAGAATGCATCAAGTTATCACCATAAAAATAAATGACCCAGCCTGAAAAGATAATGGATTTTCTTGTCTTCTTTGGCAATGAGCCAATTCTGGAAAAAAACTACAACTGGGCAAAGTGAGGCAGTGACTCAGCATCAGGATGTGCAGTCTAAAGATAGAAAAGTTCTCATGGGACCTTGTCATAATCAGCCACATTCATAACTCTGCTGGGCCCTCTGCTAAGTTCAGTACAGCTGAGAGTCGTGCCTTTCTCTCACTCCCAGCAGTGAGGGATAATGCATTTGAACAGGTATCTAGCAGGAAGACACCTGTGAGATAGGCTAGAAAATGATGGCCATCATACAGTGAAATCTACTGCAACAGGAATTGCATGTGAAATGGATACTGAGGATTATTTTTTTCTCTAGACTCTGTTCACAGTGCAAGCCAAAGTAATACTTTTGTTTCCATGATGAAAATTATCTGGCTAATAAGTTACAATATTTTTAAGAAAGGGCTAAAATGAAAATCCTATAAAATTTTACCTTGGTGCTGTTAAAAAGTCCAAGGCACTCTAAAACACTAAAATCCTCTCGAGGCAATAGTTAAGTTCTAAGAAATTTTAACAAATTGATCTTTCCTTTGCTGACAAAATAAAATAAAAGATTATTTAGCTGACTAAGGTCTTAAAATTTTAGTAAGTGTTTTTATCTCTGCCTATAATGAGATCTATTTCTTCCAGTAATGTAATTATTGTTAATGGTTTTTCTGATACTAAGAAAGGAAACTGATTTTAGCTGCAGTGGAATTGTAGTTATTTAAAACATTAAATTCACCCATTCACATCAACAGTGACATGAGACATTTTAGTTTGTCATTTATAACATTACACAAGCACTTTCAAAAATCTTCCACACCCTATATATTTTTACAACACATAAAGACAAGAGTAGCTATGAAAGTATCCAACTTCTACCATTACCTCATGGCAAAAAGATGGTATTTCTCTAGAAAAATGGTAAGAGTCTTTCCAAACAGACAGGTAGAAGGTATATGTCATGATAGGCTATATCAATTGATATTTTATTTCTGGAGCATTTCAAGGGTAAAAATCTGAAGTGCTTATCCAACCTTCCCTAACAACGTTACCTGTGGGAACACTTGGGGCAAGTCATCAGCTAGAATCATCACCCCACACTGGTCAGTCTTAACAGGAACCCAAGTCTGAACTGCTGGCTAGAGCTGAGCATACAAAATAAACATTTCCTCTGCTGAGTTTAACACTCATGTCATTAGGAGGTCTGCTTTTCTATAATATTCTCAAAAAATATTGTCAAGAATTTTGCAAAAACAAAACATACACTTACTTAGCAGCATATTCACACAAAGCTAAAGCCATTTTTTTTAAAAAATACCCAGTTAATCAAGAAAATCTCAGATCATCCACCCACACATCAGAACAACTTACATTGAAAATAGTACATTGTAATGAGTGACTCATGACTAACTGTATTCCATACTGGACAGTAAAAACTGTATTTGTCAAAATAATTATTATTGTTAAAGCCATGTTCTCCTTGCTCTGTTTTTAAAATTCCCTCATGTGCAGCGCAAACACTCCTGCATTTAAAAGAGTTTAGTTGTCAGATTTCAAAAGATCAAAATAAAATAAAGTAAAACAAGCCTTTGGAAATGTTGGCATTTTAGTATATCCAATAAAAAGACAAATTCCTGTACTATACATATTTCATCAAGTGTCATCAGTGTATCAAGTGCTTACACATCTGTTTTCCCATTTAAATTTGCAATAAAAACTTCTACTGACTTCAACTAGGAAAGTAAGAGGAATCCAGCCTAATGTACTGAAAATCCTTTTGCTAATTTCCAAACAGTTTAACTGAAAGAGTGTTCATGGTGCCTACATATTACAGGATATTATTTATTGTATCATTTGGTTATTTTTCATTTCACTGGTGACATAGAAGAGACTACACTGTGTTGAGTTGCAGCTGACATTTAAATGTTGATTTTAAACCATGTAAGATTTCTTATTTAAAAGAAAACTTGAAAGTTTGGGGAAAAAATAATGCTATGAATTAAATAAATTTTACTGTCAGATTTTGCCCCATAAAACATTTTTTAAAGACTTTCTTTCAGACGGAAACAAGACTGTTTCATTCATTCATGGGCAATACTTTGGCTCCATGTGCATTTATATAAGTAAGAAGAATTTTGGACCTCCTTTCTATTACATCAATAAGCTTTTCAATTCCTTTTCTGCCTCCTTGGCTCTCCCAGTATATTTTGTCAAGGAACAAAGACTGGAGCAACTTCTCACGTAAACGGTGGCTCTTCAGCACTGAAACTGCAGATGCAGGGAATCTGGAAAAGCACGAAGAAATTAATCAGTTTTTGCCATTACTCTGAATTGCAGTATTTATGTTGTGGTTTAGCAATCAATTGTACAAATATAGGCTGCAAGTCAGCAAAGGAAGTCTATGCATGCCTAATCATATGTATGTTAATTGTATCTTTTACAGCTGTGGGATTACTCATACATTTTTAGATACATCCTGTCAATGTCGTGGGCCAATGATATTTATTGCAGTAGCTTAGTGTCATATCTTAGTGTCATACTCAAACTAGGAAGAAATTACCAATCTTTTTTACAAAATTAATAATTTAAAACTTACTCATCGATTCCTTGTAGGATTTTGAAGTCAAGATTGTCCTCGTTTCTGTCAAAGAAACCCTTATTGTCTATAAAGGCCAAGTGCCTTTGGTCATGCCTTCTCTGAACGATGTGTGTCAGGTCAACAGCATCCTGATCATCACATTTCAGCTTCAGTCCTTGCTGCATGCAGGAATCCTCCTTGAGAGGCTTGAATCCACAACAGTTTCTGTCTAGTCGATTATAGATCTAAAACAAAGTAGAGCAGAGTGCCAAGTGGAAACAATACTGAAGTACTTGGGGCAAAGTGTCAGTGTAAGACATCGCTCTCTAACACAGCTGACAGGAAAGCAAGCTCAGGACAAGTATAATTAAAGACAGCAGTGAAATGGTATCGAAGACCTGGTCCCCAGACCTCAGGTATTGCTAGAAGCAATTTCTTAGACTGTGTATTTTATCTGCTTTATAGCCATGATTTGTTATGTCAGTAGAAATTTTTTTAAAACAATGGAACAATACCACTGTGTAACTGGAATAACGGGATGGTGAATACAATTCTATTTTCTTTCTCAGAAGTTTCTCTTTTTATATTCTCTCTGCTGGAGAACAATAGAAATAGCACAGTCTGACACACACAGACAGTCTTCATTTTGTGGGATCTATTAGACTAACTATGCAAAATAACTGGAAATACCAATAAAGTCTAAGATGGTCTAAGACCATCAAAAGCTAAAAAATGTAAGAACAGTATATTTCTAATCACAAAGCAGCCTCCCTGTGGTATATATTTTTATGACATGATGGTCTAGACTATTTTTTCCCATGCAAAACCTCAATTATTCATCACACAGCACTTAGCTGGAAGGAATACATACATCTGGCCTAACTTCAGTGGAGTAAAAGTTACGCAAATCTTTCGACTTGGTCATTTCTATTCCCTTTCATAAACAATGACAAGAACAAGGCACATCCAGAGCAACTGATGCCATTTTAGGATAACCATCTAATACAGGAAGGATAAATCACTCCTTGAAAGTGTTTCTACTGCTGTTGACTCGATGAGAGTAAATATTCAACCTTGCTACAGCCTTGAGCACACAAATAGGCCTGGATTGCCCTTAGAAGTATCAGCTGGGACTTCCACGTGCCACACCTTTGCCCCTGGGCACAGGAGCCCCCTTTAAGGTCAGGCAGTTCAGGCCTCCTCTGAGCCCTTCAGAGGAGGGGGTGTGTGGGGCTGGTTTTCTGCTTCTTGTTCTGCTACATGGATGTTCCTGCGTTGTTGCTTGAGGTTCCTGCCTGGAGGCCTTGGAGCTGCTTTGTCTATGCCTCACGTTCACTGGGCTACAAATGGGGCTTGTGGCTTTCACCATCCTTCCTGCTGGGCTGCCTCTCCTGCTGCTGGCTCTGCCTGTCCTAGAGCTGCCTTTTGCTCCAGCTCATCTTCCCAGAGAGCAGACCTGCTCCTGCCAACAGATGTTTAGAGAGTGGAAGTCTGGTCCGGTGCATATAAGACTTAATGAGTAGCTGATCAAAGGTCAATCATTTTTTCTGTCCTTTGTTGTTTACTGATAACTCTTCAAACTGCTCTAAGCACGAAACCATTACTGTTCACATCAGCCTTCTAAAATTACAATTTTATTTTTGTAACATCCCAGCAAAATGAACTGTTAGGACTCCACCTGATGTAGAACTTTTTGCATGTTTAAATGAAAAGGCCACCTCTTTCATCAAATGAAAGTCTGAGAATTGGGTTTGTTTTGATTTTGTTTGGGTTTTTTTTTTTATATGTAGCTCTATTACTAGTAGTATTGCTGACAGTGTTCATTTCCAAACATCAAAATCCTGAGGACAGGAACAGATTTCTCTTTCTCCTTTCATGAGCAGCATTCATTATCTGAAGGCTATAGAGCCCCTCTTGCTTCCAGCGTTCTAGCTCCTGGGTTCTTTTATTCAACGCATCCAAAGGTAAAAAAGTAAAGTAGTAAAGCAGAGTCCTCCTAGGAAGACTCCTTTAGTGTATAGACCCAATTCCTTCGCACCACATTTACTATATGCATTAAATAGACAAGGAGATCATGTTCTTACAGCCTCTTCATAACATCCTGCAACACTTCAGTGCTAAGACATAATGATGGACCACTCTGGAATTGATGCGTATAGTTTAGCATAATTTTTTGTCATACGCATACATAAGAGGTCCAAACCCCCAAAATTAAAGAATCCATTTTGCTTGAGTATTTGCAGAAGGCAAGTAAAGGTCAACTAAGCATTTTATATCCTGCTCCTACGATTTTGCAGCATTTGCAACCAGGGATTAGGAAGACCTATCGGAGGTACCAAACCTGTTCTTCTGAGGGAATTACATTTAATAGAGAATATTTTTCCCCATTATTCTTTATTTCTGAATGACACATGGAGCATAGATTTTCTTTTTCTTAATAAAGAACCCCTTCTTGGCATTTTTATTGTTTTCAAGTTTTTATATTTTGCTGCTGATAAACTTTGAGAGCACCCAGATAAAATTGTAGTCTTTAAGAACTATGAGACTCACTTTCACACACTTTCTGGTATGCATGTTCTTGTCTGGTAGGCAACTGGAGATATAAATCACTCTGATACCAGCTACTAGTACAAGAGTAATTTGTTTCTTGTCATGCGAAGTTCAATCCTGTTGTATCTTACTTTAACCAATCACTCCTTCTGGATAATAGTTCTATTATGAATATTAAAAACTTGCTTTAGAAGACCTTGAAATTAGATATCAACATAGAACTCACGAGAATTTTTTAACTGTTGAATGAGAAGACAACGATAGCATAAAAACATTAACTCTGACATAATCTGTACTGTTCCTATAGGGGTGCTACTATGTTTATCAACAGATTAATCCATGTATGACTTTATACCCATTTCTAAGCATTACTTGCTCATAATGGGACTAAAGATGGAGTCATTAAACAAGTGGCAATCTATTTTTAGAAAACAATTGAATATTCTGTTCAACATAAAAAATGTGCAAAAATCTAAGTAAAAGCAAAATTTAAGACATTCATTCACTCTAGAACAGGATTGAGAAGAGGAGGGATAGGCTAAGCATAAGCCAAGACATGATTTTGACAAGAAATGTGACTCTATTAAAAACTGAATTATATGAACAACCAAACATGATGCATAAAATTAATGCTTGCTGCAGTTTCAAATAAACCTGCAATTGCTGCAGGAAGCTCAGGCATCTGGACCTGTCTGGCAGGTAAGGACAGCTTAAAGTACTGCCACACCTCAGGAAACCATAAAATTATCTTCCAGATGGGTGGCTCAGTTCAGGCCTTGATAACGCAGGGAATGTATTAATACTCTACTACAGAACTGCTGTAACTGTGGCCACACACAATAGCACTGGGCAGCACCCCAGGTTGGTGTTATTTGGAGAGCTAATGATGATGCACAGTACTTGCTCAAAGAACAGCAGATTTATCATTCATCAGTTGCTGCTCTACTCTTTCTTTACTAAGTCATTGGCTAGGTTTTTGGTTTTTTTATTTTAAAAAAAAAGAGAATTATCCACTACAACTGTTACCTTGCTCCAGATTGCAGCTCACCAAAGCCACTTCAGTCACCTCTTGGGGCTGGGGAGGTGCAGGAAGGACCATACAGTAAATAGAGATTTACAGTTCTGAACACAGTCAAGATCTCTGTTTGGAGAAACAAGGAGTGAAGGAGAAACAGTATGCCTGCCTCAAGGTGAAATAAATCAAGGCAAAAGCCTTTGCTTCCTCTTTAAAAAGAAATGAGTCAGTTAGGTTCCTGCCTGATTATAAACTGCATTTTGGATATTTTAATCATAAGAAATAACCAGAAATAATTTCAAGCTATGCAAATGCCTCTCTTCCCCATTTAAAAAAAAATGAAATACATTAAAATTACTTCTTCTAAAAATCCTATATTTGCCCACATGACTTTTGAGGCAAATAGTTGTGTTCAGTAAACATTTTACCTGCAATAGAAAATCAAAGAGTGCCATCTTGGACCACTCATGATGATGGATTTCAGTACAGCCCCACTCAGCTTTGGGAACTTTACCATTCTGCCAGCATTTCTTCTTCAATAGCTGCTGATATTGTCCCCATGTTAACCTCACTGAAGAATGGGTACTATTATCTGTTGGACTCAGTGAGGAATCCCAGAGAATAACAGGACAGGCTTGACCGCCTGAAAAAAAAGGAAAAAATATCATTAGTATAGTGCAATACTGCCAGTTTTGATTGTTCTTTAGACATTGCCTAAGCATTAGTAATTATACCATTTTACAGATCTGGCAGGACTACCAGCCAGGGACTAGTATCTTGACAGCCTTCGGTTAATGTGGTCTTATCCTACATCCATAACCAGGCACCACAGGAATGGAAGCATAGGCATAAATGCCTTTGATGTATGAAAGACTTTCTTTGTTTGAAGCAAGAGATTAATGTACAAAATCATACACTAAACCAAACTACTAAAAAGTTTCTAGGTAGGTTAAAAGTCTACAATGCCCCTGTGAATCAACGATGTATTTTCCCTCTGATTCCAGTGAACTGCTGATTTTCAAGAGCTGGAAACTTACGTCAAAGGGGTTTTCTTTGCATAATGGATATAGAGACACCACAAATCCTATACTCAAAGTGGATTTATTTTATTATTTTTTAAAACCTATCATGTATGACTCCACAGCTCTGAAAGGATATATGAGAACACTAGGGAGTGTGAGCTTAGCATGAATAAACAACTTGACAAGTTTGAGGTTTTTTACCTAGATATGAGATCTGTTTTGTATAGCAGATATTTTAGCCAAATGCTTTAGTTCTTCTGTGTAAAAAATATTCTTCTCTTCCCTGAAACTGACAGAAGACTTCTCTTTGGTGAATTCTAGTGCTCAGCTTCACCATGAGAATAAACCTCATCAAAGAATTTAAAATGAGCTTTTCCAGTATAAGAACTGATAAATATATTTCACACGACATCAAGTAACAGACATATCTATCTTATTAGGAAACTGTCCTTTTATTCCTGATGCAATGCTACTGCTGCTTAAACTGCCAAGGACCCATGACTGACCGTGGCTTGTACACACTAAAACAAAGAAATACTTTATATTTTAGGGTTTGTAGACAGAAGATCAAAATATGTCTTGGTACAGAGAGGAAGAACCATTTAACTGCAAAGTTTAACTGCTGTTTACTAAAAAGTGTTGGAACATGTATAAAGCTTTAAAAAATTATTCATATTCATCTTGAAGTTCAAAGAACTGAGTCTACATTATTGCACAATTTATTGCATAGTTAAGTGCAGCCTAAATTGTCTCTTTGTCTTCCACATGCCCATGGAGACGGAGACAGAGACAGATCTGAAAAAAAGCTTTTAAAAACAGATGAAGACAAGAGGTCCAGGTCACCTTCTTCAGAAGCAAACCAGACAGAAAATAGCACATGGAAAACAGGTATCAGTGCCAACAGCGAGGTGAAAGCTGCCAATGTCAATGCTCCATTTGTAAGCAGCCAGGACTGTGAAAAACAATCTCCATACAGCTGAATCAAAAAGCAACTTGTTCAAAGGATGCTGACCGTTGTAAAACAACAGGTAAGAAATTATCTTTGCCTATTCCTAGCACTGAAACATCCAAAGTTCCATCCCCTACTCGTCAAACAAGCATGACAGGCCCTGCATGCAATCCAGCCCAAGAGAAAAGCCAACTCCTTTCCAAACCAGAATGTACCTGATCTTGTCTCTGCCATGGCTTGAACATACAAGGTAGTCCTTCCAAAGCCAAGCCAATCCAACAACCCACCACCTCTTTAACTTCCTTCCCAGTTGTCCAATGTTTCCTAGAAACACTGAATGTCCTTCCATTAGGAGCATCAATCTCTCTTTCTTTATGGTCAGTATTACCTTTATCAGCACCATGCTCCACACTTGCCTCCACTGAAAAAATGTTCTGAGCACTCCTGAAAATCAGGCTTCTCCTCTGCTGAGGTGCCTAAGTATTTAGGTAATTCATTTGGGAAATCCTACCCATTTCTCCAGTTCTCTCACTCTGGCTTTATCATCTACATTGTAGATGACTTTAGCCAAACTAGGTCAGCTATGGGCTAGGCTCCTTTTTCAAGACAGTTGGAGAAAGTCTATAAAAGCATTGGAAATCGTCACCAAAAAAAAAAGGACAGCTTTCTTCAGGACCAAATCTGGTCTATTATTTCTGTATCTCCAGTAACAACTTATGTAACTATTCATGAATTCTGCCACGAATTAAATACATAAACAGTTTGCTAAGAAAACAAACATCTCCTGTCTACCCAAAAAGGACATGATAAACAATAGTAATATAAATACTTGAAAACTAAGAATAATACCATGCCAGTTTCCATTAAGATACAAAACCATTTTTAAAGACTAGTCAAATACAGGAAATGTTTGCATTCAGAGGAAATGGGAGCAGAAAAGATGAGCCAAAAAAAAATCTTTCAACTCTGTAATATAAATTGGATTACAAGAATATGAAACAGCAGCTTCAGTAAAGAGCTGTGACTCAAATTTTTGATACTTGCACAAAAAACATGAAGATGTTGAATTAAAGCAGATAAGGGGTCTGATTCACAGCTGCATGACCCCAATGAAATCAGCAGAGCTTTTCTGATTCAAACTTCATGAGGATGGGGCTGAAAGTACCTGAACAGTGAAGAGACCTACAGCCACAGCTGGGAAGGTTGAGTAAATTTCAGAAAAAGTCCAGTGTATTCTGTGTTTCATTCCTAGTCAGCTTTATATATTAACACAGAGGGCTACTGCTTTTCTCTGGCTGCAGCTGCACTGCACTGAATCTCACCCAGAGCTGATTGGCTTCATTTTATTTTTATACACCATTTTAGATCTATATATCTACTTAACTATCCAAAGGCGATCTTCAAAATTGTACGGGAAGGATTTTTCAAAACTCATATTGAAACCATCTTCCTAGTAATTCACACATATTTTTGAATATCAAAATATTTCTAAAAATGTCTTAGCTAAGTTGAATAAGCTAACACAGATGAAACCTCAGGCTGTTGAGACTAGACCACCTCAAGGTACTCAAACTGCTTCATGTGCTTCTATGTGATGTATCACTGCGTGGCTTCTTCAACACAGGCATCATCTTAGATTTCCACACCCCACACCACTTCGAAAATAAACTGCATGCTTCTAAACTACATGTGGTTAAGAACCACATTTTGCTCTTGCAAACATTACTCTCTCATCTTGTGCTCTGACTTATAGCTACAGCATTTTTTCTAACTTCCTCGAAAGAAAATATTTTCAAACTGGCCCAGAAGATCAACACGAAAACCAGAAAACTTTCATGAGGTAGTTAAACCCTTTCTCCAACTCACCATTGTCCACTGTAAGGCAGTACATCTCACCACTGCCACATTTGCAAGAGGCAGTGTAGTTGTCCAAGTATTAGCAGGAAAGGATAATTCAGTGTGGAAAATGGCATACAGAGCATGATTTTTAGAGTTTAAGTTTTCAGGGAAAATATGCGGACCAGAAGCAGAAAGCAGAGAGAAGTTAGGCCATTTGTTTTTCCTTCTTCCCTATGCACCTCATGGCAATGTTCTGTCCTGTGCTCATATGGATGTCAGTATTAAGGAATGCATGAAATGTGCATCAGTTGCTCTCTAGACTGTGGACTGTATTATTGCTTATACATGAACTTCTCTACCCAACAGAATATTAGAAATATGTCTGTCATACCCCTTTGAGAGGTACAACACTATATGGAAGCATTTTAGAGTACTCTGAATGCATAAAGGAGTGATAGATTTTTATTCTTTGCCCTGACATTAGTGATTCATATTGCATAACTTTTGATGGGATGGCAAGAGCAGGCTGATAGCACAGGGCATAACACAGAAAAACTAGGACACCATTTATGATCATGCAGAGGCCAGTAAAGCAAAACAACAAGTGCAACCAGTGGAGATATCATGTCATTCATCTATTTGCACTAAACCAACCACAAAAGGTCTTACTCAAAGGAAGAGCTTCTTGCATGTTTGGGGGAAAAAGGAGGTTCTGGACAAATAGTGGGCTCAATCTTGAGCTATAACAAAAATAGAAAAGGTGAATGGAGTACACCAATGCTTATTATTCTCAATTCTCAGCACAGGATGAAACATATTTAGTCAGACTCAGGATATCAGAAAACCAGAGGGGAAGAGAGGTAGCCATCAGCACGCAGTAAGATCAGTCCCTCAGCAAGTGGTGCAACAAAATTGCATAGCAACAGCTATTGTACCAAAATCTGAATAAAGAGCCCAGCCCTGCTGCTACTACCCAAGAAGCCAGGGTGCTATTCTTACAGCTGCCAGCTGAGACAGAGAAGCCAGCCTGCCCCAGCCCACAGAACTCCAGCTGCAGCTCAAGCCTAACAAACACTGCCATCATCCCACCCAGCAAGTGCAATTGCTGAGCTGGAGGCCATGCATGCAGTCATTTGACTTAACTTCTGTGCAAGGGTCATTAAGGAAGGGCTGTGACACCAAGCAAGGTCACTTATGTCTCTTCTATTCCTCAGGTTAGGGTTATGAAATAATGAAGTTTCTTAGTGCTGTGGTGTTAATGTGACCATCCCAAAACTCAGACACATAAGGGTCACGCTCCATTTATTCCACAAAAGACAATATTTTATGGTTATTTCTTGGTGTTTTACAAGTTTGTCCTTCTTTTTTTATAGGTGTTTGGAGACATTTTTCACATCTTGTAGGTAGCAATGGAAGTAACAACTGCTTGTGTATGCACAAAATCATGCTCTTTTAGACTGCTATGCTCAGCTCAAAAGGACTTTTCCTACCTATACTACCCAGGTTTTTTACATTCAGTCAATTCATTGTGAAAGTATGAGAGAAAGAGTTACCATATCTAATTTTTCCATCCATGATGGATGATGGAAAGATTAGACAAACCACAAAGAAATTCAACTTAAACACTTAAAGGGGTTTACAATTAACTAGGGAAGGTGAGGGCAGCAGACAGAGAACCTGAATACAGTATTTTGCTAGACTTTAAAAAAGTCAGTGTCAGATCTGTGGGAATAAGGGAAATAGAACCTGTACAGGGATTTACTAAGCAGTTCTTTGAAACTGCTTTTGACAAAATGAATGACAGTTTTGAAAAGCCCATTTTTTAAGATTTTAATGCTACATCAAACATGTCTTGTTGGATCACATCACAACTGAGGCAAGCTAAAGGGATGTGTCGGGGAGAGAGATATGTCAGCCCAGAAATAGTGAACATTCATACACACATGCACAGTCTCTAATCCTGCATTGCTTGCTTTCCCATGTGAATAACTGATTCACACACGCCACTCTGTAAAAACCTTTACAGTGCCCACCTACCGTAACTTAAACACATATAGGTCATTGAAATGAGCTAATTGCTCATTATATTTTTAAGAATATATTTTTGTTCATTTTCTAAACACAGGTATTTTCACATTATGCCAAACACACGCATGTAAATAGTAAAGAGTTCAAGTAGTTATTAGGCATCTGAGTTCCAGCATATTTCCCAGATAAAGAAATAATGAGGGACAAGGTACAGTCACTGTTCCAAATGCTCTGTTCAGCCTTTAGCTGGAAAAAATGAAGTGAGACCAAAATAGTGTTATTTCTCTTCTCATCACCTAGCAACACTCCTCTTGCAATAGGAACTTAGCCAGTTATGAGGAAAAGGAAATTAGAGGGCAGAATGACACACTCTGTCCCAGACAGTCCAAAGCATACTGTAAGGTGACAGACACTGAGCAACACAATGCACAATTAGCCTAATAGCAGTTTTCCAAGGTTTGCAATCTGTCATCTCTGCAGCCACACTGTGCAGAGTTCCCCCAACCGAGCTGCCTTAATGCCTCATGACAGCTCTATAGCAATAGATCTTGCTCCTAAAAATAAAATAGGCATAATGTATCTTCCATGCTCTGCAAGTATGAATAATATTCAGAAGCCTCCAAACTGTTGTTCCTAGAGATTCATTCCCATTGTTGTACAGGCTGCCAAAGGGAAGGTTTACAAACAGGAAGACACTGGAGATCACGAGGTTGTCTTCCTGCTGTCAAACTTTACAAAATCATTCTAGCATTACTTTTCTTTTTAAGAAACACAGACTGATATTAAAGTATTTAGTACAAGCTGATTTCAAAGCAAGAAATGAACAGCAAAAACACAGCTAGCTACTTTTGCAATGATTCATTAAAATTAAAATGCTACATAGTCCTGTTGGATTGTAATTTGTGACTGTACAAAAATAGGAGTTACACTGGAGACATATTTAAGAAGGTAGCAATGTTTAAAGTAGCCTTCTAATTCAAATCACATGTCTGAATTCTACCTTTAATTTCACTAAAGGTTAAAAATCAAATTTTGAATTGAAAACTCTATAGTAATCATGTAACAGGCATATTGAGAGATTTACTCCGTGTGTTTCTTTGGATAATATATAGATGTGTGTAACAAACCTCAAAATGTACAGCAGGATTCACTGAAATGTAGTTTGTTTGGGTTTTACTACCAGAGGAAAGGGAAGCACTTTTTAAAAAATTTTCAGTTCCCAAGGCAATTAGTACCACAAAAGAAGACTCAAGCTTCTGCAGGAAGGTTCCCTACCCCTCCAAGTAGATTATCCAACCCCTTTCCTACCACCTGAGAGATGAATTTTTTGCCAAGTTTCAACAGTATTTTATTAAAGTCAATTCTAGAAGATGAGAACTTTATTTTAAAAAATCAGAAATGCTCATTGAATCACAGAGATTCTGGAATCTCTTTCACCAGTTTCACTTCAGGCAGTCCGCACAATGTCATGCAATCTACAGACTGCTCTTTCTCTTTTTCCTTGTTCCAGACTAGTGTGAGGAAACTGTTACTGCCCTCAGCAACTCTATGATATTTGATGCAAACTTTGGGGTATTCATCCTTTGGACAGGATAACGCCACTGTAGAAGTTACACACAGACACTGGATTTATTTCCCTGTAACAATGGGGTTAGTTCTCGGGCTCACAGGAGTTAAAGGGGGTGGCTGCTGCTGCCCCACGGCTAACATGGAGTGGGAAGGAAACCTCTGCACCCCACCTGCAAGCTGAAAACCATAGGAACGTGTTACCTTGGAAGAACTCTGATCTCCTGCTTACAGAAGGTAAGCTCCTGTTTAGCCCCAAGATCCGGTCCAAATGAAAGGCAAACACCTCACTCATGTCGAGAGGTCTTTTGACAATTCCACAGCGTCCTTGATTACAAGCAGTTCCCATAGTGCTGGGACCTCTTGCAAATACTACCAGGACTGCTTTGTGCGAAGGTACTTCTTGAATGCTCTCAATGGGAGAATCTGCCAGCATGCGCATGCTTAGGATGTCATCTTTGCTCATCCAGGAGGGAGAGCTCTCACTGTAAATCCTGATATTGCTTTCCTCAGGCTGGAGCTGTGCCTTTACAGCTCCAGAAATCCTCCCAGGTCTCTGGTGACCTCTCTCCTTGATAGCCATTCCTTTATGTCTGTGTTCATCCAGTTGGTACTTTCTTGCCTCCAGAGCGATTGCTGCTCCCATTGTGCCTGCAGCATGTGTGGCCCGCCCTGGCTGTTGGGCAAAGGCCTCTTCCCAGCCCATAAAAGTGGCTTTTGAAAAGTGTTGCCCGTAGAACAAAGGCGTTGCATTTTTCTTCCTGCGCTTTGGCTTCACTGTGCCTCTGATGTTGGCAGGCTTGCTGCGCTTGGACCGCAGGGTGATATAAACTACATTGGGTGGCAGCAAGGTCCCATTGCTACCAAGCTGGGGTTCCTGGAAATTGGGTGGTGACAGGGTGCCATCCAGTGGGATGCCCAGAAAAGGAGTTTGAGCTGCATCTTGGAGACTCCTGGAATTGATCTTTTGATGTCCTCCTTTGTGCTGTGGTAAAACATGACCCACTTGGCTGACAAGGAATCCCAGGTAGATCACACAGGCAGCACCCACTAGCAGATTCCTCCTTGTCCTTGGGCGTCTGCAAGTCCAGAGCCTCAGTACCCGTGAGGGCCACAGGCAGCAAATAAACAAGTTTTTGACTTTACTTGGCTGATCAAAAGGGGTCATTTCTCTAGTGAATCCACATGATGAAAACAGCATAAAGTCTTCTGTACATTCCAGCCAGGATGATGATGCATGATTTCCCTTCCCCAATTTCTGTTTCTCCTTTTCGAAGAACCTTCCAGCATGGGTGATGGACAGAGGCTACTGATATGCCTGGGAAAGTGGTCAGCACTAAGGATGCTGACACTCCACCTTCTCAAACTGTTGAATTCTTATCAGCCATCACAGGGGAAGTGATTGGCTTCAGAGAATGAATGGAGCCAGCTGCGTAAGCAAAGTTTACTGACTTGTAGTCTAAAAGATCTATGTATCTTCTTTGCAAACTGCAAAAAGAAAATAGTAGCATTTCCTTTTGTTACTCACAAATAGCATCTGTGCCTCTGTATTTTTCAGAGAAAAGAGGTTCTAGATGAGACAGTATGCATGTAGAAATTTTTCAGGATACATCTTTTACTTTCTCAGTACAGTATAAATTAAACACCAAAACAATTAAATACAGGCTCAATTTGCAATCTCAGCTGGATATATTCCAGCATTAGAAAAAAAGCCGGTCAAACCCAGATCATTATCTTTTTCTTACGAGACAAAGTCTTAACTAAACCTCATGTTATGGAAATGCTGTAAATGATCCAAATACGAACCAGTGACTGTAGTAGTTAAATATGCACATATTCACTAATATAAAAATATATTAGAGTGCCAATTTCCCTGGTTGACTATGAATATAGTTCCCATAATTCATAAACACACACTAAAGTTGAAAGATGGTTAATTTTCTTCACTCTTGTGAAGCCATAAAAAGAATCTAGCTATAGTTTTTAAAATAAAATGACAGTGGCTTATATACCCTTTCCAAGAAACAAAGAATAAGTGCGTACTGTATATATAATGCTATAAAAATAAAATTTCTTACCTATTCAGCTTGACACATCCTTTGTTCTGGTAAACTCCTTAGGTTAATAAAAGTAACTGAGCAAAAGCTGGCATCTAGAACATATTTCACTTTTAAGTATGGTTCACATTTAGGTATTTCATTGCAAGCTAAGAACTGTTGGGAAGCTAACTTTACTGAGAGGTTGTTGCATATGAACTGCTACAAACTTACATGAACCTCACGTTATAAAAAATACCCCAAACCAAACAACCCCACACACAAAACCACAGCAACTTCTATTTTAAATTCTGTAATGAAAAGTCCTGTGAAGTATGTGCCTTTCAAAAGTGCATTCCATCTATTTCTAACTCCTGAGAGCCCCCTAGTGCACTGCATGCAAATGTACCGAAGAAATTCCCTTTTCTGCATTTAGTTTTTTAGTTTCTTTTATTTTAAAATACCGCCCACCCCCTGGACTTAAGAACTTTTGGGAATCATATATTGTTGTGATGAGAACTGAAAAAGCAGATAGCGACTTTTAAAATGCTATTAATCTGCTACTAAACAGCTCAGGAGCTCATGAGTGTCTCCTATTTGTGTATGCCCATATTTGTGCCTTCTGAAGTGAGGCATAGTATAGTCCCTGTACAGCTGGAAAAGTTGAGGATGACAGAAGTTAAGGGGAAAGCTCTGACATCGGACTCCTTTCCTAGTCTAAGTATAAAATAATAAAATGGATATGTTCACTGCAATTCAAAGTAATGGAAATATTCTCCTCTTCATAGGTAACACTAAAGGAGAATAGACAGTTAAGAAGTTAGTTTGTGTTTCATATTAGTCCAATCTGAATTTATAAAGCTTTGTAGGTGAATTTTTTTAAACAAGCCATCACTTACCTTTACTTTTTGTCTAAATATATACTGTCAAGTTAAAATTTCAGTATCCGTGCCCATTACCAGTAAAAGAGCCTTCCTATCATCTGTTTTTTCCAAATCTGAGTTTTTTAGAGGAATTGTGATTGTATGAAATATCTCCATCCACTTCAGTTCTTCTCTCTTTTTTTTAATTAAAATCTAACTGATGGGACATATCCCAAACAAAGAGAATTTATTCAAAAAGCTCCAGACAAGCTGCTTGAGTTGGAAATGTATCACACTGTTTTCAAATACCCAGTTCCTGTATGTACACAGCACCTGTCTATTACAACCAAGCAGAACCAAAGCACAGTACATTCCAGTTACTAACAGCTCTCCCCTACTATAACAGTTCTCTGAAATTCTCTGTAATCTATGTAATCTTTCTACTGTTACTCTTTAAAGATTATCTGGAGGAAATTATAAAAGGATATGGAGAATTGTTCTTCACTCCTCATTTCATTTGTAGCCTTGAAATCATAAGGTGGTGTACACACTGATGTACAGTGTTGACTGCTGGGGTTTTTTGAGGCTTTCTATAGCAATAGTATTTCCTTTATTTCTCATGTTCAGAAGAGAGAACTCATGTATTGGTATGTTCTTTGGAATGGATGGTGGTAGAAAATCAACTAAATAGAATACAGTATCTTATTAGCTTAACAGATGTTTGCCTCTAATTTTGGAATTTTAAAAAGCAGAATATCCAGTGACTTTTTTTTTATTTCAGCCCTTGTGGTACACAGCTCCAGTGTCCCAGCAGATACCACAAAATAATGAAGGCTGAAATGACTATGGAGTTGTCTGGAAAAAAACCCATTTCATCCTGTTTCACAAGAAACAAAGAAAATGCATTTTGTTCAGGTAGGTACTATTCTTCTTTCTGGAATCATTCTAACCCAAAGCTACTGCAAAGCACTAAAGGGCACTACTGAGCAGAAACAGTACTTCTTCCGTGGTCATAAAATACTTAAGACAAACTTTCAGAACAAACAGACTGAACAGCGGTTGTTGTCTGACCAAATTCAGGCCTACATTACTTCACTTTGCTACCTACAGCTAGCCTGTAATGTCTGTTAGATTTTGTATTTGTTCCTTGCTCTAAACTGTACCTGTGATATTGCCATCAGCATCCATTAAACTCAGCTTTTCATGTAATTTCTTCATATACCCATATTTCATGGTCAGTGTTGTACCTTCCTAAGGTTAGGAATACAGGAATATAAAAACTAATATAGGTAAATAGCAATGAATGGAAGAGGGGAATTTAAGAAGTATTTTCTAGTCCTTCACAGTTGTAAGTACAATGTGTAAATGTGAATGAATAGCTGGACTAACTATTTGCAATTTTTTGCTTGTTTTTCATGGGGGTTTTTTTGTTTAGCTTTGAAGATCACCTCCACCTATACCTGCATTTGTAGAGGTTTTCTGCTGGTGCTGGACAAGCTGCAGACTCTGAAGCAGCTGGTGGCCTGTACTGCTGCCAGTCTTCCCATCAGGCAGTCTCTGGCCAATTTGCAGAGACAGGTGGAATGTGCCAATGCCCAGCAATCACAAGGTCCCATGTCTTGACTTGTGTCAAGCTAAAGATCCCTGGACACCTGAAAGGATGTGGTTACAGGCTAGGCTCCTTAATGCATGCGCTCTTGCTTTCTATGTGCAGGCAGTTCAGTGTAAAAGGTTAACATTTTTCCTAACACTTTTTTTTCTGAATAAAATAACACAACACATATACTTGCACTTTAGAATTCTTTTTTTTTGCAGGCTACATTTGTGATTATCATACAGCACATTATTCCTCTTGGCTGCATTATAGCTGTACTGTTTCCATAGAGACGTTCTGCTGTTCATCTCAATGACATATGAACAGACATTTATGTTAAAATGATTGATAAATGGTGCATTCCCAGCTTTACCAAATCCATACTACTGACATCTTATTCTTTAGAGAAACAAAGTAAGCCCTTATTACAGATGATGCAAATTTGATTTGCAAAATATGAAGCATTACTTTAGAAGGCTCATGCTGTGTTTGTAAGGACATCAATTTGGGCTGCCATCTGGAAACTGTACTTCAAGAGTACAGAGAGAAATGTTTGCATCGTGACTAAACATGCTGACTAATAGTCTGTGCTTTAACTGGTCTGGATCAAATCCTTACAGGGAAATCTGCAAAGATCTCTTCTTGACATCATGTGAAAGATTTCTTTTCCTACTTGATTTTGGTTGCCAAACAACACAGGGGTTTCCAGACCAACAGGTGGTATTTTTTGTGCTTAAGAAAAAAACCTGGATGCCTTGACTGGGCTCGGGGGTTTTTCTTGCCTTGCTGCGCACCACAGGGGCAGCAGCTGTTGCATGGCCTCAAAATGTCCCTGCCTTGCCCGGGATGCCCTCCCCCCCTGCAGGTGCCTTCAGCCCCCAGCCCTGGGACAGCCTCCAGCAGCCAGCGAGACCTCAGGAGCGAGAGGAGCTGCAAGGAGGCCATGCTATCCCCTCTGAGAGCAGCCTCATCTTTGAACTACGTGTTCCTGCACAAGTGTTGCCAAAATTTGGGTGCCTTTTCTGGAGCACAAGTCCTATGAGGAGCAGCTGAGGGAGCTGGGGGTGTTTAGCCTGGAGGAAGCTCAGGGGAAACCTTATCACTCTCTACAACTGCCTGAAAGGAGGGTGTAGCCAGGTGGGGGTCGGCCTCTTCTTCCAGGCAACCAGGGTCAGGATGAGAGGACATAACCTCAAGCTGGGGAGGTTTAGGTTGGACATTAAGAAGAATTTCTTCACAGAAAATATTGCAATATACTACCCAGGGAGATGGTGGAGTCACCGTCCCTGGAGGTGTTTAAGACTGGACGTAGCACACAACAGGTGATGGACTGTCTGGCAGGTGCTGGAGTCACTGTTCCTGGGGGTGCTTAAGACGGGAATGTGGCACTTAGTGCCCTCTGTGGTTTAGTTGACATGGTGGTGTTGGTTCACAGGTTGGACTCGAACACCTCAAAGGTCTTTTCCAACCATTCTGTGATTCTTCAGTTACGGTCACAGCACCGGCCTGTTGAGGCCACAGCCGCAATTCCACTGGGGAGGGAACTGTCTCATCCGCGCGCTTACGGCCGAGAAGGGCAAAGGTGCTTTTATCACGACATGAGCGCATTAACATAAGGTTTCTCTTAATGATTCCTCCCCGCCAGACGGGAAGCCAGCAGCCCGGGACATCCCCTCTGCCACGGCGGCGAGAGAAAGGCAGTCGAACACGGCCCCGCACTCGGCTCCACCCCGCTCCCGGACAGGGAGGAAGGAGGAGGCCAGTGGGCAGAGGCGGATGAGAACAGGCAGCGGGAGGCGGGCCGAGCCGCGGGGCGGCGCAGGCGCGGGCGGGAGGCCGCGGTGAGCGGCTGCGGGGCCTGTGCGCGGGCCCGGCAGGAGCGCGGCGGGAGAGGGCGCGGAGGGGCGCGGGCGGCGGGGCCGCGGCCGCACGGAAGGACGGGACCGGGGATCTGTCGGTACGGGCCTGTCCCGGCCGCCTTCCGCCCCGGAGCGGGGCGCCCTAAAACTGGCCGCGGTGGTGAGCCGGGCACAGGGCACTGTGGGAAGGAAGGCGTTCGGCTGGAACGGGGTCTCGCGTATCCCCCCGGGATGCGGTGCCGAGCAGCCGGGCTGCCCTGCCGGGCCGAGGGCCGGGCCGTGTCCCGCGCGTAGCCCGGGCCTGCCCCGGTGCGGTAGCGCCAGTGAAGCCACAGCGGCTCTTGTGGAGCTCTCAGCTCAGCGTTTTCCTTGTTGCGTGATAGCACTTAGTGAAAACAGTGCCCGAAGAATGTCTTTTCAAAGACTTCACCTTAGGGAAGCAAAGATACATTTCTTGAGCAAGGGCCCCGTCAAGGGTTATGGTATCACTTTGGGGACGTTTCTCTGAGGCACCTCGGGACTGATAGCAGTGTCCTAAATTAAAAGTGAAAGTATCCACCCTTAATGGCAAATGGATGATAGGAGAAATGTGCAAATAAACAGTCAGTGTGACATGCAACATTTGAAAACACCCACTCAATTAGCAAAGAGGTTCTTTGGAATCTTGGGAGCAATTTGGATCACCATTGAGGTGAAAGCTCTCAAAGACAAGCCTCTTGATTTCGTCCCTGTCTGCAGAGACCACAGGGATGTGTTGGTGTTGCAATAAGTGAGCAACATGATTTGTTGTGGGTAGAAAATGGTGTCATATTTCTGAGGGAAGCGTGAAAATGCAGCCCACAACACTCAGTGGGGGTAACCAGTGAACTTAGTAGGCTAAGAGCTGTGTGTGCCAACAAAATTCCAACATCCAACAAAACTGTATTTCTTCTGCTGCGTGGGAACCCTGAAGTGCCGTTCCCGGTAACGGCAACTTAGCGGGAAAAAAGCCTTCAATAACAATATCAATTCCAATTGCCTCTGCTTGAGTTTCAGATACAACCACTATGCTTTAAGATCATAGCAGCTTCAGCAAATGTTCTGGTTTGGCATTTGTTGCCTCTAAGTCTTTGGAGGCACATATGGAAGTACATCTGGCAATAACATAGGATTGAAGAGAACAGGCTTTTAGTGAACTTTCAGGAGCTCTCTGATGTGGAATGTATGTAGAAAAAGTATAGTCAACTTAAAGCTGTGTGCCAGTTTATTATTTGTTCTTGACATACAATAGCAAAATTATTTAACTTGGAAGGGACCTCTGGAGGTCATCGGCTCAACTCCCTGCTTAAAGCAGTGCTGTCATCAAAGTTAGAGCAGGTTGCTTCAGGCCTTGTCTGATTAAGTTTTTTCTTGAAGGATTTGAAATGGAGTTGAAAGCTGGGTCTGAAATTTAGCCAAATTTGGAAGAAAGTGTCGCAAGCTTTGGAAAGTTACAGAGTTCTAAACAGTGTGAATGAAGCATACTCTTGCTTAGTTAAGTGGAAGCTGTGTTTCCTCTCCATTTTTGGGGTGAGGATTCTGGTTCTCCGATTGTGCAAAAGTCTTCACTGTGCACAATGCAGAGATTTTTGGAAGATACATTGTCCTGCAGCACAGTTCTCTTAGTAGATACAAAACTGAAATATTTTTAAAGTAACATTTCTCTATGCAAAACTAAAACGACTGGCAAACCACTTTAAATAAATAAGTCATTATGTAGATAAGATACTAACAACCTTTTAAATTTGAAGGCAGAAGTGGTGATTCCAGCAGTCACAGAGCTGCAGTGTAATCCGCTTTATTTCTACACCTTTAACAGCAGGAAGGTTTTCTGGGCAAAACCCAATTCTTGTGCCTTACTTGTCCACTAGATGAGTTAAATGTTTTCACTCAGAGATTCAAGTTTGATGGAATGAAGAAAGCTGATGTCAGCGTTTATGTGTCTTAATCTGTTCACAGCATGTCTTAGTGTATCCTGTGAAGTCAAGTCTCTGAAGAAATCGAAGCATTATTGCTTGCACTGCTCAGTGTCTACAGGTCCTGGGTAAAACACACTTTGTAGAAGAGTATTAAATACAGTTCTTGGGGAAGCTTATCCTCCAAGTAGGAAGGAAGGATGAAGAGTGAGGGAGAAAAAAATAATATAAGTGGAAGCAGCTGTGCCATTGTAATGATGTGTCTTTTAAATGTCATCGCTATTTCTCTTAAATGCTCAAGTTAGAAATACATTGATGTCTTTCAAGGGGAAAATTATAGAAATTAAATTGCTATATTAGTTGTGGAATCAAACTTTTCATCTGCTAATGCAAATAATTTCAGCAGTCACTGGTGGCCCTGCTGAAGCTGTGGATGAAAGCAGATCAGCAGATACAGTTCTCAGTGTCATAAGGACTGTGAAGAAGGTAAGACTAGGTAAAGTAAGATGAAAGAATGTTCATCAGCTCAGTTCTTGTGCAGAGAGTGTGGTCACAACACCTTTTACAAGTCGTGGCAAAATTTCCACCATCCTATTTCAGCTTTTTTTCTCCAGGCAGTACCTAGTCCACCTACAATGGGAAAGGGCAAACTGCACTGGGATGCTTTTGGATTCAGTGTAAATAGCATTACTTTGACAAGAGGATTGCATGTGTATTACTATAACTATATTAAGTATCCTGTTGCCATTTGAAGTTAAGTTTCCAAATGTTTTTCTTATATTTAGTCTTTCAAGTGTGGTATGAAGATTATGTACACAAAGTTCATGTTATGGTGCTTGTCCTCAGAGACACCTTTTCTATCAAAGTTATAACTCCTATCAAAAGTATATGTGTGGCACATCTGTTGAGTATAACCTCAAGATGACTCTCCCACTTTCAGAAAAGTCAGAGGTATTCTGGGACTAAAACTATCTTTGCCTTTATTATTATATTTATGTGGAATGGACAAAGAAATTTTAGAGGCTCCCTTTGCTCCCCACAGAAAAATGAACCTTTCTTCATATTTTGTATTAGCTAGAGCAATCCCTGTGGTTACCTTATGATTCCGTATTGATCCCAGTGTGGCACCTATAGAATCTCTGCACCTGTTCCAGACTGCTCAACTGTGGGTCTGCTGTACCTGCTTCTGCCAATTAAGATTTTGTCTAACCCTGGGTTTTTTTGCACACCCCATTGTTACCCCCCTGCCTTGGCTACAGGAATAAGGAATATTCTGATAGAGCATCTCACTAAAGATCAGTTCTCCCCATAGCCCTTGCAGGTTCAAGTCCTCAAAACCTTTGAGTGCACCTCTACATTCACTTTCTGTGTCTTCAGACGAATCATACAATATTGTTTGGGGATTATTATGCATCTGTTCTTAAGTCACTTTATTCATGTTTTATGGCAGGTTTTCATGCAGTTCTACAGTACACTTTGTGGTTTATTTCAGCTTTTAAGAGATTGATAAGTAGGGTCCTCTAAGTTTCAGATTTCTGAACTAGGTTGGTGTTATTAATAGTCCACATACTTAATTCCACTCTTTGATTTCAGATTCTGTAAGGACCTGCAGCAAAACAACTCCACAAAAAGAAGCACCTTCAGAACAAAGATGAATATCGGGAAAGCTTACAGTGCTGTTAACATCAGCAATGGAACAGATCTAGCTATTGGCTTTACCTCTTCTGCAGTAGCTGTTCTTCTATTTGGGACAAACTTTGTGCCTGTCAAGAAATTTGATACTGGTGATGGTAAACTTAATTATATTCCTTTCTTTGGTTTGCTATTTTTGCTAATAGGAATAATATTTTACCAGCAAATTACTAGAGTTTCAAGGCTGTCATCACAGCCTTAATCCAGAGAGTGTGTTTAGTTTTGTCTGCTGTTGTTAGGGTATAAAGCAATAATAGAGCTTCAGGATGCGGCATATCTTTGAAGAGCCTTTTTATATGTTGTGCACGTCGACAGTGATGATGTACATTTTATGAGAATTCCACAATGGAAAGTGAAATGTCCTTTGTTCTACCCTTGTGGGGATTCTCGGATACATACGGTGTTTTTATAAATAAGGTAGAACTTGTTGGACTTTGCAGCATTGCCTTTCAATTGCAACCCTACCATAAAAACAAAAACTGAAAGTCTAATAATTTTATATGGTGACTTGGTAAGAGGAAACAATTATTCCTATTTCCTACTTGGAATATTATCACTTTACTAGGTTTGTGTTCGATTTCCATGTTTACGTGAAGCATAACCCAATTACCAGATCCCTAGATGAATAAATCTGCCATTATGTTATTGCAGTATAGTACCTGCATTGCAGTCTGGATATAACCTCTGCTCTTTGTGCCAAATATGACCCTAACAAGACAAACTTAGACTTTCAAGGGAAAGTCTAGCACAGCTGGCATAAAATTAACTAGTCTGCCTAACTGACCCTTCAGGAATCTACAGAGGTAGAAGAGATCTGTCACTGCCCATCCTCAGTGTCCAGGATTGGTGGAAAGGCTTCAGCTTTGAAGAAGTTTCATCCTGTGCATGCATCTGTGTTAGCAGCTACTGGGGTGGTGGGAGAAGTTTGCAGCAACTGAATGTCATCTTTGTCAGAAGTCCATCAAAATTTTCATGTGTTTAAGAATCAGAGCTTGTGTAAACTTTGTCTAGCAAAGTGTCTTTTGCAGCTCTGTAGGAAGAATGCATGGTAAGGAAAAGACTGACTGAATTATAAGCCACCCTACAAATACATCCTTTGAATAAATTGTAATGTGGTTCCCTGAAATTCACAAAGGAGGTGGCCACCTTTTTGATTTTTTTTCTGTACTACTGTATCTAAGGTAAACATATTCTGGTAAGAGATTCACACATGCAGTATTCTACAAATTCTCTGTTGTGTGCCTTTGATTTTTCCACAGGCATGTTCTTCCAGTGGATTCTCTGTGCCTCCATATGGATTGTTTCTTTAGTGGTCAATTTGATCCAGAATTGCCCCCGGTTTTGGCCTCTGGCTATGGTTGGAGGTTTTGTGTGGGCTACAGGTAAGGAATAAGAGATTCCAATTCTTGAAACTTTTCCATATATAAGATATGGTTATTTACAAGTGTCTTGGGGTGACTTTATGATGTGTATCCCATATCGCTGCCCTATGCCCAGGAATTAATTTTTATGCCTTTTTATGCCTTTAAACTGAGCCTGAGAGGGGGAAGGAAAAACTGAGCAAAACTTTTTCAAAGCAGTTTGCAGCTTGTTCAAGGTCACACAGAGATAGCAGGTTTTTTTTTTCCCAGCTGCGGCAGGGGAGCGAGGAAGCACCCGGCTTGCTGCTTTCCAGTCAGCTTTTGGCCAGTAGTTCAGTTTCTTTTTCTCCAGAGAGAGACTGAGAGTTGAACTTCTTTTCCTTCCCTGGAATTTCAGATTTTCTCCTTTTCTACTGGACTGCTTCAGTATCAGAGCACATCAGGAGGACTTTCCACTGGGCACAGAGGGCCTGGCCCTGGGCCAAGCCCCAGCTCTGAGGAGACCAAAGGGAGGACTCTAACGCTTTCCCAGGTTTTTTCTCCACAGGGAAAGATTTTATTATTTAGCATTATTTTCCTTTTCCTGTGTGTTTGTTAAACAAATAGTTTTTATCTCTTTCACTTTCCTTTGAGGAAAATTTATTTTTTCCCGAACCTGGTGGGGGAGGGGGGTGACCTGCCTTCTTTCAGAGGATATATTTCTAAATTTGGCCAAACTGGTACAAGTAGTTATGCAGTTCTTTAATGTCTCACTGTTAATGGAACTGTACCCTTATAGTAAATACTGGTTTATTATGCTTATTTTGTAAGAGGCAAATTCACACCAAAAATAATGTTTAAAATTAGATGGAGGAAAAGTCTGTGTTCATTGTATTTATTTTTTTTAAATCCCTGTTTCTTATCACTTTGTAGCTTCCTAAATTTCTTTGCCTTCTGACCAGGCACAGAATCTAAATCAAATATAGACAAGATCACATTCTATTTTTTAACTGATTTCAATTTTGGTTTTTGTATTTCAGGCAATGTTACAGTTGTCACTATTATTAAAACTATTGGCTTAGCTCTTGGTCTTTTGATATGGGCTTCTTTTAATTTGCTGACAGGTTGGGCAAGTTCAAGGTAAGTAGGTTTTAAATCTTAAGTCATTACATAACTAATGTTACCAATTCTTCATTAATAACTGCAGTGAAAACTCACCTGTAGAATCATAGAGTCATTCAGTTTGGAAAAGACCTTTAAGATCATCACCTCCAGCCATTAACGTAACACTGCCAAGTCTACCATTAAAGAAGATTTATCCTATGTATTAAAACTTTCTCCTTCTCAGTGGAGAGTACGCAAGTTAACTATTTTAGCTTTTTGTATTTCCTCTGTTTTAATAGAAAGAAGAACACCCAGTGATGTTATTGAGTCGATAAATAATGTATTTCTTAATGTAAAACTAGTACATATTTGTATTTTTTCTTCTGCAATGTGATCTGATAAAATAATTTAACTTCAGTTTTTAAATATACATATTAGAAAACAACACACATTAAATTAATTGTTTTTGTAAAGTAGACATAGCTTTTTGCAAGCCAACTGAAGCACTGGTCTAATACTGAAAATATATATACTTAAGCAGAATTATTTACATGAGTCAAGACTTCCAAGGCTAGGTTATAATTTAACTATTTATATAAAGTCTGTGCAACTAAGTGAAACTGGTTAAATGTTCCAGGTTTGGTTGGTTTGGAATTGACCCAGAAGAGGTATCAAGACCAATCTTAAATTATATTGGAGCTGGACTTTCACTTATAAGGTAGAAATTGATCCTTATAATGCATTTCTGTTATGTAAAATATATATTTAATAACCAACCACCAGGATGATTTAACAAGAGAATGAATATATTGGAGAATTTTTGGCAAATCAATTTACTATGAAATTCATGAGCTATCCACAGCTAGCTGGTCAGTGTTCATGTAGAAGCAGACATGTTATCCCGTACAGGGATGAAATGGTAATCCATAAACACAGAAATATATTTTTATGCTGGTAGGCATGTTCAAGGCAAAGCAGAGATGCATGGATTACCTCCCTAGCTAGGTTATTCAAATGGTTCACTTTCCCCAAGTGCTGTGAGAGGACAGACTGACTAGAAGAATCTTGTTGAGAAAACCTCCGATTTCTGATGTCACTTCCCTCAGTTAGAGGTACAGATCTTAATCTCATAACTATAGAAGATGCCACAGAACCCCTTCCCTGATACTTTGGGGTCCATGAGAAGCCAGAGGCTTTCCATGTTTTCCATGTAATAGCTCCATGTCTTGTAAGTCTTAGGTCACACTTCAAGTTCCCACACAGTGTCTTCCTTCACAGTCTTTGGAAGGACTTTATTCTTTCTTTTTGCTTGGTTTTTATTTGTACAAGTGCAAACATTTTGGTCCTAACACAGAGGAAAGAGGATCTTTGGTTGTGTAGCAGTGTTCTTGCTTTCCAACTGGGTGGCTGGGAAGATGGCCCTAAATCCTAGGGGCTTTACTGTAAGTGTGCTGACAGAAGATACATGAAGTGCCTTTCAGAAAAGGAGGTTATGAAGATAATGCCTTTCAGAAAAGGAGGAACATGAAGATAATGAAGCTGTTTCTGATTGGTAGGAGAGAGCTGCTGCCTTAGAGTCATGATTTTTGGTTCTGCTTTTCTTCTTTCCTAAGAGTCTGCAGCTTTGTACCCGTTCCCGTTATACGTGGCACATTAGTTTGGGAGGTACTGAGAAAATAGAAGCAGTACTGCTATTCCTGCCTGATAAATTCATGCAGCTCATCACCTGCTTCCTGTTTCTGAGATATCATGGAGGAGTGACCAACAGGGAAAAAGATTGTGCCCAAACATGTGTTCCTGGCAAACTGCATAAAGGCTGTGCATGTTGCTCTGTGAAGCTCAGAAGCAGACTTTTCGTTTTCACCTCCTGTGTGGAATCTGTATGTTTCCTCTGGAGGAAACTGACATCCTTTTATACCTATGCTTACTCTGTCAGTAAGAGATGAATCCTTCTTCAAATGGAAACATTTACAGTTAGAGGAAGAAATTCCTAGATCATTAAAATGTTTTTCATAAAAGTGAAAAACAGATCCTTCTAGTTCTGATTGCAGGTATTTACCTGATCTCCTGTAGGCAGGATTAAGAGTAGCAATATTACCCTTTCTTCTCCATTTTATTCACTTAATGCACTGAGCAGCACTGAGCAATATCCCTTCTCTTTCTGCATGCTCACAAGGCCCTGTAGCAGCAGTATTCCATCCCTCACGTATGATAGAAGGGTAAAAATTAACATTTTTCCGTGAGCATAGAGGCAATTCTGTGCAGGTTTGAGCTGTTCCTTATAGAATTTTCAAGCATGTGTTCCATTTATGTGTGATTTAGTATGAAATGGCACTGTTAGCTACAGCATCTATTGTTAATGTGGTTGTAACTACATGCTGTTAAAAGAAGGTGTTTCAATCACATTACCTGAGAAGAGAGATCTATAAAGTGATACAAAAACTGATTTATTTCCTTATTTTCACTTAGGTTGTCTGTTAGCTAAGTTAAATTAATAACTTAAAATTATTATATTTATATCTTTCATAACTTATTACGATTACATATATAACTTAAAGCAATTGCATTTTTTAAATATACTGAAGTGACTCTAGGGTTATAATGAAAACAAAGGAATATGCCTCCAGATAAAACTTTTGTCTCTGGACACTAAATGTTATGCCCTTATGAACTGACATGGTATTTATTTGGTGTATTTTTCTCTTCTGAGTGCTGTCATATTTCTTTTTATAAAAACTGAAGTCCAGAGTTCTTCAGCTTCATTAGAAAGCACACCTTTACTGAGAGAAAGTGTAAGTACTCTGCAGTTGTTACTTTACAGCAGTGAAAGTACATATCCATTTTAAAACAAAAAATGTGTTTGTTAGTCAGGTTTGGTAGATTTATGGTAGACTACATAAAACAACATAAATACATATTGATTGTATCTTAATCTGTGGATCTTTGATATCATTTTGAATATTAGCAACAGAAGAGGTATTCCCAAGAGTTCTTTCTTGTTTGTCAGTTTTAGATGGCTTAGAAAGTGCATTTTCGTTATGGAGATTACATAAAAGACAAAGAGTATTACTTTCAGAGAGTATGTGAGAAGAGGAAGCAATTTCAATTAAACATTAGCTATAAAGCTGTGAAGGTGCTTAGGTGAAAGGCTGGATTTTTGCCAGGTTGCTGAGCCAGGAGACTGTCAAGAGTTGCTGACTGTCATCATCAGCTGTGGCACAGGTTGGAGGCCAGTGGGGGGTACCAGATTGGCTGTCACTCCTTTGGGAGGCAATAGCAGAGTATGCAAAGACAGCTGGAGAACCACAGGCTCCTCCTACCATTGTACCTTACTGTTAGAGGTCATGCTCAGTGGCTACCTGAACAGAGAGCCCTGAGAGTTTTCTAGCTGTGCTCAATACTCACTAGAGGAACCAGTCTACCAGACTAAAGCACAGAAAACAATTTGATCGCACATTTTAAGAAATCAAACTAAACTAAACTTGCATGAAAACTCTTGGTTTTTTGCAGTCTATTAATGATTCTGAAGATACCACTGAAGACTCATGGGTGAACAAACTTTCTCCAGTAAAAAAGAGACTCATGTAAGTTGCTAACAGTTTTTTTACTGGTACAGAGCAAGTAGCCAGAGAAAGTAGTTAAACAGTGTTAGAGAAGAATTTGTCCTGTGGTTTCCTAGCAAAGTCACACACTAATAAATAACAGGTTTTTACATAGTAGTGTAGCGTGCAAATCTATATATGAATAGTTGCAGTTATTTAGATTATTTCATTGGCTGGATTATTTCAATATTGAGTGTGTCTAACCTTACCAATTAGGTATCAGGTACTCCTGTGAAAAAATACCTTTTGGCAAAGTAAATAACAGTATCAGCTCAGTAATTACAGAGCTGGGTTTTATCAGCTGGTTGATTAGCACTCCAGCATAGAAGAAGCCTGTGCTAATGACATGCTTCTAGGTGTGGTTTCCAAGTGAGCACATCTGGAGAAGGCCTGGCAGTATGGTAAGGAGACAGTAGAAGTGCTCCAAAGCTGAAGCAAGGAGATGGTGTGGGGAGTGGAGCCTACCAAGAGCACAGCAGTCTGGAGATGGAGAAGGGGACTGAAGAGGCAATTAACCTGGGAAGTTATAAAGATTATGTAGATTGCAACAGCAAAGGTGAGGGTGGAAGCATTTTAAATTGAATTTTTGTTTGTTGTCCCCTAGCTCTGCTTTTAGGAAATCATAGTTAATTTCCCATGTCATTAATCTAGATTGCTGGCTTTTGGTGCAGGAATTGTCTGTGTTGCTTGGCCACAAAGTGCAGTGAAATTAAGTGAACCATTTCTCTACTAGAAAATTTAAATGTGCTAAAATGTATTATTTTTATAGCTAGCAATTTTTTTATGATGTGCTGTTTTTACCTGCAGTACTGGGCTTACATGTGTTGTCTACTTCTTTAATTCATGCTAGGCTGTTTTCTCCAATTTTTGTTCTTTTTAAAGAGGCTGTAGCCTGGCTGTAGTAGCTGGAATACTCTACGGTTCCAGTTTTATACCAGTACTTTACATCAAGGATCATGGAAGAAGAAATGAAACTATATACACAGGAGCAAGTCAGTTTGGTAAAGGCTAATAGACTACTTCTACTTTATTTCATCATTTTTTGAAGGCATAGGGTGAAAACCTTGATATGCCTGAAAATATACCATGACAATTTATCAGTTCTGTACTACTTTAGATGTTGTCATAATGATAGCCCTAGCACTCCTTTTTTCTTAGAGGTGAATTACACAATTAAAAAGACTTGAGAAACATCCCAAAGACTACCATACATAACTCACAGGTATGTTTCTGAAGGCATTAAATATTAGCACTCCCAAAATACAGAGTTTGTGTGAGTGGAGAAGGAGTTAAACAAGGGCACAAGCTTGCCAATTTCCAACAGCAATAAAGGAAGAGAATATTGGTCATAACTGATGAGGAGAACAGATATATGACAATATAAGTAATTAAAACCATGTCGTTTTTTAAATTGAACCTGTTTAACATAAGCCTAATTGCCAATTTCAAACTACATTCCCCCAGAAATGTTTTCCTTAAGGTTTAGGTTATACCTTGTCAGGTAATGCCTGCAGCTGCTTAAGAGTAAAGTACTGCTGAGAACACATAATGTTGCCATTGTCATATACAATTTCTCTTGAATACTGCAATGTATATATTCCCCAGCCAGGCAAAACAGATGTTGTCATTACCATAGCTGCCTTTCCTGTTGAGAATTTACAGCTCCAAGGAGACAAGGATCACTTTGCTGCATGCTTCTGCTTTACCATGTTGGAAATACTCTCTTCAGCCCATACGAAGTCCATAAAGGATTTGTTGTTATTCATAATTACAGTGATCAAAATTACGATACATCCTTCAAGATCAAAAAAGGGCAAAACTGAGCCATGTTTTGCTTACATAGTCTGTGCAGTTGTCTTGCCTATAAATGTAAAGAACAAAACAAGGATACAGGAATACAGGAACATAATTGTAGATGGTCAAGAGAGGTCATAATTATGTAAAATCCCCACCCCAGTTTTGTAGCCTCAGCTGAGGATTTTCTGAAGTTTTTATTAAATTAATTGAGTAATGTAATAGAGTTCTAAAAATAACTCATAGAAATGCTTAGAAGCCTGTACTAAATGGTGGAGTCAACACAGAATTTAATTCATGTTTAATAGGTGTTACTGATTGTATCCATCCACAGTTAAACTGGCAACTGAGTTAGACACAATGAGATTTGAATTTGAATTCTTAGGAGTAGCACCTTTATGAATTTTTGTCCATATGAATGCTATCAGTGAAAATAATTTTGTTAAGATTAATAACTGGTATTTTTGCTAGCATCATTTTATAATTTCTCTTTCAGATTTAGATTATGTTTTTGCACACTTCAGTGGAATATTTCTTACAAGTACCATCTACTTTTTGATCTACTGTGCAGTCAGAAAAAATAAACCTTATGTTTATCCCCAAGCCATATTGCCAGGTATGTTTTTAAATTAGTACTTCATTTCAGTTACTTCTTCGGACCATTTTGCAGTGATTAGTTCAAGTTGTGTGTTGGAATTGTAGTTCACCTTTCAAGTATCTTCATTTGACTTTTTGTCTCTTTTGAAGGGGCACTTCTATTAGGTTAATTAATTAAAGTTGGGAGACAGTGATAATTTTTGTTCTATTCTGAAACTAGAACAAAATGACATTGCAGATTTTCAAAAACTAACTGCCAGAGTGGAGAACATGTTGCCCAGAAAATTGTGAACTTTTATTAATTTGCTACTTTAATTGGAGTACCTGATTTTCATCCATTGAGCATTGATTTAGATTGCCAGAGCCAGCTTGTTAAAGTAGTTAACATACTAAAATACATAGATACAATTTCTGTATTATGCTATAAGTGTAAAACTTCCACAAATTGCTGCCTGGACCTTGCTGTGCATGTTTTTGATTGGGATTTATTTTTCTAGGGTTTGTGTCTGGTGTGCTTTGGGCAATAGCCAATTGCTGCTGGTTCCTGGCCAATCACTATCTTAGTGCTGTCGTCAGCTTTCCAATAATTACTGCAGTAAGTATATAAAGTAAAATTTCTAACTAGAATTAAAAATGTTTTTTGGAATTGAGTTGAAATTATGGTGAAATTTTTAGTCAAGAGTATACAGTGCCTCCTCTGCTTGTCTGTGATAGTTTTTGGATTTTTAGGAGCATGAGTGCCTGTGACAAGCACCATCTTGGTCAATGTCAAGCATAAGAAAAACCAGAAGAATTGAGAGTGTGAGTCTTT
Organism: Coloeus monedula; assembly: GCF_965178545.1. Taxonomy (NCBI): domain Eukaryota; kingdom Metazoa; phylum Chordata; class Aves; order Passeriformes; family Corvidae; genus Coloeus; species Coloeus monedula. The sequence continues at coordinate 25,539,326 of NC_138785.1, read as the reverse complement.
AGGTTATGTAAAAGCCAAAGCTTTGTAAATGGAATTATATCAATATTAACTATTTAATTGAAGTGATTAAAAGAAGAATTATTTTATGCTTTCATCCCAGGCAGTATATTTTGGTCTGGATGTTTTTGAATTTGTGAATTTTATCCCCTAGTAGTCGTTTTCCTTAATTAAGTCAGGATTTTTTTCTTTTTACATTTCTTGAACAAACAGAACAGATTATGCACTACTGAAAAGAATGTTCTTATGCAAATGTGTAGAAAATAGGTTGGCCTGTTCTGTCTCTGTGTTATTGCTGTTCATGGTGTACCTTTAAAGCATAAATTCCAATCACTAGGTAAAAGTAAGCTTTGCATTTACTCTCTTGACACTGTACTAATTGGTGACGCAAAGGTGGCAAATGAGAGTTAATAAATATTAAAACCGAAGTTTTGCTTAACAGCTGTATTTTGGAAGCAAACTAATGAAACAACTTTAATAGGGATTAAGCTTTGCCTCAAGATGCAGTAAGTCAAAATAAACTCTGCAGTATGCCATCAAAAAAAAAAAAACAACCCAACAAAACTTGGGATCATTCTAATTAGAAATGGAAGGATTAATGGAAAGCTGCTTTAGTAACTTAGTTATTGGTATGCCTAAAGGGCAAGGATATAAAATAACAAAAGGAAAAATGTAAGGACAGCAGTGATGAGAAACTGCCTGTCTGGACTGCAGGTTCAGAACTGCTGCTTTATTTCACTGTGGAGAAGATTTTCGGAGAGGTATTCATCACATCCCTTTAACACTTTGTTTCACTTTTAAAAGTGCATTCCTCTCTCAGCGCGCATTATCTAGAAAGTGAAATAACCCCTCAAATAATAGTTGGCAATGTTACTAGGAAACAGCACCCACACATATATTCAGCATGAGACACTTTTTCCTGTCTATATCTGTGTCCCATCAGCTGCATTGAGGATGAAGAGAGGAAGGTCACTGGCCAAACATCTGTCAAGTGTTTCTCAGAACAGCTCTAATGGGAAGCATTCACAGAGCCAGTTTTTGTTTCATATTTAGATATTTTCTCATCAGAGATGAAAATTCAGATCATTGCTCCCTCAGGGGAAAAACTGTATTTTCAAGAGTGCCTGGAAGTTGCTGTTGTGTATCACTGTTTGCTGTTAGCCAGGAAACCTGTACAACAACAACACAGATAATCAAGAGTTTCCCTGACCTGTCTCCCTGGCTGGCTCTGTGCTTTGTCCAGATGCCAGCTATACAGGAAATACATCTATGTTCCAGTCTCTTGATAACATACTGAGCGATAAAATCAAACTTTGTCCAACTAGTTAGTCATGCTAATAAAGGAAATGTTAGGAAACATTGTGCGCTCTAATTTGGACTAAAGTAAGGCATGTCATTTGGAGTCTACTGAAAGAACATGTAACAGCTGGAGCAGACTCCACAGTGTAATTTAGAAAGAAGTTGTGCCTACTGCAAAAAAAAAGCAGTTTCTTGACTCTTTAGCCCTTCCTGAAGATTTTATTGTATCTTACTTAGTAAATATTTCACTGATGCTTATGCTTTTGTCATGAGTGCTTTACTTATACTGAATGGAAAGACCTAAATGTGTTATCCAGACAAAATTCAACCATCCTGAGAGCAGTAATGAGAAGGAGTGAATTTTAATGAAGTTGTGTAATGTACAAATTAATGTTATTCTTTAGGGTCCTGGCCTTGTTGCTGCAATGTGGGGAGTCCTTGTATTTAAGGAAATCAAGGTAATGTTATTAGGTCTCTTACCTAATATCTCTTGCTTGTCTCTAGCTCTAGAAACAGCATGACTTGGTATACAGCTGTATCTCAGATTTCTCCTCCTTGCAAGTATTGCATTATGAAACTGAAAGTGATATCATGCAATTTAAAATTTTCCAAGAAACATGAAGAACTGCGAACAATTTTTACAGGAATGAAGATTTTAGTTCCATAACTGTATGAGGAGCAGTGGATGTAGATGAAGACTGTAGCACAGCCAGGAGGCAGGATGCCAGGCGCAGCCTGAAAACAGTTTTCATTTGAGCCAGTTCTTTCAGTGGAGGCAGGGGAACGAGCAGTTGTCCCAGTAATCACATCAACAAGTAGATTACATTTTTAAGGTCAGGTTCAACAAAGGATGCAAAAATCCAACAGAGGTTAATTTGCCTTTGTAATTACAGTGTAATGTAAAGATCCTAAACTGATACAGCAGTGATTGTCTACAACAAGCTAATTTACTGGATTTTATAGGGCAGAAGTTAGTTGTCTAGTGGAATCTGAAGGACTGAATGCTAGCAGCGTAATACCAGGTTCTCTTTGCCAATCTGTCCAGGATCCAGAGGTACCTAACTTGCTATTAGAGATGATCTTTCCCAGTATTTTTGGTGACTGTGTGTCAGGCATCCTTGGATCTAGAACTAGAAGTTCTGTGTCTCATACTACAGATTAGTGTTGCACCACAGTAGAAGATCATCATGTTCGTTATCCTTATCTTTCTAACTCTCTAAGCCTTTCATTGTTTTTATACATTTTAGAATAATCTCTGCCTAAATGAAACCTAGTACTTTGTTTTACTTTTTTTTAAAGTGGTATCAATAATGACAAGATGATATTTTCATTTTTCTCTTCTGTTGCCTATACAGGGACTGAAAAACTACGTGTTACTGTCAGTATCATTTTGCATCATTTTGGGTGGTTCACTTTCCACAGCTTTTTCTAAAGTCTGAAAGGACCTTCTGGACCAGTAGATGGTGCTAATGTTTAACACAAATAGAAAGACGATGTTGGTAGGTCACAATACATAATATTTTTCCAAATGTATGTCCAACATTTACCCTAACTTGCTATAGACAAGTGGAAAATGAAAACATTTGGCATGAAAGAAAATATGGGAATGTTTGTTTCTGCATTTCGTGGAATAGTAAGAAAATCAAAGGACTTTATTAATCAAAGCTAAATTATTTTATTGTTACTAATTATTAGTTTTTTCATTCAGGTGCTAAACTTGATGTCATCATAAATTGCAGTTTACTGTTGTGATGGTGGATAGTGATTTTCGTTCTTAGTCTGTAATACTGTATGTGTTTGCAAGCTGATTTGTTTTATTAAAACATTTTGTCTTACTGGCAAATATAAGATACGTCTTGAAATATTGCGTATGAAACTGATACACATGAAGGTAACAAAGCTTTTCTTTTATTTAGAAGCATTATTCTTTAAAATCATTACTTTACATAAAAATGTTATCTTCCAGTCACTTCAGACTTGTGAAGGAAATAGAGTTAAAAGGGTGCTGGAAAATAAATTACTTTTGTTTCACAACGTTTTCCATAACCACCACCAACACTGTTTTCCTACTTGTGGCAGCTAACCTTTATATATGCAGAGCATGTTGTCTGAATCTCCCCTTAGCCTTTTCTTCAGTACATTAGACAACTCCAGCTCCTGCAGTCTTCCCTTGCTTGTAACTTGCTTGTAATTTCTCTTTATCTTTCCTGATAATAAAATAGTTTGGCTGCAAGGGACCTTAAAAATCATCTATGTCCAACCCCTCTGCCAAGGACAGGGATGCAATTCATTAGACCAGGTTGCTCAGGGCCCCATCCGACCTGACCTTGAACACTTCCAGAGATGAGGCATTGGCAGCTTCTCTGGACAGGCTATTCCAATCTTTCACCATCATCTGAGTAAAGAATTTCATTCCAAAATCTAATCTAAACCCAACCTCTTTCAGTGCAAAACCATTGCCCCTTGCCTCGTCACTGTCTGCCTGTATGAAAAGTCCTTCTCCCTCCTTTTTATGTACCACTTTAAGCTTCTGGAAGGCTGCAATGAGGTTTCCCTGAAGCATTCTCCATGCTGGTCTCACTAAGTGGACTACATCTGTGTAGAACACCAAGACATGGCAGTCAGGCTACAGTCTTTCAGAAACCAAGAAGTGCAGCAGTAAGATTCCAGTTTGCACGCTCTGCTCACAGTTACACATCACAGCTTTTTGCCATCATGGCTTGATATTGTTAACATGTTCAAATTGCAACCATAATTCCTCCTTTCTCCCTTCCACCTTTCTTTGTCTGCTCTTCACCAGATTTGATCTTAGAACTGTTACTCAACCTGCTTTTTCCCATCTTGTGTTGTTTATTCCTACCTGGGTGTCAGAACTTGGTGTCAGAGAGGTTTTTCCCCTCTAAGGCATTTCTCTGGTTTTGGGCTCTATGTTAAGCCTGTCCTCCAACAAGGTGGCAGCATTTTTCAGCCAGATGTCGTCTGCAAATTTAATAAATGTACTCTCTAATTGCTGTAAATAATTAATGAAAATGCTGTGTGATACTAGCCTTTACTTGCATTTTGGTATCTAATACTGCTTACTTTTCAGGGAACGGTTGATTAACCTTTGAATACAATTTTCCTGTGTCCTACAGTGCTTTTATTTAGACTGTGTTCTCGGAGCTTTTACATAACATGTGATGGAACTGTTCAAATCAAGGTACATGATGTGCTCCACCCTAATACCTGATACTGGAGAGAAAACTGGGAATTTTTTCTGTCCAGTACCCCGGTCAGGCACAATTTCTCCTTGACAGACGCTTGACTGTTACTTACCTAGCCACTATTGTATTGACTCAGGCAAGGAAAAGTAATCTATTCACTGTGTTTCTGAAATAACTTGAATTAATTTGGACATTTGTTAATTTCCTTGTTTCTACTTAATTTCTTAAAGATCACAGTCTTAAGGGTTCCCATCTTAAATATTCCAGGAATATAGTCTGTGCCAGAAAGTTGGTGATAGACAAGGAATTGGCAAAACCAAAACGCAATATCCTCAGGCTCCTCAGATTTACAGATATGCTTTAATATGGCAGTTCTTCCCCATCAGTTTTTATTCCAGTGTCCCTGTTCACAGTTGTGTTGACAGTGGCCATGATCTGTTTATGACTGAAAGAACAAGGGTGCTGTTCATTTCTGTTTACAGTGTCATTGCTGAATAGGGGCGAATTATCTCTTATTTCCACACAGGTACTGACAAAAATACTAAACTTTTAACTCACTATTGTGCTAAAATATTAAAAATGCAGTACGATATTTCTAAAGGTGGTGTGGTTGCAGCACTAGTGCACTTTGAGGCACCAATGCAGCTGCTCAGGCAGGATCATCTGTTTAGTTTACCACCACCTGTTAGATCACCTGTCACGTTTGGCTAAAGTCTGCAAGTACACTCTGGTCAGTGAGGCGCATACTCCTCACTAGTCTGTGTGTTGGAGTGAAAGCTTCTCTGGACTCAGGCCCAGAGGGAAGCCAAAGCACAGGGGTTGAATTAAAACCTTTGGACAAGCTGAGATACATGAAGTCACACTAAAGTGAAATAGAAATATAGATTTTTAACTTTTAGTAGAAATATTTGCTAGGTGCCTTAAACATTAAAAAGCTGCAGCAGAGACCTTAAACACAGTTCTTACTGCAGCAGTGTTGCCTTTTCACAGAATTCTTTACTTTAGACAAAATACAGATGGAACTATACTGTTCACATTTTTTAGGTAGTGTTCACATAAACAACAAGAGCTGATAGAAACTGTATACACAAATCTGTTACATAGTACCTATGTAACACTTGTGTAAGGCTTATGACTGTTAGCATTAGACCAGGATACGTTAAGAAAAGAAAAACTAGAATCGTGTGTTAATCTTTATTGGTCAATTAACAAATACAATTTACACTTCTATGAGAAAAAATATAGAGCATATAGAAGAAGCAGCTGTTTTCTTCCTGCTGTTTGCTGTTTCTGCTTAGCTTTATCATGTAACCCCCTTCAAACTCTGCCTTCAAGAAAGCTATGAGACTATGAAATACAGAACTTAGCAGACCAGCAGTCTGCTCTGTTCTCTTACCCTAGTCCGAGAAAGAAGAGTAACCCATCCAAGCTCAACATCTATGTATAGTAATTCATTAATGTCTCAGTCCTGCTCCCTAGGAGGTGCAAAGGCAGCAGCAGGACAACCAGCCTTGGGCAAGCAGGTGACAGCAGCAGGGGCAGAGAGGCAGGTCCCTGCCCTGCACAGCCCCTCTCCTGGCCAGCAGGAAGCTGTGCTCTCAGTGAGCAGTCAACTCTACAAGAAACGTCCCTCCTGTTTCAGAGGGCCCTCCGGGCCCGGCGCAGGCTGTTCCAGTGCCCCTGCATGGAGGATGGCCAGAGGATGCTGATTTTCCAGCCACGCTTGCCTGTGCCTGGTCCATCTTGGGAGCAGCATGGATGCAGGCGCACTACCAGAGTGTTGAAACTCAAGGGCTTCGTGGTGTCTAGAATTGTGATCACTTTAGATAAAGAAATGTCACCTGAAGATAAACTCGGATGCAATATTCCATGCTGAAGTGGCATATGGGAGATGTCATAAACCTTATATTCTGTTCATCATCTCTATAACAGCCATGATTTTAAAGGCTAGGGATATGATTTACTACAGGAAAAAATCTTAACCAAACCAGTAACCAGAGGGGTTTTCTTCTTCACAACTAGACATGGATCCAGCTCAGCTATGTGGAAGGTACAGGGTTCTGTGGCTGCCGTTATTTCCCTGGTCATGAGAGACAGTTCTACAGAAGAGCTTCCTTCTCTTCTGCTTTCCCTTCCTGCCCACCTCTACCTATTCCCTGGGATAGATGATATTAGAGGCTCTACTGTCTCTCTTGAGGGATGCTCTTAAGTTGGGCACAGCATCCATGTACTGGATGTGATTACAGGAACAGTTAAATCCTCCAGGGCAGGAGCACCTTTACATGTCCTAGTTTTTGTACAAGATCACTGGCTTTCTGAAAAAAAAAAGACAAAAACCTGAGCTCCTGTCCGAAGTAATTGCCATGTAAATAAATGTTTGTAGTTTGATGCAGTTCTTCAGTCTATGTTTAAAGCTATCAGATGTGCAGACTTAATTGCTGACTGCTAGGGTGTTAATTAAAATTCTTGCTTGTGACAGCTCAAGTGTGACCTTTATTAAAATGCTTTTTACCAGCTATCCTATTGGATTTGACTTGTTGACTGCAAGAAAAAAATCCCACCTCTTCCAGCACTTTTCTGTAAAAAATCCCATGTGGTTTTCCAAAATAGTTTTTGTGATGTTCACTTGGAATATGTTGTATAAATATTCCACTCATTTCTGAGATTTTCTTGGTCTTGACGTTTCTAGTTAGAAATAACACTGTTACTTCTTTCATGCAAGGGTGCTGGATTAACAGCATGTTTATAGAGCTATTTGTACAAAACAGTCTGGCAGTAACCGAGTTTAGTAAGAGAAAATTCTACAGCTAATATAAATTATCATGGTTCTGTTTATATCAACATATTTTTGTATAAATGGAAGAATCCCATTTCTTGGAGAAAATTAAACTTTCAAATGTTTGCTTAAACAGATTTTAAGAATGTGTTTGAGCTTTAAGCATTTTTCTCTGGTAATACTTAGAGGTAAAGAAGCCTGTAAAATATAGGTAAACTGGGAGTTTCAAAAGATTTTTGTGCAGTCTTGTGAACCAGGGGAATCAGTGTCATCTTTTTTTAGAGTTACCTTACCTGCTTATTCCTTCCCCTGTGTTTATTGTCAATGGGTATTTTGAGGCTCACTGCCCTTTCACAGTTTTATTTCTTCATACTCTTAGTAAAAATGATTTTACCTGGAAAAATTATTTAAATACAGTTGTTCCTGTCTTCAAATGTAAACAGTGAAAACTGGTGCTTTTTTATTCCTATATAAATTTTATATTTTATTTATATCATAATTTTCTTTTTCAACTGATATTCAAGGTAAATTAAATACTATTTCAACTGTCTGACCTGATCATTGGTCTTTCTTGCATCTGGCCTGAAAATAAAATGTAAATTAAGATGCTGTATGCTAGCAATTAGTGTCTGTTTTCTTTTCATTTTGACCTTGTTTTCAAATAGAAAACTGATGTTTAATGCCCTATTCCATAATTACTAAATGACTAATGGATTCCACTTTCCTTTAGCTATGTGTAATGCTGATAAATAGTGACTATGGAGCATCTTATTTTAATTGTTACTGTTGAAGTGGTGATTTCTTACATTCTTCATGCTTATCATAGAACATTTTTAAAAATCTAAAATATATTTTATTTTTAGCGTACATACCAAATAGTTCTTGGGTCTCTTACTGCATCGAAGGGCCTGTTTGAGAGTCTAACCTGAGAGAGGAAATAAAGGAAACAGGACCTGCATTAGTCCTGCTGCTGTCAGTGATTCAGGTAGTCATTGTGCAAGTAACTTGGAATGATCTCAGGTTTTGGTATTCATATAGAAACAAATTCACTGGTACTGACTTAAATCACACCTAGAGGTACATTAGTTATTTCCTACGTCTTTGCATTTTTCATGCTGCAGATCTTCTAAAAACATTTCCCACAGAACTGGGAAACAAACCACACATCTCCCAGGGCCAAAGCAGGGAAGAGGTGGGGAGGGAGAAGTTTTTCACGTCACTGCTTAATAAAATGAGAGAACCGGAGGCAGCAATTTTTCTGTGCCCCTGGGTTTGCTGCAGTGAGGGAAACTGTCACAGCACTCTGAGCTAGTCTCCCTGAGCCTGTAGGCAAACCTCCAAGGACACAGTTTATTGTTATCATTCAGGGACCAGAATAAAAATGTTATTTGTGGATAGAGGCTGGGGAGAGCAGCACTTGTTCAGGAGCTGCAGAATGGTAACTGCTCCCCACCTGTGTTTGTACATCTGAGCTCTGATCCCAGCTAAGGAAGAGCCCAGGGAATACAAAGGCCACAGGCTCTTCGCAGATCCATCTTAGGAGAAGGGCTGATCTAGTCCATACCTGGATAGCAATATTTCACATCAGGTGATGCCCTGACTCCGCAGTTTATTTTCCAGTTGACTTTGTGCGCAATTGAAAGGTCGGAACTTGTATAAAAGCACCTCATGGCTTGTGTTCCTTGAAGCATACTGTGCTCATCATGGTCAGAGGAAATGGTTCAACTGTTGGCTTGTCTTGCTTCCAGATGTACTTGCAGTGAGCATGCATGACCTCATCATCAATTTCTGCTTCACATGTTTGTGTCTAGCATTTTTGAGTGAAGTAGTTGAAATTTAGTCCATAAATCCAAAAGCTAGCATTTCTAGCTAACTAAAGTTTTATGTGATTAAAAAATGGCCTTGTTTGGATGTTTCTAGAAGTTGGCAGCATATCACATTACGTGATGTCGGTAATGTGATCAACGAGATATTTATTACAAATAAATTAAGCACTTGCAACTTGTGACTTGCAACACACATTGTGTTTTCTTGACTTTCGAGAGGCTAGTCACCACAGTTTCTGCCTGGACTCTTCTAACTTTGCAGACATGGAAGTAAAATGCTTGTCTTTTTTTCTTCTTCATTGATTACACTGATTATAGTTTAGAGCCAGATAGATTCCTTTTCTTAAGTTAGTAGGCAACAGTTCATTCAATGAAGCAATAGAGAATTTTGCAAGAAAGGAAGATAAGCTGAACTTTGAAGATGTACTCCTATATGGGTTTGGTGGTATCAAGCCATTCTGTTCTTTAGAAAATCACACCTTCTCTTACTTTTATTTGGCATCCCCAACATTTCCTTTTTTAATGGGAAATAGTGGTAATCCAGTTAGACTGATCCAATTAATAAACTTCTGCTACTGAATCAGGATTTCACTCGTGGTTCATTATGTGGGTCAAGTTGATTAAAGATTATGCCACTACCCAACTGTTTGCTAACAGACACCTTGCAGCAGCACCAATGGATAGGATTATGAGGGCAGTTGTGAATTTACAGGCAAAAAATCAGCTACATTAACTTTCTTCACTGTGAAGAGGTCACCTAAGGAAATTCTGGGGATGGGGAATAGCACTTTAACCTAGCACATTAAGAGTATGTTCCTGCTACTTTTAATCTGATTGTTGGGACAGAACTGCTCCTTCCTAAAACCTTTTTTTCCCTCTTTGTTTTACTTTGGTGAGAAGATTTAGCTTAATTTTTTTTACCTGAAGCTGAGCACTTTGCAAACATCTGTAAATTTACTATGCCCTGCTAGCCCTGCAAATTTATTTGCGGCTTATCCTATTTAGTATAATTTCCATGCCTTTACAGATAAAATCTTGAGTTTAGTAGAAAGTCAGAATTGTGGCTGCTCTAAACACAGTTTTGCATATGATTTGTTCTTTATCAGCTATGCGTTATACATTGCATATTAAATATTGTTTGCTGTCCATGAATGGGGCTGTTTAAGGATGAGATGTGTGAAGTGTTGTAGTCTCTTTCAGTTTTAAGTCTTCATAAAGTGTCACTGTGATAGCTGCAACTTAAAACACAAGAAAGTATCTTGTTTACTGGGCCACCATGAAATATGCCTTGATAGGGATTTGGAGACCTCTTGCATTTCTTTCATGAGGAAGATCCAAAATGGCATGGTTAGAATCCAGCAAATGGATTTCTGAATAGCTACAAGGCACAAAGAGCTGTGATGCCATGAAATTGCTTCTGAAAATTTAAAAGAATATAGCACTTCAGCAAAACTGTTCCCTTCTGTCTTATATTAGTTTGTTATATCTGTGTATCTATTGCTAGAAACGTTTGCTTTCAGATTAATGGCAAGTTGCTGATGGAAAATTAGTCAGAATATCAAATTTTAGGGCTACCATCAAAATATTGCAAAGAATATCACAGATTCAAGTGACCAAGTTATGTGTATCTGCAAATACCTAAAGGTGTAAATATCTATATGTGTGTGTAGACATGTAAAGCTACACTCTAAATTAGGTCCTTTTATTTAAAAAAAAGATCTGGAAGTTTTTGCAAGTAGCTACCTGAAAATGTCAATTCAGTGATTAACAGCAGTTGAAAAATGCTAGCATTTTTAAAATTATTAAACAGTAGTTGGGCAAATATCACTATGCCAGTGTATAGTTTCAATTCACTGATCCCTGAAATACATGTATAATGGATTTTTTAAAGTCAAAGAGAAACAATATAATCTTCCTTTTTACAGAATGATTCCTAATTTAAGTAACACAGGACCCAGCGTGAATTATAGAATCAAAATGTGATAGTAACATGTCCACACATTAATAATAAGAATCATGTTAATAAAGAGTGATTAGTCACTATGGGTTATGCAAGAAAAACTGAACTCACAACAAAATTATTAGAAATGAGGTTTGAAAGACAAAAGAGAGTGACTTTTTCAAAGAAAGCGTAATCAGTGTTTTGAAACTTATTCTCAGAAGAATAATACCCATTAGTATTATAAATGGGTTCTGAGGCAATTAGTGAAAGATAAGGCCATTTCTATCAGTCCCTACAGCTGATCTAAACAGAACCTCTGGCTCAAGCCCTTAAGCCACCTGACTTCCAGAAAGAACTATTTCATGATAGAAACTTTTTAGTTCCAGACATAATCAGTCAAAGACCAATATTTGCAGACTTCAGTTGTTCTACTATATATAGAGAGCCTATGATACTCATTTCATTAAGATGGTCATATAAATTCCATGGCCAGGTTAAGCACATAAGCACCTTTTCAGTGTAATTTTTCAACTCTCATTACTGGGATGTTCCCTAGCAGTGCAAATGTCGTGGGTGGTACTGACACCCAATGCTTAAACTAGAACCTAAACTTTATAATCTGTTTACACTGACCAAGAGCATTAAACTAAAAGTCAAAACTTTAGTGAAAACTCTGAAATATTCCTTCTAACACAGAACTTTGCACAGAAATTTCTCCATGGAATCAACATGTGATCTCATAGTACACGTGGGGACCACTTTTGATTAGGGGTGATTGTATTTTTTCTTCAACTTCTGTCCAAATTTTTCACCATGGTTTGTGTTAATTGTGATGACAAGCACAAGGAAGTCAAAAGGCAAAACTCCAGAAAATAATAAAACAGAAAATGTTGAAGAGAGATGATTGAGAAAAGCAAAAGGAACAAGCTAGTAGAAATTAAAGTGATGAAAAATATAAGCAGAACATTTATGTAGGACTTCCACTATAAGGACAATGAGCTTTTAATTAAGATGTGGCAGACAGGCAGAAATTCAAGAGATACAGATGACAGATCAAACCAAGAGGAAGATGATTGTCTTTCCCTTGCAGTAATAAAATGAAGAAGCAATTAAGTTAGAATAACAGTTTTTGATTATCTGAGTTAAGGGGACTTCCAGCAATGCACTTTGGCATATTGAACTGATTATGCTTCTAATTTAGGGTCTGTGGCATGTTTTAGCATAACTTTGCTCAGATAACATCTTGGAATCTCTGTCTTCCAGCCTTACACAGTGAAGTAAAGGAGGCTGAAAAGAGCAGTCTTTGTAAAATTTTATGTGAGAATTCTTCCAGTATTTCTCCTCAACCACTGCAATGTGTGAGCAGCATAACTTATTTTCCTAGTTACTCAAGTGGTAATTCCGTTATTTCTCTGTGTGTTTGTTCCCAAAATAAACATGACTTGGCAAAAGTTTCCATTGTGTCTTCATTTTGAAACCTGTAGACACAAAAGCTGGCTAATAATGTTTGAGCCTATTAGAGAAATGACATTGTAGAAAGGAAAAATAGGGGTTTATTCCTCTTATGACTACTTGAATGACTATTGGATGCAAATTCATTTCGAAAAAGTGTCCTTGTATGCAACTAAAAATATGAGTCCATAGTTAAGGTCATGTTTCTGTCAGTTTCGTAAGGGACATAAATGCTGTACTACTTTACCAGGAAAATAATCTTCCAGTTTAAAGTACAGTTCTTACAAATAGTACTGAACTGAGCCTCATGCTATCATTTTATTGATAAGGCAGTGTCTCATTTAGTTCTCCTAATATTATCATTTTTTAAAAAAAAGATAGCTTCAAGGAAGAAAATACTGCTGCTGGTGTTGTGATGTAAACTCTGCTGGTTTTCATATTTTTAAATATTTAAGCCTAGGCCCAGAGCCAGTACATGGAAACAGGAAGTATGCATCTATTGATGCCAGTTGGAAGGGATTATCTTGTTTTCCAGAATCTTGTCTTCCACTTCAAAATGAGATTTGAGAGCACGTCCTTCAGCTGGAGAAGTTTCACAAGAGGGTCGGAATGAGCTGTGTGAGAAGCTCAGCAGTGGGTGGAATTGCAGTTGTCCAATGGTGTGCCCACAGACCCATTAATAAGGGTGGCTATGATGTGCCAGTCTTGACAGGAGAGTGAGTCAGGTGGACAAAATGTGTGTGCCCAACTGTTCCTGCATTGTGAATTGGAGTGTGAGAGAAAGAAAAGTAATTTCCTAAGAAAAGATGTTCTCAAAAGCAACTTCACTGACAACAACCAAGGGCAGGGTAATGTTAAGGAGTAACAATGTGCTTTGGTCAGGAAATGATAAAAATTGTCTCTCAATAGCTAGGATGCTTTGAACTATTCAGTAAAATATTCTTATTTTGGCCGTACTGGTGTCTGTAAACATGGGCAGCTGCAGAACAGAAGGGGTGGGAGATCTGTCTCTCCCTGTAAGCACACCCTTACGCAACAGTGACTTGTACAGAAGAGAGGAAAGAAAATCTTACTCCTAGAATCATGGCCTGTTTCTGAGATAAATATTAAAGAGATTTTTTTTTTTATCATATTGCAGCAGGTATCAGAAGAGACCAGGTTTTCCCTTTTAAACATGGATAGGAATACAACCCACTGATTACATAGCAGTATCATCAGTATTGCTTTTTTATACCTCCCCCCTTTATTTCTTCTATACTTCTACATTGTGGAAGAGCAAGTCAATGTGGTTATCTGCTGCAACATTTATTCTATATTTTTAATACACACATTTTCCAATCAGTTGCAAATACTGAAGATTCAAAGAAATTGTCATCACCTGCACTGAGCTGTCAAATGGTTTAATATGAGTGATTCAAAACACTAGCATGTTTTTTGGGTTTTGGGTTTTGGGGGGTTTTGCATTTTTTTACATTTCCCATTTTTATTTATCTTCCTATGGAGTAAGATCTGAGAAAAAATATAGATGTATATGTAGACTTGTACAGAAGCATAAATATACATATATATATAGAAGATTAACTTATTTTGCTACAGTAAAATTCACAGCAGTGAAAATCTGCATAGCAGCATTACAAATTCAAGACTGTCAGTTGTCATGAGCAGAGATTTCTAATGCAATTTTTTCACTAAAAGTAAAATCAAAGTTGTCTTATGTCAAATAACCATTGCAGATTTACATCCTGGGTTGCCTTACCACTCTGAGGAGGGAAAATTATTCTGGCTTTCCTAGTAAGATAGAAAACCAACCTGAAGAAGTTATGCTTGGACTGTTCAGTGCTAGGGAGAGGAGAACTTTGGGCACTGTCCAAAGCAAAGTATGCAGGAATGCATTTTTAAAATGCTTCTGCAGAAGAGTTTTATATACTGCACCAGAAGACATGTTTAATCTGAGGTACTTTCTCCTCTTCAGCAGTGTGATCAATAAGCAAGTCAAACAAATAGAGAAAGCAGTGTTGTTTATGGGTAGTTTTGCTTTTCAGTCAGAGTGAATCGAGGTATCACTGCCTTGTAATGGGTTTGTGACACCTGCAAAATGTTGGGAAAGAAAAACATTCTAGGAAACTTCATTTTAAACACAGTTATAAGGGTTTGGGTTGGGAATTCTTTGCATTTGGTATCATTGGGAGGTGTGTATATATGAATAAAACCTCTTCTAGCCCATAAAGAAATCCCCAATTTAAATTACTTGTGTATCATTTTCATTTTTTTTTTCATAACAGAATACCTCCTTACAGCAAAGAATCAAAATAAAGGAAGAAGTAGGGAGAAAACTCATGTGCTACAAAGATTTGCTAAAACTACTAAAATGCCTGAACTTCAATGCAGATATAGAGAGTTGTTTTCATTATATGTCAAATAAAACCCCAGTTTATTGAGATACAAAAATTTTTGTGCTAACTTATTCCAAAATACTGTGGCAACTTGGAAAGTGCCATGGTGATAGGGGGAAAATGTTACTGTAGCACAGAAAATTCAAATACTATTCTTACATCAAAGCATAACAGAGGCTGTAGATGAGTACAATATTTCCATATTATTATAGGTTTATAAATAATATGTATTTATGATTTTAGGGATGTAGGACTCCCACCACTGACTAATAATCCTGCTTCTTGGATGTTTTTCCTGGAGGAAAACTGGTTTACCATCAGTTAACTGCACTCTTGTCTGTAACAGAGAAAATCCTGCAGATGCCAATGCTGATTCAGACTTAATAAGATAATCACAATGCCTATAGACAAAAAGCAGAATAAAATCTTTATCCAGAGAGAGAAGGCACTGTGGAATCTCTGCCTGTGATACGAACGAGCTATGCTCACGCAGGACAGGAATAGTTCTTTAGTTTCCTTAAATTCCCACAAAAATAGGGTTAGAGTTTTCTCAGCAGTGCAAAAGGATCAAGTGTCAGAGCACACAGAAATAGGTCTGGCAGTAAGAAAGCTGAGAAATCTACCATTATGTACTTTAGGGAAATCTTGACAAACCTTAGTGGGGAAAAAAAGTCTGTTGCTCTGAAGAACTGTTCATTGCCGTGGGCCTTGGAGTCTAGGAGAGTTCAGTCCACACTGATGGCTTGGTAGGATCTGAAGATTTTGACCTCTTTTTCTTCTAGAAAACACAGGGAGGAAAAAAAAAAAGGAAAACCCCACCTTCCTAATTTTTTAGACAGGGCATATTGAAAACCAATAGAAAAATTATTGCTGCTATTGGCTGTCTAAGAAACTGACACAAATGAAAGGTAACACGTGAAAGAGAACACTGTTCACACATTTTCTTTAGAACAGAAGTGCACCTGCAAAAGAAAAGGCATTCCCTGGTAAAATCTGAACTAAAACTCAAAATTCCATTAAAAGAAGGGTGTCTATTAAACTTTAACATGCCCTTTCTCACTCAAAAAATGTCCCAAGAAATGTATATGTTAAGCTGCTGGCTCTTGCTTCTAAACCTTTTCAAGTCATAGATTCCCAGATGTATTCCTCTGCAGGATTTTCCAGTTTAATAGCTTTCAAATTGTTTAGTTCCATATAAAACGTGAATTTTAAATATGTGTAAATTAGAAGTGCTCTTACAGTGAAAAACATTTACTTCAGCAGATTCTCATGAATGGAACATGAGCCATTATCAGGACAACAGCGTTCTTTCTGAGAGTCTGCTTTAAACAGCCATATTTCTGATTTTCACCTCCATTCATCTTCACCCAAAATTCAGTTATATCATGAGCTAATCTTTTTGTTTGCTTGGTTTGATTTCTACGCATGGAGTTCAGATTAAGATCTTTTAAGAAAGTGTAGGAGTTTAGGAGGACGAAACAATGCCTAGGTGGAAATAGGACTTTTAAAGCACAGTGTTGTTTGTTGAGCTTCTAACTAAATATTTGGTTGGAAAGCATTGCAAAATCATCTGTTGAGGAAGCAGCGTTTTAAAGGTGAAAGCTCATAATGCAAGTCTTAACAAAGAGGAAAATGTGTGAACTAGGCCTTCTTATATGATTCAGGAGGAAGGAGACATTTCCTGGGGAAATTTAAAGGCTCAGAGGCCAAGGCAATTTGGGATGTAATCTTTGAGAAGCGGTGACTTTCCTCCCCTCTCATGGTTTAAATCAATTAATTGAAGGGATATAAAATGAATGGGCATAGGGCTATGTTTCAGAAACTTCATTTCCTTACTCTCTTTCAAAGACTTCAAATAAATCTCCCCTCTTCGATGACATTCCCTTCAGTTTTTATTTTACTTCAGGCGATACCTCATATTCTCATGTACACAGTACACGAAGTTCCATTTTTAGAGTATCGTAGAAGACATCCTTATATACACATTCAAAATTCAAAAGTTGCTTATTTTTCTCTAGTTTTCAGATGTTTCTTATATGAGAAGTTCCTTTATAGCAAAATATGCAATTACTTGTGCCTTTATGGTAAGAGAATAAAGATCACTATCCGTAATATTATTTGCATAGAATAATTTATCTAATGATTATTACAAAGAGAACTACAGTATGTGTCTCACTCATTTCTTTTTAAAGGAATGCTTGAATTTTTGGCTGTGGTACAGAACAACTATGCTATAAGGCTTGGAAAAAAAGGTCTAAAATTGCATATATAGATTCAAAATTCTAAATTTTTGCAAGTCGGGGACAAGTCTGTCTAAAAATCAAACTTCTTATCTAATCCCTCTTCTTCTTTGATTTTAATTAATAAAATCAAAACAGTAAATCTGAACAACTACCTCAATATTTAGCTCTCTCTAGGTGTATAACACCTTGACCTATGTATTAGCAAATAATGGTAAAAGTGGTAACATTTCAAGTAAAAGAAATGGGAAAACAACTTTGTGATGTTAAACACACTTTTCAAAGAGTCCTCTTTCTGCTGATGGCTGAGCATCATGTTCTTAAACATGAAAATAAGGGCACACTGGGGAATATTTGGTGATTTTGTTGTCACTAAAACTACCAATAAGAAGTAAATAAGACATCATCTGCAATATAAAACAACAACAAAATAATAAAGGTATGCTCTTTGTGCACATTTTAGCCTTATTCAAGATCTAATATAATCTTTTTAATTTTACTACCCACGACCCCTCTGAAGTAAATGGTTACAGATCCTCTGAGGCAAATAGAACTTGCAATATAACTCTAATATTTTATATTAATGCAAATCTACCTTACTTGTGGGCTGGGAAGATAGAAGTGACACAGAAAGCCAGGTAGCCAAGTGTTTTATTCCTTTTATGCAGTTTTGTACTTTGGAAGTGTTTATTTTGAAGGGATTAATAATTCCAAAATATTTTGTACAGATTATTCATTAACATAGAATTTTGGGGGGAGGATTACTTAAACCCAGCACAAAAAAGAAATTCCTGGCACATCACATTCTTTTCTAACGTGCCATTTAACAATGTTTGATTGCTGTGCTTAAATTGCCAAAGTTATTTATATAGCTGGATATTTTTATTGCCTTTGGCTTCAAATCTAAAAATGAATTCACAGACATCATTACTGCATAGTCCTTTGAATAGACTCTAAGGTCTCCCAGCTGCACAAGCTTTAGCATTCTACCCTATCACCTTTCACAATGCATCAGTCTCTGAGCTGCACTTTATTTAGACATTTATTTCAGAAATGGATGCCATGAATTTTTGTTTGTGGCTGTTTGAATTCAGCTCACTGACTGGGATTCTGTTACACCTTGTGCTCAGGCAAATTAACATCTGAACAATGTTTGTTTGTTGATCTACAGAGTGATTCATTACAAGCTGCAAATCACAGTTACTTCTGGGAAAGCTGCATATTGTTAAAGTGTGCCTTGCAGTAAGTAGAACTGCTGAGATAATTGTAATTTGAAACTCGAAACTTTAAGGTTACTGCAGTACAAACACAGGGAGATGAGGTTTTAGGCATTTATTTGAATCCATGTATAATTAGAAATGCTCATATGCTTATGCAATTGAATTTATTAAAGAAAGTGTTAATATCATCAGGAAGTTAACAGGAAAATAATTATGTCTCCATTATGCTAGGTAAGGAATGAACTAATAATCTTTTTCTCCTTGCCCATTATGTGTGTCTGTCTCACAACATGTTTGCACCTGTTGTACAAATAGTGTTCAAAATGTACCTTGGATCATCAGACAATCGAAAAAAAAAAAAGAAAAGAAAAAAGAAGAGAGTTCCTAAGATGGGAGATGGTATAACAATTATTAGAGTAGATTTTTAATTTAAGTTTAAAAAAATTCTTTTTCCTGCTTTTAATATGTTTGTATCATAAATACAGTAGAATATTCTTAATTGGTTTTGAGAGTTTTAGAAAACTCCCTTTCTGATAGATGGAATTTCTTAGATTTTACTCTTCTATTAGAAGGTATTCTGACAAAACTGTCAGATGCTAAGATGAAGTTTTATTAAAAAGTTCATAAACTGGAGTTACAGAAATGTCTTTCTATTTTTTTTCCACAGGTCTCTAAAATAATTTCTAATGAAAAAAATAGGGCAGCTTCCCCTCATGTTAAAGGAAAACAAATTCCTCACAAAACTAATGTGGAAAGTAATTCAAGCCTAGACTTTTAATTGTAAATCCACAGTCTGATTCCTATCTCTTTAAATACCATATTGTGTCACACAAAATATTTTGCAGACAAGGTTATTTATGGTGCTGCATTAGGATGTACAAAGAGCAGCATGATGGGCTCTAAACTGTTCCCTCTCTGGAGCAGGGCTTGTAAGGGGGCCCTGTGGTTCTTCAGTCAGGAGCCAGCAATGGAGAAAACTTTCTCAGCAGGTTATTTGACCCTTTCTGGAGAACTTTTTTTCTTCAGCATGTTACTGACTTGTTTATTTCTACTGGCAAAACCTATGCCTGTAAGTGTTATTTCACTGGGTGAATATTTGAGATATGAAAAGTTGTTCACTCTAAATAGCTACGAATTTTATGTTCAGGGAGCGATAGTGAATCCTCTCAAAATAATTCTTCTTTTACTCTCTTTGCTGTATCATACTGAAATGATGTGGAATTGAGCCCAAATTGGCATAGTAGGAAATTCCTAAATTGCTACATTTCGGGATCGAAATTTGAGGATCTCTTCTTTCACTATGTAGACACGTGGCACATTTTCAGGAGACTAAATAGACCCATCCTACCCTCTCAAACACGAAAAAAAGAGAGATTTTCCACTATTGTTGTAAATAAGGTGTAGTTAGGAAGCATGTATGATTTAGTTTCAAATGCTGCTGGTAGAATTGGCAGCTTAATGAAATGTCTGTGCAACTTACTAGACTAAAGAATTTAGTTTTATCTAATTTCACTCTGTGAGACAGAAAAATGCTTTATTTAGTCATTGCCCCAGAAAGTGTAGCCTGCTAGGAAGGTAAGCTTGTAAGAGCTGTTAGAGACTTAACTGCAGTTCTGTGAAAATGTAATGCTTGAGTCTATAGATACAGATTGTAGGTTTTTCAGAGAAAACTTTGTATAAATTCTGTATGGCAACTATGAGTCTATTCCCTGGCAGTTTACTAATTTATTTCTGTAAGTTAATGCACTATGAATAAGCAGAACAGGACCAGAAGCTCTGCTTTTATCTAGCAGGCATAATGGGACCATACAGGAGAAGAGGAACAACACTAGGGAAGAGATAGTGAACAGAGACCTTTAATATGGACATGAAGTGCTAAGCAAGCTGAATAAATCTAAACATAACAGAGGACTGACAAGAAGACCCTAAACAAACAGGTGATTAAACTTGAATTTATACTCCAACCTTCTTCAAATATCCCTTTGTTGATCTTGAAAACTAAGGCCTTCTCAGAGAGAAAAAGGAGTGTGACCAAATATCTTTGTAACAGCAGATCATTTTATTTGTGATAATCTCTTAAGTTGTTAAAAATGGAAATTAACAAAAACATGTGTTAGCATTAAATTTGGAAATAGTTAATAACATTAGCAGACTACTGCTGCATTTTGCCAGGTGTAGGGAAATCTGCATGTTTATGGATATTCTTTTTCTTCGTAAATTAAACTAAAATGTTTTGGCAACTTGAGCAACCTTGTTTCTAGATCCTTTCTTGTCAGAAGCCCTACATTCTTCTCAAAACGTTCTCCTGACTGTCCTCTTGTAAACTAAACTCCTTATGCAATTTTCTTACGTTACCATGTCTTTTTAACCCTCTAGATCCAACCAAGATTACCCTAAATCCTCCTCTGGTTTCTGAGCTTTCTGCTCCAGTCACCAGGAAACTGAGAGTATGAAGCTGTCGTGAATTCAGAATGGCTTTGCTCAGTTTGGGCAAAATGCAATAGAACAGTGCACACATGCAGGGGTGTTTGACAACAAGGATAAAATGAAGTTATTGACACGCTTTACTTGTAGGGTTGGTCCACTTAAATATTTTAGAGGTTGTCAAAATGGGAGAAATAAGTTAGAGTACATGGGAAATCATATGCAGAGCTCTGGATGCAAGTGTTTGCTCTGGCCAGCCCTTGTACCACCCAGTGCTACTAGACATTCCCAATGTGTGAGGTCTGGGGCCTCCAAAACCTTTTATGTTCACTCTCTGCAGCAGTCTATGCAAGGGAATAAAAAAAGTAGAAAAATGCCAAAGAAACATACCAGAAGCCTGTCTTCACAGGTCTCACATTATTTAATTAGGATAAGATTATTTCTGTGGATTGGGACAGAAAGAGACACTGGCCTGGAATGGGCAGCTGTGAACACAGAGCATCCACTGAGAAAAGCTCAAGCCTCAGTGGGCCCTGTGTTTCCTGGTGGTCGGTTTCAATGTTTCTCCATGGTTACCACAGTGACATCATTGTTTTGTTGTGGTTTACTAGGGAAAGAAGTGACTTGTTCTTGATCCCAATTATTCACCTTGTGTTAGTTTCTGTGTTGTTATCGCTTTCCTTTGTTTGTTTAAAATTAAATTGAGGAAATAAATATTTCATTAACATTTTGACTTAATTGTGCTAAGGAATACAGAAAGAAAGAACCCCAAAAAATGTATATCAAACAACAACTTTGGATTACTTTTCCAGAACATGAGGGAAATTCAAAACTCAGAATTATAATGGGTTCATTTTCAGATTTTTATAAGGCAAAATTGAGGCTTGTTCTCTTTCTGTTAGTAATATGTCTTGCAGATGAAATTTCATTCTACCACTGCACCTTTCCCATCTCTCCTTTTTAATAATCTTTTGAGTCCTTTGTTTTCTATTATATCAGCTCTTAATTCTTAGCCTTGCAAGTTCAGAAGTGTCATAAAGCTCTAAATGCCTCCACCCTTTCTTACCTGGAAGGGCGAGGCAGTGTGCCAACAGCGTGTTGGTTGTCCACTCAGGCAAGAGGAGCTCAAATAATATTTTAAGACATATTATAAGTCTCATTGATTGGATTTACATTTGGCATTATATAGTTAAATATTTATAACCAAAAAACCAATCTGATTTCAAATTGCAGTCATGGGGAAACAAAGGAGTGGTCACGTCTTTTACCAGTATATGATGTCTCTTCTGCTTTTTGCGGCTAATGTTGCTTAGTGTACAGTAGTTAGGTAAAAAAAATTCTGAAATGAAAATAAGAATGGGGGAAGAAGACTTCTGAATGATATCTTCATATTTATTCAGCAAAAATCTCTGAAACTAGTGATTTCCGTAGCATACTGAGTCTTTGGGATTGTTTCATGTCCTTTTTCATTCTTTCTTTTTGTATTTTTACAAGGAAAAAGCAAGTGTTGGCAGAGGTACTTGTCCAAGTCACTGCAACCTGCATTAGTTTAATATTCTCCTTTATTGACAGCTAAGTTAATACAGCAGCATTAGACTACTGTGGGGTTCAAAATGTTGTGGTGCTTGTTCAATTGAAATACACCTGCAGAAGTCCTTAAAGTTGAGAGGCTGTACCAGCAAAACTGCGTTTTTCTCAGCAGAGCTCACGTAACTCATTTACCACATTGGTACAGTGTGACCTCTTTAATACACCCTCATTTATACCAAGAGTGTTTTGCTTCTTCCATACCTGACTATGCTGGCATGGTAAAGCACAACTAAATTGAAAACATTTAAGAATACAAATGCATGCTCTTTCTCAACCTTAAAATCCCCTGTGCAGGCAGAACAATACATTCTGTCATGAGCAAGTTAAGCAAGAAGCATGTTTCCCCATATAATTTTTCTATTTCTATTTGCTGTCCTCAGCTTAGCTTACAATTTTCCTTATTTGTGATAGTTCCCTTCCAACTTTATTATTATTGGGCTTGTTGATATTTATATTTTTTAAGACAAATTTGTTTCTCTAAAGGAGATGTCTGTGAAAGAGATTTTATCAACAGAAGGATTAGCTTCTTTTTTCTTCATCCTTTGAAAGAAAGTTGGCTTTGAAGGTCTTATCACTGCACTAAAGATAATGTTGCAGACTGTTAAATCACAATTTGATTCCTCAAAGAAAATTAATTAACCTTCAAATGTGTATTTAATCACACATCCTATGCATTTCAGCATAGCTCAAGCATTAAGTACATGAGACATTACTTTTCAGTAAAAAGTAAAATGAACAACATATAACATTTGAGAACTAGGAATTTTAATCAAAAATATGTTAAAAGCATATAATTTGGGATCCACAAGGCTTAGCCTCCAGATGACTGGGTTTGTTTCAGATCAGTGTTGCTGAACATTATTACTTGACAGCTGTTCTGCATCAGCTGTAATGAGCTACTGGTTACAGTTCTCAGCCAGCTGACAAGGCCCTGCGTAGTCATTACCACCGAGTGCCACAAACCCCTGGTTTACCTGGGCAGTGGGGCTACAGGACAAGGCTCAAACTAATAGCAGAGAGGCAAGACTCATTGGCAGGATAATGTGTGCTGCCTTTCCCTGGGATACATTTTCTCTTTCAGAGGTAATTACTTGGAAATTTTTTGAAAATTTTCACTGAAATCTTTTCAAGGAACTTTGAAAACTCTCAAGTATCTCTCTTCAAATCCCTTTAACAAAGTACATTCAATCTGATGTCCATTACCAATAGATCCATTAACTAAATTAATTTGCTCTAAAAAGGGACATTTCTACTAATGCTTGGTTTTTTTGTTGTTTCTTATGATCTTTCAACTATTTCAAACAGATGCTGTCAGTATATTATTTTTAAAAGAAGCAATTTCTGAACTCTGGATTTAGCTAGAACAACTGCTAAGACCATGTCTCAGTTTTAAAATGTCTCTTACAAAGTACTTTCTTTCCCTTTGCCATCTTTTTTTCCAGTGTAACAATTTTCTCTGACACTTTCAACTCAATAACAGGAATTTTCGACTTTGAGGTTGGTGACCTCCTCCTTTATAAAAAGTCAGCTTTCAGCTACTCTGCATTTTAGTGAAATAACCTCATAACATTTTCCATAGCAAGATGCTATGATGTAATTGCTGCTGAATTATGATCACTGCAAGATGCTATGAACAAGAAAAGACTAACAAGCAAAGTGAAGTAATAGCTAAGCATATTTTCTTTGTATAAATAGTCTCTTGCAAAATTTTTTCTGTGTGCAAGTTTTCCTTTAATAGGCATTGTACTACAAATGTATGATGTTGGTGGAAGATATGCTCATTCTGACATGGAATTATTTAAATTGATTATTTCTTAAGACAGCTGTTCCTTTAACATATGGAAGAAATTATTTCTGTCCATTGTCAGCTGGAAAAGAGTTAATTAGATTCTCATCCAGGTGTAGAGACAATTAGGCTATTAGCTATTAATAAGGCACCTGACAGACATGAGGCTTTTTCTCCTCACCTGTGCCTTGCCAAGACATTATTTGTATTAATTGTATTTGATTAATGCTGTACTTAGGAAGATTGTTTTTCACAAATACCCCTTCAAACAGGTTTCTTAGTTTCAGCTCTTGGAGGTTTCACAAGCCATCTGATGATCGGTAGGTATTATTTAGAGTATCATACCAATGATTTGGGTTATACTGTACTGTTACTTTCGCTTAGTTGGAAGGCTGAGGTATTTCAGTTGTAATACCATGCCTAAAATTCAGCTAGGAACCTTCCACATTTTACACACATAGTACAAAGAATTTGAAAACTGTTTGATGTGCACCTACAATAAAGAAAAAATGTATTGAATGGCATGATTAGCTTTCTACTGTTCCTTCAAGAAGAAATCAGATATTTCAGGGTACAAGCTGAGAATGCTTTTAGTATGAAAGCTGCTTAAGTTGGGAAACAAACTGCCACTGGATAGGTGTGATGTTTCCTTACAAACAGAAACAAAACAAACAAAAAAATCCCCTTCTATTTTAGTAAAAGAGAATTCAGTTAATAATAATTAATTATAAAGCAACTCTAAATCTTGAATCTTATGATTCTGCTGAATTTAAATCCTGAGAAAGATATAATGGAAAAAACCTTATCTCAAAGCGGACTGTCTGTGAGAAGAATGAATTAAACAGACATTATCAAAGGCCCTTTCCATTTGTGCTCCTTGTCATGCAACATCTTTTTTTGCAGATTTCTCTTTCATAATTTTGAAGAAGTGGGGAATACTAATTCTGTATGACTGCTAACAGGGGTTACATCAAGCTAGTGAGTAATCACCAGTGAGGTTCCTCAGGCCTCCATGGTGAAGGGCCTTGAGGGGAAGCCGTATGAGGAGCAGCTGAGGTCACTTGCTCTGTTCAGCCTGGAGGAGACTGAGGGGAGACCTCATTGGAGTTATAACTTCCTCATGAGTGGATGAGGAGGGGCAGACACTGGTCTCTTCTCTCTGGTGACCAGTGACAGGACCTGAGGGAATGGCCTGAGGCTGTGTCAGGGGAGGTTTAGGTTGGGTATTAGGAAAAGGTTCCTCACCCAGAGGGTGGTTGGGTACTGAGCAGGCTCCACAGGGAAGTGGTCACAGCACCAGCCTGACAGAGTTCCAGAAGTGTTTGGACAATACTCTCAGCACATGGTCTGGTTTTTGGGGCTGTCCTGTTCAGGACCAAGATTTGGACTTGGTGATCCTTGTGTGAGTCCCTCACAACTCAGGATATTCAATGATTCTGTGATATCTTCATTATCTGCAACAGTGCTGGACCAGTTCAGCTCACTCCATAGTATGAAATCTAAAATGTGGGTTGAGAGTGGCTTTGGCTCCTGTTGGGTCAGAGTTTTCCAGAATGTGCTTTCTAAGACTGCTTTCAACAGCTTTTGATATGTACCATTTAATGGAAGGAAAACACAGTGATTGTCTTAGACTGAGATTCCAAGGACATGTGCCTTAATAAGTAAAGGAGGAGAAGGCATCAAAATTACAGGAAATCCTTCTGCAAGGGTTTTTTATTGCTTTTTAATCTGATGAGAAATGTAAAATAAACTGTGCTAGGCTTGATTCCCAAATTCTGTGGCCGTCAACAAAAAATTATGTGGCATTATTGATTTCAAGGCCTTGGCTGCAGAGGACAAATTATTTTTTGCAAACACAGCAGTAAAATGCATATCTCCTGAAGGGAGCCTTGCAGTACCTAGAAAACAGCATGATGTTTGGGGTCTTTATGTGACTATATAATTTTACTCTTTGCAAGTGAATTTTCATTTTTGGTAGATAAATAGCCACCGGTCAGATTCACACAGGAGAGAAATTACCAATGTTATTTTCATTTAGTTGATACGAGGACTGGCTCAAGGCTGCTCTGATCCCATTCAATGGCAAGCTTCAGAAAGGCTGCTCTAAAACTGAGGGCAGCTACAGTTCAGTGATACAGTCACATCAGAGGGTCTCCACAAGCCAGAACTGAAAGACCACGCTGAGTGTGCTGATTGCCAGCTTCCTTAGTAGTCATCTAAATTGTGGAAAAACTCAGGAAACAGAATAAACAATCTTCTGTTTTCCACCTGTCAGTGTAAAAAGAATTAATTTTGGGATTTAAAAAAAAAAAAAGTGGTTTGTGATCTGAAATACATGATGTGAAGAAATGCTTTCAGTCTACAGACCCCTTTAAAGACAAATGTGAAAGGTTACTGCTTGACTGTAGGCTTAAATTTGCTGTGAATTACTTACAGTTTCATTAGTTAGCATTCCACAAATCAAAAACTGTTGAATGCTTCCATGGAAAGATTTTGTGATGCAGGGAAGGGGCAATCTATAGAAAATGTTTCTGTCCTCAATTTAAGCAGGCATTGCTTTGCAGCATGTGATTTGTGCATAGATATGCAAACAAATACACTATTTTGAACAACTATGGCAGAGCAGTTTGTAAAAAAAAGTAGTCTGAAAGTTTGAAAATATTGCAATATTCACCTCTTGAGAAATAAGGCAAGAAAAAAGGAATAAAGCAATGAGCAGTAGATTTCTCTTTAAGTTATTTTTTATTTATACCCCTCCTTCTAAGCAGAAACAAACAATTTATTCTCTAGAGCTCCGAAAGGTTAATCACTTGCAGGAAAATAAGGATGTGAAGAATATCTAAGTAATAAGAGCTAAAAATGTCAGGTGCCTGGGGATAAAGCAAATATTTCTGTGTTTTTCAAATCACTGGCTATTGTGATTTTTTTTAACACAAGGAAGGATATTATTTTAAATAAAACACTACCTTTTGCATAAGGGGAATTGTCAATGGTTGCAAAGCAAAAAAAATCAGTTTGGAAGAGGTGAAAGACTGGCTAGTATTCCCTTTTGAGTGCACCAGTAAAGTACAGGAGGCAGGGAGCTGCTCTGCTGTTGGAAAGCACACTCCCCTGCATGCCCAGCAACAGGCAAGCACCAGCTGAATTCTTTTCAGACCTGCCAAGCCATGAGACTGGATTCTGTAGGAGAAGACACTCAAAGTTAATGGTAGAGTGTATTCAAAGGGTATTATACCACCCCTTTCCTAATCATCTCACCGAGCAAGGAAAAGTAATTGGATCATTGCACATAGAAATCTGTTTTCAAAAAATTCTGCTTTTCTCTACAGAAGTTTTTTCTGGGTCTTTCTCAAGATATTAAAAGGAGTGGTTTACAAAACGTACTCAGAAATCCCTATTTCTGAGGTGGGTTTGCATCTGAACACTGCAAGTGTATCAGCTACAGACATTCAAGATGTAATATTTCACCTGTAACTTAGGGGCAAGGGGCAAATGAAGAATTTTTCAAGGTTTATAAAATTCCTGGGATATAGTCTCTCATTACCCTTTTCAGTAGATTACTGTAGTTCCTTAATCTTGTCCTACTGCTGCAGAGCGAGAATCAATATGTATTTTACTGATTTTACATTTTGGATTTAGGGTCTAAGAATGGAACCGTATTTTAAAGCTGAATGGTTATTTCAGAAAGTTGATTCTCTAGTTGCTGTAGCCAAAAGGAAAAAAAAAAGAAAAAAAAAAAAAGCACTTATTTGCAACATGTACATGCTTTTGGTTTTGAAAAATCTGGAGATTATTATTAAAAAAGAAAATCTTGCTTCTTAACTATTTTCTATTTGCTAATTTGTTTTGTGTTGCTCTCAGTCTTCATGACTGCCATGCCCAAAAGTTCATGCAGATTTGTAGAAGCTGGTTTGCAGAAGTGTAAATTTGACCTCTGCATTCTCCTAACTTTTATCACTTTATCATCTGCAATTAAGTGATTGGAAGAGATTGCCCTAGTGGTAAATACCATTTGAATGAAAGACCTTCTAAATCATGTTCTGATTGTACACTCCAATCTGTTTCGTAAGGCGTGCTCCTGCTCCAGGTTGTAGCCTGCTTTCGTTCATTTGCTTTCTACAGACAGGTTAATGATGTTCCTGCAATCCAAGGCAGTCCCAAAGGAGGCAGAAAGAGAATGGGGCTTTGGCTGCAGGCTTCTCTGTGGTTGACAATGAAGGCATTTAAACAGAAAGTTTTTTCACATAGTACACTTTGTGATTGAAACAGATTTATTGCTTAAATGACCTGACCTTTTTCACAGTTGGGCACAATTTGGTTAATTTTGTGAAGGATTTTATCTCCCAGGGCAGTATGTTCTGTGGATACACTAAATGATCTGTCCTACATTTTAGATGTATCAGAGCCAGAGTTAATTAAAATACATACATTCTGTATAATGTAACAACAGCACTGAAGCAAATCCTGGCTCCCGAGGAAATTATCTACACTAACCAAGTTATTTTCTCTTTACACTGTGTAGCTGTTTCTTTTTATTAAACTTACTGAAACCATTTTAAGCTTTGATGTTCTGCAGTTTTGGGCTGGTGTTTTTCATCAGATGTTATTCATCCTCCTAAGGCATATGTTCTGCTTCCAGAGCAGATATGGGCACTCCACAGTAATTTATTCCTGTTTAAAATTAAAATGCATTTAAATTGTTTAATATTGGCAGACCTGGACATGATAGTCTTCTTTACTTACCCACATGGCAGAAAATGCATAAACTATAATAGTGTCAGTTTTTCTTTATTAACCTGATCTACCACCTGCAAGTGAGATAATGGTTTGTTCATTATATTCTTAAAAATATATGTATGTCCTTCTTGTATCTTTCTTATCTAGAAAAATGTTCTCTCCTCGTCCCATCAGTTTTGATGGCATCTTGCTATGGATATCTTTATCCCTGTTCTGGCTATGAAAGTCTATCTGACAAGTTAGTTTTTGTACAGTTAAGAAACTAGTCATGGAGATGATTCCTTTCATTCTCCTATGGGCAAGTGCAATGGGCTCTAGGGAGCTGACTTCAAACAAGTTGGTGAAGAAATTAGAGGCAAGGGCTCTATAATGAGGACCAAGATATTTTTGAAGCAGTCCAAATACAGTCTCTAGGATTAATTCAGTGAAAGTGCCCACTGAAAGAGCCATATCCTTGAATTTTAAGACCATATTATGAAGAATATCCAAATAGCTTTCATTTCAAACCAGCAAATGGTACTTCTTGCTTTCGAGATATGCATGACATTTCTAGATTTTATTGTGAGGATAATGTTACAAATCTCCACTTAAGCATACAAATAAATTATTCGTTCCTTTGGACCAAAGGACACCATCTTTTTGGTGCAAGAATTCAAATGTGCTGCAGAGGTTTATGATGGATAAAGTGAAATTGATTCAGTTTGCCAAAGATGCATAGGGTATCTACATTTTTAGAGCACTGAATACTTTTTGGATCTGTTGTGTGGGTTACACTTCACAACAGACTTCATTTCTCTTTCAAGCACTATTAGTAATAAAGCAGCTTTGTAGGTTTGGACAGGCATTTTCCACTGCTCTCTTGTCACACAAAATAACGTCATACTAGCACATCCAGGGAAGTACCGAGTACATCTTGTCCATAATTAGTTTTCTCACCTCTGCCATTTTTAACAGATAGAGGGTTCCACTCCTTTTACCCTTCATGGGTAGAAAATTTCTCCTTATACCTGTCCCGGTTTTGCACGTGACCACCATATGCTCATTTATTCTGAAGGCAATACTGTTTCGTAGCCCGTTTCCTTCATTAGTATTTAATCCAGCAGATATACCTAGAGGGATTAAGTTGATTCCCCTTGGCCTTATTTTTTTCTATGCTAAATTACACCACTTTCTTTTCTGTCCTATCATAAGAAAACACGTGGATCCCTTCTGACAGGTGCCCTAGTAGCCCTTCCCAGTTTGCACTGACATTGCTTTAAAAACTATTGCACAGAAAGACAGACTCTGGTTAATATTTTAGTTCTGTGTTCATGATGTAAGTGAATTTTTGGTGGGGTGTGTGAACTGAGAAGTGGACTACAAAGGAGGAGCAATCCTAAACCAGACTCATTACTCTGAACAAGGTGTCAGACCTAAGAGAGGTTGAGGGGCAGACAGAGCAGCTCTCTAGAAGCTGAGTAAGGAAGAAACAGATACTGTTTCAAGGCACTTTGTTTTCGTAAGGCTGTAACTCAGCAAAGGCAGTGGAGCTTTCTCCTAAACTGTGATCCTGGAAAGAATCTGCCCTGAAGGGAAAAGGATGGGGACATCAGTCTGAGAGAGAAGGCAGCTAAGTGACCTGAAGCAGAGCCAGAAAACTGAACCAAGGTCACTTTCTGGTTTGAGGTTTTTTCAGAGCTGAGCCATGATCCCAGAAAAGATGACCCTCTAATAGCATCTGAAGTGAAGGAATGAGTCTAGAAAGGCTGTTGAGGCACAGAACACATGATCAAAATAGCCAGGCAAAGCAGCTTTTTGATGTTTAACATATTTTTTAAAATTTAAGTTCATTCAAAATGACATATGTTGGAGGATGCTTGGTGGGGAAGATAAACTGAATGTAAATATTTATTTGGTCGTCTCTTTTAAGAGGCCAAAATATGTTCCAAATACTTTCCTTAAGAATAACTCTGAAAAGAATGCTACATAGCATTTGTAGCAGAAGCAACTAGTTGTCTTAGTTGTCAGAGCTGCTGCTTGTAAACTGAATCTTTTGACTGCTTCAAATGGGATCTGGAGTTCCAACGGAGACAAAATCCAGCTCTGTGTACTTGTGTTTTTATTCAGGATAGCCTAATAAGAGACAGCATTCTTTCAACTCTTGTAATAAAAAGAAGCAAAAGCTGTGTGTACTGACCTGAATTCATAATTAACAACTCCCAATTCATGGAAATTATACTGAACTTTCTTGGCCTTTTATAAGGCAAACTGACATAGCTGGGCCTTCATCTTAACTTAGCTCTCCTAAGTTAACTTATGGGAGTTTTGTTATCTGGAGCAAAAAATAATTGTAACTGAAAAGGAATTCATGGAGGCAAATTTTTAGTCCTCACAAGAGAAAAAAAATGGATAGAAACTGGGTGGAGTATCAGGAAATAAGCTTATCAGTGGCTAATTCTGTGCCTCTTTCTCTCATCTAGCCACTTCGCCCCTCCCCTGACAGGAGATCTTCAGATTTAGAATTTCCTGGCACCTCAGTTGAAGGTGCAGCTTTGGAGTTCTGCAAAGGCATTCTAGATAGATATAGCATGAAATTAGTTACTTGCAGTCTGAGAGTTTAAGAGCAAATTACAGCAGGGTAATGTCTGTGTAAGCCAGGAAGGAAACAGAATGAAAGTGTAGCTCAGACATTGTGTTGGCTGAATTCTGGCAGCTGCTGGACCTGCCCATGAGCCATGCAGGCATCTGTGGAATGCCAGCTCCTCCTCTCTGACAGCATTGGACATAGTGTGTGCCTGACAGTCTCAGCTCCCAGAGCTATAAAAGTAGAAAAAAAGAAAAAAGCAAACCATCAACCAAAAATCAGTTCATACGGAGTGTCACTGTGGAGTAGGCATCAGGCATTATTTTCTGATGCGTACCTTTGGGATACTGTTGGCTCCTGATTCTTCTCTACCCACACTGCTGTTTGGGATCTGAGAACACTAACATTAGTATTTTGACCTTTTTTCCTTTTCATTTCTGAAGAGCAAACAAATGCTTCTTCTCTCATCTAAATACTTCTTTTCCAAGAATCTGTCTTCTTTTTTTCCAAAGAAAATAAGCTGTTTTCTTACTTTATAAACCTCTCATTATTCTCATTCTTTTTCTTCTCTATTGGCCATTTTCTTTGAGAACATGTTTCAAGCACACCCAGTCTTGGCCCAGTGAGACCCCACTGGTATCAACTGAAATAAAATAACAACCCTTTCCTCATATGCTTATTAATATCCATTGGTGTCACCTTGAGATTGGGGGGGGGGGGGGGCTGCAGCAATCTATATGCTTTGAAGTTTTTGGTTCACTGTAACACCAGAATTTGTCCTAGATGTCAACACCATGTCGAAAGTCTTTAAAGCTACTACACAAACCTTGCCCATTTGCCCGCTAAATGTGCATCTCTTTCATTATTTAAAATAGTAAATAATGGTACACATGTGAACCTGTCTTGCTCCCATGGAATATCTAAGGGATGTTTGTTTGTTTTCCTTTAGGATGAGACACATACAGTGACTTTGTGCAAATATTTCTATTTGCTTATACAATTCTCCACAGCATTGTTACCAAGTCTCTCTACACACAGAGTGTAGCAGAAGTTGCACTGATCATTCTGAGTTTGAGATACATCCTTTTAAGGAGGAAGGTATAAGTCTTTGTTAAGGCATAAAAATTACAGAAATAGAAATAAACTCTGGTAGCAGTTAACCAAATGCATAGTGTGGGGGTATCAACAGTCAATCAAACTTTGTCTTTACAGCTGCCTTTTTTTTGTTGTGGTTTTTTGTTGGTTGGTTTCTTTAAGAGTTAAGATATGTGATGCTTCAAGTAATGAAGAAATCATGGAAGAAAATCAGATTATTGTGGATAACTTACTTTTTGTAACTCTCTATGCAAACCTGTTAGTAGTTCAGTATTAAATATGTCCTGTTTTTCTAGATTTACCAGTAAAGTCTGTGAATAATGGTAGTACATAAGGACATGTTTGCAGCACAGAGGTTTAAACAAGCAATGCTTCTTGTTGTCTCTATAGGAATCACTTTTCAAGGAATTTCTCCTGGACATTACACTTATTTTGTGGTTAGAGATATAAAAAGGAATTCTACAGTGCTTTACTGCAACTTCTTATCTGAACAGGTTCCTACTACTCTGGGGAGGGGACCTTACTGAGTTTATAATGGGGTCCATCAGCTGGGCACCAAAGGCTGTTTTGTTCTGGTCCTGCAATAGCTGACATTAACAATATTCACTGCCATTGTGAATGGGGTTAAGGTGACCTTCTGTAAGTCTCCTAATAATGTAATTTTTTTATTATTTTTCTATAGGAGCTCGTACTAGATCAGCTACAATTTTTGGGATTCTAGTTAAGGAAAAAATGTAGTTTTGATTTTATCTCTTTGGAGTGATTGTGACTGAAATCAAAAGCTAAAACTTATATTTCACCAAAGTGTGAAGGATCATGTTGAATTTTATTGGGATAAAAAACTACAATTACTCAAGTAATTTCAAATACTCATTCTCAACTGCTCAAAGTCCTTCAAACAAAAGTTGGTGTAATTTTTTACCTAATCCAGTTTTTATTTTAAACCAGCTCACATACTTTAAACTTCTCCTCCATTTCTACTTTAAGGTTAATGATATTTCCATCTTTCTGGAAATTGTAGTCCTCCCTCAGTTGAACTAATAAGCAAGAGTTCTTAGTTCAACTTGTTTCCTAACCATCAGTCATGTAGGAGTATTTTTTTCCTCAAGATCCTTAATTTTAAGCTTCATGCTCAATATGCTGAATCTGATAATGAATTATATCCAGGCAATTTAATGATCTTTATCAATTTTTTGTTGTTGGGGATTTTAAAACTAAAATAACCCCATCAGAATTCTTGCACTTAATGTCCCAGCTTGAAAACTTTCCATTTTTTATGGACTAATAGGGCTGTGTGTTTTCTTGTACTTTGTCAAACATCTCAGAGCAACACCACTACAACTTCAAGAGTCTTAAACCATGACAGTGCTGTCGTCTGCTTTGTATCAACATCATTTTATGGGGTTTTAGCACAGAGGACAGTTTCCTGGGAAAATGAATATGCAGTTTTAGGCTGGCTTGCCCTGTGAACGTCAAAATCTAGTTTGAACTACATTATGGTTAATGGTGATGGTTTTCTATTACCTCTGACAGAAATTTGATCCCACTTCTGTGAATGATGTTCAGAATTTTACTGCATTCTGACATATTGCATAGCTCACTTGTTTAAGACTGAGAATGTAGTTCTTGAATCCCTTGCCTATCCTGTTTCATTAAGTAAAACAAGGAATTTCATTCCACTGGGATTAATTGGTAGCAACAGAGTTTCTACAGAACATTATGCACTTTTAAACAATGCAGTACTCGCTTTAGCACAGCTTCTGCCAAACGAACATGCTGCGTAATTCCATTTGTATAGGTCTCTTATGCTTGAAATGGAGGAAATATTATGCCATTTTTGCTTATTTCAGTAATTATTCAAGGATCTGAAAGAGTTCACTGGAAAAAACCTTCTGAAGGATTTGTTCTTCCTAGCAAATCACACTCTGCCAAGCTTGTTTTGTCATGACTTTGGGTAAACAACCGAATGAGGATGTTGTATGAAGATGAAATTCTTCTCAAGCAATTCCTCACCAAATGGTATGGCTCAAGAAGACAGCTTGATCCCAAGCTGTACAGGAGGGCAGTGTCTTTTCAGTAAAACTAATAAAAATCGTTAATAGCTAGAGACTGTAGGGATGGTTCTGTTACAAAATCAGCCAGGCAAGCATGAGTCAGTGTCAAAAGTGATATTTCTACAGCAATGAGGATAGTCAGCACCTCCAACAGAGTAAAGCCATCCTGCTCACCGGGCACAGTGCCAAATGACTCCCTGCTCAGTTACGGACTTGCTATCTGGTGTTAACCTCTTCATATGCAAAGATTAGTCTATGTGGTTTAGCCATTTGCCTCAAATGTCTTTTCTGTTTTAAATGTGACATCCCCAAAACAATACCCAAAAAGTAATACCAGTCCTAAGTAAAGGCAGATTTACTGGGGATCTCTCTTAAGTTTCTGTCAGAGCATCATAATCTTTTAATTTGTTGCTGCAGACCATCTAGTTACTTCCATATTAAAAGTACTGGAAGAGATATTGTAGAACAACAAGTCTTGGGGAAGTTTTTGTTCAAATTTGTCTCTTCAACTGCTTTCAATAATCTACACAACACTCTTGGATTTAATGTGTTTCCTTTCTTTTCCTTTCCCTTCTAATTTTTTGGGTTTTGGCCAATGCTTATCCCATCTTCTTTCCTCTCAGTAAGAATAATCTAAATTGCTTTCTCCAGACTTGGGGTTCCACTTCCACTCAACTGGAAATCATACCAAGAAGTTCTTTATCTTATGAGAAATGAGAATGCATTTCACATGCCATGTACTCTCACTAAGAAAACATTGTGCTGCTGCACAATGGGAATGACCACTACACTCTTGTCAGTCTCTCATTTCTCTTGCCATACAATTTAGTATTAAAGGAAATTTTTTTTGCATAGGTCTCAGATTAATTTGAAGATCACAGCTCTGAATATAATTTTGCTGATTTTTTTTTTATTTTTTACCTGCTAGCTAATTTTTTCCATATTGTGAGGGAAGAGTTCCCAAGCAATTTTTCTTTTTTTGGGGGGGGCCAAGGGAGGGGTGGAAATCTGCATCATGTGTTGTGCAGAGAACTATCTCAAGAAAAATGCACTCAAACTTCCTTGTAATTATGAGGTTCCACAAGTTTCTCTGTTCTTTGGAAGACACCAGCCTACTTCTCTGAGTGCTGTTGGCTTTTTCTGTAGGTTGGCATGAGGAAAGTACAGCCATCATCCTGCTTCATTCTTATTTTCTTTGTGACTGAAACTCATTTTTCTTTTACATGTATATTATCACAAGAATATGCTTTTGCCCTTCTTTCCAGTTCCAATCTGTCATAAGACAAACGCTACTGAAGCTCAAATCTTTTATGGTACGTAAAAGGTTTTCTGTCTCAGCTGTTCTGTCGCTGCAATTTTTTTCAACTAAGGGACACCAACTCTTTTGTTGATAACTTTTGTTGACTGTCTTGCCTTTTACCATGAGTCTTGTAAGCACTGAGTGAAAGGTGTGAAATATAAAGTGAGGATGATTTTAGATGACACCAAGTGGAAATTAAACAAAAAACTAATCAGGCTACACTTAATCTCAGTTTGCCACTGGCTTTAAAAGAAGGTGATAACACTGCTACAAATTCAAGTTGAGCTCCCGCACCATGACTTTTTCTATTTAGATGTGTAGTCTCAGCATAAATTTCTTTCTATTTCTGGACATTACTGCTTCCCAAGACTGCTCCTGTTCATCCTAAGGTTCACTGCTGACAGGATTAAAAGTGCAGCATTTTTCACTTCTACCACCCTATGGTCACTTGGGGTTCATAAATCAGTTCTACAGGACAAGTCAAATCATTCAAGGTTTTGAGGATAATTTTTTTTCTGAAATTTATATTATTAACTCTTGAGACAATAGTTCCTTACTCACAAGGAAAAGACCCGAAAGAAATGCAAAATATCTGTATATAGTCCCCATGTCATTTCCCTTATCAGTTGTGATCATTTCAGACAGATCAGTCATCAAGAGGCTCCTCTTCCCTCTGTGAGCCCACAGAAAATCCTGTCTCTTTCTGCAGTTGTCTCAGTCCCTTGCCTGGTTTTACAGCCTTCTGTTATGAAACATGCCTCACTCTTTCACTCCCTCCTTGGGTGCTGGAGACAAACACCTTCCCAGCTATCTCAAAAATTGAGAGCCTTGAAATAAGAAGTCCTGAAGTCCTGATTTGGCAGGTGTTCCCTTTGTTCTGTTTCCAAGGAAATACCACCATTTTCTAAAGCTGAAGTAGGCTGTGTAGTTTTCCCTAATCCCTACCATTCCATTGTTCATATATATCCTTCTGACAAGTGCCAGAATTTTGGTGACCTTTCTCTTTGCCTGGTTTCCAATGCTGAAAGAGAGGTGACAGCCAAGGGTTTGCCTGATTGTATTAATAAATAATGTATTCAGTAATCTAACAATTTAATATCGTCAACCATAACTAATAAGGTGCACACAGGTGATTCTTTTTAGCTAACAACCCCTGTATGCTAACTTTTCAGTCATTTTTTAAATAGTATTTTGTTATCATGAGGAAAAGAAAAAACGTGTAATTTGATTTTATTGAATGTTTAACCTGATTTTACAGTGAGTTATCTTAGAAGAGACAATCAGCAGTTCTAAGTCCCTGCAGAAGTAAATGAGAAAAGATATTAAAATCATGTCTACAGTCTTTAATGGGTAGATATAAATGTGCTAATCAGTCTAGCTCCAAATCCATCAAAGCAAAGGCACATCAAGTAGCAGAGGTTCACAAGGTCTAGATAAAAAAACCCTTTCAAATATTCTGTTAGTCTGTGTGTATGAATTTACATTCTTAAATAGGTTTAAATATGCACAAGGAAAATGGATTCAGCTCTGGGCTATTATCATGAAATATTGTGCCACATCTATTAATAGAAAGTAATTTCAGTATCTCACTATCTAAAGTCAGTACCTGAATAACTCAACTTTAGCACAACACTTTAAACAGTGTTAGCAGCATAATTTAGTGGGTGTGGAGGGACATTTTTGTGCTTTTGCAACATGTAGGTTAATATTGGACTTCGAAAAGAGAAGATAAAGCATCCTTTATTTCCATATGCTCATCCAGGAAAGCGTGTTTGGAAAATCTTTGTCAGAACTTCATGCAATAGATTATGTATGATCTTGATTATATCTGAATATTCAGGTTACACTTTAAAAATATATCAAACAGATCCCTCTGCCATACTCACCTTAACTTTTCAAATTCACTTTATTCTGGGATGTCACAAAGAGGCTAGCTGACCTGGTTCAGTCAGAACTCCTTCTAAGACTAGACCTGCGGGTTCCTGGCAATCCTACAAATGCATCTGCATTGCAGTAATGTAAGAAACATTCTTTGCACCTAAGTGCTACTTTTTAAAAATGAGGTCATATATAAGGTTCTAGATATATACATGTTCTAGAAAACCTGAGAATGAAAAATCATTCATTTATCAAAAGTACCTTTAAAGAACTTTGATGTAATAAGGGACTAATAGCTTATTTTTGCTGTCACCAAGACTCTGCCTTCTGTTTTGTCGCATTCAATGCCTTTTCATTTTGTAGTCAGATGCCAAATGGTACGTCTTCTCTGCCAGTCAGAATAGCATTCTCCTACTCTGAATAGAACAGCTCCCAAAGAGTTCACATCTACAGAATTTTTAGCACATGCCTATTTCAACAGTGTCTGTAACAATACAGCTACTTTGGGAACTGAGTCGTGAGGGCAGCTTCCCTTCAATTTCAGGTTTTGGCAAAAATTCATGAGAGGATTCTCGGGCAAGTATTTTCATTCATAGGTAAGGAATGCCAAAAGCAAATTAAAGTCAGTCAGCCTCTGTTCATTATCTCAAAATCTCATGAAAGTCAGGAGTATCATAAAGTTATAGTATGGTTTGACTTGGAATGGACATTAAGGATCAACCCCTTCCACTGAGACACTGAAGGAAAGAAAAAATCATGTTCTGCAGTTAAAGACCAACTTTAGAAAAATCACTTCTGTTTTTTTATACCATTTTAAAATATTTTGCTATTGTATTTCTTCTGACAATACTAAGAAGCAGTCTGTAGTGCTTAATGTTTGAATGTGGCTATTGCCAACTGGCTACTGCTCCTGCATTCCTTTTAATAATGTTATTTGCATATGCATACCATTTCTCTCTGTTAACTATTCCATTATATATTGTCATCCTGTATAAGCAATCCAAAGAGGGCACTGTTAAGTGGTAACAACCAAAAAAAATCAACTGCGCAAAACTCCATGTCCCCTCCAGCCTTATGTCTTGTATAAGGTAGTGGTTTTTCACTAATTTTCCCTTGAAATACTGCTATAATACTACAGATCAAAAGAAAACCTAGAAGGAAAGACTTGAAAAAAAAAAAAGCAGAGATCTGAAGCTGATGGGAGCTGCTCTCTGCTGTGACTTTTTTCATACAAAGCCTTGGTACAAAATAAGTTGTCAGTGCTATTCAAAAAAAAATCTAGTGATGGTATGTAATGTAGTTTTCTGACAGAAAATCCTTTCATAAAAGCAACATAAAACCTGGGAGTTTCATACTGGAAATGGCAACTACTAGTTTGTTCAGTACTAAATTTGTAGTTGATTTTCTTTTAAAACTCCAGGCTAAAGTTGCTTTTAGGAACTTCCAGATATTTTATTTGCTTCTTTACTTTTTTTACTCTCATCTTCATCTTAAAATCCCATTATAATTTAACATGCAGCTTATATCCACTTATAAATTGACTATTCATCTCATATAACTCTGGGGATATGTCCCAGAGGAGGGGAGAACACAGGCTGTGAAGCTTTTCTGAGACAGTTCAGAGCCCAAGATCTTGCAGACTTTGGGATGGTTCTGGCAGCTTTGTTTTCTGTGTGATAATACAAACCCCTCCACAGAATAAAGGGAAACAAGGGGAAGAAAAATATAAGAAAGGCAGGCACATAAAAGCAAGACAGCATGGGAAAAGGGGAAACAGAGAAGAATATGTAGGCACTGGTAAAAATCTGGGGGAGGGCTACAGGAAGAAGAAAAAGGGATTAAAATGTAAGGGAGTGGAATCAGGAAAAAAGGAGATGGGAAGGAAAAACAGGTTTCAAGTTTCAATGGTAAAGTGTACCACTGCTATAAATACTCTGAGAACTATAAGAGAAGTAAGAAGAACAGTCTGTGATCTGGTGTTTGGGAGTCAGAGCAGAATAAAGGGAGAATTAATCGCTCATGAGAAACGAATACTTTATTCAAAGCATAGAATTATAATAAATAGCCACATTGCTCACTAGATACCTTGTGCATGCAAGGCAGGCACAAGTCTTTATCTATAAACCATTTTGTTAACCTATTATTAACTTCTGGCTGTTGGGCTCTGAGAGATAATATTAAGAAGGGAATAGGAGACAAGTCTTATGTACCGTGTCAGTGCCAATGGTCTGTTCAAAGCTTAGCTGCTGACATTATAAATTGCAAGCTAGCCAAATGGCAGCCATGCCTGCTCTTTTTGCTTACTCCCTCCCTTCTCCTCGTGCTTTTTAAGGTTAGCAATTGCACAGCAAACAGACACAGCAGAAGGATTTATTTACGGAGACCACAATTTCATACCTCCTCATTAGTTTCCATTCCTTCTGAGAATACAAAGTAGGTGTTACAGAAGGTCAATATCTTCTGAGAATAGTTCAATAATATTCTGGCCACTCTGCTAAGTGTCCTGTACCCCTAGACACCCACAAAACAGCAAGACAATTTGTTAGAGAGTGTTTTTATATTTCACCTTGAAAACTAGGATGAATTTTGGAGTATTTGTTTTTACATGCATAAATCCCCCATTTAACATTCCATA
Organism: Coloeus monedula; assembly: GCF_965178545.1. Classification (NCBI taxonomy): domain Eukaryota; kingdom Metazoa; phylum Chordata; class Aves; order Passeriformes; family Corvidae; genus Coloeus; species Coloeus monedula. Next base: position 25,498,916 of record NC_138785.1, on the reverse strand, counting down.
TTTGGGGGGCAGGAGTGTCAAAAAGTATAGATTCTAAATACATTTATTCTTACTGTACTGGTGTGATACCATATTTCAAAACATTGTGTTAACATGCAGCTGCTGAGCTACACAGTTTTTAAGGCTAAGCTTTCCCATATTTCAATGGGGTCAAGAGAAAAGGAAGAGAAAATTAAATAGTTATCTTCAAAGCCCACCTTGCATAGAGCCAATATGTGACCTGAAGCCTGCTTTGGGGGAGTTGATGAGTAAAAAAGGATGAGAGTTGCTTATATTATTTACTATAATAAAGTTTAATGAATTACATAATTAAATATATGCTAATAAAGAATATTATATTAGCATTGGGTAAGCAGACAGATGGTGCAATAAGTGCATTTTCATAACATTGTTTTATGACCTCAAACTATACTATTATGCACAGCCCTGCATATTGGAGTATCTGTCTGGCTTGAAACATGTGAACAGTTCTATATTATTTGAAGAACTCAGGACATAAAGAACCAAGTAAACATTAGAATATGCATTATGTAAAAATATTTTCAGATAAATGTTTGTTGCAACTCTTCATCTTTGTTAGCAGAGACATGCTGTTAAGTGCAGTCAGTCAGGCTAGATTCAGAGTCTGAAAGAAATTGAGTACTGGGAGAGAAAAATGTTATAACTTTTATGTCCTAACCATAATGTAGCAATCTGTAAGGTTATAATTTAATTCTGAAAAATACGATTATACATTTTCCCTGGAGTCAGATGAGTTCATTCAGATGAATCTTTTGTTCCAAGAATGCCTTGAAAGTGCTTGAATATTTCTAGCTGAGGTTCTTGCTATTCTGTTCCCTGTTATACCAAAATAAAGCATAAAGCACAACTATCTGCATATACCAGAAGTCTTCATCACCTACAACCAGTCTGTATTTTATTAAAAAATGAAAAAGCTGTAATTGCTAAATGACATTCAAGTTATTATCAGCACACCTTGCAGAGACCATTAGGATGAATATCTCACTAAGATTTCTTTGTTCACAGACTCATACAGACACCTGACCATCATTATAATAAATTACCACAACTGAGAGTCTTTGGTCATTTTAATGCACAAGCCTTTTTTTAATGGATTTTTTGCCTCTTTCAGTTGCTGGACTATGAACTGCATCACCCCAGCTTTAGAGCACTTTCTGTCTTTTTTCTCTGGCTCTATGAACAAAGGAGAAGGGGAAGATATCAGGTTTGAAAATTTAAAGCTTTGCAAGGCTTATTGTATATAGAGAAGCATCCTTGCCTGAAAGATACTTTCTACATGGCTGGTGTGATAGACAGAGACATCACTGAAATCAGAGTCCTGTTCAGCTAAGGACTCACAAGATGTCACTCCACTTTGTGCAGGTGACAAGGAAACAGAAAACAAATCTGTTATCACAGGAAATACTATGGAAAGAGAAAGATGGAGCAAGCTGCAAAAAAATAGGGAAAGGTGTCTGTGTAAGCTAATCTTATTAGCTATGCTTATAGTAATTGGGAATGGGATTTCATTGTCTAAGGGGAAGTTTGAGGTAATTAAGAGGTGTTAATATGCTCTGAAAATGATGGTGTGTCCCAGAAAGAAAAAAGAGAAGACTTATGTGCAACACCAAATGAGGTTCCTGAGTGCAAGGACCTTTTGGCAGGTAGCTAGAAATTCAGAGAATGGAAAGGACAAGGTTTCTATCTTCTCTGATTTCAGTCCCTTGACTTAGTTGGAAAAATTTCAGAGATTTTAAATGGAATTTCTTGGATGAGGAAGAGAAAGGAGCATTATTACTCCTGGCAAAACTTCATGTTAATTATAAGATAAACTTCGGGGACTGAAAATCAATGAATGGTTTAGTGGAAAAGTTATAATGGGAAGGAAAAAAAATACCCATTCAAGAAGAGCTTTGCACGTCTGACTTGCCAAATTGTTGAACTGTATTTTTGTTCCCTTTGCTTTTAATGACATATTAACACATTCTATAGCACTGGGGATCAGTATATTTTTTATACACTACTTCCATGAAGTGATTTAAGGGAGTATCTGAAACTTAAATTCCTGTGTAAATCAGAGACTTTCACCTCCTTTGCCTTTATGTATGTGAAATTGTAAGTGAAATCTGGCAAGCCAAGGACATGGCTAACATAGAGATGGGTAGTTCACATATTCAAACCAGAACTCTTTCTGTGCATCAGTTATCATAACAAGCTTTGATCATATACTTTCTGTATGCATACTGGCCCATGCCTGAGTCAGAATATAGGGAATCAATCTTTTCTTCTTTCCCTCTGAAGACATATTTAGGTACTGAGTTACAAGCCCTTTCTACCTACCAATGTTTCATACACTACTAAGCTAAGTTGATTGCAAACAAAATTAGTCAGTCTACGTGCATAGAACATACATATTCTTGCCTTAAAAATAACTAATTTGGGATAATTCTGACCATTCTTTTAATAGGCCAAAATGCTGTCTTCTGGAAGGGATAGTCAGCACTGCTATTCACCAGTAAACTGAAGGAAACAGCAACACCTCAACTAAATAAATAATAAATGTGGATTTGATAGCTACCTCTGGGGCTATCACAAACATCTGTTTGTGCTATTGTGTAGGTGTGTGTGAAAAATTATTCCTCTGGAAAATGTATGCTTTTATTCTAAATATTTACACGTAAACTGTGTTACGTTATTAGGCGCCTCATATAGCCAGAAGGATTTAAGTTCTACACTCGGTAAATTTGGGTAGCAAAACATAAATTTTGAACAGGATTCTCACACAGAGCTTGAATTTCTATTTCCCTAAGCAGTTGGTAGAAAAGCAGTTGGTGTGGCTATCAGCCATAAGCACAAGGCTTTGAGGCTGGTATTTTTGTTCACTGATCCCAGTGGCTGTCCTGCAAAATGTATGTTAGCTCCTGTTCTCCTTCTGTGCAGATCATGAAAGGTTTTAGGGAGGAGAATGGGAGACTGATCTCAACTTCATCAAAAATAACTGTTACTTTCCACCATGAGAGCAACAAGCACAGTTTTACTTAGGACCCACGTGAGTACTCCCCATTTTCAACCTATTGTGGCTGAGTAATGTTACAGGAACAGACTGCTAGAGGAAGTACTTGCATTACTCCCTAAAATGTTAGGTGATACCAGAAGCTGTCTACTAGAGGTGAAATAAAACACTTTTCAAAGCAACGGGCCTTATTTGCATATCAGTCAAAGGAAAGTTAATCAAAATTAACATAACTACTTTAGATCTAACAATATTCAGACAAAGTGTGCAATTATCAGATGTTCAATATTCCTGGTTCATGATCTTTCAATTTAATTACCTCTATTACTGGAAGTTATTCTGTTTAAAGTACATTCTGATGTCAGCCACTGTACATTAAACAGTTATTAAAGATCTAAAACTGCGAGATAGCCACTAAGTGATATGAACTGTCAGGGCCTTGAAGCAGTATTTGTCCAGAAAGGGCAAAGGAAATCTTATTGCAAAGAACGCCAGGACCACACTGAAGGAAATACTGATCAGAAAATGGTTTCCTTCAGACGTTTTCCTGTAAGAGTTGCAAATACAATTATTCTTTTCCAATGGCTTTCCATGTTCATGTACAAAAAATTTGTGCAGGAAGTGGTTTAAAAAGGCTTTGCATTTTAATGGTCCTTTAACTTTGAATTGAAGACCGCATGGATCTGGGATTTTTACCCTTGGTTTCATGTTTCCTCCATGGTCTGAGATAATTTCTTCACTTGCATGTCAAGTTGGTGCTATTTAACTTTCACTTTTAACTAAGCACAAGAAAACTGTCTTTATTTTAAATCTCAGTAATAGTAAAAATACGTAAACAACACTTAATGGAGGTAGGGGTTTTTTTCTAGGTGTTAACCTCACTGTCCAGACTAAGGAAATGCTAAGTTTGGCTAATGACATGCACCACTACTCAAACTTATAATACAAATAAGAGATAAGAGTTTTTAATACCCATTCCACCTTATCGCAAGTTGTCATAGGTTAGCAAGCATAGTCCCGGAAGGGACGTCCTTGCTAAGGGGTGCTTACAGTTTCCTCTGGGAACTGATAGAACCTATCAGCTGGCCAGTTTGAATATGGACAATTCTCTAAGCCACTTAAAGTTGTGAACACCTCTGTGATCCACATTTAAGAATAGGCAAACTCCCCCTCCAAGCTCTCTCTCGTTTCCGGCGCTGGCACAGGTGGCTGCGGGCCCCGTGTGGGGGCCAGCGGGCCCGGCCAGGCCCTGCTTGGGCCAGGCTGGGCCGGGCCCCGGCCATCCTGGAGCCATGGACCTGTTCCAGCCATGGAACCCCCCCACTGCCTTGCCGTGGGCAGCCGGAGCGGCTCGGCTCTCCCCCCTCTCCACTGCGATAAGGAAAATTCAACATTCCAGCTGCAAAGCTGCAAGGCCGAGGTGAGATTAACCCTTTTACTGCTGTGAAGAGCTGAAAACCTGAGGGAAGAGAGAGAGGAGATGCTTAAAGCTGAAATTCTGTTGTGAAGCTATGATATATCAGAGTATCCTGTTGTAATTCCATGAAGATATGGGGGGGTGGAGTGTTCAACTCGTAAGCAAAAGCACCTGCGCTGAGATAGGCAGATGCTGATGCAGCTGTAATTTCATGAGAAGTTTGAACAAGGAGAGATGAACCAGATGAGGACTTTTGCTCCAAACGGGAAAGGAGAAAACCTCAGTACCTAGAGATGCTCCCAGAGATAGTCTTAATGATGAAGATGATGAAGACCCTTTGCTCCCAGGGAAGGAGAAGGGCCTCTGTTTTTGTTTCTGAACGGCTCAACCTTAAAATTGTACCCCAAGAAACTTCAAGAGTGGACCCTCGAAAGCAGTTGCGGGAAAAGCTGCAAGTCGGGGGAAAGGACTCACACGCAGGCAGAGAGACTCCTCTTCCTAAATGGACTGAACAATATTTGGAAGTGGGCGGCTGTCTCGTTGTGATAATGTTTTCATAGCATGAGCAAGAAGAGACTTCTCTTTCTAAATGGACTGAACAAGGTTATTATGGAAGTGGTAAACAGACTGAACATCTTAAGGGTTGTTTTTTCACATTGTCAGTGGGAGAAGGGAGGAAGGTGGGGGGAGGAGGAGAGTTCTGAAGGTGGTATAATTTTTTTTTCTTCCCTCTTTTAGAGTTGTTAATAAACTTCTTTATATTCTTTCAAGTTTGGTGCCTGCTTTGCATTTCTCCTAATTCTTATCTCACAGCAGATAAACAGTAATGAGTATTTTGGACCAAACCACTACACTAAATTGGTGTTTCCGCCCGGTTAGCAAACCGAACCCGCGACAAATGGTGGAGAATGCGGGCAATTGATGAGAGCTGTGAGATAAAGATTGATTAGGAGGAATACCGGGCAAAGCAAGTATTAAGTCATAAGTTAAGTAGCATGATAGTGAGAAACTTATATTGTAATTGTATTGAACTATCTAGGGGTGGAATATAGTAGAAGTTGAATGTAATTTTGACAATAATTCTTAAATGTGTCTTCACAGAGGTGAGGGGTGGAGAATGTCATAGGTTAGCAAGCATAGTCCCGGAAGGGACGTCCTTGCTAAGGGGTGCTTACAGTTTCCTCTGGGAACTGATAGAACCTATCAGCTGGCCAGTTTGAATATGGACAATTCTCTAAGCCACTTAAAGTTGTGAACACCTCTGTGATCCACATTTAAGAATAGGCAAACTCCCCCTCCAAGCTCTCTCTCGTTTCCGGCGCTGGCACAGGTGGCTGCAGGCCCCGTGTGGGGGCCAGCGGGCCCGGCCAGGCCCTGCTTGGGCCAGGCCGGGCCGGGCCACGGCCATCCTGGAGCCATGGACCTGTTCCAGCCGTGGAACCCCCCCCCACTGCCTTGCCGTGGGCAGCCGGAGCGGCTCGGCTCTCCCCCCTCTCCACTGCGATAAGAAAAATTCAACATTCCAGCTGCAAAGCTGCAAGGCCGAGGTGAGATTAACCCTTTTACTGCTGTGAAGAGCTGAAAACCTGAGGGAAGAGAGAGAGGAGATGCTTAAAGCTGAAATTCTGTTGTGAAGCTATGATATATCAGAGTATCCTGTTGTAATTCCATGAAGATATGGGGGGGTGGAGTGTTCAACTCGTAAGCAAAAGCACCTGCGCTGAGATAGGCAGATGCTGATGCAGCTGTAATTTCATGAGAAGTTTGAACAAGGAGAGATGAACCAGATGAGGACTTTTGCTCCAAACGGGAAAGGAGAAAACCTCAGTACCTAGAGATGCTCCCAGAGATAGTCTTAATGATGAAGATGATGAAGACCCTTTGCTCCCAGGGAAGGAGAAGGGCCTCTGTTTTTGTTTCTGAACGGCTCAACCTTAAAATTGTACCCCAAGAAACTTCAAGAGTGGACCCTCGAAAGCAGTTGCGGGAAAAGCTGCAAGTCGGGGGAAAGGACTCACACGCAGGCAGAGAGACTCCTCTTCCTAAATGGACTGAACAATATTTGGAAGTGGGCGGCTGTCTCGTTGTGATAATGTTTTCATAGCATGAGCAAGAAGAGACTTCTCTTTCTAAATGGACTGAACAAGGTTATTATGGAAGTGGTAAACAGACTGAACATCTTAAGGGTTGTTTTTTCACATTGTCAGTGGGAGAAGGGAGGAAGGTGGGGGGAGGAGGAGAGTTCTGAAGGTGGTATAATTTTTTTTTCTTCCCTCTTTTAGAGTTGTTAATAAACTTCTTTATATTCTTTCAAGTTTGGTGCCTGCTTTGCATTTCTCCTAATTCTTATCTCACAGCAGATAAACAGTAATGAGTATTTTGGACCAAACCACTACACAAGTATTGAAAATTTTAAGAATGAAAAAGGAATAGGATTATTAGTGAATTTCAAGTAAAGCCAAAGAAAAAAACATTTTGTATTCATTTGGATGATAAATTGCAGTAAATTATATTTTCCTCAGATTGTTTGTCAATTGGTGTAAGAGAGATATTTATATCAGCTATCTTGTGAAAATTAAATTGCTTACATTTTAAAAGTGATTAGTATTCAGCATGGATGATGAATCTTTTTACTGTTAGTAATTTAGTAAAGTTTTTCATTAACCATATTGTCAGCAATTTTGTTGTAATAACAGGCTGACACACATGGTATTCTGCATTTATGAAACAACTAAATATTTTGTCATTCCCTATTAAAAACAGCATGAGTACAGGAAGATTTTCAGCAGACAAATGCTGAAATCCTTTAAATGCTGAAATCCTTTAAATGCTGAAATCTTAAAATGCTTTCTTTTTTTCCCCTCTCACTTTCGTTAGGGTGAACAGAGTAGTCATGGGGTACAATTGAAGCTACTACCACTAAACCCAGCAGCTGGATCACAGTAAAGGATTTGAATCAAAGACATCAAGATTGAGTCATGGTGAGTTGATTTTGATCACTAAGAAAATCTATAAAATTTGCAAAGGTAAGAAAAGAACATTCTGTGGAAAACCCAGATATAAGTAAAAATAAAAGGAAAAGAAAGAATAAGAGCACCATATCTTTCTTGAGATGGTAATAAAATTAGAGTGGTGTGGGCACTATTTTCAGTTAGTCTTGTACATCATGGCAACACACTTGCTATCTTACTGTTGAAATAATGCAGTAAAAATCAGTGTTCCCTGAGTTCACAAAACTGATATCTGAAATTCCTATACCAAGGAGTCTTTTTTTTGCTTCCTTAGGATAATTTACATTGTCACATTTTAAAAGAATATTAAACAAAAGGAAATTTCATTAACTGCTTTTAATATTGGAATTGGTATCTTCTAGAAAGGAAGCAAAACAAAATCAAAGTATCTCACACCTCTGCCAGAACTAAAATATATTTAACTATTTAAATCTTGGTCTATTAAATCTGGAAGAATGATCAATAAACACTGATGGTCCATCTCCACCAGTGCTGACTGTCCAGCATACTGAAAGACAGATGACAGGGTGACTTTTCTTGATGGTTTTTCTTCAGTCTTAGAATGAATTGGCTGATGAAAATGTCCATGCAGGAGAGTGCTGTGCTGTTTAAAGAAGAGTCCAAAACAAATCTATTTTCCAGTTCTACAGTTTTTTATTGTTTCCTGTCTGTGTGCTAGCCAGAATTTCATGCTGCCAAGTCTGATTGTAGGATCAAAGTCATAATTGTATAACTTTCCCCCTCAGGAAAAGTATTGCACAAGATGTGATCTTCATTCATCGATCCCTTGTACTGAAATTGTGTGTTCTACAAAAGAAAGAAAAATTTTTAAAATAAATCAGGTCTCCAGGGAACTCACTGAAACTGTTTAACTCAAAAATTTCTTCAGCTAAGTCAGAGCAGCTCAGGATATTTTTCACCTGCAGATCCCAATATAATTTCAAGAAAACCATAATAATTTCTATGGTGGGTCCTTAGGGAAGCAATTGCCACCAGTGAGAGTCACTCCTTTTTTTTTTTTCCCTACTATTTCCTACTCTTAATTTCTACACAGGGACCCAACAAGAAACTGAACAACAAACTAGCCTGAAACACCTGCACCTGCCTTGAATGGATCTTGGCAGAGACTGTGCAGTTACTGTGTGACAAGTACAGTGTGGTGACATGTGTCACAACAGCAGAGGCCACCCCATGGGGACATTGCCAGGGAGGCTCTGCTGCTTCTCTCCCCAGATAGCCACTGGGCAGCTTTCCCTTTCTCTTTTCATTTTGCCTTGTGGGTTTGCTGTGCACCCCTCATCCCCCCAGCAAAATGAAAGGAAGTTTCACCATTAGTCTGTGTGTGTAATCAGCCATGAACATTCCAATAAGTCTGTGTACATAAACCTGTGCAAGAAATAAATAAGAACACAATGTGATCACTCTAAAAATTTATCTTGACATTCCCTAGGACTAGTGTAACTACAACAGCTTAATGAATGCACTGGCAAGTGGTATCTTGACGTTGATATACTCTGAGGATAGCATTTTTCCTCCATGAGTTATATTACATATCTGCAATTTTATCCAACATGTTTTATTTGTAATGTAGCTACCATGGCTAACAGCTAGGAATGCAATAGAAAAAGTGGGAAAATGGAAGAAGTATAATTGCATACAATGCCATATATCATGTATAGCTGTGGATAGCAGGGTAAACAAGCACGTGCTTCTCTCACTCTTAACTGCTACTGAGTCTAAAGAAGAATCAGATATTTGAAATACAAGCAATTCTGGGGAACAACATTAAATAAAAATTCCATGCTGCTGTTATCAAAGTGTAGTACTTAAGTGAACTGTATAAACTTGAATATTCTTTATCATGCTTTTTTTTTAAAATGTACTTACTTCAGACTTCTCACTGTGGAGATGAAAACACACAAGTGCAATTAGAAAATGATTCAGTTGGAAGCAGGTGAAGTTATATGCCCCCAGAAACCAATCAGTGTTTAAAAGAAAATATAAACTAATGCATTGTTACTCTTATATTCTTTTATTACTTGCTGTTAAAATAATCATTTGCATCCAAATATTTTAAAACCTAAACGTGAATAAGTTATACTACTCAACATATACTTAGAAAATAACTCCAATGTTAACTCAGTTGATCTTTTTTTAAGCAATATACTTGATTAAAGGTAGCTCTGGGCTACCTGTGTGTAATTTCCAACACAAGGAGACTGAAATACTTTCTAAACTGCAGTTCTTTCTTCAGGAGAATACATGTGGCATGTAATAAAGGAGGCCATAAGTGGAGAGACACAAAAAAGAAACATCACAGGAATGCTGAAATGGTTGTTTTCATCAAACAGATTAATTCGAGCCAAACTGAAAGCAGTCTGGCAGACTTAAAATATGATCTTATCAAGAATATTTGGTGACTGTGAGTAAAAATGTAAACATCAGTCTTCAGCAGTCTCCAGCATTTTATAATGGCAGTTCAGAACTTCTGGGAGTGCATATACAGAAGCTAACTGCAAGTATCCTATCACAGCTCTCTATAGTCAGTACTGCTTTCCAATAGAATGAAGAAATTTAGAATAATCCTCGTAAATTTTACTGGAAACACAGGAACGTTAAGTTCTTATTACAGACATCTGGATTAGGTGCCTAAAGCTGGAATATATGAATTAGCTTTTTCTATTTCATTAATTTGCTTTGCTTGGCTTTTTTTGTTCGGTTGATTTTTTTGGGGGGGGGTGGTTTTGGGGAGATTTTTTTGGGGTTTGTGGGGTTTGTTGGGGTTTTTGGTTTGTTTTTTTTTTTTTTTTTGGTTGGTTGGGTTGGGGTTTTTTGAGAGAGAAGGAGCTGGTGATACAAGGCAGTACAAAGAAATAGTCTTCTCATAGTTTCTATTCATGAGTAATCAGGGACACTAGGAAGCCTGATACCCACATTTTTTAGCTCAGCTATATTTGTTGTCTAATCAAATTGCCTGGATGAAACATCTAAATTGATCCAACCTCTTAACTCTCAGGAAAAAAAAAATTGATTTAGAGGCCAGTAAGGATTATGTGACTCGGTTTCACCTCTTGTCTCTGCACTAGTGAAAGGAGCCACTCTAGGTATTGCTCTCTGAATCATTACAGAGCAACTGAGCATTCCTTGGTGGCCTTAGTCAAGAAGCTATGGGAGGCTCACATATGAGCTTCATAGGCATTGCTGTTCAACAGTTTTTGTGACAAAGCCTGAAATCTCTTTAGAAGTGTCGTGTGAGAGCAGCCCAGGTTTTTATGACTGTTGTTTGGGGAATTTACCAACTGAATAGAGAGCAAGGATGCTGACATTAAATATATGAAGCAATGCTGAAAGTAGGGATTTCTACTTCAACTCCATGTATAAACTGGCATTTCTTTATCAGGGCAATGGCTAATGGCTGCCCCATCATCTCACAAGTTAGGAGTAGTTGCTCACCATCTGTGGCCCACAACATAAACCCCATTAGGAAACCACATGAGGATTAGCAGCCTCAGAATCATGCCCAGGTCTGCTGCACTGCTGCACTTGTATTTACATGCCTGCTGTGAGGGGAAGGCCTGGGTCTGTTGGAGGTGGCACCCCTTCACACACCCCTTCTAACAGGACCAAGTAATGCATTTGGGAGCAGCTTCGTGCAGATGCCATGGAAAGTCCACATACTCTTGTGAAAACCACTGGACAGCACACAGCAGCAGGAGCCTGAGGAAACAGCATGTGAGTAGTGGCAAAGGTTTTCCCTGTACCTGTGGCATGCTGCATCTTCCTCAGTGTCCTTGTTCTAATCATAAGTGAGTCTCAGGGTGGCAAAGGAAATGGGATATGCTGCACATAATCACTGGCCACACCACATGGGGAGATTTTGAGTGATCAGCTCCTATGTCACGTGCAATTTTGCCAATCTTGAAATATGGTAAAGTACATTGTACTAACACATTTTGGAGCTTTCAAAGTACCTGCTGATTGTATTTTTTTGTGCCCCTACAGAGAGGGAACTGCCAATCTGCATGGGGCATATTGTACCCAGTTAATTTTATAGGCCATGTGGAAGAGGGGCTTATGTCCTTGCTGAATAAAATTTCAATTTAAATGTAACTCTCTGCTTGTTGTCTAGAAATGTAGAGTCACATTTAATTGGCTTGCATTGATCATTTGAAACTGCTTATTAGAGTAACGCAGTGTTTTGACAAAACTGTAGCCTTCAAATAAATGGAAAGAGAGGTTGCTACTAGCAATTGTATTCAAATTTTCCATTTACCAATATATGGATTTATGAAAAGTACATCTAAAACTCCAACATTTCCTTGATTTTTTTAACTATACACAAAAGTGGAGTTTAAACAAAATTAAAATGTGGAGGTTGACAGAAAAACATTAATGTTTCTTCTATATGTAGTTCTTGATCTGTGTCCCAAGGAAATACTAATGGTTTTAAACAGGGATAAGAGTAGTGCACCACAACTAGAATGGAAGTCTGCAATATCCCTTGTAGGTAGTTAAGCATTTGTAAAGGTATTTGTACAGCACCAAATACAAGTAAATTAGTTCTTTTATTTGCATAAGGGTTTTTCAAACCTGCTGACAATTGTTAGTGCAGCATTCAAGTAAAAATTGCCTTGCCAACTTATGAAAGAATTAAATATTTTGCAAAGAGCACCTGTGAAAGTGGGGAGAAAAAAAAACCCAAAACATAAAGCTAATGAAATAAGTACTGCCTGACTTGGACTTCCTTTGGCTTCATTCTCAAAACTTTGAATGAAGAGGAAAAACAAAACCTGACTGATCTGATCATTGCCACTGGTTCATCTTAGGAAAAGCTGCAATACACCTCAGCTTTGCTGAAACAAACAGGGTTTGTTGACTGTTTCCAAGGGAAGGAACCACTCCCATGAAATCACAAGCTTTGCCTCTGCTAGTGCTCAGTAACCCCTTCATCATGCTGTCGTAGCACAACCTTTATATTTAAGTCTTTGAGGTATATACAAGGGAAAAAAGACTTCTTGCTGCCTCAGTGGTCTGGTTAATAGGCATTATCAGAGCTCTTATTGTGGCAAATTCTGCTTCTAAGCAAACTTTCAATAGCTCTATTGTGACTTGATTAAACTTGTTTGTTCTATTTTTACACCAGCCTTGCCTGCTGGTTCTAAATATATTACACATTCACACCTGAAGATGCCCCTATCTTTTCTTCATCTCTTGTTCACACTTTTAATTGACAACTTTTAACTATTGAGTAGCAATACCCACTAAGTTGCTATGTGGGCTGTGCTAAACTTTAGCTTGCAGTTTCATGTACTGAGTGGGACTTTTGATGAAAAGGACTTTAAAATTTCACACTGAAAAAATATTATGGTTTTGGGGGAGTATTATGATGTTTTCAATCTTTAAAATAAAGGAGCAGAGTTTTCCCAAACTCTCAGTGTCATCTACACAGCATCTGTGGATGAACGCGATTCTACATTACAGTGTTTGTCATGCCACAAACTGTGTATGTTTACATGACAAATGACATTTCTGCCTTTTATAAACTCATTATAATCCAAATAAAGTATGCATGTCTTAGCTGTAAGGTACTCAAATTATGATCAGGCAATAAGTAATAAATACATATTCTCTGTTCTGAAGTGTAACCTAGGGCTTCTGTGTGCCATCCTGGTTCCAAATGGAAAGTGTACTTATGTCATTTGTGGCCATGTGGATAAATGAGAAGCATTTTACAAGTTTTAAGTCTGAAAGCAATAGCTGTAGGAAAGAGGGAATATAGCACACATATTTCTGCAGAAATTTTCCCCAAATGAGCCCAAACTATATATGTGTAAAGCATAGTTTATATAGTGTTTCCTGTGGTCATTTATTCTACTGACTAACTACCCCCGCTATTAGGAAGTCATGCATTATTTCTTGTTTGTGCTTATCTGACTTTCAGCTCTTCACTGCTGTTTCATATTACATCTTTCTCTGCTATATTAAATATCCCATTAGAACTCAGCAGAAGTAACTGCAGGAAAGTGCTTATGAACTATAATCAAGTTACCTTTTGAACTCTATTTTGAGAAAGTAGAGCAAGTAACTCACTAAAGATTTTATATTATATTTTAGCATGTTCTCAGCATTTTTTCCTGGTTTTTAACTTCCCTTTTCACTAATTTAAATTTATAGAAACTGTTAGGAAAGTAGGTCAAGTGTTCATGAACCTGACTGTGTGCAAAGACAATCATTAAACTCTAGCCAGATATCTGTTCAAGGCACCCTGGGGCCAAAGCAGTAGAAAGATGTTAAACTTGTTTACATGTACCCCAAAATGTTCTTTACCTACTTGCCTCTATTTGTTGCTCTTACGTTGGCCAGATGATCACCTTGAACTTTTGAGTGAAAACATCCAGACAAAGAGTATTAAAAACTCTTAAATGCAATTCCAGGAAAGAGCCTTCACAAGATATGTAAAGGTAAGCACAGGCCCAATTCTATCCTTTCTTTTAAGTTATGTGTCCAACAATTTGTTGTTCCTCTTGATGTCCCTTTCTAGCTGCATCTTGGTTTTGTCCTTCGGTTATTTGATTTTGGCCAGCATGCCTGATCTATACCTTTATAGTTATAGATTATCTTCAATGATCTGGTTTAATTCGAATTTGCAGTATGGTTCTTTCCTGCACTAGGAATTAAAAACTACTGGTTAAACCTATCTGTTTTCTTCATTACTCTGCCTTTCTTCCCCCCAGAATAGTTCTGTTTACACTTTTATTCTAAATACTGCACCGCTAAGGAGCTGCCAGATTTCCTCAGGGTTTTTTTAGATCAGTATCCCAGAAGACTTCACCTATGAAACCTCTGATTTATGAAATCTGCTTTTTGAAGCCTGCTATTTTTGGGTTTTTTATACTGCACCAGCTTTTTGAGCCAAAGCTTTCCTGCAGCTGTATTTTGTCCAAACATGTCAAAAGTTTCAGACCGTTTTGGGGTTTGTTAAACCACATGCTATAAAGAAGAAATAAAAATCATGTACATGCAATAAGCATGCAGGGAATAATGACTGCCTCGAGGTGGCAGCTTTTCAATGGACTTTGTGATATTTTTTATTTCATCTCAGGAGGAAATAAACAGGAGAGGAGAATTCTCCCCAAAGGAAAAATTTGTGCACCATTGCAGCCAAGATGCAACATTTTTAAAGTGCGTATGGTAATACACACAGCTGAAACCACATGACCAAAACGGGAATCTTATGCCAAAAGAAACATCAAATTCATTTAAAGCAAATTAAAAAAAAAAAATCAGAAGTTTTTGGAGAATTGCCTGCCTCACCTTGGTTTTCCATGACTTTCCATGATCGGGCCACGAAGAAAACCTCTGAGAAAAATCTTGTGACTTGTTTATTTTAGTAAAAATTACTCAGACGTATCTTGCTTGATGATGAGATGTCCTAAGAAGGATTTGATCTGCAACACTTGTCAAAGGGACTCTACGGAAAGAGAACGAGCAGATAGCTCAAAGTGTAACTATTGTTGGTTGCAGCAGTATTAAAATCTGGCTGTCTGATTTCAAAACCAGGTGATGATATTTGTGTGGATCCCACCATGGGTTTAGATTGCAGGTTACAAATACTTCTTTAAAAAGGTACAAATTTCCCAGCTTGTTCTGGAAGGACACGAGAGTACCTCTAGCTGTGCTCACTGTGGATGGTCTGCATGTAGAATGCTTTCTGCTTTGGGGTTTTGGATTATACTCTCTATTATTGGAATGCAACTATTTAAGCTAAAGCTACTTCAGCACAAGTTATTAATTCATCTTTTATAACAGAAAATTCAAAGGCTTTATCTATTCATAGAGAAAGAGAGACCTAGAGGAAGACAATACTACTAGACATCTAAATGATGCCTGGATAAAGCATGAGAAATACAACGATTGTTTCTTCTTAGAATTCTACCCATCAGTTCCTATTTATTTGTTTTAACATTCTGGGCAATTACAAAATCAGAAAAGGAATGATAACTAATAATCTGTTTTTCCTCAGAGATCTGACAATTAAAGCTGACGGCTAGAAATGTAGATAATCAAAACACAAGCATTAAATTGTGTGAGATCAAAACCTTTATATGTGCACCACATCTTTTAAGCAAGAAATAAAGGCTGAAGCTAAAAACTATACCAGCTTTTTGAAATCCCAGAGCATCTATAGGAGTAAAATTCATTGCTAAATTGCTGCTTTCGGGCCACTGGAGACACAGTTCATTATCTGCAACTTTTATTTCACTTTACTTCAGCAGAATGTAGAAACTAGGTATTCATCTGCCTGGGCCCTCTGAAGGCTTAATTTCAGAGCACACCTGTAGGACAAAATGGAGTCAGACTCCATACAGAACATAATGATGGCCCCTGCTGTTTCCTTTAATATGAGCATATGTCAGCACCAAGCAGCACTGATTGTGTTGCCTCCTTTCATGTCAGAGCCCAACGTTTAAGGCTTTTGAGCCAGGTGAGAAAAATTTCATTCAATGCTTTCATGTTTGTGAAGAGTACACAAGGGATCAAGGGTAACAGAGCTGTTTCTTTTAATGAAGCTACACTCCTGAACAAAAAATAGTCCCAGACTCAGCCAGAAAGAGAGCACAAAACACTGTATGCCACTACAATTCTAGCTGCTCAAGCACTTGTCTAGAATTTTTGTTGTATTATCCCTATCACAGAAAGATTTCCTAAAATTAACATAGAAATCATCCTGGAATAAAATACAAAACCAGGCTA
Source organism: Coloeus monedula (assembly GCF_965178545.1). Classification (NCBI taxonomy): domain Eukaryota; kingdom Metazoa; phylum Chordata; class Aves; order Passeriformes; family Corvidae; genus Coloeus; species Coloeus monedula. Next base: position 25,482,721 of record NC_138785.1, on the reverse strand, counting down.
AATCCATTCTTTGACATTTTCTTACTCTTCATTAAGATTATACTTTATATTCTCAATTATATTAAAAAATTCAAGATAATTGGAAATAAATACCATCAAGGGGAAAAATTACTTTTATAGTGTTACCCAGACACTTGGGGAAAACACCAAATATTGTTACTTGAAACGTGAAACTGTTGCTTAGTCTTGCAAACCTGTAAATTTCAGCTGTGTTTCAAAACGAAATCGGAAAACAGAGTAAGAAAAAAATCCCTGGAGGTCATAGCTTCCTATGGTTTAACCATACATTCTGCATGGCTACTTTGGAAAGGTTTTCTCCATTTGTATTACTCCCAGGGCTTTAGAACTGTATGCTTAATATTGAAATCAATTTCTCATTTTGGTTCAAGCTGCTCTTAGAAATATGGATTTTTTTTTTCATGCGCAGTTTAGTTGAAGAAAAGGAAGAAAAGCTCACCTAAATAAAAAAAAACTCTGCTAATATAAGCTCCTTCACAACAGGCTATCAGCTGTCCCCAAACCTAACATCTTTGCTAGTTCTGTCAAGCAATTTTCATTTTATACTTCTCAAAAGCTGCAGTATTAGATACAGATAAATCTTATACTTAGTAGCTGTTTGATCCAATGTGTATCTGTGTAAAACAATCTAAATAGTACCCCAAACAATGAACTTAATGCCCCAGTGAATTTAGCTCCTGAATATTTACCAGCATTAGGAGAATGTTATAACACTGATCACTTGTAATTATATAGCAGTGACCTTGGGATTTCTGAATTTCACAGCTCTCTCTGTTCTGTTTTTTGTAGGCTGTTTCAGAAATACAAAATTAGACTTCTAAATTAAGGCATTATATAAAGGCACTGGATTGGAAACCATACCTACTTCATAAATTCTGGGTTCATTCTAGAGAATTTACTTTCTTCACAACAGTGCAGTGGCAAACTCTGGGTTTGGATAGTCCTACACATAATGTCTGAAATGCATTCTTCATTTCAGTGGTTCCCACTTTTGATAGTGTCTTCTTATATTACATATTTGCCCTTTAATAAGCCCTGCTTCCTTATACTGTAACTCTCATCCTCTTCCTCCTCACTTCTTAGGAGTTTTGGGCAATTTATTGCTTTGGGGGGGATTTTTTTTGTTCACTTTAACATATGTTTATCCTACATGTCTAATTAGCTGTTCCTTTTCTTGATTTTGGGTTAAATATTTCCTCAGTTCAGCTTTTCCCTTGAAGGGAACATTGTGGGTTTACATTGCATTGATGAGTAAGCAAACTGTAAACAGTTCGGAAGTCTCTTGGTGTCCACTGAGGGTAATTTCTTAATCCAGGTGGTAGACAGCCCAGATGTATTGCCATTCTGCTACCACACATGAATTTCTCTCTGACTTTAAAGTTGACTTTGATAATTGTCTAACACAGAGGTTTCATAGCTGAGTTACTTAGACACCTTGCCTTCTCAAAGCTTTATAAACTATATCTTTCTAGAGTACCTTCTATCAAAGTATGATTTAATTGTCAATGTTTATATGTTTGGTACCGTCTCATGTTCAAATATGTAAATAAATTCCTAGTGAACATTTTATGAACTTTGCACTTTTGATATTCAGCTATTCATACTAGGGTCTGCTTTTTCTTCTAGAATCTTAGGTGCTGTAAAACAAAAATTGCACTGCCTCGAATAGGAAAGACAGAGGTACCTAGGAAAGAGTCATATTGAAAAAGCAGGGTGTCATATGCAGTTCCTATAACTGCATAGTTATAGGAAATGCATATAGTTCTATATTTCTGCATATAGAACTATAATTCCCAAATGGTATAACCTATCAAAGCCATTAACATCATGCCTGTAATAATACCCAGTCATAAAAATGCTGTTGCAATCTTTAATCAGTCAAAAGACTGGAAATGGCTGGCTAGGAAGAGATACCATTAGCAAGGCTTATATGTTTGGTTGTTTTTAAAAAAAATGTCCTTTCTGCATTCCAGCAGTAGCTTTGAGTCAGGCACACCAGTGGGGGTTTTATTTGATTTAGTCAAAACACCCAGCTGGAACAAACAGCTGTAGAAAACTGGGGAAAATGAGGGAAGCAATGAGCAAGTTTGCTCTGACTGTGGCCTTCCTTCACACCAGCTGTAGCAGGACAGCTGGACAGGGTCACCAAAGCACCCACTGGCAGAGGGTACTTTTGCAGATGAGAGGAAAGTGTTTCAGTGAGCTCAGAGCTAAATTACTGCTGCTTGTACACCATTGTCATCAGCTAATCTACTGTCCCATCTATAAAGAAAAGACATGTAAGGGAAAAATAGTCATCCACTAATCCCTCTTCTTCTGTCTGCTCTTTTCTTGTGGAAAAGTGAAATTCTTTGTCCGTGCTCCCCTCCATAAGCTGCAGCCTGAGACATAGCAGGGGAGTTATGATCACTCTGCAGCTGGGAGCTGTCACTAGAGCCAAATTTTGTAAAATATCTTTAGCTTAAAATAACTTGGCAGAACTGATCTGTTTTGAGACTCTTGGTGGATACACATTTGCAGTAAAAAAAAAAGTTTCTGCTGTGTTTCTGTAGTAAAACCCTCCAGGTGAGAACATCTAGCTCAGGTAGTTTTTCCAACAGAGGAATGGCTCTCCCCTTTCTCCAAATGCAAGTACCAGTAATCCCAGTTCAGTTGCAGCTGTGCTGATGAAAAGGGACTGGAGAAGGAAGTGAGAAGTCAGGAGGTCCCACAGCACAGGTGCCTCCTCAGTTAGCCTGGCCCATTAGGTCAGGTGTCCCAGGCTCTTCAGGTTTTGGGAGGTAGATCCAATTAAATCTCTGTAATTGTGAAATGAGAAAAGTAATCTTTATCAAAAAATAGTCCAATTTTACAGTACTGCTTGAGGCACAAGTATATGAGATAGAGAGATAGATAAAGGTACTGTAGTACAGTTTAACATTTGGAAAGAGCTCCTGTAAATGAGGTTTTTTCTATCTTTCTGTGCTTTAGACATTCCTGTGCTTCTCTTAAGAGGTCCTTTAGTTTGCTTTGCTCTGAACTCAGGGAACCTGGATGTAGGTTTTAAATGAGGAATATATCCTCTAAAGGTAAGAGTTGGCCTGTAAGACAACGAGTGTCTTATTCTCAGTTGTACTGTCTGCAAAGTACACTGACAGAGCTTTGAAAGCAGTGTAAATTAAATATAATTAAGCCAATTATGTTCATTTGCACAGCTAAATCTTTTGGATTGTAGGATTGATGTACATAATGAAGAATTTAGATTTTAAATGGTGTGTTCTGAAGCCTTATTAGCTATTCACATAGCTGTAATTCAAAACCTAGAGTTTGGTCATCAAATGGCTGGGAAAATAAGAGGGTCACTTCTTGGGCTGTCACTTCTAAATATGAACTACATAATCTTTCATGACTGCAGATGGCAACATGGGCCCAGTTTTACTTCCAGTGCTTCATCCTGCACTTTTTGTATTTCACTAGAACAGCAAAACAGCTGACAATCTAGTCAGCATTTTCAGCTGAAAATTTGCTTTGAGCAACTCTTAGTAATAAAATCATCATTGGCATAGCAATTGTCTTGTGGGTCTTCAATTTGATGCATGACACAAAGCACCCTTGAAAGCATTCCTAATTAAACCAAGGAAAATTCCAGCAATAGGAAAGAGCAGAAGTATATCTGAGATCCATACTACTCAGTACTTGGAGAAGCATGGCAACAGGTAGACTGTGACTGAATGTGTCAGCCTCGTGTAGGCTAAAACTTAGAGATACAACTTTTGTCCTACCTATACAGCATTTGCTTGGAGCTTATCAGTTGTACCATTGAGCCACAGTTTGGTGTACAATATTTGTTAATTTTTGAAAGAATAGCTGCAGCCTATGGATAAGTAAACCTTTTTCTTCAAGCTGAAAAGGAATTCTAACTTATTTCCATAGTAGCAGATCTATAGCTTAGTGTATCTTTATTTTTAATAATGAAAGTTACAATGGTGGTGCATGCAGCTATGGTTTGCTTATTTATATGAAGTTCCTTCTACCTAGCACCTAATGTGAACAATAGAAAAAAGAATACAAGGTGATGGAACTTCACTAACAACTTATTTGAAAGTGTCTAATAATTGCAGTTATTTAATTCTAAGTTCAAAATTTGATTTGAGCACTTTGTCATAGAAACATGAGGTGACTCTTCTTGATAGCAAACGGAAATTATTTGGATTTAATGAAGCATTAATGTATTCTTTTAGTTTGTGGTTTGGTGGCACAATGTTTGTTGAATGTTTGGAGGGGGTTGTCCCCCACAGATCTGACAATTAAGTTCCTTCAGTTTAGATATTCTTTAGACTGAATTTCAATTGTAGAATTGCTGTGAGTAGAGCTAAAAGCAAATACTGATCACAATGAAATCCAATGTCTTCTCAAAGCTGTTTGAAAAAAAATGCAATTCTGATGAGTTATTTCTTTGCTGTGTAAGGAATCAACATATAAAGCCTATGGTTCTCTTGAAAAGAGTTCTTAAACACCAACATGCCATAACTTGTTACATTTTAGTCAGGAGGGAAACACTTACTGCCTTTCTAATACACAGACATGTTTCTTCTAATAAGAAGTAAAAATGCATTAGAGTAAGGAAAGCCAAAGCTATTTTTCAAAAGCTGGTCTCTCCTCCTTTTTCTGCTCTGCATTCCACAGTTCAGCAGTGCATGTGTTTGTAACTCTAGCTGCTTGATTTAAATATAATTATACTAAAAGAATGGGCTGGAAACTGCTGCTGCTTCTTTATGTGTTATTATGAATGTGTAAGAAGTTTAGAAGAGGGAAGATCTCAGTGGATTTTCCATAGAGCAAGTGTTTATTTGCAGCAAAATTAACTTTAATGAGTATCCTTGCTAAAGGTACTTGGAAAAGAGGAAGTCTGAAAAGTGACAACTCCCACTGGGGCTGAGCTTCAGAAAATATGTGTGAGTGGTATGTACCACATTTGGGGGTTTTCCCTGTTTACTCTGAGGTAGAATATCTTGAACTTTTGTAGTGGGTCAGACTGCTTTCTGAAGAAGCAGCTTGCTTGATTTATTATATTATCAGGTGAAAGGATCTACTCCAAACACATGTATGGTTCCTACAAATCTCAAGTAGTTATGACTAGATCAGAAGCAGAAAGCCACAGAGGAAACTATACAAGAAGGAAAATCATTTATTTAGAGTGTAAGTTCTGTCTCGCCCTGCACTGAAGAGGTAAAGCTTTTATTTTACTTTTCCTTGAAAGAATATTTCACTTATTTTTCACTTTCTTGGTTCAGTTTCTTCTGCTATTTTCTCACCTTGGAAGAGGTTTTCAGCTCAGGCATTAGCCTTAGAGTATGTAGGAGTTAGATTAACTCTTAAACAGTTGTTTGAAGCAAGTGTGATCTTACTTGATATGCTCAAAAGCTAGTCCTTACCTTATAAAAGAAATATTTTATGGATGTCTAATCCATTTGATCCATTTTTGCCTGTACGTTGCCTGTTACTGGTGCTGTTGTAGTAGATGTCAAAGCACTTCTTGGGGTTTCCATAGACAACAACCTTTTTGTAAACCCCTCTCTGTTTTGTATTCTTTTCTATTGGAAATCAAGAGACTGGCAGTTCATAACGTCTATTTTGTAGACAACTTTGCCATAGCAACAATGTGGACTTAGCTTTTGACTGTGACAGAGATTTTTCTCATTTTCTAAATTCACCATTTTGTGGATGTTCACATGGGCACATATTTCCTTAGTCTGGGAAGCTCTTTTCCTTCAGTACCTGACATAGGTGCTCACAGCTTACCAGTGCTTTCTGACTATTGGCATCCTGACAAGCTGTTGACTCTAACAAGTTTTTTTTTAATTTAAAAAAAAAATTGAAAGTCTGAAAATCTTTGAGTCCACATAAAATTTAACTCCTCTCTAGTTCACCTCAGCTGACCAACTTGCTTTGAAACATATCTTACTGTGCTGCTGAATGTTAGCCTTTACATCATAAAACAGATTTTACCCATGTGACTGTTTATGTGATGGGGAATGCCATGGTCTACTGTGACAGTAAAATCAAGGGCCAGACAGGAATGTCTCAAAGTATTCAAGTAAGACAAAAATCTGTGAAAAAACTTTTCCACATTAAGATTGTAGTTTCAAACACTCCTTTTTGTTCTTTCAGATTGTTTTCCTTGGCACTAATCATGAAGAGTGGTTAGTGTGTAAAAGAAGTGACATGCTGATATTGGAAATAAATTACATTGTGCATTTTTCTGTATTTCAGTGATTCACTGGATTGCTACAAAGGAACTGTATTTATAAATTTCACTTCCCCTTAGTTGAAAAATCACCAGTTTTTATCTAAACTTCAGAAAACATTTGGTTTCAAACAGATTTGACTAAATAAAACTGTGCTTCTCAGACCTCTTGCACCATTGCAATGTTAGGAAGAAAAATAAAGAGAAGGAAGAAAGATTGGACTATTGATGACAGTTCTTGGGACCTGGCTGTGTTTTGTGCAGCAGCAGCTTTCCCTGGGGCAGAGCTGTGTCCATGCACACAGCCCAGCCTTTGCCTGCCACAGAGCAATCCCATTCTGTAAGGCAGAGCCTGAGGAGACAGTGTGATCCTGGAAACTTTCATGTGCCTCTGTGCCAGAGAGGGGGGAGAGAGGGAGACCTAGAGCAAAGGCGAGTAGGGAGGAAGGCAGGGAGAGAAGGGAGCTTGCTTCACACACTGCTGAAGGCTCTCAGAGGCAGACTGTACGAGCAGCACTCAGGCTGGTGTGCAATTCAAAGGACAACATTCACTGACTTTATTCATTGAATCGCTGAAGGACAGATATGACACCCAACTGCTGCTTCTATATGTTCTTGCTTATTGGTACCAAGGGTAAGTGTCCCTGGCTTGCTTTCTTGTTTTCAACATTGTAAATAGCTGATAAACTTCAGGAGCAGATTTCTTTTAAAAACTATGATACCTCAGTGTTATTTTACATTTCTTCATGTTAATTTTTTTTCAGTAGAATCTGAGTGTAATGCAGTCTCTCAAGGTTACTAGCTACATGTCAGGATCAGATGTTTTTGCACTTAATGCCTTAAGAGTTACTATTAATAGTTACGAGCTGAAATTTAAAAATGAGAAACAGTTCAAACATTGCATAAATACTTGCTGTAAATATTTATTGAAGGTACCTACAGAACTGACTCATCTCAGGTGCCATGAAATCCGCATTTTAGACTCAGTTCAGTAGTTTGAAGTGATACTGTGCAAGTGCTACTAGAATTGGTAGCTCTCGAAGGGCAGATTGTGTTCAGGTAATAGGAATTTTCAGCATGATAGGCAGTATAGCATGCAAGAGGGAGACTGAGTTAAATTTCAGTTTTCCTTCAGATGCAAATCACTTCAGTGTGGTGGGAGTTACACTGGACATTCTGCTTACTTTAGTAGTGTTTTCTTCATTTCATTTGAGTACCCTCTTTGTAAGGGCTTCTTATGACTTGGTAAATCTGTCCCTGTGAAGCTGCTGATGCTGATCTATACATCTGATGCTGATGTTGAACGTTCCTCATGATTATCATTTTCTTTAGCTGTAATTATAATAAATTGCTTTCTGTTGCACAATTTAGTCAATACTAAAATAGTGTTTCATTAATTGTGTATTTGAAAATAGATACTCTATAATACAAACAGTTTTGTTAAACTAATAGGAGCAAAAGGCTGGATTCTGTCACCTTCTTCTGTATTTTGCAACAGCTTGTTCTCTCTCCTGCTTTTAAATGAAACCTTTTTGGGTTCATGTGTTCATACGATGCTTCTTAAGATAAAATTTGTAAGGGGCATTGCCCCCACTAGAAGTTTGGGAAATAGAGCTCCATACACAGTTATTTTTCTAGCTGCAAAGCTCAGTTAAATCAGTGGAAAAACTCAAAGCAGTTCTTTTATGTTTTAGAGGAATACATAATTGTGAGATGCATGCATGAAAAAAACAGTGATATTAATGTATTTGGAATTCAGAAAGCAGCAATAATGACATCATATCAAACCTGTGAGCAAGGTCTGGTTTCATATGCACCTGCATTTTCCATGAGCTATAATTCAATCTTTAAAGGTAGCACTTCCAGTTATGCAGAATAAAATTGTTTTCAACAAATCCAGCCTTTTTACATTACTGCTTTCTATGCCAAAACATTAAAACACAGAAACATTCATAAAAGATATGCAAATTGTTGTTATAATTTCTGCTGTTAAATCTCTGCTATGGCATTTATAAAACCTATTGAAATATACTAAAGCATACTGCAAAACAGGATAGCAGATGAGCACTGAATGAATACAGGCCTACTAGTTATGATGGCCATTACCTTTCTAGATGTTCATTGGCTCATCACATATAGTGCATTATACTCTTAAGAAAACCACATGGCTCGTCTAGATTTGTTAAAGTGAGAAGCAGTGAGTTCATAGATTAAGCACAGTCATGCCTGGAGTGTCTGCCACCTGTTAGAGCTCTGTTTTGCACCAAAATTAGATCCTGTTTAGTGTCACATCTCCTCACCTTGCTCAGTGCACAGTTCACAGCCCCACTGTCTTTTGGAGTTTTAGCCAGCAATGTGAATTGTAACCACATCTACAAGCTGGCTGATTTTATCTGCTCAATAGACTTAAGCTCTGCTCAAGCCTTTAGGCTAGCTGATATTAAACATTCCTGGAGTAAGTATAGCTGTCCTTAGAAATTGGATGTTTGGTTTGGGTTTTTTTTTAGTGGACTGCTACAAGTTCAGCTGCATTTTGTTGTGGAGGTTTTTATGTTTGGCTTTTTTTGTGTGTTGGTTGTTTTTTTTTAATTTCTACAATGGCACAGATCGTCCTAATTCTTTAAAAAGTAAAACAAGGAATATATATCATACAAACACTACTCTTGTCTGTTTTACCCATATCCGTCCAAGCTGTGTCTCTTTCGTTCTCTATTCAACAGCTAAAGCAGTACAAAAATACCTTCAATCACTTTCTTGTTTTACTCTCTTCCTTGAGATTCTTCATTAAATCTTTTTTTTATATATGAAAACCTTTCCCTCCAAAATCTAAATAATCAAAGTAATTCAAGCAATCAAGCTTTTTATGCACTGGCAACTGCCTGACCATCTTCCCATGTGGAATACCAAGTGTTTCTTTGAAAACAAAGCAGTATCTATATCATGGTTTTTGTCAGCTCAGCAGCAGTGGTTATAACACGGAGAAAAGTAAATTCAGACTCCAGCTGTGGAACTGGCAGCGCTGGATGTGTAGCCAGGATGAACTTCTGCCTGGGTGGGTCCCCCCCCCCTTGCAAAGCTAGCAGGTCCCTTCATGTGTGTGGGTGGCATTGCACTGGCTGCTGCTGCTGCATCTTTTCTCTTAGCAAAACAAACAGCTGGAATTGCTGCAACCACTGTAGTGCACGGCTGTGCCTTTAGCGTCCCTTTGATTGCCTTTCTGAGGCAAAAGCTATTTTATCCTCCTGGACTTTGGCTAAGTGACAGAATCTCAAACAATTCATTTATCAATTATTAAGCAAAACAGGAGAACATTAGTATTGAAAAGTATTCAAAGGGAGTTCCAAAAGGGATTTGGCAGGCTCCTTGTGAAAAACAATTACAACTCTCACTACTTTAACCCTTTATGCTCTGTGCCTCTACCTGATGTTTCCAATCTTGTTTCCACTTGTACCTGCAGTTCCCTTTGCCTTCTCTTTCTGTTCTCTCCTCATATTTTTTTCCTTCCTTTACCCTCACTTTAAAATGCCAAGGAAAACTTTCTTTAAGCCATCCGAATCTCATTACTTGTTCTGGTACTTCATGCAGGTGACAGCTGTTTTCAAGGCCAAGATCTTTTATATCAAATGCTTTCTGTCAAATGTGGGAAAGAGACAATCCTGAATCCTTTGGAAAACTGCGAGTTTATGATTGTGATCCTGTTTACATAGTTTGTACATATTTTAAGATTCCTTCCAGATTTGTAAATAGGAAAGTGAAATTACTTCAGCCTTTGCACAAGCTCAAATAATCATTGTGTAATAATAATATTTGGTTATTTCTTTCATTTAACTTGGGCATTAATCTGACTGGTTTTCCTGTAGTTAGAAGAACAATGTGCATCTTGTGTGAATATATACGTACATAACATGAAAATCAGTGTATTTACAGAAAATCAGGAATGCAGGCTAGATTTCCTGAGGAAAATTTACTCTAATATCAGGTAGAGGGAAGTGAAAAATCTACACAATGTTAAACTGAAGCTTTGAAAGTTAGATCCTGCAACTGCTGTTTGGGCAAAAATGTTTTCACCTCTTTGTTAACAGCACCAGGAGCTACCCTGGTGAGGAGATGAAAACCTATATTGACTCTTTAGAGCAGCTCCAGCAGACTTGAACAATTTACTCTAAAATTTTGTGTGCGGCCTGTGGACCTCGAGCAAGAGGACAAGCAAAACTTTACCAAAATTTTTTCTGAATGTGAGGAATTGGTATTTTGCCTACATTGATCAATTTGGATAATATCATATTAAGCAAAGCCTTTTCTTAAACAAATAAGTACTTTTGAAGTATTCCTCTACAATATCACTGTGCCTGAGAGACAATCCTCTGACAGGCCATCCCCCTAGAGCTGATGAGGCTGTTCAAGCCTGGTTGCAGTAAAGTAAAAATTACCTTTTCTAATAGATGTTACTTGTTGCTAGAGATCAGTGTGACACTCAGAGGAGCTGTCACCAGTCATCTCAGCATGGGTTCTCTGTTGGGTGCCATGACTTTGAAGCCATCAAATCAGACTTTGATATGGCTGGTCAAGGCTGGGAGGCACAGGAAGATGAGAAAATCAGGAAGTCATAATTATTGTGTCTGAAACACAGAGGAGGTGAAAATGTGTTGGGAAGGACTGAAAAAGGAGAATGAAAGCAGAAACTAAAGGGACAGGTAGATGGAACAATGGAACAGAGAGCTGAGGGAAAAGACTAATGCTACTTAGAAAGGGAAAATGAAAATCAGGAGGACTATTAGTCTGGGAGAGTAGAGACTCAGGAAAGGGACGTGAGAGAGGGAGCCAGCAGAAGACAGTAAATTAATTAAAGGAGAATGACAGGGAGCTCTCAAAGAGGGGAATGAGCATCTGAAGAATGAATTCAGAGGATGGTGAGATGGGAACTAGGATTCTGTAAGGGGATGAGATGATGGGAAGCAGGTAGTGATCAGGCAAGAAAGGATGCAAGTGAAGCAGTGGGGTGAGGCAAAGATGAGACTGAGCAGAAAAAGGAGCTGTGCTTGGCACGGTGAACACTGTGTTACAAAGCCAGAACAAAGCCCAAGATTGTCCTGTGACTTACTGTCTCCTTTCAAAACATCTCCTCCTGAGCAACACCTCTGCTCAGAGGCTGGTAATTAGCACTGTCAGATCACTCTACCCTCTCAAAAAACAAAGGTCTGGAGAGCTAAAGGATCTGAACTAGTGATGCAACATGGTATCCTGCTATAAAATTCTGGAGGGAAACTGATTTCCTCTTCTAATAGTTAATGTTATCTATGTCAGAGAAAGTTATTAATTTTGTAAACTCAGTGCTTAGGAATTTAGGCAAAGGACACAATCTTAATTTGTCCTATGTGGCCCTACTGAATTTTCTTCATGTTGTAACTCCACAAAAATGCATGCTTTGTGTCCTGCATTAAAAGAATGAATCAAAAGTCATGGTGAATTATGCTGCCTGTGTGACTGCTTCTTCATTTGCTGTAGAAGGTTAGGATAAAATGTGGATGAGGCTAGGAATTACAAAATGAAGGCCATTTCATGAAGGCAACTGAACTTTGATGTGGAAAATATTTCTCTTCCTGTTTCTTGCTGTAAATGCCTTACAAATGGATAATAATTATATAGCAGATTTTCTAGCATTTTTGGCTTGATCATCCTGATATGTTCATTGCATGGCTGCCACTGACATTTGTAAAAGCTGTGCCTTAAGTAGTCTGTGAAACTGATTCTGAAAGTAAAAACCTAAAATTAGCAGAAACCCTTGCCATACATATGTTGATGTCTCAGCTCCCATTCTGAGCAATAATATCATATTCTAAACTGTAATTGAAGCAATCTCTGAAGACTTAAAAGTGTAAAGTCTAATTATTGTAGCTGTATGAGGAACTAATTAGGAAACTAATATCATAACTTCTAAGTGGTTAAACTGTAGACTAAGCATCAAGATTCCAGTAATACACCAGAAGACTAATCAAAGCATAGAAAAAAATGCCTTTAGTATCATACAGAGGTGTGTTATCAGAAATGCATGAAATTTAAAGATCTTTATTTGCATTCAGATTTAGATTATATGTTGCTGATAACTGATGTTGCACATAGAGTGGCTGTGTATAAGCAAAGTAATGCTCAGTATTGTGCTCACTCCCTGCTCTGTCTCCCCCAATGCTCACGGGGGATCCAGCATGCGACTGACTGGTGTGACAGGGCAAGACAAATATATCAGGAAGAAATGGGAAAACCGGGGTTTGAACAAGTCTAAGGAGCCACCAGCTGTGGCCTGATGGGGAGATCCAGCCCTGGGAGGACAAGCTGACCTCATGTCAAGGGAAGAGGGTGAGCAGGCGGTGGGAGGAAGAGCCCAGCAGCAGTTACACGGATCCTGAGGGATCTGTGCACATGAGATCACTTAGCAGAGTTTATCCAGAGAGGATGTTAAATCACCCAGTCCTCTATAGCACAGGTTGTTGTGTTCCACCCGTCTGCTCTGTATCAATCTTGAGGCTTTATTTGGTTAAAATGTTTTTTCTCAGTCCAGTACTTGTTTCTGCCAGAGAAGAGCAAGTGTCAATATGGCACTAGGAGTGGGAGAGACTGTACAGTCACTGAGGCTCAAAGATATGCACAGGTCTGTCAAAGGAAGTGTCCACACCTCTTTCTCTTCTGTTCTGCAGAAGAAATAACTGGCTTGACCTGGGAGAAGAGACTTTTCCCATCACAGACCTGTCTGTCTAGATTATGCTCAACATAGGGAAGAAGGCATAGTGCTTGTAAGGGTGGAAGTGGTATTTTTTTTAACTTAGAAATATATTTTTGCCCTATTTTGTTTTGGTTTTCAGTTACAATTCAAAAAAAACCACCTAGGAATAGATCAGCTCTTCTTTGGAATAAGCTAAGAATAGCAGCCCTTAATGAAACTTAAGTTCTGCACACATCATAGTTAAAGCCAAAATTTGGGGGGGAGGGGGGAAGAAAAGGACTACATTAATGAATTTAAAAGCCACGTGGTTGAATTTCTTGATTGGTCTGGAGTATTTAATAGCAATACAGTTGACAAAGATGATCTACATTTTTAGAGGTTTGATTCAAGAAGGCCCAACTATCATAAAAATACTCCCCTTGTCCTCATTTTCTGGGATTCAATTACATGTTAAAACATGTGAATCAACTGTTATGTAGTCTTACCTGGAAATTATAGACACTGGTTTCAGACACGAATTCTTTCTAGTAATCAAATAATCTGCAAACATTAATTTATAAATCCTGCTTTATCTTCAGTATGGGTTCTCAGCACCATGCAGAAAGAGTATAGCCACTTTCTACTTTTCCAAAAACATATCAGAAACAGGTATTGAACAGCTGGCTTTTCTACACCCCTAAGACTCATATCTCACACTCATGTCTTTCTTTTTCTTAATATCTTTTAGCAAAAATAAAACACCTTGTACATATTTCTGTTCTTTTTTTTTTTTTAATCTTTCATTTACATATTCACTGCTTTCACATCATCATTTACCTAGATTGGTTTCTTGCCCAGATAAATATTTTTCTTATTTACAGATTTGCAGCTTTGAAGACTCTTACAGATAGTTTGCATTGTTTTAAGTACTGGGATATGATATCAAGTAATAATTATTTTATTGTGATATAATTCTCTTATTCAAGCTCTTAAAATGTGTCTAGATTGTGACATCAGATAGCATATAAAAATGTATTGAAATCAGGTATCATAATAAAAATTATGGATCTGTCTAGCAACATCCTGTACATTTTATGTAGGGAAGCATTAAGAGCTAAGAATATTTAATAGACATTCACCGAATAACTTTAGGTAATTGTATAGGTCAAATAAAGTAAAGACCTTACAGGTTTGGGTTTTCATTTTTTTTTTTTTTAAAAAGAGGTACACTCTTTAATATGATAGACATTAAAAATTCACCAGCACCTTGACTTTAGATCGTAAATGTCTTCCTGCATCCCACTGTGGGTGATTTGAGTTGTCAAAGCATTTAGCTGTGATGCTTTCAAAGCCTTGGGATAAGCTGTGCTCTGACTGTTCCTCTGCTCAGTCCCCTTCCCACTGTCACCATGCAGCTGTCACAGCAGCCCCTCACGAGTCCTGAGGAGACCAGGCCTGCCTTTTCCCAGGCACTCTCCTGCTTTGCCCTGGAAAACCCTCTGAGTCAGCAAATCAGGGGTGGGGTGAACAGGGACCCCACAGAAAGGTGTCACAGGACCAAGGGGATGCAGCAGGTCACCCTTGGGGCAGAGCTCTCGTCGTGCCAGCCCAGCGCCCTGCCTCGTGTCCGGAGAGCCCTGCTCTGAGTGAAGCCGTGTCCACAGAGCAGGCTCTCAGGGCTGGCAATGAGAATGCAGTGTCAGCAGCAGACAACATCTCCTTTAGCTTAGATGAAGTGGCAGGAAAGGAAGAGAAGGAGGATCTATAGACTATGTGGAGGTTAAATACACAGCAATCCGTGCAAAAGCATTGCTTTGCCAAACTGCGGCTAAAATGGAGGGACACTTCTGAATGCTGTTTCTTGTTGTATTTTCTAGTTGGGCTATCCAAACAACTTACAAATATATGCTGCTAATGTGACATTTCTTTATGTACATTAATAAATGTATAAAATCTGCAAGCTATAATTTAAAACTCTATTGCTCTTAATCTGCATGGACATTTTGATACAACCTGCAAAAGAGGAAATAAGTCAGATGTCTGTGGTCATGGGGTCCAAACATCTGGACTACGTGATGTGAGAGGTTTTTCCAACCTAAATGATTCCCCAGTTCTGTGGTTTGACCAGCTAACATTATTCACTTTCCTAAAGTCAGAAATCCTATTAATTTGAGATAATTTCTGTTTTATGCATTTTAACTGGAGTGTCACAACTTTTAGTGGTGAGTTATGTGTACTCATACTAGAATACAGCAGAGATTGGAAAACTTGTGATTTTTGAATCAAACCAAAGATTAATGAGTCAGAATCCAATAATGATGCATTTATTTAAGCACAGTCTGCAAATTGATTTTTCAGAAAATAGTTCTGTGAGCACTTAGAAAACATATTCCCTAAAATACTTTCAAATTATTTTACTTCAAAACAGAGCAACAAGGGGCTCCATATTTTATAATACTTCAGGAGGGTGGAATCTCATAGATTTATAGGGCACAGGGCACAGCCACCTCCCAAACGTGAACTTGTAGTTCTGTATTAAATTTAAATTCTTAATAGTTATAAATTGTTCTTAGTAAAAAAGTATGTGAATAAATAAAATGTATCAGATAATCCTGTCTCCAGCTCACCAAGAAATAATATATTTTCATTGTTACAAAATTAATCTTGAGTGTGCTCCAGAGCTTCACTTCAAATTATGCTGGCTTAGTTCCATTGTAAGAACTATCATTGCAATCCTTTTAGTCTTTACTAAAACCACAATAAAGGGAGAAAAAAGAAAAATAAACAAAAAACCCAGATTAGGTTTCATATTTCAAATACTTCGTTAGGACTCCCAAGACACTTTTTTCTCTGTCTGGAGTCTTAGAAAAAGCATAACTGAGATTATTTTTAAAAGACTTACTTAAGATTTTGCTACTTGGGAGGAGAGGAAAACTAGCGGAATCTGAAATTGTGCCTGATGTGCAGCTTAGTTCTAGTGACTCTGTAGCAAAGTAAGAGACGAGAGAGCAAAAGAAGATGGAGAAAGAAATAATAGAATCTCCCACTGCCACCCTTCAGACTTTTCCTCAGACTGTTTGGGCTGGCTGTCCTCAAAGCTGTTTTTCTACCATCAGCGCTGCAAGATGTTCATTCTAACAGGTCATTGCAGCTTTGTGGGGATTTTTTCTCCATCACAAGAGCATACCAGAGTTGGAATAAATTGCATAACTTAGCTGTAACTTCTGTTTGGGGTGGGGGTGAGAGTGTAGATACTCAACAGGAAAAAAATGGAAGACAGGCTTGCCCTTTTCAACAGAAGAAAAGTTAGGCAGTGGGTTACGATCTTTTCGGTTGTTTCTGCCTTGAGGGGTTAATTATACCCAGTTAGTTCTTTGCTGTTCTGCTCCTTTGCAAATAATGTATTCTCAGAATATCCTACAATCCGAATATCAGCAAGTAATTTCCATGTTCATTGCCTTTCTAATTTCATTCCCTTTTTCATTGCAGCTTTCTGTTAAGGCTTTGCTACAAATACTCTCTGTCTCATCTGCTGGATTTCTTTTTACCTCCATCCATGAATGCACATGTACACAAACTTCCTCCTGTATATGATATTGTGTCATGAAGTCACTTAAATCTGCCTTTTGTTTATGGAAACTTAAGAGAAATATTACAAATGTCTGTTGTTTGTTAATTTAAATAATTTAGTTTTCACTAGTCAGTGTTTCACTTTTGCTTACTTTATGCATGGCTGACTGGACTAACTTGCTGAAAGCAGCAAGTCCGAGATGAACTTCTTTACAGTAATCTCTAACTACTGCCCTTATATATTTAAATTCAGAATGCTGGTTATCTAGATGAGATGAAAGATTGATGCTTTAGGGACACTAATTTATTGATAAACATCTGTCCTTAATCCTTTTGGCTAAAGTAAATTTTCAATTATTGGATTGCTCAGATTTTTTTAAAAAAGGAACTTTCATTAGCTTACTACTGAGTATGTTATGAGACAAAAATAAATGTAAGACACATGGCAAATACTGCAATAGAAGAAGCCTTTTTCCCTAGGGTTACAAAACTTCAAAAATGCCATTCCAGGTATGAAGCTTCAGAGATATTTTTAAATTATTTTTTTAATTTCATGTTCTTAAATCATTAACTCATAAATGGTGTGTTTCAAATGAGGGGGGAAAAAAACATTACTTGCAACAAAATTATTTTATTTTTGGGGCTCATAGAACCAGGCCAAATACATTCAGTAGTGGTTGTGAGAAAGAATCAACTCTGGGAGAGGAGTTTCCTTTATTTTGATGGCTAACCATTCCCTTTCCAGGCCTTCCAGGTGGGATGATACCGACTAGCACAGTGTATTTAACACCTATGGATTGATGCCTTCATTTCTATTCAATATCTAACATCAGCATTGACCAAAACCCTAGTGTTTCATATGTCCAGCTTTCAACTTGAGATTGCTCTGCTGTGAAAAAGAAATTAGTGAAATTGAGGAGTTGCACTGGTGCAAAAAAACATAGGGGCAAAGGAAAGCTTACCTTGATGTATTTTCTGTTGGAAATCTTGTCAGGATATGGAGCTAGACCTTGTTTCTAAACAGAAATAATAGTCAGATATCATTTAAATTATGTTTATTTTGGGAGAGGAAGAGAAGGAGAAGTGGAGCAACAGAAGAGTTTGACTCTGTTCATTAATTTGTGTCTTTGTTAGACACTGTGCTGAACTCTCATCCTCTGGGAATGTACTACAGAATTTGAGGGTTTGGATGCAACTTTTTTTACTTCATATTGGGGCTTTTAGAAGTATTAGCTCTTTCAGCTCTTTATGTGCATCAGAATCTTTTTATTCTAAATTCTGTGCAAGCAGAACAAAACAACAAATTAATAAAAGGTATAAAAGCCAAACCCTCTGGCTAGGTGCCATATCACCAGTCTGAGTTGCTCTACTGGCAGTTTCTGGCCCTGGGGTGGCTTTATCTGGCAGCTAGACAACAAGGATCTTCCAACCCTTTAACTAGATTGATTAGACTGAATTATCTGTGGCATAACTGATAACTAGAGACGTTGGTATGAGATTGGAGGTGATATTTTCAAAGAGATAGTACAAATTTTCTGCTTTAGAAAATGCTTCTGAAATGAAAGCATTGTTTAACCCACAGCAAGATATAAAGGTACGTTATGAAATTAAAATCCAAGATAATTACCAGATTAGCATGCAACAGTGATAATATATGCACCATGTTTGCTAAAATCCATTGCACTATATTGTGTTTAATGGAAGCAAAGATAACCTCAGGTGTGTAGTTCAAGTGCTACATATTCCTAGAGTGACATCTAATATAGTTTGCTAAAGATAAATGTAATGCAATAAAACTGGAAGTGTATTTCTGGTTGCAACAGTAACAGCTAAATATAAAAAAAATTGCTATTGCTTTAGAAATGAATCTGTCATTCTGAATGAACGATATTGTGTCACTTGCACCCAATCATATCTAAAATTACAAACACAATCCATATGCAATATATACATTTATAAGATGTTACAGACATCAGGGCTGGACAATTACCAAAGCAGAGGAGAAATTACAGAAAAGGCAGCGTGGTGATAACAGTTTAATTGTGCTTCTGTGAGTACCCTGTACAGATGTTTAGATACTTTAAGCCACAGACACTTTGCCTCAAGGACTAATGCTGAAGAATCTATTGCTGCTAGACCAAGGTCTATTTTAGTCTGCAAGTTTTGCCCAAGGTATTACTCCAAATGTGTGTACATTAACAGCACTAAAGTACAGGTTTATAAACTCTGTTTTGTTCTTGTACAAGCTGGAATCTATTTTTAATATGCTATTTATGGACAGTTTAAAATTTGGTTTGATTGCCGTTTAAATAATATGGGATTTCTGTTACATATTCCCAGATATCACTAGAAAGAAAATTTTAGGAGAGTCTTTATAAAATTACATGGTGAAAAAAAAAATGCATTCTCACTGATAAAGTTATAATAAGTTTAATGAAATTATACAAAAGTTAACTTTTTATTTCTATCCTGAAATACAATGGACTAACTTCATCCTTGTCTCAGTCATATATTACTCAAAAATCCCTTGTTTAGTGGGAAGAAGCTGAAAATTCTGAACAAAACCAGGAAAATTAATCTAAGAATGATCTTCATCTCTTCACTTACTTCTACATATTGTTGTAATGGGCAAATTCAGACAACAAATTAGTTTTTAAAAAGATCTTTTTAAGATGTCATATCTTCTTTTTTTCTGTTATTTGGTGATTCAAATGCATCTGATCAAAGTTGGTCAGTCACTTGCCACTACTATTCTTTGTTAATAATTAATTAAACATCTTGTAAGTTGAAGTAATTCATAGTTATAAACTTTTATAACCTTGTTCTGATGATTCATCATTGAAGGTAATAGGCCTATAAGGTCTGTTCTATATTATGTTAAAGGTTTGTCAAAGGCATTTCACATGCTCTTAATATACTTTCCATCAGAAGGGGATATTTTTTAATCAACTGTCAGCTTGAAGTACCCAAGATAGCACAAAAATTACGGGTGAAATTGATTCTAACTTCAATACTTTCTGTGTTGACTGTTTTATTTGAACAAAACATTTTGTATCAAAGCAAGAGTATTTTCAGTCTTCTGTTTCTCCAGCCCATCTCCCACTGTGTCTAGAAGTACAGCAACTAAAACAGGTTATGTGAGATGGGAAAAGTACCACCAGTTTTGCAGGAGCCTCTTTGAAGAACTTGGGCTTTTGTAGGTAAAATAACTTTCCATCAGAAAAATGAAGGGTGGATTCTTCAGTACCATAATCATTCCTTGGTCCTTGGCATCTAAGGAGCCTTTTTTAGAAGCAATTGGATTTCCTCAACCACTTCTAACTGCTAACTCACTCAAAGTGAGGACAGACATGTTAGCTTATTTGGCTGATGGAATTTAATGAGTCATTTTGGATTCATTAACACTGGATTTCATGTTAGTCAAATCCTTGAAAACAAAAAAATGTTTTCCTGCTATTACAATATGCCTTTATTTGAATGTATATGCGCCACAGTGGAGACTGGTGTGACTAGTAGGTATCAAGAAATGAGTAATGCCTTTGATTATTTTAAGTGCTTATGACTCAGTGCCATCAGCCCAGAACCGGTCCCATTACAGAGTCATACTTGCTTGGTTTACGAAACCTACAAGTAACTGCGTTAAGTCTACGTTCTTATAGTGCACATGTCCCTTATTTGGTTTCTCAAACAGCACTTGTGACCCAATCTCTGTATTTCAAAGAATGCACAAAACCAGCAAGCCTAATGAATCAATTTAGTTGGAAGCCAAGCCATGTTGTCCTGGGAACATCTTGTTCTTGGCTTTCCCAAATGCGTTCCTTCTTTCGATTTCATTTTATGAGAGCTAGAAGAGGGGCTGTCATGTTCTTTCCCCGGTGATTCTGCATTCATGTACCAGAGGAAAAAGCCTTACCGTGTATACTAGATGACAACCCAACTCCTGTTTATTCCTTTAGCAAAGGAAAGCAGAGTTAACTTAGTCTTATATTTAAAGACAAGCAGGAAAAGTTATCCCCTTTCCTCTTCACCGCAGGCATCTGTTACAGCAATAAGCGTCTCGAAGCAGCCGGTCTGGAAAAGCTTAAAAGGTGCACAACAGGAATTCTTGTTTTCTTTTTGAAAATTTGAGATGAATTTGGGGAATTGCAGGGGGACCCTAAGCACATGACAGTCAGAAATATTTAATTTGCAGTATCATGAACACGCCCTGCTAAGTAGAAAATTTTTCTGTATTGAGACAACAAGCATCTTGTCAAAAAGAGGTTTTTTTGTGGTTTTGCTGTTTGTACTGATACCAACTCACCTATATATTTTCTATTTGTTCTTGAAGCATTGCAAACATTTGAATCTTTATGCTGAACAATATGTGAAATAGAAATTTTCAGGTACAGAGTAGCTGAAATGTGTGCAATTATCTCTATGTCACAGGACGCAAGAGACAATTTTCTGTATGAGATATACAAAGAGGCTTTTTTACTTGGTGTCTGTAAAAGCAAACCTTCTGATGTAAGCAAGTCTGTCACAAGTTTATCACTTTCGTCCTCTTTCAGCTGCTAAAAAAAAAGGCAAACAAGATACAAGAAGAGTGGTTCAATTTTTTCATATAGTGGAAAATCAATCAGATGCAGAAAAGCCAACAGCTCTAATGCGACATCACAAAGATGGAGTGATAGATCCTTATCTTGACATGGTAAATTCCACTGTCAGTAAAGTCTGTATTTGCAAAACAATAACCGTAATTTTTAATTGCTGTTGTCACAGTGCTATCTTTACTCATTTTCCTCACACAGAAGACTGAATTTTTATTTCCTCAATCCAAAATTGTTGAATATTATCTAGCATTTTACAATAGTTTTTACCATCTTATCTTCTGTCTACCTTTGTCAGCTCTGCCAAATATTTCCTCAGAGAGTTGGGGGCTTTTCCATACATAAATCTCATGCAACATGCAGAGTCCAAACTTCTGTCTTTTTTGCATAAACAAAGTGATCTTAACAAGTCAGTGGACAAAGACCAGTGCTTTCACTGATTTTATAGCTAGGGTGAAGTTGTTGAGTTTTGAAGCCTTATTATCTCCTTTCCCAGGCAGATATTTACATGGCTGGGTAATCCAACATAGCACAAAATGAGTAATGCAGAGATTCAGAATAGATATCAAGACTATAAATGTACAGAGAATTCAAAACATTAAACATCATGAGGGACTTATTCTTTGCGGCAGAGTACAGATATCTAAAATGCAGCAGCAAATTCATTCATTAGCTCAGGGATTAATATTATTTGAATAATTAATAAAAATTTTGGGAACATGCTATGAAATTCCATTGAATGGTACTGTGAGAACATAAATGCTTTCATTTGAAATTTGAAGTGCATGGAGATCAGCCCCTTTAAGCACAAGGTTCAGATCAGTCTAAATACATCTCTAGTTTGTAGGATAAAAAGCTTGACAAAATGTAAGAGGTTTTTTGATGTTTTGTTTTGGATGTTTTCTTTTACGGTGGTTTTTTCCATACTGGTGTCTCTTACCAGATGGTTTGGTAGTTCCTCAGATTGTAACAGGTAACTGCACCAAAGGGAGCCTCAGCTGCCTGCTCAGCTCTTTTGCTAAGAAAAAGACTTAAGACACTGAGTAGTACACATATTCTGTTTGCTTAGCACTATGCCTGCGTAAGCTTTTTTTTACTACTTCTTTTTGGGTGGAACAAGTTAATCATAATGTTCTGAATACAAGGACAGAACAGCAGAGAAATTTACAAACAATATGCAAGTGTGAATTCACCCTGGGATTAGGACGTAGCTGTATTTTTGGTACCTATATGTAAAAGGCTTGAGGAACTAAAGTTCTTTTAGCAATTACATAGGTTATACAGTTGTGGATAAAAGGAAATCAACTTTTCAAAAATCATTCACTGGTTGTTAACTGGAATGTATGTGTTTCTACACAGGATGCTTCCGACAGCAAGGATAATTCTGCACATATACAGGATATTTATCTCAGTTTTCTGCAGCTACAGCTCTTACATTTCAATTTTTCAGAGTTGTAAACATTGTCAAGGGCTTAACTGGAAGAAAGTTCTTCCAGAAGAGATTTTTTATGAATCTGAATTACTCGATTGAATTTCAGGTGATTTCTCTTAGTCCAAGAGAAAAATGAGTGAAAAAAATCAGATGTTGTCCAAGAACATATTCCTTGTTAATCTGGGAAAGTTGTGTGAAAGATTTATACTTTGTCTTTGAAAATAGCCTGAAAAAATAGTTGCATGTTTCAGAATTAGCAGTCTACTATCTGAGCAACCATCACATAATAAAGTTTGTAGAGATTATTTGAACTGTTCTAGGACAGCAATGAAATTTAAAATAGAATTTTTATTTGATTTTTGGTTTTTTGATAACGGTATCCATTAAGTCAAATGGTAGCTCTAATAAGAAAGTGATACCCCTTTTTGAAAGTGCTTCAAAAATTAAATTAGCAGACTCTTGCAGAATGGTAGTAGGTAGGCTTACTGAAGATTTGGAAGTGCAGAACCCTGGGTAGTGTTCTGTCCTGATGATGATTTCCTCCATTTTCAATATATTGTGGACTGAACAAATTTAATTCTAGAGTAATTTTTAACCGTCTCCGTAGTATGCTCTTGGGAAGAAGATGATCTCATAAGACAATAAATCTGCCTTGGCACTCTGCAATCCATTACAGAAAAAGTAGATCTGTCATGCTTTTTGGAAAATTAGTGATGGCAGAATTTGTCCCTCAGGTGCACTGGTGGGACTGGTAAGGCATCGTGCATCTGCAAATGTGGGTAATTGCAGGTGCTGCAGCACAGAGAACTGAAGAACAGAGGACGGGCCGAGTCCTCCAGCAGCCCTGGCTGTCCCTCCTCAGCATCCCTCTACCTTTCCCCTCAGCACTGCTTGAATGAAGTCCTGTGTTCTCTGAAATTATTTCCTATAAAGCATGGGCTCAGTAGAACATCTGTATATCTAAACTTCACACTGATATATTCTCACCAATATCTCCACAGCTTTTGGATCAGACTGACAACTCTTCTGAAGGATTCATTATTGGCCCCTTCATGTTGCCCTACTCAATTTTCAGCAAAACTCTGTTCTTTGATCCTTGATACATTTACACCAAGAAATTTCTTTTAAATTAGAATATAATCAAACATAATCAAATCTGACTTTTTATAGAAGGACTTATCTATCAAGGTCTCAAATTTCAGCACAAATTAATGTCATAGAATGGTTTGGGTTGGAAGGGACCTTAAAGATCATCTAGTTCCAACCACCCTCCCAGGGGCAGGAATACCTATAGCTTCTCTGGTATATTGTTATCATAAATTAAATTCTAGTGCAAAGGGAAACAATCCTTTAAAATAGTGGCCTTCAGTCATTTGTCTTGTATAACATTTTGATCTTATTATGAGGATGAATAGGGAGGAATTACCTGTTTGCTTTATATCAAAGGAAATTTTAATTAGCTAACAATATAAAAGATTTTTGCCAAGTTTAACAAGTTCTTCATATACTATTTGTCATTTAATGTCCAGTGAATTAATACATTTTTGTTGCTTGATATTCACACTCAAATGTAAATGGATAATTAAAAAGGCATAATATCAAATACCTTTAAACACATCATAAAGTGAACATATTTTTTCTGTTCTATTTAGTCATCTGTGACTCTTTGGAAGATCATGTTTCTGGAGCTGGCACCAGGTGCCCCCTGGGCTACTTTCCTTGTGGCAATATCACAAAGTGTTTGCCCCAACAACTGCACTGCAATGGCGAGGACGACTGTGGGAATCGGGCTGACGAAGACAACTGTGGTACGTGGCTGAGACTTCTCTTTGTGTCTAGCACCTGTAGTCACTGAAACCCAGGCAGTGCTCACACCAAACAGAAGGCTGTGGAGAGTCAGGAATAAGAAAGCTACATGTTTTGCAGAGGATGCAGCAGGTCTGCTTTAGCTAACAAAGCCACCCAACAAACTATTTGCTAGAGAAAGAATAATGAGCCACATTTTTCTTTGTGTATGGTATCAGTTTATCCCATTTTTTCCCTGCTTTGAACTTCTTTGTATGTGTCATTTTGATGTGTACAAATGGATGTATGTGATCTATCAAAGATTGTTGTTGAGGAGAGATACGTGTGCTCCAACAGAGTTTATGAAAAGCTTAATGGGACCTAAAGTGGGAAACATAATTTAGAAGAATTTTCAAGGTTTTTCAGAAATCAATTATGCCCTAATTTGGGACAAACATGTGCCTTTGTGAGTGTACTGTGCAAGCTGCACTACCAGCAGGCTTTGGGGGTTGAAAATGTGAAAATCTCAGGGCGTACACATAGTCAGGTCACTTCTGCATGTGGTTTTGTCCTTGTCACTCCTAGCCCCTCTGGATGGTAGCTGTGACCTTGACTTGGCTTGTAGGCTTTACCTCTACTGCAAACTGGGTAGGGCCAGGGTTTGCCAGGGCACTTACCTGTTCATGCAGCTTATTTATGAGCATGGCCCTGACATCTCTCACTCAGAGTTTGGACACAGCTCGGAGGTGGCACAGGCCTGGGATAGTCTGGAAAGGGGCCCCTATATTCTCTGAGGAGAGAGCTTAGCCATTTGGTTGTGAGCTAAGACCACAGGGAGAGAAAATCGACTCTAGCACATTTTATTTACTGTTATTGTCACCTTACATGCAGCCTGGATATTTTCAGAGGTGCTCTCCAGAGCTGCTGATCCCTGGCAGATAGGGGAAGCAGGCTTCCTATTCCTTAGTAGTTTTCCTGTAGCCATGGAGGAGAGCCACATGCACGGTGCCCTGCCTCACACTCTGCCTCCAGCTCCCCAGAGCCAAGCAGCTGAACTGTTTGCCTGTCCCAGACAGGCACATTGCCATCACATCTGGGTGGGAGGAGTGGGAAGAATTAAAATATTAAGTAAAACTTCCAAGCTATGTATACTGAAAGAAATTTTCTGAAAGAAATTTCAAACAAGATATGGTAAAAGTATTTTCCACCAGCACTCTCAGCAAAGTCAACAAGGTCTTGAAAGTAGTTCTTCTCACTGCATGTGAAGCTGATTTGTGCACCTATGTGAGGTATCTTTTGATTATACCGATGAAATTTCAGTGTCTTATTCCATATGAAAGTGATTTTAAATTCTAATCCCATCTAATGGACCTGCACAATTTTGTAGTTTTGTGTCATTCATTGATGTTGTAAACATACTTTCTGTTGTAAATAACCAAAATCCTTTACAAAAATGGCTTGCTCTGTTCTTTTTCTGTAGTCGTCTTGACCTACAGTTGCAGAAATTGCTGGTGATGATGTCTTCTTATGTTTGAGAAGTCCAAGGACCATAAACAGTTGCTTTATCCATATTTCATTTCTGTATAATACCACAAAGTCCATCTTACAAGGACTTGATGAAAGATACAGCTTAATATAATGTTAATTAGGTTATACACAGTTTTGTAATGGGAGGTACAAGACAGTATAGAATCACAGAATTGTTTAGATAGGAAAAGAAATTTAAGGTCATTGAGACCGTTAATCACAGAGCTATTCACATCTCATTACTGATACAGAACTGAGGTATTCTTGGATTATGATTAACCAATTTCAAAAAATTCAATTAGGACTAACATGGGTTATCAGTGAGCAGGGAGAGTGCTGCAAGAAGTGATTTATTATTGAGCCCTGAAGCAACAAATAGCAAACTTTAAGTCCTTTGTAATGCCTTGGTGTTCTTCTATAGAAATGAACATACAAAACAATTCAGCTGTGCTATTGAATCTTCTTCCATGTATAGTAATTCAAGAATGAGTTAGCCTTGAATTTTGAAAACCTAAATTACAAAAGATGAAGAGTCTTTGTATTGACTCGCTGGGAAAACTATACTACTGGTGGTTTTCTCATATCTTGACTCCCTCTTCTCTTTTAGAAATCCATTATTAATGTAATATTCAGCAGTGATGTTTTCTCAAAAATTAGTATTGCAGTCAAACTTTGTGGTACAGTTAAAGAGTCACTTCCTTGTCTGAGGATACGGAATATCCTGATGAGATTTTCTGCAATGACTCCACATGTAGTAAGTGGGGAGATCTTTGTGGGATAATTCTGTTTTGTGACTATTCATCTTGCTTAAAATACAAGAAAAGAGGCTTCAGTGATTGATTCCTGAGACAGAGAAACCATCTGTCTTCTTTTAACGCTGCAGTTCCTAAGACCAGTTCAGTATGCCTGCCTCAGCCAGCAGTTATACCTGGCTCCTTCTCCCCATTTTTTTCAAAATTTACAACTAGTTTTCAGTTGAAGTCATTGCCCCTGGTTACACAAAAGAAATTAAAAATTAAATTATTCCACTGTAGTAATTGTTTCATGCAGTGCAGTTGGAAATTTTCATTTTATCCACAGGGTATTCTAATTAAATAGCTCAACTTTTCAATTCCTGAACACTTTTGCATCAATTTGAGGAACTTTGAGGTGACCAGTCTACAGGATTCAACCCAACAAGTGGGGGACAGAAAAAATCCATGTAGAGCCTCAGAGGAGTTCAGACATACCCATTTTTTTTCTTTTTTTTTAAATGCATATATCTCAAACAAACCTAGGTAAACCAACTGTCTCACTACTAATTTTGTCAGTAATGATAAAGCACTGTCTTAAGCCCACAGTAAAACCAGCTGTATAGCATGGAAACACAAAGCAAAATATCTCATTAGATGTGTCATTCCAACTATCTTGTCGTGATTCCTTCCTTTTTCAAAGAACAAATTTGTCTCATTCCCCACTTCATTTCTATAAAGAAATTATATCTGTAATCTTTGTAAGATTATATTTGTAAGAAATTATTGTTGTAAGAAATTGTTATTGTAGTCTCTGAGATTATTTGCAGTATTAATCCTGTTTCAGGCACCGTGTGCCTGGTAACAGCAAAACATGACTATGAATATTTCAAGCTAAACCAAATCCTCACTGAGAGATGTGTTTTCAAATGTGCTGTAATCACTGCTCATATCCAGCCAGGCACATAAAGATTGGCTTTACGGTGTCCTCTTCAATTCTGCTTCCTCTTTTACTTCCACCCTCCTCTCCATGTCCAAATAATAAACATAAAACTAAGGTTCAGAATAGTGAAGATCTCAAATTAGGATCACAGGTAGAGTTGGGAACAGACTCAGACTGCTGTGTCAGTGCTTAACCTCAGGGTGTGGACATCCTGCTTGCCAGCTCAGCTTCAGCATTTCTTCCACTTCTGGAAAGGAGTGAATTATAGCTGATATTTCACAGTAGAGTGAAGCCACTCATCTTTGAAAACTCATGCCTTTGCCACCTAGTTTGTTTCCCAAAATCAATAAAATCCTGTGTGTGATACCCTAATGGGGAAGAGCTTGAGGCAATATAGTAAACTGCAGTAAGAGGAGGCAGCTGGCAATTTATCATGCCTGCAGTGATGGGAGGCTCTGCTTGAACTATGGCTAGATAACCTTAAATGTGCATGGAAAATGCAATCTTACCTTTAGAACCTGAAAATATAGAACATCAAGTAGAAGCATGTCTCTCTGCAAATCTGTCATGAAAATAATATTTTTAAATAAAAATAAAGTTTTGTAATTTTTCATAAAGATTATGGTTTTGAGGAATTTCCTTTTTTAGACTTGAGAGAGCAGTAAATTTTACTCTGCTGTTCTGTTCCATGCTCATCCTTGCTGAAGCACCGAGTTCTTAATTTGGCTGAGGGCATTGTGAAGAAATTTAGCCTCTATCACGTTTCACTTGGAGCTCCTTTTGTATCTGCTTGCAAAATTCAAAATGTGCAGGGAAATAAGATATAGCAATTCCAGCATGCTTCTGTGCCCAAGCTTGTTTAAAGATCAAGTTGGCAAAGCAAGTTTGATACTGTCTTGTCCTACTGAGACTGTTTGATTTCAAAGGTAATGGCTTTAGCCTAATTTTCCAGGGAAGAGCTTTTCCCATTTATTTACAGCTGTAAGGTTTGATTCTGTAGCTACTTGGCATTTATAGATGGGAGGTTAGAACATTTGTTTACTTCAGTGCTTTTTAAACATGAGCAAGGATAAATGGGCATAACCACAAATTCCGCTCACCTAGTGCTATGGCACTGTTGACATGGGAATTGTTCCTAAAATAAGTAACAAATATTTCTTACATCGAAGACATTACTGCTGCAATGTTTCTGTTAATGCAGTCTAAACAATCCCTAGGCAAACTCTGATGTCCAGTGGCATACTAAAAGTTCCAGGTACATATTCCCAAGTACAAATTCATGGAAAGAAGAGTTTTGAGATCTCTGCCTTCACAGTGATGTTTAATGATAAAACAAAAATAGAACTAGTAACAGTAGATAAAAACAACAGTTGATTAATGCCAAACACAAAGAACAACAATATTTATGATGTAGCTTTTCACTGAGCCTACATGTGTTTTATCTTGTCAAGGTGTGTGTTTGTTTAGATGAACAAATTTTGACTCGTGAAATATTGAAAAAAAATATGAAAATTATATCATAACATAAATGATGTTCTCCATTCCTTTGGAAGAAGACAACTAACACTGCCAGTAATCATCCATGGTTATTTTTGTTTTCAAAATATCTACTCTCTGAAGAGCTTTAGCAACACACAAAAATAGTTCTTTCATCTGTTCCTAATTAAATATTTAAATTTAAAATATTATGCTTTCTTTTCTTTTCTTTTTTTTTGAATTCCCTCATATGCCTTCTACTTAAAGGGCTGAATGAACAAGTTTTTGTCCTAGATAAGGCTCAGCTTTCCCTGACTAAAATTATCCTACTGTTACATGCAATGATAAAAGCATAGTGTTCTCAGTGGAACAACTTTTGTGTAATTATCTCTGCTGGATACAACAATGGGTCAGTTCCCATTTTGTAGTCATAACACACTAATTACAAAGTGCTGCAAAAATCCTTAATGCAGTTAAATTTTGAACCACTGAGAGACTGAATAGATTTATTTCCTGTCTGATGTTCTAAGACCTTTGTTGCAATAGTTCCTCATATTCCATACATTCTGCTGGATCATCAGCCTGATTTCTTCATCAGAACTCTAAATTAGCTGTGATGTTAATGTGATGCCGGTTTTTGGGGAGAAGCCTCCCAGTAAACTGCAGTGAAGCTTACCTCCAATTTCTTGTTTCAAAACCATCAACTGTCAAATTTTGTTTGGAAAAAATATAGAAACATAATCAGACCTCAGAAGGTACTGGGCTTTCCTCTGGACTTTGCATCCTACCTGGCCAAATTGAAAACATATTTTATATGTCTGGAAGACTGAGATTAATCCCTGTTTCTCTGTTGCTAATATAACTAACACTGTGTGTCAGCATCCTGTAGCTGCAGGTTCTGAAAATCTCTTGTATGTAAAGTAGAGGTGCACTCATTTCTTTATCAACAATCCTGCTTTCAGATTTAAAAGTTTTTCCTAACTTCCATTAGGGTTTGATGGCACACAAACATGCAGTCAAAATCTATACAGTTATTGGATTTATCATGTTCTGTTCTAATTTAAAATGGAAACAATATGACTGATGTGATATCTCCAGTCACACCATCTGGTTTATGAACCAAAGCCAAGCTCAGTGAGAACTGACCTGGACTGACTCCACTAAAATCAATGGAGAGACTCGCACTGTCTTCGGTGAGCAAAGAATCATAACTTACCTGAGTTAGGAAACTAATAAAAAGCTCATATGTTTCAAAACCCCAATGTTTGTTACTCATGTACCAGCCTTCCTCAATAGATCTGGAAAAGACTGGAAGCACTGTGCTAGCTGTGGGGGCTTTTTCCTTTAGATGAAGTTGTAGTCTCCTGCAACATGTCACAAAAAGAGCAGATATAATATGCTGTCTCTTCCCATGCAGTCTGTGATACATAAATTTTATAAATAAATTCCTCAATCTTTTTTATCTCAAACTGAATTGGTTGAGTAGGTACAGTTTATGCTTTTTTAAAAATTAGGGTTACTGTCCTATCACACTACTGAATAGCTCTTATGCTCTATCTCAGAACTGGTTGTTAATCTAGGCTCTTCATTTGTTACTAATAAATCTCTAGAGGAAGTGTTTATGTGCAAGTAACACTGGTGCAAGTCCTATTTAGAATTAAAAGTATTTTAACATAAGAATTGTAAAAAATGAAAGCACCAGAATTCTTACGAATTTCAAAAGTCACACACATTGGACCTAATCCCTTGCACTTCCACAAACCAGACTCTTTTGCCATGAATGGGACATTAAAAAACAGCAACTACTGTTACATGTTTGACTACACTTTACGTACAAGAAATAATAAATGGAGAATGGAAGAAAAAATGTGCTAGGGTTTAATTTTTTTTTTTTTTTTTTTTTGTAAGCAGTATCTTTAATTACGTAGAGCAGTTAATGGAACAAAGTATCCTGGGCTATTTTGAGAGCACGAGTTTCCTGAGTGTTTAAAAAGTTGGTTTCTGGCCAATTTTGCTGATCGTTCTGCAAAACTCTTTTTTTGGCAGCTAGGCAATGGTTGCAGTGTGTCTGCATTTGTTTTTTAATCACAGTGTCATAGCCACATTTTTCCAGTCTAGTGAAGCAAGAACAGGCATGCAGATTTAATTTGTTTCTGACTCCAGAGGAGTTTTTTGCTGGCTAAATGTATTTACCATTGTGTTGCTCTCAGCCCTGAGAGGTCTCTGAACAAAGGATAGTGTTCCACTCCCCAGTTGTAAAGTTCACTTACAGACATTCACTAAGCTCTGTCGAGCTCCCAGGCTGGAAATCACACACAAAGGTTTCCAAAAGAACTGGGCCAGGGCGTGGCTGTTTGAAGTCTCGCACCTGTCTGCCTCTAAGAGCACAGACCTCACCTGTTACCGTGTGCCACACAGTCACCAGGTGACTGGCTTGCTAAATAAGTTACAACAGACCACCTCTCCTTCTAAAAGGACCTATAAAAATTCAACAGGATAAACATAGTACCAATCTGTATAATGTGATGCTGTTTTCATATGTGTTTCTTTGAAGGTCTGTAAACTAACACAGAATTATTGCTGTTCTGTAGATTCATTAAATCACCTCCTAGATTTCCGTAGCAGAAATCTAAATTTCTATGGGGTATTTCAAAACATCTGTACAAAAGATATATGTTTTAGTATTACAAGATTGTTCATAAGGGATGAGAAAATACCTTTTTGTCTCAGCACATTGCAGAAGACCTTGATGTGTTTATATTTCAAATTAATACTAATAATGAATGATGTTATAGTTGGTGCCATGTTTTCCTGGCATTGCAATTTTTCTCATCATACTTAAAATATGAGATTTGAATGTATGAGGTGCTATTCAGTTTTGAGCCCTAGATAGAAAATTCTGTTTATGAAGCATACAGTAAATACTTGACAGTCAATAGTATAGTCCAAATGTATCAAATACCTGGGAAAAGATAGGATTTTCAAGCTTCACATGGAATTTTTTCATATATGGCCAAATTTTATTGTCATTCCCATTCATCCACAGTATAGGGCACTGAAATAATAAGGTTTACTCTGATGTGCAAATTTCAGCACATGGAATAGCTTTGCTGAAATTTTGGGGGTTTTTAATCAATTTTTTTACTGAGATTTTTAAATACTGTTGGTAAATAAGAGGAACTTACATTTCACTACGCTTACGTCTCTCTTGGTCTCCACTGTAGTGGCTTACTGCCAAGGGAACTTTCAAGAAACTAAAGGTTCTATAGATGCATTCATGCTATTTAATTTTAAAAATTGAAAATACTTCAAGAAAAACAGAATGGAAAATCAGAATAATTTATATAGATTTAAAGTATTGTTATAAAACTAGAAAACTCTATGCACTTATTTCACAGGAATAAAGGTGCAACATTGAGGAGATGTTTATCTTTTGGAAATTTGAACCTGCCTGTTTTCTTAAAAGTTGCACTAGCCTAATTAAGTTGCTTTAAAACCAAAAATAAACTTGTGTAAATATGTAATCTAGCTCATCCAGAGAACTGTAAACCTTATGCAAATTGATTTGTTTCCTGTCTCATTTACTATGCTAGCATTGTAACATATAAGCTACAGACAACCTACATGTGATTTCAGTTAACCAGCAGGTACAGGACACATGTGCAGTGTCACGTGCAGTGACATGCAGATTGGTGTGGGGAAATTGTCTTTGAATTGACTGATAAGGTGTCCAGCTCTAAGTTCTTAATTTTTTCTGCTTGGAAATTTAAACTGGGACAGTGAAATTCCCTGCCAGTTTTGAATGCTCCAGGCACCGCAGCCCTTGGTTTTGTAAAATCCCCGTGTGGTTTTGGTCTTGCAGTAAGTTATGAGGCTGTATCGGGATGCTCCAACACTGTGGAAAAGGGCAATTCTATTCCTTCATCTGTAAATATTTTTAAAGGAAATGCTTCTTGTCTGGAGGACACAGGTTTTCCTTGTACTAAAAGATATCTCTGGGAAAACCCTGACATCATTCCTTACAGCAAGAGAAAGTTTATTTGAATAACTGACAAAAAAGAAATATGTCCACAGGTTATGACCACCAACAGCAATGCAAAATCAAAGGGTGACACAGAGTCTCTTTAGAGTGTTTGTGCATTTAACTGATAGCATTTCCCTGCATAATAACCCATGAACACATGGTGGAGAGAAGGGGGAAGTCACATGGATAGCGTCCTCATCATAAGCTCCATACTAAGAGATATGTCTTTAATTGAGAAAGAAGATACTTTCTTGGATCTGTCACTGAAATGATTACTCAAACCTGTAGTTTTTCAGGATTAGCATGCTCTTTCTCATTCCCATCAGAAGTGGTAATTGGCATATTTCAGCAAGAAACAGCAGATTAATCTGTAGTCAGATAAATCCAGTTTTCCAGCACTTATTTCATTTATCCCATGTAGAGGAAGATTTGATGATGCCTTGGTTTCTCAGATCTCTTTTTTTTTTTACTGAAGCACAGCCAACATAATCTACTTTAGAACAGGCTCAGGGTAAAAGTAATTTCTCATCTGAGCTGTACTCCCTCGAATGATAGATTTGGGATTTCAAGACCAGTACTATTACCAGTCATTTCTTAAAGTGTTTGGAGAACCTCGCCTCAACAGAGGTAAACAGGTCACAAACCTTCATGTAAACTCTAAACGGCCACAAAGTGATTTACAGTTCTGCCATGGAGTGCTTCACCAAATGGTTGTACTAAATACACTTATTTGCACAATACATTCTTTCAGGATTTGACAAAGGTTTGGATAAAATAGAGACTGTCCCATGCTTGGGCACAAAATCTGGCCCAAAGTGTATCTTTCTGAAGGTCAAAAGATGTTCAATAATTTGTTTTGTTATATTCAGATATGCCTTTTTAGTTCTAGTAGAAAGCATGCCATGAGAAAAGCCCGTTATTTAAAATGAACTTACTAAAACACCAAACAGCTGGAATGATTCCAGCACAAAATAATCCATCTTCTCTGTGAATTTTTCCCTTATTTTTATGGCCACCCAAAAATACACAACTGCCTCTTTACTTCCTCAAAAATGCTGATGAACATCCCCTTTGTAGCAAACTGCTTATTTCCATTAGTGTGGGAGGCACTGCTCATCCTTTTTCTCTGCAGATGTGAAATGCATTGATGGTCACCTCTTGTACATGCTTTGTCACATGGCAAAGCATTTTAAAAGTACAAAAATGTGGAATAAAAATCTCATGTATCCACTCCTTAGTGTCAGAACCAGGGAAACGCAGAAAAATTATACTTTTTATGTTCATTGGCTTACAGGAAGATTAGAATTTATGACTCCTAACTGTATATTCAGAATCTGCAGACAAGTTGTTTGTTTTCCAAAACTTTCTATGAACATAGTTATGAATTAGAAAATCCAAGAGTGTTTTGATACTATATTCCTGACTGAAAAACATTTATTTGAGGTGATTCATACTTCAAGAATAATGTCATTTTTAAACCATCTTTCCAATGTTCTTTTTAAAAATCTTACCTTCTCCATGTATTCTGTATTCCCACATGTCACTGAGACCAGTCATACAAATGAAAGTCAATGGATGTGCTCTGGTTAAATATTCAGGAATAGTGATAGAGAAACCCTCATTGTGGTCCCATCTACAGGGCAGTAGGTTTTTAAGTCTCTTGACACTTGACAAAGGATTTGTTCTCATCACTTCAGCAATTACACATTCCATGCTGCAAGCAGTCCTAAAACTGAGCTTCTTTGGTGCATTTAAAACAGGCAGGAGCAGGTTTGCCAAGTACCTTTCATTTTGTCCAAAATGCATTAGGCTGCTTCTGAATATTAGTTTAATGATCTAGACTGGCAAAACTGCTAATGGATCAGAGTAGGTGCTCTTGAGGAAGTTAGTAAAATGTTCTTAAATGCCATATCATGTCTGTCTTTTCTCTCACTGGAGCAATTTCTGAAGACAGGCACTTATGATTGCTTTGAATCTTTCATCTTTCCAATGTATGCATAACAAACAAATAACTAGATAAAGGATAGTTTGCCTGAAGTTACTTAATCTTTCATAATATCATTAATCAGCACATATAACAGATCTTTTCAGCTTAGACAGCAAAGAGACAAGCATCTCTCAAAAACAGCTTCATCTGTAGCCAGGTTTCAGGAGATGCTTTCAAGGTAGTTTCCCTGCCTGTCTGAGAAAACAACTGATGTGTAAAGTGACATGAAAAATTACAAGCCATTTCAGAATGGGAAAAGTTGCAAAGAAGTAAATATTTTTTATTTCTCCTTGCCTATTTTGAAGCCAATATAGTAATAATGCTTAGTTAAATATAAAGATTTATAGAGAAATGTCCATGAGGAATTGTATTTAAATATACCTAAACTATTAACCTGTAAAATTGCAAGGGTAAGACTATTGCCAGTACATCATAAAGGTGAATCTAAGACTGTAATGACTAGCAAGGCAGAGCCCTCCTGAGAGTTCTCATACAAATGTTGTTTGGCAGTAGGTATCCTTGCAGTGTGCTGCTTTCAATTGTCACAGATGCTTTGGCTCACCAGCTAGTGAGTGCCATCCCAAGGAGCATTTCTGCTACTGCTGCATGTTCGTGAAAAGCGATGCTTTAAACTAAAATCGTGTGGGCCTTGTCAAAGCTGAAGA
The DNA here is from genome assembly GCF_965178545.1 of Coloeus monedula. Taxonomy (NCBI): domain Eukaryota; kingdom Metazoa; phylum Chordata; class Aves; order Passeriformes; family Corvidae; genus Coloeus; species Coloeus monedula. The sequence goes on along the minus strand of NC_138785.1, from coordinate 25,447,051 downwards.
GAAGTCAGATTCAAATTAAGAAAACTAAAGTCAGAGTCAAAGCAATAAAACTAAAATCCACTCACAGCTTTTAAAGGCGAGTTCCCGTTCTCTTTCCAGCCAGTTTTGAAAGCGGCTACCTGATCAGTTAATTTATGGATCTCAGATATACAATAGACTTCCAAGAAACAAATAACTAACAGATCTGTAGTTATTTCTAGCACCACTATATCTAGAAGTATCCATTTGTTGGAAGGAATTGAAAGATTTGCTCTTAAATTTTTGCTGTTATAACCATAAACAATTCAGTTCCAGTACATCTGTGCACAGTGACCAAACTGGTAATATGGAATCATGCTTTGTTTAAGATGCACATTAAGCTTAACATGAACACTCTGACTTGCATATGTTACACCAAGTCCCTCCTTCTCTTGAAAAGCAGTGTTCCTTTGGTCTTCATCTAGATTTTCAGGAAAGAACTTACAGGCTGTGATAGTCAGAGTCATAGTAATCATTCCAACTTTCCTGACAAAGTAGCAAACCTGAATGTTTAAGGAGGTCAGAAAATATGGTTCCCTCTCATTTTAAGACTCCTATGTAAATAAAAATTTCTGAAGTCACAATTATATTTTTCTGTGACTGTCATAGAAAATGTTGTTGTTGAAGGTATAATAAGCTGTTGCTACTCTGCAGCTCATACTGTTTGTAGATATGTACGACTGAGAAGCTGTATAAAGATAAAGTTATCTAATGCTCTGGAATAAGAACCTATATTAATTAGATAAAAATTGATGCAAATAAATTAAGTGAAGACATTTATACCTTCTATTTCTATTTTAATATCTTCCATTTGTGGTCTGTTTATGCTGTGTGTTTTTTGTTTTTTTTATTAGAAGACAACAATGGATGGTCGCTGCAATTTGATAAACATTATACAAAGGACAAATACAATAAACTGAAATCTCTGTATGCATTTCAGACAAAGACACCTGAGTGCTGTAAGTAATTACAGATATTATTTGAGTGGTTATTAATGATGATTCCTAGAAAGAAATACAGAGCAAATATATGTTTATCAGGAAATTTAGTGCAGTTTCCCTTGCAGTAAAACAGAATTAATATGTCAAATTAACAAATGTTATTTTGAAGTTAATTTCAATTCCATTAAGGATGATTCATTTTCTGTAAGAGAAGTGTCAAACATACTGCAATTAGCATATGCCAGTTAGGAGGGTAATATAAATGTTTATCTGTATATGCTGATACCGCTGGAAAGAACATGGAACTGGCATATATTTCAGGGTGAAATGAAGGTAACATTCCTCCCGGTTCACTTCTTTAAAAACCAAATGAAATTTACAAACCCCCTCCACTTATGCAGGTCTTTGTACAGAGTTTTTGATTCTGCTGGCTACTATGATGATCAAAGACTCCCATTCTTGACCCATTTTCACCCATAGAATTGTGCTCCTTCTAGTAATATAAGAGTGCTGAATAATCTAAGGAAGCGCTGCAAAAACCCGTGCCAGTTTCCTGTATATCATGCCTAAGGTTCAATAGCTTTCACAAGCTCTTTCACTGAGGTAATATGATTTTTTGTGTCCCTTTATATTTATTGTTAGATTCCTCCCAGGTCTAAATCACTTTTGTAAAACCATGTGCCTTAATTGTGTTTAACAGAGCCTGCTATGTCTGTCTTTGTGCTCGTTGTTCTTTTATACCGTATTTCTTTTCTCCACGTCCCATCACACCACACATTCCACCTTTTGCCCCAAGTGCTTGTTCTCTTGCAGTGGCTGGTGATGTGCCAGCAGAGTGTACCTGCCAAGGGCTGGAGATCTTCTGTGATGATGCCAAATTACGTGCTGTCCCATCAGTCTCTTCAAACATAACCATAATGTAAGTAGAGAAGTAACACGGTCTCTTGCTCTGTTCGGGTTTGACTGTCAATCCTCCAATCTTTTCACAACTACAGCCTTATAACTATGATCAGCTGATGCTTGGGAAGCACTGTGTCTCTCTGTTAACAAGTACTTTAACATCTTAAGTACAGATTTTCCTTACATAAAAGTGGAGAAAAGAAATTAAGAAACCAAAATCTCTGTGAACTGATCATTTCATGTTTGTAACAGTGGCTTGAGCTACAAGGACTTTCAGTATACCTAAGGAAATCTACAAAAGAAATGCTTCCTTTTAAGACGCAATGCTTAGAACCTGTTTCTTATTCTATGATCCTGCCAATATTCCTAGTCTGTGTCCTTGTCTATAAAGCCAGTAACCTTGAACTCAGTGGGATGCCCTGCTGGAGCAAATCTATTTAGTTCTCGTTTGATGTCTCTGAATATGCTGTTATTTCAAGGGACTTTATGTGGGCTGAGTCATCATGCAGATAGGTATGAGTAAGCCAAACTTTTTTTTAAGAGACCGGAATATGGTTGATGTGTACTTGATTTTCACATTGCTGTTTGAGAAGCAGTTTTAGGTGTGGTGAGCAGGGAGCAGCATCCCATGTCCTTACCTGAGGATCTCATCTGTAGATCAGGGTTACGGATCTTTCCATATGGTACCAGTCTCACACGTAGCTGAAGTTCCCCTTGCTGGGTCCACAGTCAATTACTGCAACTCTTCATGATGAAAAGTGATGTGGAATGTCAAATATCTCTTTAAACTGGCTGCTGGCTCAGGGTCAACAAAGAGTTCAACAAAACTGACCCAGCTGTAGCTGTAGAAAAAGCAGTGAGTAAGTTCAGCTGGCTTTCAGGCTAAATTCTCTTCTAATCAAACCATGTCCTGAAGGAATTTTGTTCTTGACAGGACACTCAAGTGTCCCCAATGGAGTTGGGACATAGGGATGCATGAACTGGGACATAAGCTCTATCTGCATTTGAGGTTTGAAATAAGTCTGTAGTTTATACTCAGACCTTTTTAATTTTTAGGTTTAACTATTATTTTGCCCATTTTTCTGGGGACATGGGGTTTTTCTTACTATAATGTATTTTTCTTACTGTTTGAATAGATACAAATACACAGACAAACAAAAGTAGCACATTCAGGTGGTTTCATGCTGTTTTTGTTACTTAGCAGTGTGAGAGCTGCCCTTATTTAATAACAAAAGCACTGTAGGCACCTTGGACAGTAGTTTTACTGTGTGCATTCATTCCTACAGGTCTCTTCAGAGGAATCTGCTAAGGAAACTTTCTGCTGATGTTTTCAAGAAATACCAAGATCTTAAAAATCTGTAAGGGAGTGCTGTAACATAAAATACCTACCTAGTGCCTTAAATATTCATCCTTTCCTTCTCCCATATGTACACACACAGAGTTAACATTTAAGTAACAAAAGTCTGGTTTGTCTCACCCTTTGCTACCTCGTGTGTACCCTGTTTGGCTCAAGTACCTTGATTTGCCATCTGTGTTTTTGCAAAACCATACTTTCTGCATATTTAATGGGTTTTGTTTATAAACTGGTTTATACCAGAAAAATGCTAAACTTTAATTTTGTCTGAAGGATGTTGCATTTATAATAAACAGTAATATGCCAAAATAAATTTAAGTAACTTTATCAATTTATTCTGGAAACAAAGTTTGGAAACACAGACTTCCCATTATCATGGGAAGCTCACTCCCATGGCACGTGGTTTTACTCCTAATTATGTCTGGTACTGATTTGATAATGCCCAATGGGTCAAATTATTATGGCAATACAATACTGTCTTATGTTTTCCAGAGTGTAACATATATGCTGCTCAAAAATCATAGCCTTTAACAAGTTTTCTTGATATAGAAGTAGTGAAATTAAAAATTAAGTATGCAGGGCTTCTATGTCACCAATTTAAAATGTTCTCTAATGGGAAATTGCTGCGCTGCAGCACCATCTTGCGTTCTGAAAGCTAAGTCCCATTATGTCCCTTAAAGTCTTGAAAGGTAAGTGTTCACTAAAAGAAATACATCCATACCTATCTGTACAAAATGTTTGTTTCTAATATCAACTTCACACCCTTCTGAGAGATAACTTTACATTTTCCAAAAGATCTTGACCAGTGTTTGACAGAAGCCCATTTTGTAAAAGCCAAAGTCAGATTTCTTATTGCTGTTTGTCAGGAATGCACCTAGATGCTTCATTAAGTGTAATTTAATTAAAGGACTTAAGTTTAAATATTATTCAGAGAATTACATTGTAACACTTTAAAATTATTTGAAAAGGATTTAATATTTGCAGTTGATAATATTTTTTTCAACTCATTATTTCATCAAAATAGATTTTAAAATAATTTTAAAAATAGATACAGATGTTTAGTAAGATTTCCTTAACCTTTTTATTATATTTTCTTTAAAATGTAGCATCTTGAGAACTCTCTGACATTAAAAATGGCAAAGTCAAAAATTATTTTAATTTGACATTTACTGTGCAAAATTTTGCTTGTAGCAGAGATCTGGGTAAACACAGAGATCAGGTCACAGAGGTGAGAACTGCACGGTTAGGACCTAATCAAGGATGTCACAAAGAATTACTCCATTGTTCATCTCTGGCAAGGCAAGCATCCACTTGAATGATTTCTGTAATTTTGCTCTGTGTGTGAATTCCTTTAAACACAACTGCAGTCTTTGCAGCTATAGCTGTGAAATGGTTGTTGTCAAATTCAAGGTGTAATAACTTTGACAGCTTCTTTTAAAGTATCAAATGTGCATTCAGTTTAGCCGATAGATTTTAATTGGTTACTTATGTTTGCTTTAACTTTGCTTGTTTAGAGAATAAATTGTTTTGGGTTTGTATCTTCCTAGGTATCTTCAGAATAATAAAATCAGAGTCATATCTGAACGTGCTTTTAAAGGTTTATACAACCTGACAAAACTGTGAGTACTGCTTTTAGAATACTGAAGTATTCGGTAGCAGCAGGCAGAGCTCTGACAGTCACTAAGGATGTGTCTCTCTATTTGATTCCATATTATGAACTTCCAAAACTTTAATTCAGTGGTTGAATTGAGAAAGCAAAGACAAATTATGAGCTCTATGTGCAAGCTTATCTGGCAGGACAGTACTTTGAAAAGACAAGCTGGCTCCATACTTGAGTCCTATTGCCCAAATCCTCAGAATGGAAGAAGGAGACAGTATGGTACCCTGCAGAAAGCCAAAGAAAATGAAGAAGGAGTAAAATGAAAGTGAGAGCTTGTGGTGGATGAAGACTCTTTAAGACTGTGTTTTGGTTTACAAAAGCAATTCAAAGTAACCAGTATAGGTGATGAAAGGAACACTTTTTTTCTTTTTTGTGCAGCAGCTTTTTGAAAGGTGCTTCTAACTTTTAAGGGAAACGCTCAGTGAAAGAGACAACACATAAATTGCACTGTTTGGTTCAGAATTTTCACTGCAATGTTTTCAAAAGGAAAATTTTTAAAAGTTGTACCTCTTATTCTTCCCATCACACAAATGCCATTGATTATCTGTTATTACAGCTGCTGTTGTTATCTTCCCAGACCATTTATAGTACCCCTCCCCATTCCTTTTCAGCCTTTCTTTTTCCATTATTCTGGTATCTACATTTATGACTAATATCCTTAACAAAGACTGAATGGGATCCTGGGAACTTTCATGGAACAAATCACTCCACAGAAGGAAACTGGAAAGAGACTAAAATATGACACAGTGAAAATATTTAGCTGGCTGTGCTTTCTTATAGATAAGACAAAGTGCTCTACATAATTGCTCTTAAAATTCTTACTAGAGAGTCCTGCCTTGCTCTCAATGGCATGAAAATTACATAGTCAAAAATAATGATTATTAAAAAAATAGGAGTATTCTGATAAATTATCAAGGAAGAAATAGTCTTAAAACTCATTTTCATGTGTCTGCCATTAATTAATCATTCCATTCATTCATCTTTGTTTTAGATACCTGAGTAACAACAAGATAACAAATTTGGAGCCTTTTGTCTTTGCAGACCTCCACAGACTTGAATGGCTGTATGTTGTTTTTCTTATTTTTATGTTTATTTACTCAATAAATAATTAATTTAAAAAGTAATACATAAATATTTCGATTGCTTTCATTTTTGTGCATAGCTTTGCTTTACACGTGTTAATAACTGCGGAACTCCTGTAACGCTGTGCTAGATAAAAATGCAATTGGTTTTGATGAGAGCAGAAAATAGTTCTTGAGCCTTAGTGGCTTCAATGGTTGATGACTTATAACAATAATAAATAATGTTTATTATTAATTACTTGTTTCAAATGAATATATTAAATAACCTAACTACTATAAAACAGTAGATAGATATTTTTGGGGCAGGTCTTTTCCTGTAAATAGTGCTTAAAATGTCCAGACAAAATTACTGTCAAAACCTGAAATATTGGTTTATGACTGCTTTTCAGACAGATTTTGACTAAGTAAAGTTATTAAAAATAAGCAAATAACACCTTACGTTCTTCTGCATGTTTGAGACTGTTGGATTGCCACAGAATACTGTTAGATTGTGCTGCTTTGTTTTTACTGAGAATCCATTCAAAATGTCTTGATCAAAGGATTTAAAATCCTCAAAGGAAAACACTTTTTCTAAGTTGAAAGTAATGATGTTTTCTAAGTTACTTTTTTTAAATTAACTTCTTCTGAAAAGAAATTAATTCAATTAATATCTTAACCTGTCAAGGAATAGTGTGTTAATTTTTTTAAGGAGTTTGACTGGACTTTTGAAGAAATTCACTGCGAAGCTTGTTACTTTTTATTATCTCTTTAAGACTGAAGTCAATTATCAATCTGATACATATTTTGCTGTAATTTATAGGATAATTGAAAACAACAGGATAAATCGGATCTATCCATTAACGTTCTATGGACTCAAATCCCTTATTCTTCTGTAAGTATGAAACAAGATAAAAAGTGTTACTTAAAAGAACAGAATAGGAAGGGCATATGCATATAAAAACCTTTTTACACCAACTCTTCTTGCTCACCCCAGAGTGCTGGCAGTAAACCTGCAGCTTTTCCTTATGCCAGGCAAAATGTGCTGGAGTAGGAGGATTTTGGCAGCAGTGGGTATGCAGTGACTGGAAAAGTATAGGGAGAAGGGTGGGGGAAATGATAAAAGGTGTCGCTGGGAGGGCAGTGTCGAGGCAGCAGCAGCAGCACTGGGTTCCAGGTGTCCTCCAGAGCCGTGGAGTGACACGAGGGGGTCCCACAGTCCCTGCCCCTGGCAGCAGCACAGCCCCCATCCCCAAGACCTCTCTATGGTCTGCCACTGCCCTCTCCAGCCCGAAAGATGAGGAACCCTCTTCCCCCTCATCCCAGAGGGAAACCTGCCTCCACATCCCACTTCACCCATCACCCAGAGAAGTTACATGTTCTGACTGAATAGTAGATTTGTATTGGCTTGCTACATTTCATTTTAATAGCAGTGAAGTGGAGTAAACATCTTTCCTGATAATTAGCAAGCTAAGGATAAGATACTGCTGCACAGGATGCCACAGGGAAAATATGTGGAAGTTGAAGAAAATAATACTACTTTCAAGATCTGAATTTTTTTTTTCAGAAGTGCATAAGAGATGTTAATTTTTTCTATAACTGTACAAATATAACCAGCTGTACTATTCCTCTTTTTTTTTTTTTCAGAGAGATGATGAATAATTCTCTTGCTCGTTTGCCTGATAAACCTCTTTGCCAATATATGCCAAGATTAAACTGGCTGTAAGTCTACCTTATTTCACTAGAATAATATTTTCTTTTTGTCTTTGAATGGCACTTCCATGCCACTTTTTCTAATGGGGTGCTGGATCCTGCAGAGTGCCTGCTGGGTCACTGCAGGGCTAGTGGTCTGAAGCCATCAGTTAAGTGTGCAGAAGTATTACATGTCTGCCTCCCACTCTCTTCTGTGTAGGCAAGAAGTTCTGGTTGTATTTTTCTTAAATTACCTTAGAATAAGTGCCTATTTTTCTTCAATTACCTTAGAATAAGTGCCTGTGTTTATTTTCAATGATTGATGGGGTTCTTTTATATCTCAGAGACCTTGAAGGCAACCATATCCATCATGTGAGAAATGCCACTTTCATCTCCTGCAGCACTCTAACTGTTCTGTAAGTAATTGGATATGCTAGCTAGCCAGAGTGAGATGTGCTTATACTGAACAGCCAAGTGATTCATTACAGCTAATATAAAAGTTGCCTGAGTATTATGGCTATTTATCTCTTGAGGATATTAAATTAAAATGTTTGAAGTGAGCACCACACAGAATAACCACTGTTTACATTTTATAGCAAAGTTCCACATTGAATTATGTAACTAAACTTGACTGAAGAGATTTTGGTTAATACTAAGATTTAGAAATTTTCATTATAACCTTCTTCTTGGAGTCAAATATCTCATAATGAGAACCAGCAAACATACAAAACATATAGCTTGTTGCTTATTTTGATTGGCTGGTGGGTTGGCTGGCTCATCAATTTTAGAATTTTCTCCAAAGTTTCTTCAGTGATGATGTAACCATCTTCAGAAAATCCCTTCTACTTTTTGGTAGATTAGTAGGCTCCATGGTGTGTGTCACTTTCAATTTTTAACTCTTCTGCAGGTCCCATACTCTTGGTTTTCTCATAGTTCTTAAAATCCAGGTTGTTCATTTAAGGAATAAGCCCAGTGGCAGGTGCAATAAGGGTGAATGAAAAGTTGCACAACCATGTGCCTGTGTCTGAGATATGGTTAGGTCACAAGCCTTCCAGGCCACTTAATCTTCCCTTTAATTGACCCTCAGTCACTGTACACCAGCCTACCATGGGTCTATGTGTGTATATAAATATATATATACATATATATGCAGAAGTACATGTGTGTATAGGATGTATAGGCAAAAAAAGTTATTTACCAAATAATAAAATGGCAAACCTCTAGATGCAATTAACTTGTTAATGGAATTGGGCAAATATTTGAAGATTCAGAGAACAGAGAACTTTTAAAGTTTATGTAAAATCTTCTCTCCAAAATCAAATAGATATCAAGAAGAAGCAACATAAGTTTGTTTTATTCTTTCAGGGTGATGAGACGAAATAAAATCAGCTCCCTAAATGAAAACAGCTTTTCTTCTCTCCAGATGTTAGATGAATTGTGAGTAGATCTCTTCTCTTATTTGTACAAGTCACAGAATTTTGTGATTTATATTGGAAATATCATTCATCATTAATTCTGTTTCATGTAACATGCTCAGGAGATGGCATCCTTCCTTAGGGTGTTTTTTTTAATATATATTGAATGCGGAAGAAATAGTCAATAAAGGACATAGTCTGTATCAGTCATAATGGGGCTTCTGCTCACAGGATCATTATGTTCCCTGAATAGAATAATATTATTTAACCTTGCATCACCACAGTTAGGTGCATGTGTGCCTTCAGTGTCTTTTAGACTAGTTTGGCAGTTTTGGTTGGACTGAGAATTTTACTCCTGTGTTGTTAGGATTTATGCATACTGAAAGTACGGTGAAAGGTAGAGGCAAAAAACCAAGGCAAAGATGTGCTGTTTAGCCCATGTGGAAGAATTCCCATCATGAAACAATATGTTTAATTAATTTCTAAGCTTCTACCGGCCAAAATAATGGTGTTTTACTTTCTTTTTGTTGGAAATAAAATAGCAATAAATTATGTATCTAATGGTATAACTAATGAGACAAAGAGAGATCTGCTAGATCTAGCTTCTCACCTTGTTTTAACATCATTCTTTTATAGTTCAGGTTTCTGATAACATATAGAATAAATAATATCCTATTTGGCAAATAAAATTGTGTATACTGAAACTGCAAAACTATTCAGTAAAATTACTGTGTAGTAAGGACTTACTGTATCCTATCTGTTTCTGCAGAGACTTGGCTAGCAACAAGATTGAATCACTTCCTCCATACATATTTAAAGAACTAAAGGAGCTTTCACAACTGTAAGGATTCTTGGTTAATATTATATATAACTGTATATTTCTCATTTCATAGGATGCTTTCAGTCATATGTGCCAGGAAAGAGAAGAGCACATTTGTTTGTATGCATCATTTAAGTTCTGCCTAAAAAACACTTATGCCAAAAGCAATTCTATATAGCATTTTGTCCAGAGTAATTTTGTAAAAGATGTGCATTTTCATGTCCCAAAAGACAGCATGTTCAAATTCTACCTTTTTCTAGATCTTGTTAATACACACAAAATGAGCTATGCTAGATATATATAATGAGAAATTAATAATTTGATGGGAATGTTTAATGTGATATCAGGATTGAACTCTAAAAACAGATCATAAACTCATAAGAGCATCATACAGATGCCTTGTTTACAACTGTTTTGTTCCTGAAAGAGTTCCAAAAAAGCACAAGGTAATATAAAACCAGACAGTTTCTCTTTTTCCCATTACACATACATAGGCAAATTTTCAAATGCTGCTGTTGGAAAGTCCCAGTCTTTCTTGCATAATCTGAAGGAGACACTAGTCACAACATTGAAGATCTCTGGAGGAGAGGAGGTAGTACTCAAATACAGGAATAACTTATTTTGTGGATTTTCCAGCATTATTGGGATCCAACACGTACATTGGGGAAGCGAAGTGTGTACAGCTGCATTTATTGAGTTTGTGCATTTTAATTACAATAAAGAAAAGTTATGTGGAGAAGTAAAAGGGGATGTACCTAGAAACACTCTTGCACAGAGTGGCAGCATATAATGCTATTTTTACATTCTAACTTGTCTCTGTGCTTGAACTCACACCCAAAATCAAGTGTAATTTATTTCTAAATGCATGCAGTTCAGCTAGGTTCTTTTACTTAATAAGACAGGTCTGGAGAGTTTAACAACTAAATATTTCTGTAGTCAAAACCTTTAGGCATCAGGCTGGGAGGGGCGGTTGTGTGTGTGTGTGTACATGGCAATAGCACACTTGTGAAGCATCTGATGATTCTTTCCACTGGCTTAGGAAGTTAAAAAACACTAAATGATTGTTACCATTTGTAGTTGTAACTGCCAGGTGTACAAGTCACTCCTACAGTACTAGTAAAGTAAATGGGTTATGTAGATTGCCTTTGGTTTTGGAACAAGCTTTAAGGAATGTGGCCAAAGTCACTTGTTTTATTTACAGGAACCTTTCTTACAACCCCATCAAGAAAATACAAATAGACCAGTTTGATTTCCTAATTAAACTCAAATCCCTGTAAGTATCAAGTTTTTATATTTTAGCTATGTTTTCTTTCTGATTATGCACATCTCCCTCAGTAGGACATGGTCCAGAATTTGTTTTTTAAGAAATTGCTCCTGAAGAGTTTATGGGGAGTTTTTGCAGGTGCACTAACACAGCAGCTCTAACTTGAATTCTGCCAGCAAAGCTCCTCCTAAAACTGTGAGACAGTGCAGCAACAATCTTGCAAATCTGAAATTATCCAGCAGTAGATTTAAGTACATCTTTACTGGTCACTTCACATCTGAGGTAACCAGCTTGGTGTAGAGCACAGCGTAGGTTCTTGTCAGACATCACTTCAAAATCATAGAATAGTTTGTTTTGGAAGTGAACTTTAAAATATAGTTCAACTCCCCTGCAATGAGCAGGGACATCTTCAACTAGATCATGTTGCTCAGAGCTCTGTCCAACCTGACCTGGAATGCTTCCAGGGATGAAGTATCTACCACCTCTCTGGACCACTTATTCCAGTGTTTCACCACCTCATCATAAAAAATTTCTTCCTAATATCTAGTCTAAATCTACAATTTTTTCGTTTTAAACCATCACCCCATCTCCTATAGCAACAGGCCCCGCTAAAACTGGTTGTGGAGATTAAAAACCAGATGTTTCCTTGGACAGAAGTGCACTAGGAGTTTATGATCTGACCCCTGAGCTGTAGCCAGCAGTACACACACCTTTGTTGATCATACCAGCTTTCTTACAGTGATTTAGCCTCCTGGCCAAATTCAGCTGAATTTGGTAAATGGCTAGTGAACTGAAAATACTAAATCTGTGTAATTGTCATGAAAATAAGCAGCTGAGAACAGAAAATAATAACCAATTACCTCCTTACAGTCAAACTAAAGCATGATTTTATCCATTTATCTATTATTTAACACCAAAGAACTCATAGAACTCAGTGATCATGGACTTCCATGTTTTTAGTTTAAAAAACTGTTAAATCTTGAGATAGATCTATAGGCAGCTGTATGTTGGCAGTTTGTAGAACACCAGTTCCCTCTTCATATGTCTGAAATAGTGAAAACAGTTGGGGAAAGCATTCCCCAGGATTCCTTGCAGCACTTAAATAAAACTAGCACATTTCCATGTTGGGGCTTTTTCATGTCTGCCAGCAAAACTGCCCACTAACCCACATCAACTAACCACTAAGCCTGTACTTTTCTCCGTTTTTCCCTAAATGTGTTCAGAACTCACATGAGTATTACATTCAAAGCTTTGAACAATCATAAGGCTTCCCACAAGCAGAACCAAAGACCTCTGACCGGCTGCACCTCCAACCAGTGAATGGGATGGACTGGAAGGATACAGAACCTGAAGTTCTAAAAGAACATCTTACAGAGTTAAACCTTATAGGTCTAGCACTGCAGGGAAAACAATATTGCTGCTTTATATATATATATATATATATATATATATAAATTTAAAATAAGGAATCCCACCTGTGTGTCAAAAGAAAGCCAGCATTTTCTCTCACATGCTGTATTCTGTGTCTCAACTTCCTGCTGCTCTTGACGTAATGAAGACTGAGTTCCTGGGTTGGTTTGTTTGTCTAGTAAAGCACTCCCTTGGATAAAAGACAGAAGAGATATGTAAAAATATTACTACTAGAACAAGTTATTATTTCCCCAGAGATGATGAAAGAACATCAGTAGAATAGTAATTTGAAAGGGCGACATATTAATCAGAGATTCGTGAATTCTCATGACTGAGAGCAGCACTAAAAGAGTTGGTCATGAATCTGGATGAACAGTGAGTTTATTAAAATTATTTGCAATTCCTTTCATTCCACTTTAGACTTTACTCAGACTTTCTGAGTTTCAAAGGGATGACAGATTAGATGCAATTAAAGTTCTTCTCTAGTTTCCTATAACCATAAAATCACAACTAAATGCTCATAAAATTTGGTTTTTTACTGCTGAGTTTCTGTGGCCTTTTACTGAGAATATACTTTTACAGCAGCTTGGAGGGTATTGAAATTGCAAACATCCAGAGGAGAATGTTCAGACCCCTGAGAAACCTTTCCCACATGTAAGTAGATTACTCTAGTTTGCTTTTTTTGGTCTGAATTTTACAATTATGGAATACTGGATAATTGAAAACAAAGGTGTGGGAAAAGCAGCATGTACGCAGTTGTGGAATTTTGACAATTTTCAATTAATTTTTCTTCTTTCAGAATATGTTTTCTGAGTAGTTACTAGAGAGTTTTGATATTCTGACAACTAACCTAGAATGATCTCTTACCTGTTTCTCACAACCAGATATTTTAAGAAATTCCAGTACTGTGGGTATGCTCCTCACGTGCGCAGCTGTAAACCCAACACTGATGGAATTTCCTCCCTCGAGAATCTTTTAGCTAGCATCATACAGAGAGTGTTTGTCTGGGTTGTGTCTGCCATCACCTGCTTTGGAAACATTTTTGTTATCTGCATGAGGCCCTATATCAGATCGGAGAATAAGCTGCACGCCATCTCCATAATGTCTCTCTGCTGTGAGTACTCCATGCCTAGAAAAATATCTTTTTAGTCTGCTTGTAGTGTGTGTGATATTTGTTATTATAGTACAGTGACATATTTCCAGCATTGAATTAACTGTACTTTCTTGATGTTGCAAATGACAATAAAAAATGCTCTGCCCTATATACCAGGCGGTGTCATTAAATGCTGCCTTTGGCAGGTGGTGTATTCCAAAGGTTTCATGTTTGATTTTCATGCTGTGGGAATTCTGTCAAATTCCCACTTTCTTCAGCAAGAAGAAATAAAATTCCAATATTTCAAATTCCCACAAACCTCTATTGTATCATGCATTTGTCAGTAAGTAGCAATATCTGCATGTAATTATTGTGTTCAAAAGGTCTATTTTTTGCACAAGCAAAAGGTTGCTTATGCAAATATATAAAATTAATCTATCCTAGCTCCCCAATACTAGGACTTGGGGTGGTTTTTTTTCATTTTAGTCCTGAAAGCAAGACAAGTTTATGGATGAACTACTTGGCAGTACAGTCACTACAATCCAGAGTCTCTCAATACAGGAGAGTCTATAAGTACTGCACAAACACAATTAGACGCATTTTGAAAGGTAGTTGTCAACCTTGTATAAAATCATTGCAACATTTCTAAATACATCATGTCACTGATTTTGAAACTTTATTTTTCCCATAGAAACAATCTGAACACTAGGCAAAATTTTTAGCAAAATAGCCAGGAAGCCTTCAGTTCTGTGTTGACAGGTCATCTTCCCTTACTAGTCTTAGTCTTGTCATAGACTAGACTAGCCTTTGCACATGAGTTTTGAACTAGCATAAGGTGGAAAAAACAAACTTTGAATCCAGTGGATGGCTTATTGTTCCGGTTTGTCTTGGACCCCAAGACACCTATTCAAAGAAAATTATCTTAAGCCAAATGTTAATATAGAAATAAATAAAGAAATAAGACCTAATAAAAAAGGTTTGCAAGAATATTTCTATAAATACAGCTGTATCTTTTTCTATTTGCAAACCAATTTTACCAGAGCTTTAAAAAATAGAAACAGGTATGAAACATAGACTGTCAGTCCAAATGAAAAGGAAAACCAAAAAACAAAAAAAGTTCTCTAAAATTTTACTGCCTTAATTGTAATTCATAATAGCATTCGAGATGCAATATTGATTTAATATCTATGTATTGGCTAACTTGTATGTACTCATATATATACATGTGTGTGCATGTGTGTGTGTGTGTGTCTGTTTTCCAATATACATATACAGAGAGAACGGGAAATTCAGATGTGTAAATAATGATGTTAAGCACTGTGCCCACAGGTGCTGACTGTCTGATGGGAATATATTTATTTGTGATTGGAGCTTTTGATCTTAAATATCGTGGAGAATACAACAAGCACGCTCAGTTGTGGATGGACAGTATTCACTGTCAGTTGGTTGGATCGCTGGCTATTCTGTCTACAGAGGTGTCAGTCTTACTGTTGACTTATCTGACTTTGGAAAAATACATCTGCATAGTTTATCCTTTTAGGTGTTTGAAGCCCAGAAAATGCAGGACAATTTCCATTTTGGTTCTTATCTGGATAATCGGGTTTGCTGTTGCTTTTATCCCACTGAGCAATAAGGAATTTTTCAGGAACTACTATGGCACCAATGGCGTCTGTTTTCCTCTTCATTCAGAACAATCGGAAAGTTCAGGAAGTCAGATATATTCTGTTGTAATTTTCTTAGGTAAGTTGCATTTCTTCTTTATATACTATTAGAGCTGCAAAAGAACCAAGATTCCAAACAAATAAGATAGCTGTGATGTTCACACCTCCTTGGATTTAGATGCTCCAGCAACCATTTAAAGACTATTTCCAGTATGAATATTTTACTGTATGAGATGTGTACCCCCCTATCTTAAAATGCATGAAGGACTGAGAAAGGAGAAAGAAATTATTGACCATTATGTTCTTGAATTAACAGCCTTTGTTAGGGAAGTAGAGAAATAGTAAGACCAGAGAAATATTTGGTTTTAACCAGATAGCAGTCATTTGCCAGTTATCAGTGAATAAAATCAATACCTGAGTAGAGGCAAAAATTCAGTCTTCAGTTGAGGACAGACTCAGATTTTCTGGCCACTTAATTCCATGGGACTAAACGTTTAGATGAAATATTCTTCTACCCAGACTGCAAATAGGTGATGTAGAATTGCCATTATGCTTTTAAATTATGATTAATTTTAACTTTTAAACAGGTGTAAACTTGGCAGCTTTTATCATCATTGTGTTTTCCTATGGGAGTATGTTCTACAGTGTTCACCAGACAGCTATTATGGCTACTGAAATTCGGAATCATATTAAAAAAGAGATGATCCTTGCTAAACGTTTTTTCTTCATTGTATTTACTGATGCACTATGTTGGATACCTATTTTTGTCTTGAAACTCCTTTCTTTACTTCGAGTAGAAATACCAGGTATGTCCTTTCTTTTGTGAGGCTGTTTCAACAGTGCCAGCATGAAGTGTTTCTTCTACTTCAGAAGAAAAAGAGTTTAATGAAATGAACTATATTGCTGAAATTAACTTCATGTTCCATATCTATATTTATGTGCAAACAATACAATGAACTATATAGTTTTGTTCTTTAATTGAACTATATTACTATAATCATCAAAGATTAGCCACCTTTGACTTACATAAAAAACTCCAAAGTTCAAATCATTCAAGTCTGTCTGCATACAGTATCTATAAAGCATAGAAAATACACCTGAAAATCAAGGCTGAGTTGCACTGGCTTTTCTCATCTTATGACTTTTGCTAGTTCTATTGCCTAAACAACTCAGGACAATATAGTGTTTCCTATCTTGATTTAATAATGTACCTTATTCTGAAATAACTTTATTTTACAAGCTGGTATTTATAGTTCAAATCATTAAGTTACATAAAGCTCTGCTTGTCTTCTTCATGCTGTGAGTATATTCCCATGTAAAAGTAGTGTAACCTAAGAGATTAATATTGCACCTTAATTTTTTCCTTCACTTTTCAATACCAGTACATGCCAGAAAAAAAGTCTCTTTGTGTGGGGCTTGTAAACCCTGTTAGAGAGGACATGTGAGTGTGAACAGATCAGCAACAGCCGATTCAGACTCAGTGTACAGATGTATGTCAAAATATTATGTTGGCAAGAAAATGTTTTAGCTCACAGGATTTTGCGTTATGTGCTGACCAGAGGGTTGGGAGTGGAGCTTTTCAAAGTCTGGACTTCCTTTTCAAAGGTCTGGAAGTTACACTGGTTATGTCAAATATTCAGTTATTTTAAATCTTAAATGCTACTTCAAGAAGCTATCAAACCGCCTAAGATATTTGAAAGAAAATATTGCCACAGGTAGAAGCAGGTGGATTATAAGTCAGGAAACCTTGAAGAAATCTTGCTGAATCACAGGGTGATCTTGGATTCAGCAAATTAGTGTTCTGTGATAGATAAACCAGATTAAACAGTAATTACTCGTTTCATGAAACTACACGTGACAGCTAGCTGCCTGCATTTACGCAAGCTGTAAACCTCTTTTGATAGCTTTTGGTTTTTGTTGGTGATACATTGTGACAGCTTTAGAACCTAGCACCTGCTTGTTTCCAAAACTGTAGCCAATATGATGAGAGTCAACAGGAATGTCTTGATAGTGCAACAAAGTTGTAAAACTGGAGAGGGGCAAGGAGGGGTGTCAGGCAAGGAGAGTCAATGAAGTTTTCCGTGCCTCTTGGAACAGTTCTTTAACAGTTTTGTAAGTCAAACAATGCAACAGAGGGCACCCACTGACATCTTTCAGCATTTTAATCCTGTTCCTTCTCCACCTGCCCCTCAGGTAACTTATCTCCCAAACAATAAAGGATGAGAAGGGGATGTTGTAAAAATGCACAGACTTAACATAGGTGGACAGCAAACACAGAAACTCTTACCAACAGGAAAAGAAGGAATAAGGAGGATGTATACAATGCTCTTTTTCAGGGGAGGAATGGAGAAGTCCTGGTGCAGAACAGAAAACCAGGCTCTGAGGGGATACAGGGAATGGAGGATACTGTTTTGAAGGAGGACAGAACATCAGGGGCGTCATTAGGACTGCATGTCATCAATCATGGGAAGAGGATAGGGATCAGACATCACAGGAAGAGACAGGGAGCAAAGCAGAGACAAAAAGTTTTGGGGCAAGAAAAAGGGGCTCAGCCAGAACAAGAAGTCTGTCAGGGCAAATAGGAAGCTACAGCATAGAGAAGAGAGATAACTGGAACTACTGAGAGAACAATGTCAGCTTTTGCAGGGAGTCCTGGAAATAGAGATAGGAGGCCATGCAAGTGTAACAGCAAGAAGAAAAAGAAAAGCACCTGTTGTGCCAGGAGCTCAGCCTAAGAACATACAACCTCCCCCTCTCACCAAGAAGCTACGCTGTGTTGGCATCAAGTGCTTATGTTAACTAAAGAGTGCAAACACTGGAATGCATATTACAGCTGCCTTTCTTTTCCCTCCCTAAGGTACCATAACTTCTTGGGTGGTGATTTTTATACTGCCAATAAATAGTGCTTTGAATCCTCTTCTCTACACTTTGACTACACGACCTTTCAAAGAAATGATTCACCAGGTTTGGTACAACTACAGGCAAAGAAGATCCAAAAGAGCTAAAGGCAGCCAGAAACCATATGGTCCATCATTCATTTGGGTAGAGATGTGGCCAATGCATGAAATCCCACCAAAGGTTACGAAGCCTGTGCTTTGTACAGACTCTTCGGATGCTTCAGTGACTACACAGTCAACCAGACTAAATTCATACACGTAATTCCATTTTGAACCCTCACGGTGACATCGGCACTGTTAGCTTCACATCTGTGGGCTTACTGCTTTACAGCCACGAGGAAAACGAGGGAGGTGTGACATCAGGGCTCACGTGAACCACTGCAGGAAGAAGAGGGAACCGTGTGTCTGTTTGCAGGTAGAACTGGCATTTTACCATCTCACAGTAGTATCTGACATTTTGACAATTTATCCTAGATCTGAATGAGAAATCAGTTGTTTGGGGCTTTTTTCTTCCAGAAGCCAAGTGTGTGGAAAAAAAAAAAAAAAAAAAAAAATTATTGTCATTTGAAACATCTCACCCTGAAAGCAGATTGTTTCAAAATCATCTGTGTATGGAGAAGTGTGTGTGTGTGTGTGTGTGTGCGTGTGTATTTTCTTTTTCTTTTTTAAATTTCCCATTTCAACAGCTGATTTTTATTAAAATAGTTAATTGGTTTCCTCATTAAGAAATGTATTTCCTCCTCAAAGTTTCTGACTGGCTCTATTTAGGCTGCATCATCTTAAAAAGCTTTAAGGAGCAATAGCTGTAAGAAAAACATTTAAATTTCATAATTAGGTCAGTTAACTATATTCTCAAAGACAAACAAGTGAAAACTGTATTCCTTTTATAAATTTACTATTTGACTCAAGTAAAAGCAATAGTGAAATTGCAATGATAGTTCTAATACAGCTGCCAGGTTGGACAAGGCCTTGATGAGCCTGATCTACTGGGAGGGATCCCTGCTCATGGCAGGGAGAGGCTGGGACTAGTTGATCTTTAAGATTCTAGTTCAGGCAGAATCAGAACTGTGGTGAAGAAAAAAATAAAAAAGGAGTGGTTTGGGGATTTTTTTTTCCCAACTGAGTGTCCCCCAGCTTTAACTGGTGGAAGTTTCCCCCTTTAGAAGAGTATCTTACTCTGGAAAGACTGGACTGAGTATCCCATCATCTTGCTGCTGCTCTTTTCCTCACTTTTCTTAACGGGCTACCAGAGGTATCTCACCACAGCTTGTAGACTTCAACAAGTTCCAGTCTTAAGATGTCTCTCTGTGTAGCAGGGAGACAGTCAAACAGAAAATTATCAGTCTTAATAGGTGTCATGACATCTACATTTTAATCACTTTGGACATCTGACTGGATGCTTTATAGTTAAAGTAATTTGAAAACCACAGCCATTCAGCACTTTTTGAAGCATTATTTTACTTCCCAGAATTACAAGGGTAAAAAACAGCTATCCCATCTGAAACAATCCCCTAGAGGCAGTTCCTTCACACATTCGTACTGAAGATAATCTTTTCTATTATGAATTATTACAACTTCCCTTCTTCTTTCAGTACCGTATTCAGTCTGATGGCCTAGAAGCCCAAAAAGGTAAAAAAATGCTTTCTTTTGCATTGATTTGAAACTATTTAAAATTAAGTTAAAAGATACTTCCAATGTTTGCACTTAACTTCTTAACAGTATAAGAAGTAGAATTTTGAAAAAGTGTGACTCACACTTCAGCTGTTTACAGAACTTTGGATTATCTTGAAACTGAAGATTGTTTAGCATCTTGTTTCCACTACTGTATGTTCTACTGAAATAAAATATTATCTGCTGAACAAAATGACTTCTTTTCCAAGCTGTTTAGCAACATTTCGGGTTATGGGGGTTAAAAACAGCTGAGCAAAATCCTGCCAAGTGGATTGCCTTTAACCAGAGCAATTAGAACTCATTTCAATAGAACTTCCTTACTCTGAGGGGCCAAGCCCTCTCAAGGACTGTGACTGCCTTTGATGAGATATGCAAGGATCCCTGACCTTGCCATTACTTGTTTTTCACTGAACTTTATTACAGTTATATTCAACATCACCTTTGTTTCCTTTATTAACACAATAATAGTCAATACTTCAGAATTTTTGCAACATCTTTATTGTTTTGATAAGCAAACTACAGTTGGTCTTTCTAAAAGTCCTACTAGTAAAAATAAGGCCGACTAATAAGTCACAGCAGAGTCATGTTCTCCTGCAGCCTGCCATTGCATTTCAGCATTACTATTTTTCACAGTGCCTGACAAAGGTACAGGAGTGTCAGTACAGCTATTTATTGCAGTTCAGCAATCTTTCAGACCAAAAGGTTCTGTTAACAGTAAGCTCTAGACTATAGGACTAGTCATTGCATAAGGCAAAAATAAAAAACAGGACCAAATACTGAAAAAGCTCTGAAGTGCTTCCCCAGTGACAGGAGAATACATGTCACAGATTCTTTTCTAACTAATGGAAGTTTTTACTTATAGTTCAAAATAATCCATCCTATCAGTGAACAATGCTGTTAAACTTCTACCCTGCAGAGATATATGGTCCATCATAAGGCACTTTATTACAACAAAAGGTAAAATTGTTTGCAGTAATAAAACATCTTGCGAAAAATCTGCAGCTTTACAGACATACATTACAATACTGCTAAAAATAGTAAGGTTTGGGATATAGGATTTTTCTTAAAGCTCATAAATAAGCCACAACTTGACACATTATCCCATACTCAACGTGAAGAAAAGGTGTGCATAACAAAAAACTGAAGTTAGTTCAAATTTCTCTGGAGTTGGCAGGGTTTCTGCTGGTAACAGCTCTTAAAAAGGAGGGCTGACAATTCTTCATCATAGGACTCCACTTTCCTACCAGTAATGAGTTCTGAACGTAGCACACATATTAACTTTGTATCTATCACGTTCGCACAGAAGAAAGAGTATGAGGTCGCTTGAGCTTCAACGAACAATCTGAAAGTCAAAACTGGTCCCCTAAACAAAGTTTTTTTATTCGGAAGACTTACATAAAACATCCATACGAGAGCCCCCAAGTATTTGTGAAAGAACTCTGGGGGAAAACAGAACTCCACGTGAGCTCCCTAAAAGAGGAGGTCGAAAAGAGCCCCGCCGCCGTCCGACACGGGCGGCTCGGCGGGCAGGGCCAGCGTCAGCCGCTGGGCTTCAGGGACTCGTAGCCCTCCCTCAGCAGGTCCCGCCACGTCCTGAGGAACCGGGCGTTCTCCGAGCACTTGATGGCCAGCTCCTCCACCTGGGCCGACACGGCCGACGTCGCCTCCAGGATCTTCGCCAGCGAGAAGGCGGCCTGGAGGGACAGCAGAGGGGTTGGGGGTCGCCGGTGCCCGGCCCCGTCCCTGAGGGGGTCCCGGAGCCCGCCCGAGGGCAGAGCGCCGCACTCACGTCGCCGATCTGCATCTCCACCTCCTCCAGCAGCTCCCGTATGTTTCCGCCGGGCAGCTCCGGCGGCCCCGACCCCTCGCCCCCGCCGCGGACCCTCCGGGGCTCAGCGCCGGGCGACCCCTCGGGCACCGCCGCCGGCGGCAGCGGCCCCGCCTCGGCCATGTCCCGCTCGGCTCTCCCGCGCCGGGCGCGCCTCCCGCCCGAGCGCCGCCCACAGCACTCCCAGTGCCGCTCCCGCCGCCCGGGGAGCCGGTGGGTTGGCAGCGGCCGCAGTCACCGCCCCCAGGGGGCTCTGGGAGTTGTAGTCCTGCCGCCGGGGCGGGGCGGGACGGGACGCGCGGCCGGGCGCGCAGGCGCGGCGGGGCCGAGGCCGGCGGGTGTGCGTAGGGCGGTCGCGGGAAGCGGAGGGTGTCCGGGGCCGCTGCGATGCTGCTCTACCGCTGCCCGGCCGCCCGCCGAGGTAACGCGCCGGGCCGGCTGGAGGGCCTGGGGCCGGGGCCTGGGCTGGGCTGGGCTGGGGCGGCCGTTCGGCGGGGCGGGTGGGGCCGGCGGCTGGCGCGGCGCCGAGGCAGAGCAAAGGTCGCGGCTGGGTCGCGCCGGTGCCCGGGCGGACGCGGGGCCGGAGCGGGGCCGGCGGGCTGGGACCCCGTGGCTCCCTCTGCCCGGGGCCTCTGTCTGCCCGAAGGAGGGAGGACAGGGCTGTGCGTGAGCGCTGCCCGCGCCCGAGCTCTGTGATGTTGACGTGGTTTATCCACCTGCAGCGGGGTGCGTAAAGGGATGGGCGGGTTTTTTGAGTGACACTAGGTGTCACCTGCTTTAAAGGGTAAAATAAAGCAGTGGAACGAGGGCACTTCCTTGGGAAGTAGTTGCGGAGACAGCATCCCGACAGCTGTTGCTCAAGGGCTGCCGCAGAGCTAAGTTTCTCCTTGGGGATCGCCTGGCTCCTCCAGGCGTTTCCCATCGCTTTCCGAGTCCGTGAGCTCTCGACAGCGTGGTGGCACGGGCTCGGTGCGCTCACTGGGGAAGGCTCTGACCGTCCAGTGTTTGCACCCACCTCTGTTATTACCAAACGTGTTTAGAGCAGAGTTTCACTTCTTTTACATATGTGAAGTGATTGATTTTTAAAAATATGCTGGGTGATTCTTGCTACCATCACTTATGGTCAAATAAGAAAATCCTGAAAGTTAAATTAAAGTTTCATTGAATATACGTATGGGTGTAGTTGTTACCAGCCTTATGGAGTACTTGTTCTCAGGTGCTGCCTGGTTACAGGTAAAGGATAACTAAGAATCATGAGGTGGTGTGATAATAGCTTTTAAGTTATGTTGGTTAGGTACAGATTTCCTGTTAAGGAACCAACATGGATAATACTTGCTAACTTGGATATAGGGACCTGTACCCTGACTGTCACCGGGCAGGGTTATGACACAGGATGCTTGTGCTGGCCTTGCCAATTACCATTCTCAAGTGAACATTTGTCATAGCATGCTGGTGATTTTACTTATGTAGTTTTGTAGAAATACTCCATGTTAAATATGATATTATTCTTTTTCATCCCTGAAAATAGAGAATTCTTTAAGAAAGGAAAATTATTAGTCAAGGCACTTTGGTTCACAGACCTTTTAACTATAACTAGTTTTCATACTAACCATACTAGGTTAGTTTGATACAAATCTCACACACAGTTATTATTTGTTTCTAAAAGAGGAAAATGATGGCACATAATAGCCCTCTGAAAAGAGTCCTGGTTTGATAATTTGAAACTTTGTTTTTGGTCTATTTGCTTACTAAGAAATCTAATTTGTTCTTGCAACAATTACTGTATCTGCATCAAAGGTAAAGGTTACTTGTATCTACTTTATCTTTGGCTAAGCATACTTGGGTTTAAGTCTGTGCTTTTATTGTAGACTGTGGCATGTACTTCAGATGAACTGTCTTGTATTAGTAGCCCAAGCTGTGTGCCTCAACGTGTGTTGAGATGTCAGAAGAGCTAAACTTGCATGTCCTATTTCTACAGTTTGGTCACGTTTAATGCAGTCTGAAATAAACCTTTTGAAGTTCAAAATTAAATAATTAATTTGGAACTTAAAATGTGTTTCACCTGTATAGACACATGTTATCCTGTGTCAGCTGTGTGGCCTGTGTACTGCATGAAGAATGCTTAAAGGGGGAAGCTTCTCCCCTCCCCTCCAACCCCTCCCCCCCCGCCCCCCCAATAAAAAACTACACAGCATCCTCCTAACTTGAAAATTTAAAAATCCATGTTTATGGTTCCTCATGTTTACATCACCTGGTAGCCTTTGGGAGGGGGAAGCTGTCATACTTGTTGTGCCACTTGTGTCTCTGAAATTTTGAGAAATCTGGAAAAATACTGATTTGACGAAGTTGCTTCTTGTTTTTGCAGCAAGTCAGTGCTTTCGTGCTCTAAAGTTGATAAAGAAAGATTGCCTTCTATCACTGCATGTCTCACGATGTGCCTCTACTGCCTCTGTGCCTCGCATAACTACGCATTACACAATTCATCCTCGGGACAAAGACAAACGATGGGAAGGTAAAAACACTGCATTCTTTAAAAGCTGCTTTATTATTATTATTGCTGAATTTTAAAGACAGTAAAATGTGTTGCTGGTTTTTTCTCTTTATGGAAATTCTCTATGATTAAATACAGTACTGATATTTCAAATGAAATTTTTGGTTGTTATCTCATGATGAGTGTCTTCAGTGCTATACAATAGCATCAAAAGAAACTTCATGCTTGTTTTTAGAAAGAAAATATACAAGCAGCTTTTGGTTTAGTGATTGTCACAACAAGATTTAGTTCGTTCAGTATGTATCTGCTTGGTTTTTCAGTTGTTCTTACAGTGAGGGTTTAGGTTTAGTGAGAGAGGGGTTGGAAGAAATTGGAGATTGGATTATGTCATTATCTTTTTTTTCTGTTGAAGGGGTAAACATGGAAAGATTTGCAGAGGAAGCTGATGTTGTCATTGTGGGAGCAGGCCCTGCAGGCCTCTCTGCAGCCATTCGACTCAAACAGTTGGCTGCTGAGCACAGCAAAGAAGTGCGTGTTTGTCTGGTGGAAAAGGCTTCTCAGATTGGTGCACATACATTGTCTGGTGCTTGTCTCGAGCCAAGGTCCTTAGAAGAACTCTTTCCAGACTGGAAGGAGCGAGGGGTAGGTATAAGCATGTAAATACTGAAGTTAATTACTAATTACTTGTAATGAACTTCATCTCTGACTCATTCTGGTATGAGTTAGTACCTGGTACCATTAGTAATTAGTACCATTTTAAAATACATCAATGGAACAAAACAAAAGCAGGTGCCTTCTTTTTAGTCTGTTTCCTCTAGTTCAACAGCGCTAAAGGTTTTCTGTCTACTGCTGTCTAGTGTGGCCTTTGCTCTTTCCTGTAGTAGTCCTACTTCATATACACAATATGTCTGGTGCAGCCTGGGGTGCCCTGCACTTGCTGCCTTTGTGCGGAATCCAGCTCCTGTGCACAAGTAGGAAGATGTTTGGTTCTTACCAATGACAGGCTTGCTGCTTCTGTACAGTAGCTCTTCATGCAAATGGCACTGAGTACACTGACTTCTGTGCAGACACTGTGGTGTAACGAAGGCCTAAGATGATTTTAGGAGGGACGACAGCAGGAAATGAGCTGCCATCTCTCCCAGAACAGCCATCTGACTTGCAGCCAGCTGCCTGCTATCACCTGAGAGCTGCAAGAAGTCAACCTCTTTGGTTTGCCTTGCTGTGATAAATGTGCAAGTTGAGCTGCCTTCTTTAGAAAGGTGTAGAATATTGATGTAGTACAAGCCTATGTACAATAGATGTTATTTGCAAAGCCATATTTTATATTTTTAACCTCAGTAGTTGTGTTGATTCTTGCCCGATGACTGCTTCATAAAGTACTTTATCTTCTCTTTCGTGATACCTTCCTATAGAAGTGCTATACTAAACCTGCACTTGACAGCCAGTTTGATTGTTTGATTTTGTTGTTACTGTTGGATAGGCTAAGAAAACATAACTCTCTACTTCTCCTATTTTATTTTTGTAGGCTCCACTTAATACTCCTGTAACTGAAGACAAGTTTGGAATTTTAACAGAGAAATCTAGAATTCCAGTGCCAATTCTTCCCGGTAAAGTTTGGTGAGGGAGAAGAGAGTCACCTTCCTCTGTGTCTTTTTCAACTTCTCCGTGAATCAAAACAAGTTTGATTCAGGGTAGTGCAGCAAGTGTATGTAGAATGTAATAGGTTACAGTGATACACTCTGTGTTGGTGATGGCTGTGATAACAGATGACACTACCTTGAAGATAGCAGCTGTAGATGTGACATCTGCTGTGTACAGCCTCAGTTATTTTGCTTAGTGTCCAATGTTTTATATGTGTGTGTGTGTCTTTTTTTGCCTAGGACTTCCGATGGTTAATCATGGAAATTACATAGTACGTCTGGGCCACTTTGTGAGTTGGCTAGGTGAACAAGCAGAAGCTTTGGGTGTTGAGATATATCCAGGCTATGCAGCAGCTGAGGTACTAATGACATCAGTGTGTGTAT
The DNA here is from genome assembly GCF_965178545.1 of Coloeus monedula. Taxonomy (NCBI): domain Eukaryota; kingdom Metazoa; phylum Chordata; class Aves; order Passeriformes; family Corvidae; genus Coloeus; species Coloeus monedula. The sequence continues at coordinate 25,420,854 of NC_138785.1, read as the reverse complement.
ATGAAAAGTGGCTTTGGAACCCCTCTCAGTGCAGTCATGATCATTTGTACATGTGCAACTTTCTTTTTAACAGATATGTATTGTGAAAACTGTGTTTCTGTGTCTAAATTCCCTGGCTCAGATCTAGTGGATCATGCAGTATGTGAATGAATGTGTAACCTTCATGTTTGACCATTAAAGCCATGGTGCTTAAAAGTTCTGCTTTAGAACTTTTAATGAATAGATTCAAAGTACAGATCATTACAATGGTATTTGTTTAAATATTTCCAAAGGTACTTTTTCATGAAGATGGTAGCGTGAAAGGGATAGCAACTAACGATGTAGGCATTCAGAAGGATGGAGCACCTAAAGTAAGTATCTATTCTTACCCATAACTAGGGGTCTAATTATGGAAATCATGATACATCTGCTTCTACTGCCATCAGTAGTCTTGCACCATGAGAAAAGTTGTAGAATTCAGTACCTGTCTTCCCTCTCTGTATTTAACTGGATCAATTACCTGTGAAAGTTCTGGTCTCAGACGTTGTAATATTCTTCTGAGATTAGTAGAAAAAACATTTTCAGAGAAGTTACCTCAAAGGAGATACTGTAAGGGTGTTTGGCATATGTCAAATCAGGAAACAAAGGAAAGAATTCCAGGAACTCCTGGAAAAAAGGCCCAAAGGTGAAATAGAAGGCCTTAGTCCAGCTGGTAACTAGCAACATGTAAGAGAGTGTGCTTCTAGCTGGTTTGGTTTTCTTGATATTTACAGCTGCAGTTGCACTTGCTGAGAGTGTCTACCTTGTTGGGGCAAGGTACATACTGGGTTGTTATACATTTATGCTGGTGTTGGTCATGTTTCTGCATCTAGAAGGTGACTTGACTACCTGCCCTAAGTGTCAGACTTGGATTTTTGGGTTTTTTTCTGGAATCCAGAACCTGCCCTAAGTGTGCTGTTTCCCTGTATAATATGTTGGGAGAATGTAGCACCTCAGAGTTACTCGGAACAACTTTCACACAGAGTTATTTGACTACATAAATTAGGAGTGCGAGATTTTTCTTAACATTTACTTTCTTTTATGAAGTTTCTTTCTGGTTTCCTATAGTTTCAGGGGTATTCACTTTCACATAGAGTGTGGGCTATTTTTCCCCATTTAAGGCAGGGAGTGAGAAGAAAAGACTCGTTCTTGTTTTGAGAGAACATAGCCAGTGGAGGAGTAATTTATTTTTCCAGTGTAATATTGTGTATCTGCTGTAGGGGACAGACACGCTCTTGTTTTCCAGTGCATGTTTTGTCCAGAAGGTGGCACAAGTAACGTGTGCAGCTTCTGCGGCAGTGAAGCTTTGTGGGGGTTTGTTTTAAGATGGGAAGCAACGATTTTAGCTGGATTTTTTAACATCCTCAAAACATAGTTTTGGGGTTTTTTTCCCATTTATTCTGGAAGAAGGTGTCTCTCAACTTCTTGAATGTACATAATGAGTGTGCTGCTACTGCAGCTTTTTTTACTGCACTGCCACTCAGTTCAAGTGTTCTAGCTGTCAGTTAGCTGGTACTGCCTCCAGTGCACAAAGGCTCAGGTAAATAGATGTAGTTTGTATAACCTCCAAGGCAAGAATATCTTCAATGTGTTTATACAGAGCCTAATCAAATAAACAGTGGTTAATGAATAGATTTTCACCTTGCAGTCAGCACCAACCAAACAAAAATGACAGTGGTAAAAGTGGTAGAAAGTTGCACATTGATTCTTGTGTAGATACTAGAGAAGGTTGTTAACTATGAAATACGACTCTGTCACATTACTGAAATGTTTCAAATTCACTAATTTCTAATATTTACATGTGGAGTTGTAGTTAATTTGTTTTATATAAATCTACTTCAAAGTGGACACTAGATATTTTTAATCTTTAGATCAGGAGGTAACTCTTTTTTTAGTATTTTGTAAAATTGATTCATGTTCACGTTGACAATCAGAAGTTCAAAGAGTATAAAAATTTGGCAAGATCTCATGACTCCTGTTCAAATGTAATTCTCAGCTAGAGGGAACATTTTCATTTGCTAGGTTTCTTCAGAGGTTTCCAGCCAGTAAGTTACAAACAGATTGCACCTGAGAGACAATTGAAAACCAAAGCAGTAAACTTCTTTTGGACCTGTGCTGGCTTACCCTGAGATGGTTTAATTGGGTGCTGCTGGAGGTCTTCATCCAAGACTGTTTTCCTTGTCTTTTTCAACATTGAACTTTCTGACTGAAATCGAGCTTTTTTCTATATAAAAAATTTGCAAATATAATCTATATTCTTGTCCAGTGTGCTCATAGATGCAGGTGATGTACTCATACAGCAGTATGCCAGCTTCCCTTATCTGGTTCTCAATCTCATTGTTGGAATTTTTAATGAGAATTTTTTTATAATTCTATTTTATTTAGTTTAATTTTACTGTATGTTTTAACATGCAAAGTTGGAGTAATGTCATAGTATCTTTATTCTGAAGCAGTGGGTTGTTTTGGGAGCAGGGCTGATGCAGGTTTTTTGGATATGGTAATTCTGTTCAGTCTATGTCATGTGTTGGGGCACACACAATGTTTTATTGTAACGTGGCTTCATGAGCAAAGATTAAAGTGTGAGGTTACAGGTAAAGATTCTTTGTCTGTCAGAGTTCCTTTGCACCATGTGAATGAGCAGATCTGATAAAAGCATCCTCTGATCTGGAAAAGATTCTCTTTTTTCAGTGACGAATAGCAATTCACTGTAGTGCTGCTTTACTGGAATTCCCTTCCAAGACTTGCCAGGGGTGCATCATGGTTAGGTGGAAAGGACAGCTGAACTTGAGCCATAATTTGCAATGGTTTGTAGGTTTTGAGCTGTGTTACCAAGTAGTGTAAAATCTCTTTATTACTCTCCATTTTCTTGCTGTCAGTTTGGTGTGGCACAGACCTAACTGCTGATGAAATGCTGTCCTTTTGCAGGCTACCTTTGAAAGAGGCTTGGAACTCCATGCTAAAGTCACAGTCTTTGCTGAAGGTTGTCATGGACATCTAGCCAAACAGCTGTACAAAAAATACAACCTAAGGGAGAACTGTCAACCCCAGAGCTATGGCATTGGATTGAAAGAGGTATCACTTGCATAATTTTAACAATTAAGGAAAATACCATAAGACTTTAAGGTAGCTCCTGTTTGCTTTCTAGCTAATTTGTATAAGACATGAGAATTAAAGAATTTGGGTTACACTTTCAGACTTCAGAATCTTTGCTGTTCTGAAGCTGATCAGAGCTGATGCTTGCTGAATGTTGTGACTGTTCCGATTCAGTTGCTGCTTCTCTTGTATCTGTTACAACTAGAGGTACCTGTGAATCTGCTCTGTTAACATTTTCAAATTAGTTTCATTTGTGAAATCTGTTTTCAATACTTGTACTAAATGAGAGAGGGATTTGTGCTGCCTAATTTTGGGGGTGTTTAGTACATGAGGAGGGAAAAGACTTTCTGTATATTAATGAAAGAGAGGGAAGAGAGCTGTTCCAGATGATGAGTCGTGGTCTCTGAAACACCTTCTGGATGAGCCTTTCTTTAAAAAAAACCTCCCATCATTGGGCATATAAAATTGGGATAGGAATGAGGTTTCCTTTTTAAAATATTCTATACTCAGGAAATATCACTCATGAAAAGGAGCTGTATTATTTTAGAATATGTTCAGAGTTTTGACCATGACATATTCTTTATTTATTACTTTAAGTACGTGCTTACAGCTACAAAATATTTGTTAAATGATGAGTTTACACTTCTGTGGAGAATAACTACTCTGTAAGTATACAGCAGAATCTTGGTTACAGTTTCTAATACTGAGGTTGTCAGTAAAGAAGGGTTTTCCTGTAGAGTTCCCTTGCTTCCAGATGAGACTGTGTCTTTTTTAGCAAATGGTGCAGTCCAGTAGGAGTGGATCTGAAGTGGAGCAGTTGGTGTTCGTGAGCTGGTATCTGTACTATGCACTCCTCAGGTTTATTTTTATTTTGGGCTAGCTGTGATCTAGTCCCATGGACTGAGTGCCCTTTCATGACTGGAATGCTTTAGATGGACTTTCAGGACCCAGTCTTTTAGTTTCATATTGAAGGAATCCAGTGCATGCCTTCCATGGCTGCTGTATGATGGGAATCAAAGCACAGTAAGTGGGTGGAATCAGAAGTCCCATTCAAAAATGTGTCCTTTAATCTAAACTGGAACTTTAATGTAGACGTACCCTCCATGCCTGAGCTGATCTTATGGTGCTCTAGTGCCCTTCTGTCATTAGACTGTGCCTGGCACGTATCTCCATGGTGAAAAGATGTTTTGTGAAATGAGCAGGAAATAGACTCACTCCTGAAAACATGAAAATGCTTCTTTGAGTTCACCATGGGTCAGTGGAGCACTGGAAATGTGTAGGAGACAGCAGAGACAGGACAATTTGACAGAAAATATTTACATCAACTCAGGCATATTGCTTTGTCCTGACCTTGAAAACTTACAAGATAATTCATAGAATTGTACGAAAAAAAATACTCTTAAAGAAAAAAGTCAACATAAGCATTGCATTCTGTAGCAGAAGTATCTGTCAAAGTCACTAATATTAGGAATCTTGTGGTTGAATGAAAATTTTGGGTGTAGTACTGCAGTCTCAGTCACGTTTTCTGATACACAACATTTAAAGAAAGAGAGATATTGTGAAAATCTTCAGTGGTAATCTAAAAAAACTGTACTTAACAGCTGGCATATTGCTGTATGAAGTTTTGCATTGCTCATAGGAGTAAATAAAATTTCTCCTATATGTAATTGTGTGTTTGTCTTTGATTATATTATTGAAAGGCCATTACTTTGCAATCTGAAGTAATTTTTTGGTCATCGTCATTTCAGTTATGGACTATTGATAAAAAGAAATGGAAACCAGGAAGAGTGGAACATACTGTAGGCTGGCCTTTAGACAGACATACATATGGAGGATCCTTTCTTTATCACTTAAATGAGCCTGAACCTTTAGTTGCTCTTGGATTTGTGGTAAGTGAAGTTAGTTTTTTCATGCTTGCTTGTTGTTTGATCTTCATTTTTATGCCGTTTCTTTTCTCTGTTTTAATGAGAAAATGTAAATACAAGAATAGCAACAGACCAAATTTAGTCCTTTCTCAATCTTAACTGTTCTTATGCCTGTATTAGGGAAGGCTAATTTGTCATATTCATCTGTCTTTAATCCAGTGTCTTTTATTGAGACCAACTAGAAAACCTTCAAATAATTTCTTTGCAAACCAAGCAAATTTTGGTAAAGGCAAAACCAAATGATTAATCAAAACTGTGCTCAAAACATTTTTGCAAGTTAGGAAATCTAAATCACATGCACTTTGTACAGTTCCATTTCCTAATTCATGTGTCAACCTTGTGTGTAACTCCATTTTTTGAGAGAGGCATATAAAGTGGAAGTACTGCTGTGCTACAAGCAATATCCCTTTAATTTCTGAGCTCTTCACTTTGTTTTTGGTATTCTCCACCCCAGCTGGCCTTGCCCTCTTTAGCAACTGCCTTTCTGAATTGGGTAGGCAGCTTCTTCCTGCTTATTGCCTCTTTATCAGAAGCAGTGAGATCACTAGAGATAGCGTGATGTCATTCTGGCAGCCAGTTGATGCAAGGAGCAAGAGTTGGAAATATTCTCTATCACCTATAGTTCAAAATGAAAAATTCACTATTTACCCTGTGCATGTGCTTGAACACAGATGTTGTAAGAGTCAAGCACACAAACTGGACTTTTAGCAGCATGGGACTGAGCTGACACTTCTGTCTCCTAGATTTCAGAAGGATTACAGTGTGTGTGAAAAACTCTATTTCTGTCTGTTTTGTAAGAAACATTGAAAAAAAACTTTTTAGCTTTTTTCAGACACGTGTACTTGTCCTGTACAGATTTCCAGTATTGGAATTAATTAGTACATGCAGTAGATATTCAAATTCTGTTTGGTTTTAGAAGGGCAGAGAGCTCTAATTCTCACAGAGAATGGGAGGTAATCAGTAATGTTCATAATCTCTCCAGAGAGGAAAAAATCAACTTCTCTGTCAACACGCAATCACCTTTTTGTCTCTGAACTTCATGCCTATTTCAGTCTGAGATGATTCTTGCAGTAGGGTTATTTTACCCTTAGTTTGAAACTTGTTCATTAATTTTATCCTGTCAGCAAAGTAGATGTAAGCACTGCTCTAAAAGCAGTGAGCTGCCACAGAAATCAAAGTCTTGATTGCTGCTGACTCATGATATATATTATTATTTATCTCCAGTAAAGCTTACAGGAACCAGAAATAATTCCTTTCTCAAAAGAGAAAAATTCAGCAACAGAATTCTTTTTAAGAATTTATCTTAAAGATGGGAAATACAGAATATATATTTGGGCAAATCCTCAAATGCATAAGAATTCTGGGCATCCAGCCCACTGGCAATCTTTTTTCTCCTATTTTGTGCTTTCATCATTGCTTCCCTGTGCTTTATTACAATGGCTCACCTAATTGGAAATTATAATTGACTACTAAACAATTTGAAGAACTGTTTAAAGTATGTGAGCACAAGGATATAACGATCAAAAAATAATTGTTTACGTTTTCCTTCAGCTTTTTTAGGGCAGAGGTTGAAATACAAATTTAAAACAAGTTTTCATGCTTAATACCACCCATTAAACCATGCTTAATTTAATCCATTTTATTCCAAAGACAGCTGGAAGGTGGTTACAATGCAATTAAATATTTTCCATGTTTCAGGTGGGGACAAGAACAGACTTGTAGCAGCAAATATTCAGATTTGCTTCTGCTGTACCATTAATAGAATGTATTTTTGCTAGCAGTTTAAGTAGAAAGATCCTGAGGTTGCTTTAGTATAAAATTGATTTAAGGACTTGATGCAGTAATGTGCAATTGTTTTATTTTCAAATTTCTGTTGAAATTGCATACCTTATTTTTATTAATGTGCACTTTTTCTTTTTTTAAGGTTGGTTTAGATTATCAAAATCCCTATTTGAATCCATTTAGGGAATTTCAGAGGTGGAAGCACCATCCTAGTGTACAGCCTACTTTGGAGGGTGGAACAAGGATTGCCTACGGTGCCAGAGCATTAAATGAAGGTGGTATCCAGGTAATTTTTTTCATAAAGTTTTTAACTTTGAGTTCTCTATAGCCACGTATTTAGTGCTGTAGATTTGGATTACATGCTATACCAAATGTTCTGCTGGACAGAAGAACTTTCTTGTCTTGCTGAGTGTTGGCTGCTGAGATTTGCTTGACGTAGGCTCTGTCATACTGAAAATCTGACATATTCACTTTACTTTCTAAATGAAATACTGAATTATAGAAATGTTTAGATTGGAAAAGACCATTTACATCGTTGATTCCAATCACTGGTCCACCACTGCCAAGTCTGCCACTAAACCACATCCCTAAGTGCCACATCTGTAGGTCTTATCTGGGCATGGCGACTCAACCACTTCCCTGGGCAGCTTGTGCAAGTGCCTGACAACCTTTCCTGTGAAGATATTTTTCCTAATATCCAATCTAAACCTCCTCTGGCACAACTTGAGGCCCTTTCCTCTCTTCCTGTCACATGTTACTTTGGAGAAGAGACTGACCCTCACCTCAGTACAGCCTCCTTTCAGGTGGTTGTAGAGAGTGGTAAGGTCTCCCCTGAGCCTCCTTTTCTCCAGGCTAAACACCCTCAGCTCCCTCAGCTGCTCTTCATAAGACCCGAGCTTTGTGAACTCCATTGCCCTTCTCTGGACACACTCCAGCACTTTCATGTCTTGTGAGGGGCCCAAAACTGTTCAAAGGATTCAAGATACAGCATCACCAGTGACAGCTACAGGGAAATAATCACTGTCCTGGTCCTGCTGGCCACACTATTTCTGATCTAAGCTAGGATGCCATTGGCCTTCTTGGCCACCTGGCACATGCTGGCTCATGTTCATCTGGCAGGACTCCCGTGTCCTTTTTTGCTAGGCAGTTTTCCAGTCACTCTGCCCCAAGCCTAAGGCACTGCATGGGGCTGGCGTAACCCAAGGACAGGACAGAGCACTTTTCCCTCACTGGATGTCAGTATAATTGGCCTTGGTCCATAGATCCATCCTGTCCAGATCCCTCTGCAGCAGATTAACACTCTCACCCAGCTCAGTGTTGCCTGTAGACTGACTGGGTGCACTCAATCCCCTTGTCGAGGTCATTGATAAAGATATTAAACAGGGCTGGCCGCAGTACCAAGCCCTGGGGAACCCCCCCAGTGACTGGCTGCCAGCTGGATGGAGCTCCATTCACCAACACTGAGCCCAGACATCCTGACAGTTTTTTACCCAGCAAAGAGTGTTTGTCCAAGCCATGAGCAGCCAGTGAAGTGGAATTTATATTGCAGTCAAGTATGTTCAGCAGCAAAGCCCACAGACAATCTTTTGTTTTGCCTGGAATCTTGGGGAAGACAGGGTAGTACCACTGATCTGTTCCTGTGGGGTCTTCCAGATTACTTGTTTATCCTAGTAAAAGGAACTCCTTTTCAGTGTTTGAGCCTTAAGTCACTGATGGTGCTGAATTTGTAATGTAGTTTGGCAGGTAAATCTTTACCTCTTCACATACAAATACTTTGAGTCTCTTTCATGCACAACTTTGAATTTCTGCTTTCTTGGGAGGTGGAATACTTTGTTCATTTTGTTGACTTAAGTAGTGTAAAAGGTAAAATTTTTATTAAGTATTCATCAAGACTTAAAGTCAGTTGAAAGGGCTGGAAAAGCTTGCCAAAAAAAGGGTCTGGAGTTTGTATTTAACAGTTTTAAAGTACTTTCAACCTGTTAGCTTCTCATCTTGAAACACAGGTCATGGCAGTGTGTTCTCTGTACTCCCAGATCTATTTTCTAGATGCTCCTTTCAGTTTGTACCTTAAAACTAGCCTGAGTGTTTGTGATCTGCAGCCTGTGTGTGGGGCCATTCCACTCTGCCCTCTGACTACTTTGCCTTTCCTTTTTCAACCTCTTCTTCTTAGTATAAATGTGGCTTCACACAGCTTCTGCAATACAAGTGGAATTTCTTCAGCAGCATCACTCTTGTCACAGTCGTGTGGAGTGAGGCTTTGACCCCAGTGTGCATTGCTGGGAGTGAGTCATGTGGGTTCAGGAAGCAACTTCTTGATTACACCCATGCTGCACATTTAATCAATCGGAGCGTTGATTTTGTCCACTCTGCAGTGGAAATATGTCATATCATGCTGTAACATAGCTGTGTTACTGGCTTATTTCAAAAACCATTGCCATTCCATTATTAACACAGATAAGATGCAAAATACCAAGATGTTTTAATCTAGACTTTTATGCAAGAGGGGCTTCTTTTTCCACCCTGTGCACTGGTTTCTCTATCACAGATACTCATTGAATTTCTGGCTTTGGTGGAGTAGCCAAAGTGTGACTTTAGTTGCATCCTCCTTATACTGAAAACGTATAGCTGAAAGAACACAGTATTTTTTAAAGTCACTTACAGACACTGTGCTAAGTTACACAGTCAGTAGAACTAGAACTCTTGCACATCTCTGCCTCATCTTTGGACATGTTTGCTGGATTTAAACCAACATGTCCCTTACTTTGCATTGTTCCTAATATAAAAGCATGCTTTGTTTTGTTGGTTTTTGGTGGTTTTTTCACATTTCCTGTAGATAGATTTGTCTAGTTGATCATGAAGTCACTCTTTTAAAATACTGTTTTTAATACATGGCTTCAGTGAAAAAAAGCTTTATTGATGATTCACTTAGGAAGAGTTTTAAGATTAGCTCTTCTTTTGCATGTGTTGCTTTGATTAATAACTGTAGCAGTCTGACTCATTTGTATCACTGTAGTCCAGGAATATTTTCTTATGTAAGTCATTCTGTAGCTCCAGTTTTTGATTTTGGTAACAGTATTGCATCAAATAGGTGTAGAGAATTACCATCAACCTCAGCTTTTTTGTGAGTTATAGATAACCTTATGGCCATGATCTTCAGTCTTTGACACAGAGTGAAGGCGGAAGAAGAGTACACGTGTTTTTTAGGGTATGTGGAAGGCAGGATCAGAATTTAGTAGCTTAATCTCTGTAGCTACTATTTCTTAATCTTATTAAAATTGCAAAATGAAGCACTTAAATTCCCATGCACCCTCTATTTCATCTCCATTTTATCAAAAACCTTTGAAAGGTTTAAGGGTTTTGTGGAAAAAATAAAAGGTGTTGCAGTTGTTGAACAGTGTATGCTATGAATACCAGGGGGAAAAACCTTTATATTGATGACCCATTTAAGTGTCAAATATTAGACTCACTTAACAGATTTTAAGCCCTGAGCTGAGTAAGGGGAGGAAGAACATGAGGTTTCCCATCTGCTGGCAGGAAAGACTCTGCAGGGAGCAGGTGTCTCCCCTTCTCCAAAGCAGCCTTGTTGTGTGTCTGTATCTCAGGGGCAGGGAGGGCTTGTGCCATACTGGCATGATGTGTTTCTTCAACTAACTGTGAAAATAGGCACCAAGTGCCATAGTACTAGTAATGAGAATTACTGCCAAAGCTGCAGGATGTGCAACCTTTTGTGTTACATGACTAATCTTTAATCTCATTTATTCTTTAGCAGTATGTTGGTCACTATTTGCATATTATGTGAAACAGTGGTTGCAGAAGAAAAGTACTTGATCACCATCTTTCTATGCAATTCAAAGAGCCAGTCAAGAAATCTTTCTATGCTTATGTCAGTGCTGCACCATTGCATCCTAATAGATCTAACAGAGCAGCTGTTTTCTGTGAAAAGAGAGAACATCCTATATACTTAATTCCTTTGAAATAGTGTTACGTAGCTGAACGTTAAGACTTCTGGTCCCAGAAAAGTAAGTTGTAGTTGTGTTTTCAGCCTGAATTACCTTTCCTATGAACCAAATCACTACATCCCTGATTAAAGAAATTGCACAGAACACAGAAGAAATGCTATGTAATACTTTTTTTTAGTGATTGCTATATGACTATTCAAAAGTAAGCAGTCCTTGGTGACTACTAGTAAAGAGCTAACACCTGAACAAGCAGAAGAAACAAAACTTTTGGTTTGGGTTATCTTTAAGTACAAGGGATATATTTTTCATGAAGTAAAGCTACTTGTTTAGGCTATTTAGGCTACTGCAAAATGAATTCTTTCAGACAGTTTTAATAAAAGCAGGATGCTAGATTAAGAAGTGCTGCTCATTACTAAAGACTTTGGAGGAACGGTATGTTCAAAACTTGCCTACAGCAATTTTAGAGTTAGGCTTCGATCAGAGCTTTCTGCTCAAAGTTCTGCAGTCAGTCTGCATTTTGAAGCTGTTCCCTGTCTAAAATCTGCATCACCTTGGTAGCTGAGGTATTCCTTCGTTCATATAGGTGTATAACATAGTATATTAATATTATTGGCCTGATATTTGCAAATCGTCTGGCTGTGTTAGGTTTGTGAGTGGACCATATTCTATGACATTATGCTTACAGAACGGGAGTAAGATGGTGATTTTGCACCAAAATATATTTGTTGGCTGCTGAGCAACTTCTAAAATAAGGGGGAGGGGGACAGGCATGATGGCATTGTGCAGTTTCACAGAAAAAAAGTTGTGGAAAAAACCACTGTGAGATGAGATGAGTACAACTTACTGTGTGGAGATCAGGGAAACAAATGGGGAGTTGAGTTTTTATTTTAAAGAATTCACTTGAGGCTGAAGGAGGAAAACCTTATTGGTGGGTGACACTGCTGGAGTTTTGTTGCAGATAAAGCAGCTGGAGAGAGGATATAAGGAAAGTGTTGCCACTTTCATACTCAGCCATGTCTGTGTTCCTGTATGCATACTACACTAAAATTCCTTGACTAAGTGGAGTCACTGGTGCATGTTTAGAGAGCACACATGCAAGTCTGAAAATGGAAAGGACACTCAAGCCTTATGCCAGTTTAATTTCAAGAATGTTATTTTCACTTTAAAAAACAACAAAACCACCTTTCTTTCTGTTTTCTCTTCAGTCAATACCCAAACTCACCTTCCCAGGTGGATTATTAATTGGTTGCAGTCCTGGACTCATGAATGTTCCCAAGATCAAAGGAACACATACTGCAATGAAAAGTGGCATGTTGGCTTCAGAAGCCATCTTTAGTCAATTAATCAATGAAAACCTCCAGTCAAAGACAATAGGTAAGATCACTGTACTTTGAGTTGTAATTACCTTGTGTTCAATTAGAACCACCACCAGCTAACAGCAGTAATTAATCTGGCTGAAGGAATTAGTTGGAAATGTGAATAAATAATGAAATGGGTGTGCTTAAAATTTATTTTATTTTTTATTTTATATATTTTATTTACTATTGATAATGTCAAATGATTTAAGAAAGAAATTGCTCACTTATTCACAAGTATTGATCCTGCTGCTAGAACCTCTAATGACCATCTTAAAAGTAAGATTATTACTGTATAAGTAAACCAGAATACTTTTGTTCCCACAAACATGTTAAAAAGTAGTGCTTTATGATTCAGAAAGTGTTACTGAAAGCCTGCCGAAACAGGAAAAAAGAAAGGAATAGATTAAATGTCAGCAAAACAGGGTGAGATTTTTCAGATTTGCTCTTACTGTTGTTAGGATACTGTTTTCATTCAGTCCATTTTTTATGTCCTTTAATCTTTTAGTCGTCTCAGTTTGAGACTATGTGTATTTTATTTTATATGTAATACAAGCACATTGAAGTAACCACCTGTTCCTGACCACCTTGTAGTGATCTGTTTAAGCCTTAGTTGTCCCATTAAATCTGTTAATAAGGTCTGGAGAGACAGAGAGAATTAGAATTCCAGTCACTCTGGAGATAGACACTATAGCCAGGTGCCACATGATGATCACTTTAGAAATCTCCTCTCTGTACTGCTGGATTCAGGCCTAATGAGCTCCCATTCAGCTGAAATGTGCCATCCACAGAAGGTGTGCTGAACAATTAAAACTTCAGCTAGACATGCTAAAACTCTTAGAATCCATCTGAAGATATAAACAGTGTTGGTGGGGTAGTGTGCCACTCGTTTGACTATGGACAGGTTTTATGTTTCCTTCCAGTCTTGTCAAGACTGGACTATTACAGCCACTTTCCTCTCTTTGCAGAGATAATGGGCTTTATGAGAAATACAGACTGAAGCATGCTTTTGATATATAGAAAAGGCTTAAAACTGATTATTTAGAACATTTATTCCCATATAGTAGTAATGGAGAATGATGAAGGAAAAGCTCTCAAACAATTTTCATTTGAAGAAACTTTTTTTTTTTGAGATAATTACTTGACTTTAACTACACTGCAGTAGATGTGTCAAGTGTAAAATACCTAGTATTTGCAAAGAATACAATCAAAGAGTTTAAATCAGAAGTTTGCAGTCAAATAAATCTCATGAATGTGCTCATGAAATAAATAAATCTCATGAAAGGGAGAAATGATCTAGCACTGGCATCATCCATTGAGCCATAGCCATAGTAACTGAAATGGGACTGTGGTTGCAAAACTTGTATGGAAAAAGCTTTTGAACTTGACATTAGAACTGCAAATCTGGCTTTGGATCACAGGCAGACTGTCCTGGTCAGCACTCAGATTCTATGAGCAAGTAGCTGTTTTCCCACTGAGGTGCCAATGCAGCCACCTGTCTAATATTTTGCTGAGGTTTGAGGCAATTTAATGCTGCTTGTGGCTCATTCAATAGAGGCTACAAAGGAGCAGTAGGTATCTACCAACAAAACAGGTCTCTTGATTCAAGAGGCTGAAACATGTATATTCCTAGCTTACAGTTCTGAAATTCTTATTTTGCTGACTTCATTGCTAGCAGTTGCTTTTATTCAGCATCTGCTTTTTATTTCAAGGATAGTATTGATGTACTATAGGTACCTAACAAGTAATGAATGTACTGCCTTAGGACTTGATGTGCAAGAATATGAAGAGAACCTGAAAAAGTCCTGGGTCTGGAAAGAGCTGTATGCAGTGAGAAACATCCGACCATCCTGCCATAGTGTACTTGGTGTGTATGGAGGGATGATATATACAGGTATATTTTATTGGCTACTGAGAGGAATGGAACCATGGACATTAAAACATCCAGGTAATTTCTTTATCTCCTGAATCTTCTAAATTTATAGGTCAGTCTTTTCCGGTCTTAGTTTCAGCTGGTGCACATCTGGTCCAGTGGTGAGGTGTTAAAGTGTGCCAAGGAAATTGATAAAGCATTGAAGCAGACTTTGTCGTATTAGCTACCATATAATGTAAATGAAGACATTAAAACAGTGCTTAGTACAACTTAGTATAGTCTTCTGTCTTGTGAAAAAGGCTACCTTTTATGAAGCACTTCATTCTGATGACAAGGGAAGTTAAAACAGCTTAGTTAAATTGTTCTTGAGTAATTGCAAATTACAATAATTCTATACTGAAATTTATTAAAAATATATTTAGGACCAGATTTTGCTCAGCTCAAGCCGGCCAAAGAGTGCACACCTATTGAATACCCAAAGCCTGATGGAAAAATCAGTTTTGATCTCCTGTCATCTGTGGCTTTAAGTGGTACAAACCATGAACATGACCAGCCTGCTCATTTAACTCTCAAAGATGACAGCGTCCCTGTGAGCAGGAATCTGGCCGTATTCGATGGACCAGAGCAAAGATTTTGTCCAGCAGGTAGGTAACAAAAATGTGTGTGTCAGCTCCTTCTGCAAGATGAAAGACTAAGTACTTCAGGAGGAGGCCACCTGGCCTACTACTTACTTCACGCATTCTATCCTAATTTTCCTCCTAGAAGGGGGTTCAGTTGCAGGTCTTAAAATATGCCAGCAGTAGTTTTGTGATGAAATAACTATTAAACATGGAAGAAGGGAATTAAAACACATTAGTAATATATTTCCCTCATTACAGTTGCTGGTAAGTAGAGTATGCATGCAGGGGGAAGCTGTTCAGCAAAGTGATAGCTCCCTTCTTGTCTTTGCAGGGGTCTATGAGTATGTTCCTCTGGAAACGGGAGAAGGATCACGGCTGCAGATAAATGCTCAGAACTGTGTCCACTGCAAAACATGTGATATTAAAGACCCAAGTCAGAACATTAACTGGGTAGTACCTGAAGGTGGAGGAGGACCAGCTTATAATGGAATGTAAACTGACAGGAGATCTATTCAGTGACTTCTTATCACCAACAATTATGTTGGAGTATTTTATGCTGCAGCGTAATTAACGTACGGCACTGACTTGATTGTTAAGGGGTTTGAGACTAATGTGCCATTCTGAATTTTACCTATGACTGTTGCATTAAACAGAAAGTTGGTGCCTTCTGGTTAAACCCTAGCCTTATTTGAATAGGACTTCTTTACAGGAGCTGTATGGCAGGCAGAAGTTCTTCTCAGGACTGACAAAGGAGCCTTGGATCTTGGATCTACTGCTGAAGTTCAGTGGTAAAAAGAGCAATATCCAGAATTGTGCGTATGGTGGAGTAACTTAGTACCCACCTTAAAAAAATGTATTTTCTCTCTCTAGCTGGAGTGATTTACTATATGTAATCCTACCTGGCAGTCAGGGAAATAAATCAGTTTAGAAAATTTTCACTGCTTTTAAGTGTTACATTTTACATCAAATTTACAGTTGGTTTTTTTTTTCTGATGATAATAGGAAATACCTACTGTAAAGTGGGTTTAAAAAAAATAATACTTGCATCTTCATTCTATGTCTACCAGCATTTTTATTCCTCCCAAGAAATCAGGCTGCTCTAATAGAAACAATGAAGATGCCTAAATTGTCTTCATGTGAAACCAAGCTACTTAGGAAGCACTATTAAGCTGTGAAAACAACCACCATGGCTTTACACATTAGAAAAATACTTTAGTTGCACAAGACAAGTTACTACAGCTTAAAAAAAAAAAAGAAAACCACATCACCTTTGAACAGTTTGTCTTTATTATTAGACTTTTGTGTTGTAAACACTGAAAACTGCAGCAGAGGGCAAATGAAAGAAGCAGCTCCATTTATCCTTTTGCATGAGTTAGTGCATAGATTTAAATGTTTAGGGAAAAAAATCAAGCAAACATTTTAGCATAAGCTGCTTTCTCTTTCTCCTTTTGGGCTTTTATCTTCTGCTTGATTTTGAGTGTTTCTGTCTGGATAGCTGCTCAAAAAGAAAACGACAGAGTTACAGTAATCTCTTTACATTAGGTCTCATAGGCTAACACCACCTCACTGCTGGAACTCACCTAGGTTATTTAATAAAACTGCATTTAATCTTTGATTAGGTCAGATACTAGCAGCAAAAAGCTTGATCCCTTGCTGTGTCTCACCTGGTAAGGTAACCACGTAGAGGAGTGTGTAGCAAGCATAGTATTGGTGCCAACACAGAACTTAGGAGCTAAAAGCCTCACCCAAGTAGACCAGGAAATTAAGCTAATAGGAGCCCTGTGAGATACAGACATAGTTCAAGAGGAATGCTGCTGACCTACATAAGCAGGTTTTCCAGTGCAGCAGAATTATCACTGCTGTATAAAATCAGGTTTTCCACCTCAGTGGGTTCTGTGCTCAGAACATCAGTGTTTAAGAAGCCAGCATTTTAGGCAGCACACTGGTTTGAATTCCAACTGAACACTACCCTGGATACTTTGTTAAATTCTTAAGGGAATTTAAAAAGAAACAGCTTATTTTACCTTTGTCTTCAGGGGCTATTTCATGAGCCTTTTTAAGATCAGCCTTAAATAAAAGAAAAATAGCAATTAATGATCTGATGGAATTTTAAATTTAAAAGGAGAAAAAAAGTGATCATTACCAGTGCTTGATCGAGATCTTTTATTCCCTGCCATCCTTGAGCCCGTCTGTAGAGAGCTTTAGTATTTGCTGGATCTATTTTAAGAGCCTGCAAATTTAATAAAATTGTCACATTAACATTTCTTATACTTCACAGCCTCCCATCTCCACAAATGGCACAATTCACACCAGCAGACAATCTTCACAGTTGGTTTGAGGGTAAGCTGTCAAAACATTAACTGTGTAAAAAGGAATGCTATAATGCAGCACACTGAATAGCAAGTAATCAGCTTCAGTACCACTGCACCAAAAGTGGTCTTTGTGAAGGATGAGCATGCACGAGGCCCAAATGAAACAGCTGTGTGTGTGTATAGATAGCTGTCAAAGCTAAGGAGTTGCTGCAGTTCAAATTATCCTAACCCTGAGTCTCACAGTGCAACTCTCTATTGCAGCTCCTTCCTTTGCACCAAAACCTCCTCAAATGGCATCATAAATAAAACACAGAGATTTCCTGTGCAGGTTGTTTTCACTGTGGGCTAGAAAGATACATGCAAGGAATCCATCTCATCCTGCTTCAGGAACTTTGCCAAGTTCCAGTCATTACGCCTTTTCTGAGCTGAATGTTTTCAATAATGTGTATATGCCAGCTCTAATATGACAATATCAAAATACAGTGGCTGGGCACTATTGGATTCCACTATTGGATTACTTTGATTATTTTTTTCAGAATATATAAAATAATTTGGTCAGCTAGCAGTTACCTTATCTTGCCTGCAAAGGTGACACTTTTATTGCAGTTAGTTCTATAGTGTGTCTTTATTATTTGAAAGAATATAGTTTCTTAGTGTTTAGAGGAAATGTCTTCACAGCAATTTGTTGCTTTGTTAATTTAATTTATTAACTTTAAATCATTAATAGACAACACATCCTTATTTTTTAAATCACTTGGGTATTGGCTGTTAATATGAAGGAAGTATTACTGTGGGTGCTCCTCTACTATAAAGCCTTCAGCCTCTTCTGTGTCAAGAATTAATTGTCTGGATTGTATACAGAGAGGCAGCATTCTTTGGTTTTACCTTTACCACTGTGTGTACAGCTACTTCAAAGCAAGGTCTGTTTGAACAGGTACAGCTGTTCATAATTCCTTATTTACAGCAAACAATGCATGTACCCAGGTTGTTAATTTAAATTGCTTTGGGCCTTGTGAAATCATAAAAGTGAAAGTATATAGTTTCTCATTAACAATTACCTAGAACTTCATTAGCTAATTTTAGGAAACTGGTGTTCTGATTAAAGCACTGACACAGTTATGAGACATAAGCTAAATACCTTCCAGAAGTCTATTATAGCTATGGAGTTGCCTTTATCTAACAGTTCTTTAATCTTAAAAAAAAATGGCAAGTACTATTAGTGGTAGTAGTAATTTCCACCTGTAACACTTCTGTTTCTGTTTTTACTGTTTTCTAGGTGAGAGGTATCACATTACACAGTTTTCCTATTTTCTTCTTTCCTCATTTCCCATTTCTGAATATAGGTTTATGAAAGTTTTCCCCCATCAGCAGGCTAGACAGCAAGCCAGCTTTCTAATGACCTCACACACAGATTAGCTGAGACTCCTGCTTTCAGCATGAAGCCCTAGGAGATGCTGCTCAGTATCCTTTGCTAACAGATAAGAGCATTCCTTCCTCTGTTTCCTTCAAAATACTAGAGTTTTATTGAATTAATTGAATACAAATTTACTAAATTTGCACTATGCCCACATTATGGTTCCTTTTTTTCTCTTTAATTCTACTGGTTTCTTTTTTTCCGTATCTGTCATTACCTTGGGTTTTTTCTTCCTATTCAGTCATTTTATTTCACCACTAAGCCTACCGGGAAGGTTAGTTATTTAGTTAGAAGTCACTGCCATGAATAAAATACAAAGCCATCAAATCTAGAAGCAGGTAAAATATTATGCTCATACTAGTCTTCCAGAGAAAAGTGTTCCTCTTTCACTGAACACAGTTTAACTCTTTGTAATGTAAGAAGCAGCTCTGCAAACCAAACTGACAACGATGTGCATTTTTCTGGCAGTAAGCAATAGGCCTCTTTTGTTTGTTTGTTTTGTAATGATTCATTCCAATTTCAAAATCTTTTTTAAAAGCCACATATTGGAAAGTTAGTACTAACTTCACCATGAGCTTCTACTTGTTTACTTTATACTTGTTTACTTTCATAAGCCTGTCAGAAGACTCTTTTAAAAAAGCTTTGTAGTCCTATACAGGCCAATTCTTGATCAAAATACTCAACATTACATTTACCTCTGAACAGCTCTCAATGGCTCCCTGCCAATCTGACAGTTTTAGTTTGCAAGCACCGATGTTTAGAACACAGGTCAAAGCAACAGTCTTTAACTTTGGTTTGTCTGCCTCCTCTGCCACTGCTTCAGAAGCTTCTACATACCTGCAGAAAAACAGATTCACACACAATGTATTAGTGATGCAACTTCCATTTTGTCCTGCCCTTAGCTATCTCTCCACAGATACGTGTGAACTGGCCTATCCACACTACTTCTAAAGTAGCTTCAATTCAACTATTACAAATCTTTATTAAACTAAATACATAAAACCCACCCTAACAAAAACCAATCAACTCACCAAGAAATATTTTCCTGTAACTCTCAGTCCTCCACTGTACTAGCACATTCTTTTTCTTAGACAAAACTACTATTCTACTGCAGGAAAATAGTAGAGTTTTACAGCTGGTGATGGGGTCCGTGGCTGCGACCCAGGAAGAGATGACCGGTCCGGGGAGATGGTCCCGAAAGGAATCGCCTGCCTGGGGTCTGGTGTCTTCTTCTCAGCTGTTGGCAGAGGAGCCCTTGCAGAAGCTGTCAGCTCTTTAGTGATTATCAGCTCGTGATTTCAGCTCAGCTCTGCAGGGCTGCCTCTAGGGCAAACCAGACCAGAGAGAGAGACGAGCAGACCCGTGTGGCTGGTTCTGCACGAAGGGAGCTTTATTGGTGGTTCCCTCCGGCGAAGGGAAGGCCAGGGACGAGCTCTCCTCCTACAGAGGCGAACTGGTCTTCTTTTATAGGGATACAGGGGATCAGCAAGGGGACCAATGGGTTACAGAGGGTCTGGGACAGACCAATGGGTTACAGAAAGATCTGCATAGGGTCTCCCAAAGGATTGTGGGTCTACTTTCCTTCACCATGACTCAAAAGTCCTTTCCAGGGAGTCCTGCTGGGCGATTGCAAAATCTCTTATCTCAGCAGACATCCCTCCAGGGCAGTGGCTGGGCATATCCCACAGAGTTTATTTTAGTTTATTCTCAAAAGACACGTTGCTCATCAGTGCCAAAAAATCAACACCACCACTGCACCTTCCACGTTCACAGGAAGCTTCATCTCTTCTTCAGTTCCCTCAATGACTTTTTAATTAGCTTAGGCATTTGTGGCTAAAATCTGAAGCTAACTTTCCTTTGTAAAGGAGTGTGGTTTATGAGCATTAGTAACACCACCTTCTTCCCACTGTCTTCCTTCATGACTTTTCCTGAACTTCAAAACTGACACTAGTTCAGGACTGAGCCACAACAGTTACTGCATCTGTTTCAAAAGCAAATTTCTTCATTTTCAATGTGCTAATGCTGTCTGGTTTTTATTTCAAGTGGTAAAGGTCTGCTGTGGATACAAAAGTTTTAACTCCTTAAGGGCCTGTTTGACAGAACCTTTGTGGGTTTTATTTAAAAAACAAAAATTGTGCTTGCACAATTTAAGCATGCCATGAATTAATGCAGTCTTTGCAGATCCATGCTTATTTAAGTTCAATTTTTGCATGCCCTTTTTTGTTGTTTGTATACAACCTTTGGATCACAGTAATAAGCAACACTTAAAAAGTAAATTAGATGCAGTCCCAGTGCTTGTTCCAGTTGCTGGGCATCATGCAAAAGATGAGAACCAGAAGAAAAAGAAAAAAGAGTAAAAAGGTAAGGGGAGTTATAACCCAAATCTATATTATGTTCAAAACAAATGGAACACATGTATAATATTTATAAATCACACCAAAACATGAAAGACTGCAACCATTTTGGAAATAAAATTAGAGCTTTCAAGTCAAAGAAATCAGTGAAGTGAGTATCACAGGAGATAGCAAGAAGTAACATATTTTTCTTACATAAAAAAGGGGTCAATTCTAATATATAAAATATTTTTAAAAAAAAAGGCTAAGAAGCAACAGAACAAGAAAAAGAACAGAAATTGTAATAGTTACTGTAGGTGAAAAGAAAAAGCATTGTCAGATGGTGTGCCAGGTGGAACTGTATGTAAGCCATGGGATACCCTGGTAAGAGCTAATCAGTTCCTATCAGTTCTGGTGAAGTGCAGCTAAAGGTCACCATCCTACATGAAGTGTTAGATTCTGAGATACAGTAACACGGCACATCCATACAAGTATGGCCTACTGGGAAGAGCTGGAAAGATCAGATTTGTTTAGTCTAGAAGAATTACTATGCTTTCCACCTACAAGGGCAAATAAACACCAAAGAAGCTCAGACAGGAAGACCCTTCACTGGGTGTGCTTAGAAGTGAGCAAGACACCTAATTTTAAGGGATAGTGTAACTCTTCCTGGCATTTACCTAAGAATAGGGAGAGAAAATGGACAGCTACAACACAACGATTCTTAAAGATCCAATCCAGCCTTTTTTATGTATGATTTTTAGCAGGTTTGCATAGGAATCCTTTTTACTTTGGGGTTTCTGTTTCTATGATGGGCTTTTTGAGGGCAGGTTGACACATTGCATCTTGGGTTAAGATCTACAATTAAAGGATTCATTTTATGCCTCAGAAAGATGTCATTTATTTGAAACCCAGTCTGCTAAAAAACTCAGCTGAGTTGCTTTTTGTAAATTATAAAACTTTTTTATAAAAAAAGTAGTTCCCTCCCTTGCTGTTCATTAACTACCCTGGATACTACTGTGCTTTTCTTCCCAGGTATGCAGCAGCACAGCAAGAGTATTATAAAAAGACCATTTAGTCAGCTCTAAGCAGTACTTCCTGCCTATAGCTCTTACCTAGCAATGAGTAGAAGACCTACTTGATTAAGTAGCTAAAAATCAACCAGATGTTTTCCAGATTCAGAAGGCTCTTTGTTTAAAAAAGGAAAGAGCACTGCACCAGGCACCTTTTAAATGCAGAAATCATTGCTTAATAGCAGTATTAATTTGGGTTACAGGAACTACCTGATTGAGTGATGAGAGCCTTACCGTAAACTTTTACTATATTTTTTAGCTGCCATTGCCCAATTTTGCGATTTGAAGAAAGTATTTCCTATATTCTTTGTGTCTTCTGCTATGGCCACAATCTTGTCAACCTAATAAAATAGATGGGAAATATAAAGTATGAATGTATTTTCGAAAGAAGTCTTGAATTAACTAATGTTTAACAGTACAATCCCAGGTCCATACTCCTTCAAGGTTTATAAAATCTCAGAATAGAAATACTCCAATTTTAGACAAAATACTACCTTCAAACCACTTCTGTGATATTCTCTACTTTATGTAACACAAATGTCTGAAAGATGAAATTCCTAGTGAGTTTTCTACAGTATAAAAGGTGAGAAAGTACTAGAGAAGACATAGCAGTCCAGCTCTTTCCCTTAAATGCTGTTACCCACACAGGGCTATATATAAAGGTGTTGACCATTATTCAAAGAAAAGGAGATATGTTAACAATCAAAGTATTCATCCAATGACACTGAACCGTGCTGTAAATCAAATCCCTCCTGATGGGAGAGAATATTTCAAAAGTCCTTGCAAGGAGTTTCAAAGAATAAACCTAGACTTTTCCTGGAGTTGCAGTGCTGCCAGATAGTTGTTCATTAAGTCTTAGCAGAGGAACAGAGCCACTAGCATGACCCAGGCATAACATAGAGCATAGAAAGCAGGAGAGAAGTCCCATTATCAAGATTGACACAGCCTTTTAAAGATAATTTAACCAATGGTTACTAAAAACGTATTATTTTCACTTTCCTACCAATTATTCAGTAACACGACTAGGAACTGCGGAATTCTTTGTCCAATCATCCCAAATTACTTTTACTGCAGAATATGGAGTAGTAGAAGAAGAAGGTTTGGAGAACAACAGCAATCCTCCATTTTGATATTTTTTGCTCTTATCTATTTACTACAAAGAGAAGCCCAAAACCTCTAAATTTTTACCCTGTGACAATTTTACATAGTAGTCTATCACCTAATTCACACCACTGTATTTTCTAGTCCTTGTCTGATCATAGGCAGTTTTTTCCAAGGTTGGAGATTAAAACAGTGTTGCTCAGGGGGGTAAAAACCCTTCAGAACAGGCAGAGAAATATTCTCAGCACTCTGGGTTCCTACAAACCAAGACTGTCTTATTCCTGATTAAATGTTGTCTTCTGCTTCTCTAAACAGTACCACTCATGTGAACTCTGCACACTCTCAAACTGGAAGTCATATCAACACCATTGTCCTTCTCTCTGAACATTTAAAATACAAATGGAAGGAGAAAAGGAACAAGTGCCTGTCTTTACCAAATCCATCATTTCCATTTCCAGAATCGTATACATTTCAAGTTACTTTTCCAGTGGCAATAGTTTATAATTACTGCTGTCTATACCACAGCTGTGTTAAGCTCTGTCAAATATATATATGTTGCCATTTGTAATACTATCCGTTTACCCTTCTACCCTACTAGAATTAGTAACCTTGAAAAAAACTGATCAGCGTGAGACCAATCTCACCATGGTTTCTGCAGCTGGTTTATATGAACAAGTTTTAAGTTAAAGGACACAGGCACCTGCCAACTTCAATTCTGCACCACATGAAATGCTATCCAAAAACATTTTGTAAGTCAAAGTGCTTCTCAATAGCCAAGGAGTTTATTTTCTAGCTCAAATGGATTTTTACTATTCTAATTCTCTATTTGGAATCTACACATGCATCCCCCTTTTCTTCCCCCTCTCACAAATCACTGTTTGATTTACAGAGTTTCTCTAGTTCACCTTCATGAGAAAGTAAAAACCTGCAGATGAGCTGCTTTCACCAGTCCTCTCCCTAACTCCCAACAACAGATCTTCCTTCAGCTTGAACAATCTAAAAAGTAAACGCTGCTGGGAATTGAGAACAGGCAGCTCTGATGTAGTAAAAATCTTTTTAAAAGGCTGATCCTTTATTTCTAATCAGTGGGGCAGAGTTTGTTAAAGAGTGGATATTTAAAAAATGGCACAGAAAAAGTGTGTAGGTAACAACATTAAGTTAGTCATCTGCAGGTTGGAGTTCTAGTAATTGCAATTTGACACTAAAGCACAAACAAAAGTAAAAAGAAGCCAAGAACAGAAAATAAGTGTGACAATTGTAAGTAATTGAGGTTTTAGTTACTGGGGAAAAAACACTGACTGCAATTAGCACTGAAAAAAAAGACATAACAATCCCTTCCCACAGCCTTCTCTTTCTTAAAATAGAATGTCACCATTTAATCAGGACCTTGATCCATTCTTAAGAAAAAAGTTTAATGAACATCATCACAGCCACCATCTAACTCAGACTACCTACAGGTTTTGCAATCTGTAAAAAACCTAAGAAGAAAAATACTTACATCTTTCAAGTCTATATCTGAATCTTCAGGAAAATCTGGATGAGCATCTCCAGATCCATCCTGGGGAATAATTCCCCAATCATCTCCTTCCTTTAGCTCTCCACATTCGGCGATGACACATAACTGAAAAAATCAAGTGTAAATAGCAGTATTGCTTATTAAGACAATTTTTTAAAAAACCCGTAACTTCCAAGTGCTCTTTGAAATTTTTGAAATTCCATAAAAAGGCTTTTTCATCTGTTGTTTGGGTGCATTTATTTCAGAAACCCATCACATCATTAGCCTGTCCTCATCAAAAGGTTTTTATCACACAAAGTGTCGCGTTCAGAGGAGCAGCATTCCAAAAACACCATACCCACGCTTCCCAGAGAGGCTGGAAGAGGAACTGGCAGCAAGCTGAAGTGCAGCAAAACACAAGACATGGAAGTTCTACTATATTAGAGAATATGGTTTTTCTTCAACTGCCAAGTCTTTTAAAGTTACAGAGGTATTAATTTGTCAAACACCCACAAACTGGTATGACCTACACACCAACTGCTTTTTCAGAAACATGACTTCTGACATAAAAATTACAAGAATTACGTATCATTTAGGTGGGATTGTGAATTCCACCTTTTAATTTCATCACCCATCCTACACTTCTAGCAAAGGCTTCCACCCTCGCAGCTGTGTTGAACAATAAATGGTTTGTACAAGAGAAATGTACAGTGCAAGAACAAAAGCCTCTTAACAAGGACAGTAAAATGGAAATTACCAGTTAGTAAAATAACTGGCTAACACTTAATTGTTCTAAATATTACACCAAGCATTTAAAAGAAATTATTATGCATCATATAATGAAATAATAAACATGTCTCAGTGCTTTGCATTTTGCTTACCTTAGCAGGATTTTCTCCTTTTACTTCAACGTTTTCTAGTATTTTAACTACACCCATTCCTTTGATCACTTGGCCAAACACCACATGTTTCCCATCCAGGTGAGAAGTAGGCACCGTTGTAATAAAGAACTGAGAGCCATTAGTACCAGGTCCTGCATTTGCCATGCTCAGCAGACCTGGTTTATCATGCTGCATTGGGGGAAAAAGAAAAGCACCATCAACATTTAAAACGTCTGTTATAAAATCATATGGAAGATTCTGTAAGGCTGTTCATAAACATAGCCAGGACAGCCATAACAACTTGGTAAACCAGACAGGTACATACAGCTGGCAAGTAATATTACCTCCTGTGACTGAAGAGGGCAAATGCTCAGCACTGGGTCTTTACTTGCTCCCTACCGATCCAGCAAACACAGCCACATGTGTGACTTAATGCTGTAACACCTGTCTGCTGCTTCTACACTCCATCCCCTGCACAGCTGCTGAGTTTAGGCAGATCACCTGAGAAACATGTGAAACTCCTCACTGAATTATTTAAGACCACTAGCCTTAAGAAATGAGGCTAACCACCCCTGAAACCAACTTCAGTGTTATACAGCTAAGATGGGTATGTTACGTTAATTTTATAAGGGCTACTCACACAAAGTATGGTGTAGAACTGTGGAGTTTAGAGGACTGTGGTCCTTTATTATCTATGGGTTGGTGGTTTTGGTTGGGCATTTTTTTTATCTTCTTCACTTTCTTAGAGACACAGTTTTCAATCTGTTTGGATTTTTAACCACCTAATTATTTTGCCACTTAAGCCACTATGCCACAGACTAAAAAAAAAAAACAGCTCAGTGTAAGAAGATACTGTTTATCTTGTTTCTTGCAAGTACTTTTTCCTTTTTTGAATGAAGACTTTTCTTGTCCCATCACATAGATTATTTTGTTTTCACCTGTACTGCAAAAATCTGGTCTTTGTATGTATTGTGAATGTCTTGTTTAACTGGTGTGACCCAGCCATGAAGGTATTATTCTCCCCAAGCTGATCTGGTTATTAAGTGCAAGGAACTCCATTTAATGTAAGTCAGGATGTTATACCAAGACACTGGTACATATCTAAAGCATTCATGCTGTGGTATTGCTAAGAAACTTGATGCTGTGGGGAGGAGGGGGGAAATAAATTATGATAGCACAGAGGACATAGAAACAGATCTCAGAGCTCAATGGGAGGTTGATTAGTTTGAGATAACAATCTGAGACAATCTTTAAGCATCTGGTTTTTCCCTACGTTCTCTACCAGTTCAAGGAACCTGTTTTGAAAATTGTTTTCCCACACAGTGTTTGGATTTCCATGGTGGTAGGGAGAACTCCATGC
This sequence comes from Coloeus monedula, assembly GCF_965178545.1. NCBI lineage: Eukaryota > Metazoa > Chordata > Aves > Passeriformes > Corvidae > Coloeus > Coloeus monedula. The sequence goes on along the minus strand of NC_138785.1, from coordinate 25,394,263 downwards.
CTGAACTGTTCATCTGGTCATAAGGCACAGTAAGTCTGAATCTTTGAGTCAGGATTTGGTTTAGGAACTCTGGGAAAAGGTTCTACACCTGAGACCCAGAATCACACCCAGCCAACAGAAAGCTACTGGAATCTTGGCTTTGTCTGTTCTAACCTTGAAACTCACCCTGGGAGTCAGAGATGGCACATAATGGAGGAGCCTGTGTTCCAGAGCAAGAGAAGGCAGCTGGTAGGATTGCAGCCTCCAAAACAAGTAACTGACATTTTGCACTGTAGTTGCTGGCAAACAAGTTAAGCAGAAGGGTTGTCCCATAGCAGATTTTTGCAAATACCATTTGAGGCTGGTCACTGCTTCACTGCCCAAGGGCTGTAAATCTTACGTTTTTGCCCCCCTCTCTCCCCAGTTACAGCAAATGCTAGGCAGCAATGGATTGTAAACAAAAAAATAAGTAACAGTGAGTTCTGGTGTTGCCTTATAAACCTGCCTGCAGGTTTACTTTTGTCTGTAAAGATGTGAGGGGACAGAAGTTGGAAAGTTATAGAGAGCAGTCTGGTGCCTTCAGTCTTCACATTTATACACAACCTCCTTTCGTCTGGGACCAAGTCTCAACATTAGTCCCAAATTATGGAAGTCTCTCTTTATAAAGAAAACTGTTGTCACTCATGCATTTTCTTGCTGTGAGTGTTTTGGAAAACACTGCAGATAGATGGAGTGTCTTTCCCATGATGGTTTCTGCTGTCATTCTGTAAGGTTATAAAGCAAGCAAACAAATCTGGACAAAATCAGATTCTCTGATAGATCCAAGGCTTGCAAAACTGTGCCATAGTAACAGCGCTTGGGGATTGTGTAAGTTGGGTGTTCCACAACAGCAGAGCCATGAGCTGGAGAAGTGACATCAAGAAAAGCCTAGTGGGATTGATCTGAGATAAGCTGACTACTGACACAAGTTTTGCAGTTTACTGCAATTTGCAACAGTCCATGCAACCAATAGAAGAACAAACAGTTCCAGTGTCCTCAAACATCAACAAAAACAACTCTTTGTTTTACAAGACAGAGAACGCTTTGCAGGGCTGCTGGAGTAAGTGCAAGAGCCAGTGAATTTCTACATAATAGAGGCATTTTAACTCCCAGTCAAATCCTAACATACTTGGCAAATAGGTAACAGGTGTTGGGGTCCCTCCCCTGCCGTGTAGCCCTGGCAGAGGGGCCCTGAGGGCACAGGCACGGGGTTTGCCTGCCCCTGCTCAGCCTCGTTCCCTTTGGTTGGTTTGTGTTCCCTGCGCGGGCAGAAGGACCCTTGGTCCAAGACTGGAACAGTTCCTGGGCAGAGCCCCGGCCATGCGGCTGGAGAAATAAACATCTCTGAAACATCTACCAAGAATCTGTCTGTCTATATATATTTCCTTTCCACAGGACTCCTGGTTTGATATATGCATGTTGCAGTATCCCCACTGCAACAAACAGGAATCAAGCTCTCAGACTCTGTATGGGATCCAAATGGGTTCTTCAACTCATCTCTGGCACTTTGGCAACATTTGTTATAGCTGAGAAGTCAAAGAAGTACAGAAATGGGAATCACTTGCATCATATTCATAATTACCTCCAGATCTCAAAGAACAAAAAAAACTAGTGACACTAAGTCATCTTCAGGGAGGTAGAGATCCTGTGACAAGTACCAATGAAGAGATACTGTTAGCGGCACTGCTGTGGGCACCACCAGAGTGTCAGACTTCAGAGAACACAACTGGAATTATCTTTATTATGAATACTGGAGTCGTATTTCCAACTATTGCTCCAAACTTAAGTCCTATGAGGAGTGGCTGAGGGAGCTGGGGTTGTTTAGCCTGGAAAAAAGAGGTTTGGGGGTGACCTTAATCACTCTCTACAACTATCTGAAAGCACGGCTGGGGCGGGCCTGTTCTCCCAGGCAATCAGCAATAGAATAAGAGGAAATGGCCTCAAGTTGCACCACGGAAGGTTAAGGTTGGACGTTGGGAGGAATTTCTTGACAGAAAGGGTTGTTAAACATTGTAATGGGCTGCCCAGGGAAGCGGTGGAGTTATCATCCCTGGAGGTGTTCAAGACATGACTGTATGTGGCACTTAGTGGTATACTCCAGTTGACAAGGTGGTGCTTGGTCAAGGGTTGGACTCATTGATGCTGAATGTGTTTTCCACCCTAATTGACTCTGTGATTCTGTGAACTTGGTAAAGGATTTTGATGTCTGATTAGTGGAGATTGCTGTATTTTTTTTTTCCTACAATACTCTTGGGGGCAGGTACAACTGCAACCAGGGCTTTGCTTTAACCATGGGATAGTTGATGTCTGTAAGTTTTTTAGTCAGTGTTGTTAAGGAGTCCCCTCATATGCTATCACACGTAACATATGAAAATGGCTAGTGCCAATGCTGAGAATTGTTATTACTGCAGCAGGAGTAACATCACTGAAACTTCACAAACTGAATAGAATTAGTGTTTACAATAGAGTACCTTATAATGAAAGTTTTCATCTTCAAATTTTTCACCGTATATACTTTCTCCACCTGTGCCATTTTGGTTTGAGAAGTCTCCACCCTGGACCATAAATTGCTTAATAACTGTAAAATAAAATAGTTATAAAATGTATCAGCAAGGCACAGAAGGCACAAGAAAAAAAAAAACAATTCCAAGATGAAGAGTAATACTTGTCACCAGCACCTAAATGGGACCAAAATCCATCTTTTATTTACCAAGTGTCCCTTAAGTACTCCTTTTCAGTTATGTGGATATCACTTGATACTTAAACCTTTACCTGAAATTCATTTCAACCTGTTTACAACTCAGAGTAAACTAGTTTTGCAAAATTACTAGTAAATTTATGATTTACTACTATCAATGCATGGTAAGAACCAAAGTCATTAGGAGGATCAAAAAGTCAAAAACTCACCTTCAGTAAAGTTATTTAACAAGTACTTGAAATATTATTTAATATTATTTCAAATACTCATGGCAGACGACTTTAGTTACCAATAGGAAAACAGAGAAATTCATAGAACTTACTTCTGTGGAAAGGACATCCTTTGTAATGCAGAGGTTTTCCAGTGGTAGGCCCTATTCCTTTTTCTCCTGTACATAACGCACGGAAATTCTCAGCAGTTTTAGGTACAACGTCAGCAAATAATTCAAAGACAATACGTCCAACTGAAATGACAAAGAGAATGAGACATTTTTAAGTCTTGTCCTTGGCATGGCGATGTACTGAGCATTTTATATCCAAAGAAATTAATGTTTCAAGCTTTATGGTTATTATTATTTAGATTACTACTCAATTTCCATTTTGGGGTTGCTCCATGGCAATTGCTGGCAGAGTTCCATTGGGTTTTTAGCAAGGTTATTTCCAACAACAAATTCCCCTCTCAAGAATAATGTAGGGGGAATAAAGACAGATTCCGCCAAAACCTAATGAAAATGCCAAACGCATTTTCTGCCAAAAAAACCTGTGTGGAAAATCACGCACACATATATTAAACCCAAATTATGTATTTTAATGTGCACACTTATTTTATGTCAATTTTAATATAGATGTAGTTTGTTCAATCAAAAGTAGATACAATATAAAACCACTGCTTTGTGGAGACTTTTAATCCAAAAAAAAAGCTTATGCCAAACACACACCTGACTCTTCACTCTCTTAAACCTGAATTTTACTAAGACACAGTGGTACTTAATATGCACGTGAATAATGGCTATTTACAGTTAGAGACAGCACAAGCAATTGTTAAATCCAAAGCTGTCCATGTTTTAAGTGAAGGAAATTAAACCTGAGTAGCTAGCAGATCCTGTAATAGCCAATAAATGCATTCTGTGTCGAATTGTCACTCCTTCATAAACTGGCTTCTCACAGAGTTATTTCTCACTCCTAGCAGCCGCCATCAGTTGATGCTCCTGTTTTCTCATCAGCCTCACAGTCAATTAATTAACATAACTTCACTCTACCGGAAGCTAAATGTAAATATATTGATTCTAATTAATACAGGAATGAAAACAAATTAGACAACTGAAGTCAATAGTAGGCAAATCATCTCACAGACTTTCTTCTTTTATTCTTCTGAGTAACAGAATGAATAAATGAAAGGCAATATCCTGACAAGATTTAAGCAGTCTCTATCCACGCAAATTTTTTAAACCTACGCTTTCAAGCAGTACCCCAGCTAACTTGCTGTTGTTTCCTTATTTCCATTTTGACCGTTTGCCCAGATTTTGGAATGACCTCTGGCAGCACTGGCGCTGCCAGGAGAACCAGGGCTGCCAGCTTCCCCGAGCTCTCACCCCGCAGCCCCCCGCGGCCGGGCGGGCAGCCACGCAAGGCTCGCGGTGCTGCGGCAGGTGTCCCGGCCACGGCGGGGGCCCAGGGCCGGCGCTCGGGGGCTGGCTCCGAGCGAGGCCGCGCTCGGCACAGCGCGGCACGTGGAAGGCGGCGCGGGAGCGGCCGCACGCGCGGGCAGCTCCGGGAGGCGAGGACGGGCGGGGGCGGCTGCCATGGGAACGCGCGGCACCGGCTCAGCGGCGGCGGGTGCGCCCCGACCCCCGGCATCGCCCCCGGCATCGCCCCCGGCACCCCCGGCCGGGCGCCTGTGCTGCCATGTTGCCTTTCTCTCCGTGCTCCTCGGGCCTGCTCGCTCGGGCGGGGAGGCCCGTTCGCGGCGGGGCCGCCCTCCTCCTCCTCCCGGTGCCGGGGCTGTGCGCTCGCAGCCCGCGGGGGCAGCGCCCGGCCCGGTCCGGCCCGGGGTCCCCCCATGTCCTGAACGCTGCGGCCCGGCCCGGAGCCGCTCCCGCCGCTCCTGCAGCCCGGCCCGGGCCCCGCGCGGTCCGCACAGCGCGCCCCGGCCCGGGGAGTTCGCCCGGGTCCCGTCGCGCCCCCTCCCCACCTCGCTCGCCCCCGATGTCCACATCGAAGAAGGCGCGGGGGTTGCTGGCCTTGCTGGGCCGGGCGACAGGGGACGCGTGCGACATCCCGCAGCTGGCCGCTGGCGCGGTGGCTCCGCCCGCCCGGCCGCCCGCGATCCCGGCCGCCCGCGGGTCGGGGCCGCTCGGCGCTCCTCCCACCGGCGGGGGCGGGCGGCCGGTGCCCCTGGAGCCGAACCCGCTGATGGCTGCGTCCTGCCTCCGAGCGGCCTTAAGTGGCTCGGAGATAATCCGTAGAGAAGGAGCATTTCTTTCTCGAGGTTATACACACACACAAGGCCTGGAAAGATGGGGAAGGAGCGAGGGTTCAAGTTTTGCCTGGGTTTATGTTTCATGAGAGAAATGGCAGGCTCTGTGAAAAGTGGTGATCCATGGTAAAATGGGCAAATTGTCAAAAGTGACTGTTACCCCATAAAGGCTGAATAATTCCAGTCTTCCTAAGGCCTGACAACAAAATATGTTTCATCCCAAAGGTAGAATATCACAATAATTGCTCCAAGACAAATCTCTTTCAGACATTTGTGTTGACCAAGGGATGTGAGTACTACCAATACACTCGGTTGGGGCTTCTCAAGGTGTAGGATTCCCAAGCAGGGGAATGATTCAACATGGCCACATCCTATACTCAATGGCATCATGGGGGCAAGGCACATGTGGCAAAAATAGAAGGGGCAGAAGAGTGCTGGGGTTTGACTCCTGCAAACTTATAGTCGTTCTGGGAATGCTGCTGATCAAAATGAGCTTCTTTATTTCATTGACTCCTCCAATCTATCCCAGAAACCCATACATTCATTCTTTGATTCACTGTGTCCTCCAAAGGCTTTCTCCTCTAAGTCATGTCTGTATGTTTGGACTTGAACTTCCTCAAGCTGGTTTTCATCTATCTCAATATGTTCTCAATAATAGATGTGTCAGAGGGCAGTTGTAGTTCCTAGACTGAAGGAAAAGATAAAGTAGCATTGATATTAATAACTGCAGTCCATATACTGCATTGTAATCATTCCCACACATCTGCACAGATGTTGGGTAGGAGAGGTGGTTGGCATGGAGTGCTGTTACACATTGCATCTGGGAACCCTTAACTGAAGGAAAAGCCATCTGCTACCATCTGGGAACACTTAGTGAGAAATCAGTGGAACCACACTAAGGCATTTCTCTTTCTGAGCCAGGTCATGCAGCTGTGTCAGGGATTTCACATGCTCCACGATGTCAGAGGCCACCAAAGCTTTGAGTCATCTGTAATTCACGAGGCATTTGGCCACGGTCACTGGCTGGGATATTTTGATCATTACACTTAGCATAGATGAGGTGCCGTGGTGTAGAAGTTGTCTCACCAGCAATGGGCACTTGCCACCCAGAAAGCCAAATGTATCCTGGACTACGTTAAAAGCAGCGTGGCCAGCAGGACAAGCGAGACTATTCCACCCTTCTACTCTGCCCTTGTGAGACCCCACCTGCAATGCTGCATCCAGCTCTGAGAGTCCCCAGCACAGGAAGGACATGAACCTGTTAGAGCGAGTGCAGAGGAGGGACACCAAGATCATGTTAGGGATGGAGGGATGATTACGGGACCTCTTCTATGAGGAAAGGGTGAGAGAGCTGAGATTGTTCAGCCTGGAGAGGAGAGGGCTCTGAGGGAGAACTTAATGCAGCCTTTCAGTACTTCAGGGGGCCTATAAGAAAGGCAGGGACAAACCTTTTAGTAAGGCCTGTTGTGATATGACAAGGGGTAATGGTTTTAAACAGAGGAAGGGTCAATTTGGATTAGATAAAAGAAAGAAGGTTGTTACAATGAGGGTGGTGAAACACTGGAACAGGTTGCCCCGAGAGGTGGGAGATGCATAATCCCTGGAAACATTCAAGGCCAGGTTGGACAGGGGTGTGCACTACCTGATCTAGTTGAAGACGTCCCTGCTCATTGCAGGGGGGTTGGACTGCAAGACCTTTAAAAGTCCCTCCCAACCCAAAATATTCTATGATCTCAGTGAGTCAGTTGCTAGCCAAGTGAGTACAGTCTAGAGGAGATTTCTTTAGCAGACATCAGAGTAAAGTGTGTGTTGTTGGTGTGTGTCCCCCGCAAGAGCTGTTGGCAGCTTCCTCTCAGGAAGAAGCAGTGATTCATTCTTCCAGGAGTAGACTTATTCAGTCCCTGCAGTTTTTTTACTGGTGAAGTTGGAATAGTCTAGATTCTAGATGAGTAATTTTTTTTACACTAGTTGCTTGGAAGTCCTTATGTGCAAAGTACTTCAGAGGTACAAAGAAAGAGGCATCTCTGTGATAATTTGGAGACATGAGCTGAACAAGAGAGAAATCAAGTGATTTTCTCAGTGTCAGTAGGAGATTCTGGAAAATATGTGAGTTGAATTAATATCTCCCAAGCACTGCAGTAGCATAATTAGTTTCATATTAATTTATAGTCATTGGCAGATTGTAAAAAACAAGCATAGTGTGACTTCTGTCAAGAATTTACTGAGTGATCTCATGTTCAAATTCATATATTAAATTATACACTGAATTTATATACAAGTAACTTCTTACAAAGTCAGACTTACTTTATAAAGTCCTCTAAAATCTGTTTTTAAGCAGTAAAATCACCCCTTTGATCCTCTAATGCTTTGTGATATTGTAATTTCGAAATCTTTCCTATCACCAAAATACCTCTTATCTTTTGACACTTCCAATAGTTTATGTAGTAAATATCTGTAAAGCAGTACGTTGAAAATACTCACTATAATGTAATAATTGTCTGTTAATTTTTTAATTCAGCTATTTATTTATCCACACATACAGCTTTGGCTATCCAGTAAAGTAGTTTGAGTATTATTAATAGATAAATGTAGTGTGAGTGCTGAAATACTGAAGCAAATGGCTTCAAGTACAGGTCTCCCCTTCACCAAGTACATCATACTTGCTGGATTATGACCCTCCACCCTAACTAAACTCAAAGATCAGCCTGTTACAAAATATTTGGTTTTACCTCTTCTCCCCTCCCTGACTAAATAAGCAATCATTGATAAATGCATAGAAATGTATATCGCATTCTAAAACTGGTACTCTGATGGAATACACAATAAGCAAATTTATTTCATAATTGTTCTAGCCTGTAAAATTGCATCCACGAAAGAATAAACTGCAAAATGAAGATTATTTGTAGTTGTTGCAGATTGTGTTAAGATGGGCAAATATATACACATACAGACTAGGATTTTTTCTTTTTGTTTTTCTTGTCTTTGTTTTCATCTTTAAATCTGTGTTTGACACTGTGAAGAAAATAGAGGCTCAAATATGCTAATTTCACTGGAAAGTGAGTGCTTTGGCTCAGTGCATGACTGCATTGTCTAAGGATATTAAAAGCCATTTTGCTTTGTACAGAAGTAATTATATGTGGGGTTTTCATTGGACTGAACTGCAGCTTCAGAATATGGTGCAGTACTGATGGGATCCATCTGACAGGCAATTGAAACACATATCTCATCAGCTTTTCAGAACAGCTATCAAGAAGCTCCCAACATGCAAACATTCTTGGAAAGGATGCTTTCACTGCTTGCTGTGAAATAGAGCAGCCACTCAGCCTTCCCTGTGCCGTGTGACACACAGGGTGCATCATGTGCTGTTCCCATGTGACCTGGCACATCAAGCATGTCACTTCCATGAGAAGCACACGAGACAGAAAAAGTAATCTGGTTTTTTGCCATCAGGTTTATTGTTACCCATCTGCATCAAGTCTTTTTCTGCATAAAATTGAATAAAGAGATCCCAGATTAAACTCATACTGAGCAGTTATTAACCCCGTGCAGATTCCTCTAAATTGAATTAAAATGTAATATTAAACAATGAAAGAACCACATGTTCTTGTCTGAGGATGTTTTAAAAAGAAAATTTTTCCATACAGAGCTGACATGACAAAACCTGAAAATAAAGTCATGCATTTACTTGTCACTACCTTTCAGATATGCTGATCCCTGAAAAATGCTTAAGAACCAAGCGAGAATAAGCAGACTTTTTGGTTGTGTATCTTATGTCTGCTTAAAACACGTTTTAGAGGCAACTATTCAGAGTAGTATTTAGGACCTCAGGATGTGAGGAGGCATGGAAGAGAGTGCCTGTGACTTCTGACAACAGTAGAAGCCATGGCTTGCAAGGAGAGGCCCAAAGTGTCAGCTAGCAGCTGGTCACTGCTGCAGCATTGCAGGATATCAGTTTTGTTGCTAAAATCCTGCCCTCAGTTTTGATACAAATGTATGTCCTGATATTAATGCAATTTCATGTAAATGCATGTTTATCACAGTTACTACCAAAAGGTATTGAAATACCAATTATGATGACTGCAGTCTTTCTTATGTAGAAAATGTTTTTGGTCTGCACCTAATGTGGGTAGGATGGAGTCCAAGGTGAACTGCACCTGCATGGACTTAAAGACAAGAGTGCAACCAGCAAATAGGAAGGCCCATGGCAGATTTCACCTTTGAAAATCTGGGACATGAGGATTTCCAGCTAGACTTTGGATGGAGTCCTAGGCAGGAGAGTCACAAATACAATCTACCAATGTTAAGAACTTTGTTGAGAAGAGGAACCAAACCAGGTTCCAAACACGTGTTTGAACATTCACAGGTATGTACATTTTCAGGCTCTTCTGGAGGAAAAAGTAGTGTACCCTTGCTTTAGGAAATTTGGCAAGATACATATGTACAGTAATGATTTCAGAGTATTGTAAATACTTATTACCTTCACACAATCCAATTCTCTCCATATTACTTGATATTTATATTGTGGTGATTAAAAGAAGACATTCCTCATCTGGCCATTCCCTTTGCCTCTAACACCAAAGACTATTGAAAACTAAACGTTTCATTACATACATCAATATTTCCCAGTAATGTTAAAACAATTAAATTAATATTTCCCTTCAAACTGTCTTTGGTTTTTAACTGACTGTGTGTTCCATGTAAAAAGACAGGGAAACTGCTTATCTGTATTATGGCAGCACCTTTGTGGCTCTGTTCAGGGACTGGGGAAAGTTGCTGCAGCAACAGCTCAAGTTATGTAATGCTTCAATGAAGGATGAGTAAGCTGGTTTGCAGGGGGCTGCAATCCCAAGCTTTCTTTTTTCAGTTTCTGTCTCTGCTTGTGAAGTGAGATACATTTTACAATAGGTTTTTAAATCCTCTGTGGAGAGCAATTTAGATTTAATGTGCTAAATAGTAATAACAACAATATGGAAGGAGAATAATTCTAGGTATTTCCTAATACCACATTTTACTTGGCATGTTTGAATTGGCATTAAAAACTTGATTTTATTTATTTTACAGAATCAAAAATATTGCTGATGCATTGCAAAGGGTAGCAAGACTTATCTGTGTTCACGTAACCTAAACAGCATGAATTACCACACCAAGCAGTAAATCATTAACAACCATCTTGGATTAACAAACTTTTTGTTAAATCTTCAGAGTTTACTTGTTCTGGCCTCTGGCTTCTCTTTGCAGTACCTCCAAAGCCTAGTTCTGACAACAGAAATTTTGGATTTGTGCATTTAGGACTGAGCAGAGTGGAAGGAAAGCATCCATAAAGGAACTCAACATTTTGTCCAGGTATAAGTGATGGGGAGGTGAAGTGTGACTTAGGAGACTTGGCTTTTAATCCTGCCTGTCCTGGCTATCAAACCTGGATACTTTTTCAGGAGAGAATCTATAGAGAAATTTATGCCCTATGAAACACTGATCTGCTTTTCTAAGCATTCAGCTATCCCAGGATATGAATGATCCTTTTTATGTATTGACAGTTTCCTATCAAAGTCACATCTATTTCTGCATTGAGAATCTGGCTCCTTTTCTGACTGAACCTTAAACAATTAACTTGTCTTTCTCTGCACAGAAAGAGTCTGACCCTCAGGCAGAATATCAGTTTTTGATTTTTAAATGCCATTTTTATTTCCTATATTTCCTAGAAGAGTGAGGGCTGTAGACACCCTATCTTGCTGTAAATTATCGTTTCTTGACAGCTGGTATGGCTTTTTTCTTTACATCTGCTCATATTTTGCACTCTGGGGTTAGTGAAAAATCACTGCATTTGCTTTGCCAGGTGTTCTTTGTAGCCAAACTCTCTTTGGGGTGTGACAGTGTGTACTTATTGTGAAAATTATTTTGTACTCCTTTGCTGATTCTGCTGTTTTCCCTTCTTTATTTTTTTTTTCCAGAAATAGCCTTCAGAACAAAGGTGTCTTAATGTGTTGTTATCAATTTCAGTAGTGATGGTCACACACATTAAGAGAAAACACTGGAAAGTAATTTTGCACTGAGCATCAGCCAACATGTACGGTGCATTTACACTGCTATTTGTGAAGCCAGTATCCCAATTGTCTTTACTGACTTTGTCTTGCTTCACATTTTGGAGTGGCATGCGGGCATACAAGGTGGATCATTTTCAGATGAAACTAAACCAGATATTTTTCAGAAACACATTCAGCATTCTCCAACCACTGACATGCATTCTGCTGACAGGACCAGACTGCAACCGGTCCGAAATAAAACACTGTAAAATGTTTGTGGTGTGGACATTGGGAGACAACTGGTTGTCACTCTGTGACTCTGCCCCCACTGGTCAGCACTCCTTGCTAACACTGATGGACCACAGAGTGGCAGCCATGGTGTTTGCAACATTTAAGTTTCTCAGGACTGTTCTTAGAGAAATGCAGTCCAGTGATTATTTCTGGAGCTGGACACCTAAATTCTCATTTATGTTGATTACTGTGTCAACTATGATGTCTTTCATCTTGTCCATCCACACCCTGCTATTCACTTCCCTTTCCATGTGCTGCCATCATTGTACCCTCTCTCTTCTGTCCTTCAGCTTTGGTTGAGTGGATTGACTCTAATGACTGGGGGCATTTGGTGATTATGGTGGAAATAAAGAATCAAAAGCGGTAACAACATCCCAGCTGAAAGATTTACATTGGGTATTCAGTCTCACAGATGAAGTGGTCAAAGCCCTTCTGAGAATGGACCTCTGTACAGGATCAATTGAGCATTACAAGATTCAATCTGGTGTTATCGAGGGTTCAGCTGATCAGATTATCAGGCCACTAGACAGTCACCTCTTATTTTAAAGAGAAATCAGCTTCTCCAGATGGTGAAAGGCTGACTCCAAAATACATCCACCACCTCTTCTACCACTACTGGATGTTGAGTTTGCAGACAACTATTGTAGTGATTCATTACAACTATTATAATAACCACCATTCTCCGTGTCTCATCTTCCAGTTTCCTAAAAAGTGCAGGAAGTTACTGTGATTCTGCTTTTCCTGGGGTTTTGGGGGTTTTGTTTGTTTGGTTGGTTTTTGTCACTATGCAGTGACTTAGCTGGTTGAAAAGGAGCATTTGAAGTCATGTTCTCTTGGTAGGTACATCAAGGTGTCATCCTGCTGCTGGGCAAAACTACACAATTTTCCCTTAAATTAAACAAACAAACATAAAGTCTCAAGTGATACCTAAATACTGTAGCCTCAACTAATTATTTGTGAATGGAATCGATCTGTTAAATAGAATTGAGTGAAAATAGGCACCATCATCCCAGCAGACCTACCTTCCTGCAAATATATTGCTGCTTGCCTGGTCAAAGACTAAAGTAAAAGTTCAGATTCCCTGAGGGAATCACAGTATTTCTACAATTATATGCCAGGGATTTCTCCATTACAGATATTCTAGCCCTGACTCAGAAAAAAATCAGGTGAAAACCTTCCTGGACCAGACACCATGATTGGTGCATGGAGCAAAATGAGGGATGTAAGCTTCCTGAAACCCAATGGATTTTTGTCAATCTGGGGGTTTCGCTGGTATGAGGAAGATGGGAGGCCACTTGGACGCCACATTCTGCTGTCAGCCCAAACAAGGAAACAGCCCCTTCTGATGCAGGCAATGCTTTGTTCTTGCTTCACTGCACAAATACATCGTTGTAAGTCACAAACACATGATTTACATGTGTGCACACACAGGGCACACATATGTATGCAAACACAGTTCTATATACAGAGCAATGTGTTGTAAAAGACACATTATCTGTGTGTGGATGTGGACAAAAAACTCAACATAAGCCGGCTGTGTGCTTGCAGCCCAGAAAGCCAAGCAAATCCTGGGCTACATCAAAAGCAGTGTGGCCCCAGCAGGTCAAGGGAGGTGAATTTCCCCCTCTGCTCTGCTCTCATGAGATCACACCTGGAGAACTTCATGCAGTTCTGGTGTCCCCAACATAAGGAGTTGGAACTGTTGGAACAAGTCCAGAGGAGTGCCACAAGGTTAAGAGGACTGGAGCACCTCCCCTACAGAGACAGGTTGAGAGAGTTGGGGCTGTTCATCCTGGAGATGAGAAGGTTGTGTGGAGACCTCATAGCAACCTTCCAGTATCTGAAGAGGTCTACATGGAAGCTGGAGAGCGTCTTCAACAGGAACTGTAGTGATAGGACTAGGAGTAGTGGGTTCAAACTGAAACAAGGGCAATTTAGGTTAGATATTAGAAAGAAATTCTTTACTGTGAGGGTGGTGGGGAGCTGGAACAGGTTGTTCAGGGAGGTTATGGATGCCCCAACCCTGGAGATGTTCAAAGCCAGGTTGGATAAGACCTTGGTAAACGTGGTCCAGTGGGAGGTGTCCCTGCCCATGGCACTGCAGTTTGTGACTAGATTACCTTTAAGGCCCTTTCCAGCCCCTTCCCACGTGCTCTCCGGTTCCATGTATCCGCGCTCACCGCGGGGGCGGCGCACACCGCGGCACATCCCGCACACGCGGCCCGGCCGGGCCCTGTCCCTTTAAGGGCCGCCCCCGCGCCTTACCACGTGCTGGGGGCGGGGCGGGGGCGCCGCGCAGCCAATGGGGGCCGCCCGAGGGGCGCGGCGCTACCGGGCTCCGGCCCCGTCTCCCGTCTGCCGGCGGCGTGGGGAGCGCTGCCCTGCCCGGTGCGTCCTGCCCGGTGCGCGGCCGGGGTCAGTGCCGCCGGCCGGGAGCGCTCGGCCTCTCGGTCAGGTGACGGGCGGCCGCCGGGACCGGCGCGGCTGAGCGGGCCGGCGCTCCTTTCGCCTCGCCTCGCCTCGCCTCGCCTCCGCGGAATGCTGGGCGGCTCCGCAGCGGCTCCGGGGATGCTGCCGCGGCCGCCGCCGCTCGCCGCCCGCTGAGCCGCTGCAAGGGGCGCGGCGGGGCCGCCGCCGGGCGGGGCGGCGGCATGGCCCCCACCTTGCTCCAGAAGCTCTTCAACAAAAGGGGCGGCGGCGCGGCGGCCCCCCACGGCCGGGCTCCGGGGGAGGGGCCCGCCTTCAGGTGAGTGCGGCGGCGGGGCGGGCGGCGGTGGGCCCCGGGGGCTGCCCCCGCGGGGCGGCAGAGAGGCCGGCGTGGGGCGCAGGTGTGCCGCAGCCCCCGCAGGGTCCCCCGCCGCGGAGTTTCCGGGGGAGCGGCCGGGGGGAAGGGGGTGCGGCGGGAGCACGGCCGCGCCGGGGTGGCTCTTCTCCCGCCTTTCCCTGTCGTTGGAGCTCTCAGCCATTTTCTGCGCGAGTTGGCCGTGGCACGCCCGGGAGCCTGGGGCGCTCGCCCCTCGGCAGCGGTCGGGGAGAGCCGCCGGGCCCCCTGTCTGGCGTTTGTGGGCAGTTGCTGTGATAACTCGTGCCCGGGTCTCATCAGCACAGGAAAATTAAGAAACGGCTTAATTGTTGTGACCTAAATACACGTGCGCAGTCTGGTGACCCGCTAAGCATTAGGCACCTTTCACTGCTCCCCGCTTTTGATAGCGCACATGCTGAAAGGTGAGGTTCAGTAGCTGTCGTTGCTTCAGGGTTCATGTGTATAACCTTTATGTAATATTGAATTTCTGTGTAACATTGAATTGTTAGTGTTTTCTGAACCTTCGGGGACAGTGTTTTGCTCGGGCTGGTGCTTTGGAGCTTTGTTCGTGTGACATCTGTGCTGCTCACAAGACCGAGCGGCCCGGTGAGCACAGTGACAATCACATGCATGCCCGGTAACCTCTGTGCCTGTTTTTCTGTGCGGCATGAGTTGACTGGTCTTGTGATCAGATGGTACACAGGGTTGAATTGGAATCTGGGCTTTCACTGCTGAAACTACTAAGGATGGTGAGGGAGAGCGATGGACAATATTTCGACCCACAAAATGCCATAGTGCCAAGTATGAAAGATCACAGTCGTGGAGCCATTATAATTTCAAAGGTGGTCTATGCAGGACCATTTGTGTGGCTAAAGTTGCATGATCGTGGAGACAAATGGTGTAAGATGAAAATGTCAATATATTTGGGTTACAAGGTGATTCCTTTGAAAGTGATTTGTCACAGTATTGGAGCTGCGTTCATATTAGAGAACAAATCTGGTGAATGTTGTGTTGCTGTTGAGTCTATATGTTGTACGTGTAACTGCAGGTTACTTCTGTGTAACTGCTACTTACTTCTTGTAGCACTTACCTTATGGGTTAAATATCTCCTCTAATATGGAAGAAACCAGTTTTCTGTTATTTTTTTCCCCTAAGATATTCAACACTTGGTTTTCAGTTTGAGTAACATATAAATGATGTGACACTTCAAATAAAAACTGTTATAATAAAAATACTACTGTAAGTACCCTTCACTCTTTTTATCCCCTATTTTCCCTCATTCCCTTTGTATCTGACTTCTTTTGACAAACCTATGGTTAATAAAATTGTTTGAAATATTTTACGTGTGAATGGGTTTTTTTTTTATTTGTTAATATTAAATTCTTCCTTACGACTTTTAAATATGCTGTAATGCTTTTTCTTTCTTCCTGGTGATCTGTTCATGATCTGCAGGAGCATACTTACAGGGTCTTAGAAGCTCTGCTGCAATGCTTTTAATAGACTTTCTGTTGAACAGTAATCTCTGTTTGAGTGGAGAGATGTGATTTGACCTAAGTAAAGCAGGAGACTTAATCCTTTGGTAGCTTCTGTATTAAGCATATACTGCCAGTCAATGTTAGATGTAAAGTGGCAGAATCATTTTCTAATGACAAGACTGTCTTTCTAAGGATTTTTAGTTAGTTTTATTCTTTCCAGGTTTTGTTAAGTGAGGTCTGTCCACATTCAATATGTCTTGCAGTGTTTAGCTTTGTTAAGGAGCCCTGTAAAACCAGTAACAATCTCTATCCTTGGACTTTCAAGTGTTATGAAAGCCTTGAAAGCTTAAGTGTATTCACACACCCTCCTTACCCTGAACAACAGAGGAATTACCAGAAATCTCTTTAGTAGATAATGCCTCCTCAAATTAATGTAATTTGACAACGTTTTTCAGCTGCATTGTTGGGACGCTTTGTGTTTCCTGGTCTTCCCAGGAACACCAGGAAAAGTTCTGTTGAAGAGGTCCATCAACCAGGCTTGAGGTTTACCTGTAACAAGTACTGTATGTGCTGGTTCTGTTGCACTCTCATTTGATGGCAGATAAATCTTGGCCAGAGGTCCCCGCTGTTTTGTCTCTTTGGCTCTGAAGGAAACATCGAGCTTCAAGGTCCATGCTGCTTACCATGATGAGCTGGCACAGCGTCAAAGAGGAAGAGACATGGTGCCTATAGATGAATGTGGAGCCACAGGAAATTATTTCCTGGGTGCATGAACATAAGCATATTAATTTGGCTCAGGAGTGCTCTTTTAAAGAAAACCTCTAAATTGTCTCCACTAACTGCACTTTGGCTCACAAAGCCAAGTGGCTTCGGTACGTAAACTGGATTCCTGTTGGAATGAATGAAATTAGGAAGTGTATTCCAACCACTAATGGGTATTCAGGCCCTGGGACCGTACTACAGCTGATCAAAAATAAAAAACTCCAGAACACGGACAGTCAGATCCTTAGCACCAATTAATGCACTCTGTGGAGCTAGTCTGGTTGGGCTGCACTACATGTTCACATGAGCACAACCCTTACCTGCTGGGTGAGGAGAATGTAAACATGACGTGTAGATGCTAATACAGAACTATTAGGATAGTAGGACTTTCCACTGGCCCAGGCCTCCCTTCAAGATAATGGAAGTATGAAGTGGTGGAAGGGTAGTAGTTAGAATTAAAGAGTAGCTTAGCTCTTTTTTTACAAAAAGAGAAATTATAAACCAGCTGGAGAAAAGGTGTGTATTAGTGAGATATTACATTTTGTTCTAAGCAGTTTTGTACACAGACTTGAGCTTCTGTTTTTTTACTGCTGCCTCTTGCCTCGCTTAACTGAATATATACATATGTGTGTGTATGTGTAATACATATGTAAAGATGTATGTGTGCATATGCACGTACCCCTTTCAACAGAGACACTTAAGTGGCTGTAATTCAATATATTTCTCCTTAGACTCTGAGGCTCTGGGGAAACCCTAATTACTTTGTGTGCGAGCAATGTGTATTTATGTGGATAAATTCCCCTGAAACTGCTTATTTCCTTATCAAATGTTACTTCCCTTACAAGATTGGTTTAGTGTAGTTTGTACAATTTTTTGGAGTGCTACCAGGGTCATCTGCCCAGCAGAATCATAGAACAGCTCATGCTGGAACAGACCTTAGAGATCATCTAATTCCAACCCCTGCTGCCTTGGACAAGGATATCTTCCACTAGACCAGATTGATCAGACCCCCATCCAGCCTGCCCTTCAACATTTCCAGGGATGGGGCATCCACCACTTTTCTGGGCAAACTCTTCCAGTGTCTCACCGCCCTCACAATAAAGAATTTTTCCTAATATCTAGTCTAAACCTATTTTCCTTGTTTGAAGTCGTTCCTCCTTGTCCTGTTACTACATGCTTTTTAAAATATTCTCTCTGCATATTTCTTACAGGCTCCTTTCAGGTACTGAAAGGCAGCAACTAGGTCATCCTGAAGTCTTGTCTTTTTCAGACTGAGCAGCCTCAGTTGTCTTAGCCTTTCCTCATAGGAGAGATGCTCCATCCCGCTAAGCATGTGTCCCTCCTCTGGACTTGCTCCATCAGGTTCATGTCCTTCCTGTGCTGGGGACCCTCAGAATGGGATGCAGCACTGCAGGTGGGATCTCACAGGTGTAGAGAAGAAGGGCAAAATAGTCTCCCTTGCCCTGCTGGCCACGCTGCTTTTAATGTAGTCCAGGATACATTTGGCTTTCTGGGCTGAAAGTGCACATTGCTGGGTTGTGTCCAGCCTCTCACCCAGCAGCACCCCTGAGTCCTTCTGGGCAGGGCTGCTCTGAATCTGTTCATCCCCCAGCCTGGGTTGATACCAGGGTTTGCCCTGACCCAGGTGCAGCACCTGGCACTTTTTCTTGTTAAACCTCATGAGATTCCCATGGGCCCACTTCTTGAACTTGTCCAGGTCCCTTGGACTGGCATCCCATCCTTCAGGTGTGCAGACAAGCACAGCTTGGCGTTGTCTGCAAATTTGCTGAGGGCGTACTCAATTCCATTGTTGGTATTCCCCAAGGGACACCACTTGTCACTGATGGCCATCAGGACTCTTAGCCATTGACCACTGCCCTCTGGATGTGATGGTCCAACCAATTCCTTACCCACTGAACACTCCATTAAGTTTTAGGGATTACATAGGATGTAAGCACACAGTATCTCAAGACTAGAATGTCTCAAGTGCTAAGCATATATTTGAGTAAGGTATTGGGGGTGTTCTTAAGGAAATTGATGTGCGTTCCAGATAGTTTGATTTTACTTAAACTGATAGCAGTTTTTCTGTAATTGTATTTACCTGATTTTAGAAGAAATTTCCCATCAGTGCTTTTCTATACTTTTCAGCATTAAATCTGAGGTTTTCCTTAAGCTGCAGGTTCAGACTTCACCTTAATTTTGGTCTTTGATTTGGTTTTGGGGTTTTTTTAAATGAAAATAAATGTCTTGGAGTTTTTGGAAGGCTGCTTTCACTGCTGAATGTGTAATTTCTGCATTGCAACCTGATATGAAATTTCTTTGATATTGGTGTGTTTAGTGAAGGACTATTGTAAAGTAGGGAATAACCTCATTTTATGTGTTTTTTTAAAAAGAAAGGTTGTATTATTTCAGCTGTGTCTGAAACCTGCATACAGTCTATTTCTTCAGCTTTAAGTATCAGCTGCTCCTTCTGGTGTCTGTAATGGAACGGATGTCATGTTGTAGCTGCAGGATATCTATCTGGTAACAGTTTGTTAGCTTTGGTATATGAGATCATTTGTTTGGCAGCTGGTACTAGTGATTCCTTTGGTCATAGTGCTGAAATGCTTGGTGAGATCCTACTTGCTAAGCATTATTTCACAGCATTTGTTACCAGCCTGGCAATGTTCCACCTTCTGAAAAAGGAAAGAAAGCAGCAGTGAGCTTGGAGTCTGCTTGCATGTCAGTTTGTTTAAATGAAACACTCCTCGGAATGTTCTTGTGACCTGACTGGGTTTTTTCTTGAGCTTCTTGCAGTTTTGTGGAGATCCACACATCAATAACGCTACTGAGCACACATGTGCATCTTCGTACATGGAAATATCCTTAAACATCTGTCTGTAAACCCTTCAAAAAGCATTTGAAAGAAAATCACTGTTTTATATGCTGTAAAAGGGCAATCCAGCCCACGGCTGTATCTGAGCATGGGGGCAAGAAAGGTGAAAGAGCAAGTCTAAACCATACACCATTTCACTGACAGCTGAAGGTGAGCCTTAAGATGCAGTATTTCACCTCTGTGCTGGCATTAGTCTTTCATCAGTAAAATGACCTAAAGAATAAGTTCTGCAGAAAGAGGTTTATTACAGTCTCACTCAAGAAAGCAGCTTAGAGAAGAAGTGATTGAAAGTATGGTCTTTTGACATGGAAACCACACTTCCAGCCTGGGGCTTTTTTGAAGGAAAACAAACAAGCCCCAAGTCCTCTAGTTTTGAGCTTTGCAGGAACTAAGGCCATTCTTCTTTAGTTGTTTGGGTTTCCCTTCCCCTAAACGCTGCTGTCACTGAACAACCTCTTGGTTTCCTCTAGCTTTGCTCTGAGACTAGCTCAATCTCTCTTAAAGTTGCAAGAAGGCACCCTGTTTCTTGGTTGTTTTTTTTTTTTTTTCTTTGCCACAAATGACTAAAAAATTGTGTGGAAATGCATAACCTATTGGCATTCTGAGAGGGGTGGATGTACCCTGGTTATTTAATTTAATGCCATGAAAAGATGCATTATTGCCTGACAGTCAAATCAGTTTTGCCTGTAGGTTACCTTATTTCTGATTTACAGGTAACTTTTCCATGGAGTTCCATGCATTGATTCTTAAACTGGTCTGCAGTTTGATAGTAGGTGCTTGATTCCTTACACTTAGGGCACTTTTGCTGTTGACATGCCCAAAACTGGGTGAGTGAGTACTGTGCCACATACTATGCTCAGTGGGAAGTGTTTTGGGGAATAGTAGCAGCAGAAAGCCTTGGAGGTGTCTCTCCTTGTTGAAAGCAGGAAACACTGCAATTTAACATGGTGATGCTAATGCTGTAAGGGAATACCTGTTGACATAAATGGCTTGATGTGAATGAGCAAATAAAGCTGCTTGGGGCTGAAAAATGTGGACAAGCATTCATAAAAGCTGAATTTGTAGAGAGACATTTTTAAAACTGATGCAGAGCTTTGTTGCAAGCAGATGCTGGCTTCACGTAAACTTAGATAAACTTTGTAGCTTTTCTTATGTAAACAAAGTTGCAAAATAGCTTTATTAAAATTTAAGGGAAAGGAAGGTGGAAGAGTTTTGACAAAAATGTTTTAGTCATTAGTCATCATGTCATCCCACTTCCATGTTGTGGGATGTAGGTGTTTCCAATGCATGTCCTTTAGCTGTTGCTTTGGTCTGAGCAGTGAGTAACAGCAGAGCAAATGCCCTGAGGGAGTAGATGCGACAAAGTAGCTGGGGTTAGGGGGGACAGAAAATGGAGTAATTTTTCTCATATAAGTAATTCCTTGTTCTGACATTTCAGTATTATTGAAATTGCTGAGGACTTGTTTTGCAAAGAAAATTCTTTAAATACTAATGCTCACTACATGTGCTACAAACCTTGGTGATGTACCTGTTCCTTTAAGAATTCCTTCTGACACTAACAATCATGTACTTTCATCCTGTACTTTGCACCTTAGTGATGTTCATGGAGAAGCTTCTGAAGAGTAGATTCAGTTCTGGAGCCATGTGTTGTGCTTTATGATTTGTTAAGAGTTACTTCTAAGTGCACCCTTGATTAAGAGCCCACTGTTGTCTTGTATGCAGCTTAGATGAAATGTTGTAAGAAGAATGTTCTTAGGCTGTCCTAATTACCAGTATTTGCTATGTGAAGGTTTCCATGGGTACACTTCTTAGGCAAAAGATGAGGAATGCAGTTCTGTAGGGTGGTGGTGAACAGGCTTGCTAGAGAGAATAAGCAAGAAAAGGAGGACTTTGAATGGGTACTTGTGTGAAGACAGTAAATATCTGTCTGCACTCTTTCAGTGTGCTTCCTGTGATAGTGTCAGATTACTGCTGATCTGACTAACAGGCGTGGACACGGCAGGTCACCTTTGCCTGCTATGAATTAGCTCCTCTGTGTGTGCTCCCCCTATGCTGCTTTTTAATCTTCATGCTCAGGTTCTTCCCTGTTCTGCTCTCTCCCCGCCTTAACAGTGCCTTTCTCAAGTCTCTCCATTTGCCCTGTTTGTCTGGGTTTGCCACTCGAATACCTTAGTAATGTCATGCTTTAGTATGCAAGGCTGGGATCACAAGACAAGCTACTGTGCAGGCTACAAGGCAAAGTGTTCTGAGGCACTGAGAGGACGAGCTTAGGAGCTCTGTCAACAGTGCCCGTGTCTTCCCCATGTCGAGTAGGGCAAGGGCAGGTGCGTTTACCTGACCTGCAGCTGAAATGTCTGTGGTCAGTCAGCACACTTCTGGGTATTGCTGGGGTTCTTCGAATAGTACTGATAAATGGGCATGAGGGCTTTACATCACTCTTGTTGCTGAGTTAAAACTGAGTCATGATTTTGCTTCCATGGACTGTGCTGAAGTGAAGCTTGAGCTGTGTGTGATGTAATTACTGAATCAGTATGGAGCTTTCTCTGCAGGATGCTCTCACTTCAGTGCAATACAGCTCAACTTTTCTCCTCCAAGGTGCTCAGAGAAGTTTTAGGTGTGCTAATGAAATCAACCGTATTAAGTAAACAATCTGACAATATTTATTTTTCTAATAGAGGTGCTAGCAGTCTGCATTTGGTATTAGCACTCTCAAACTAGAAATCTGAACACAGTAGTACTTAATTTTTTGTAATGGAATCGGGAAGTTTTTTGCAATAACAACTCTTAGCTTTTGCTTTCATTGTGTTTACTGATTTTTATGAAAGAAAACAGAGGCTTGAATGAACTCAGTGCTCTGAATTTCTGTGCAGAGTATTTGCACTGAATTCTGAATCTGGATGTTATCCAACACCTGAAATTGCTCAGCTCTCAGGGTTAGGTTTGTTAATGCACAGCTCCAGGAGTACAGAAAATCTGAGCAGAGTACAGTAAAGTTTTTCAAACCCCAGAGAGAAGGCTCTACAAACTGTTGAAATCATAGTTCTGAGCAAGTTATTCTTAAATTATTATTATTTCACTGAATGTGGATAATTTTACGGAATGTAATATGATGTTGTAATGTTAAAGCCCTCGCTGGGCTGTAAAAGACAGTTATTAGAACTTTTCTAAATCTGCAATTCACAGAAATTAGTTTATGTTCAGACAATGTTGTATCTTTTGCTTTTCTATGGGAGCACACGAGCTTGTCCAACTATTGCTGAGCAGTTGAGTGCTCGTGTCTGTCATATTTCCTTGTCTTTCCTTTCACATTCCCTGAAAATGACCTTTTCAAATCTTCCCATTTAACAGTCTGCTCTCTAACTTGCACTCTAAAATGGGTTGTACTTTTTAGGACTAATCCTACTGTGGGAAAGCTCATGGGCCTTTTGTTTCTGAAGTGTCCCGGCTTGTTTAACAGGCCTGGGTTAAACAACCTAGAGGTGGGCAGAGACCTATGAGGCTGCAGGGAAGGAAGGTGCAGGCACAAGGAATAAGAAATTTGGTGCAGAAACTGCTTTCTCAGCTGTGCAGCAGCAGGGTTAGTCCATGCATGTGAAGATTCTGGTCTTGGTGAATGGCTCCAATGTTACAAGATGCTACTGCATTCTCTTGTGCCGTGCTGGGGTCGGGTATTGGCTGGACATTTGTCACTTCCACGGTAGTGTTGATAGGATAGGGCTGAAGCCCTCTCAGTCATGTCTGTGTAAAGGTCAGTGATAGAACCAGCTCTTCTTACAGTAGTCTGTGTTAAGCTGTCACACCGTGCAGGAATGGTTATGGAGGGCTAATCCTCAGCTGTGTTGAGAAGGCTGGAGTAAAGAGTAGGGATTCTGTAGCCACTTCAGTTCACTTAGCAGACAACCATAGCGACATGCATCTGAGGTCTACTTGGTCTTGGCTTTTAGCCTGGAGGAAGGTTGCTCTCAAGTGTTAGCCACTTAAAACAGCTTCACGAGTGCAACTTCTGCCCTTCTAACTGTTAAAAGCATTTCTAGATCACATCGAGTTAAAGAGTTGGGAAAATTAACCCTCTCTCCTTATAAAGGTATTTGTGAGATTTGGCCGTGGATATAAATTATGCTTACAAAGCACTAAAATTATTTCAGATACAATTCCAAGTTTGGGAGTGGGTAACACCTGATGAGTTTGGTACTTGTGAGATGTGGGGATATATGTCAGTCACACCCTGTGGACTAGATCACGTTACAGGTGAGTTCAAAAAATTCAGGTACTAAATTTTTTCTGTTCAAAAGTTCCTATAAGCAGTCTTACAGAGGGATATATTTGGGAATGCTTTTAAATGGAAGGAGGGAAATAACATATATTTGAAAACAGCTGTTTGTTTGTCACTTTATGGTAGCGCTTGGTGAAAATGCTGTAAAATGCTTATGTGTAGCTGGACTGGATAATGGGTGCAGGGGTAGGTATGCAAAGAAGACAAAAATGCAAACAGAACAATGTATTTTTAGTGAATGTTGGTTTTTTGAAACAATCAACTCAATGAACCTATGTGCACACTGATAATGCATCTGTCCAATTTCTTTCTTTTTAAGCAAAACACATCTGTGTGGAGTACCAAAGATGACTTGAACCTCTGAATTAAACGTTGTTTACTGCTTAAAGAAATAATTCTGTATTTGTATTGAAATGTGTTGGCATGTGAACTAGAAATTTGATTGAAATTCAATTTAAGTTTGGCTTTTTGTTTGCATTACTGAAGTAGTAAAAGTTGACTATAGTCTTCGTTAGAGTTGTATCCTTGGGCCCTGTTTTGACAGAAAGTGAAAAGAAAGTGAGAGTTTGTATTTAAATTGTATTTAAATGAAGTTATCCTGAATCTGTAGCTGTTAGGATGGCTCCTAGTGAGTCTGCTCTGGTAGGCTTCATCTCAAGAGTAAATCAGGTCTGTTATAAAGGATTTTCTTGAACACTGTTCTTCTGGGGAACGCTAAAGGAGCTTGACCAATTTTTACCTTCTTATGAGGAGAAAGGTTTCTAATTTGTCTAAATAATTACTGCATAAGCTTGCTGACTGAAATTTGTTTGCATCTATCAATGTGCAGATCATTTTCTTATGGCAGGACAAGGATGCAACTGGATTTTCTGTGTGATTTTTAGTTTTTTGCCCAAATACTTTAGGATTGATGGACTGATACTTGGCAGCCCAATGTTAGCACATTACTGAGTGCGGTCAGCCATAATTAGGTACAAACCTGACTGGATAAACTTCTAAGTCTACTATAATACCAGTGTTTTTGAGAAAATGTTTGGGATCCTATGTGAGTAGTTTAGAGTGGTTGGCCTGCTTTAAGGAGGGGAGACTGTTTCATAACTTAATGACTATTTATACATTCAAAGTCCTGCGCAATTGGTGGTAAACAGAACGTAAGTCTTTAGCATAGTGGCTTGCAGCAAGGTTAGGTTTGCCCATGCCAGTCAGCTGCAGGACTGTGGTTTGGTTGGTTGGTTTTGTGTGTAGTCTTTTTCATTGAGAAGGTGTATGGTATGAGTGATTTAATTACCATGATCTTCTGCACATGGTCCCAAGACATGATTCCTCCTTCCATTTCCAGTGAAACTTGAAAGCAAATATGTCTAAGCCTTGAAGATTCAGTTCTAGTTACTAGAAAGCTACTTTCTGTGCTGTCTACAAGAGAGGGTTAAGGAAAGTGTTTTGGATGGAATAGACAAATTGTCATAACAACAAGAGGAGCAAAACATATTTTTGGCTATAACTGGTGAAAAATGCCGGAGCTGACGTTATATCCGTCCGTGTTATCATTTCATTCAATCTAAGTCAGGATTTCCTGGCATTCATCTAGACCTAGGCAATGGACTTTGCTGTTCATGCTATAGCAACTTTTGGGTGATCAAGCATGGCTTCTTGTGGATGTGTTCTTTCCCACATTCTTGCCAGTTGGGTAAATCACTACACTCTCATAAATATTCAACTTAGTTTTTTCCCTTCCCTTCCTGATTATTGCAGACTGACTTTTCAGTTGCAGTCTCTGTTTTACAAGGATCAAAACACATCTTGTTCTCACAACAGTTTAACATAACCATTTACAGAGGCCTCACCAATATTATGTTATCTGGTCAAAAAAAGCTGGGCTGCTTCAGCTCTCAGCACTGTTAGAGAGCCGCATCTGATATCTTTTCATATATTAGGAATTTAGGAGGTAATTTTTTTTTTTTAAGTGAAGTGATAACTTCTGAGTGTGTGCTTTTGGGTTAGATGAAACTGACCCCTTCTGAAGCAGTTTCCTTTGAAAGAGGAACATGGATAGCACTTGCCTCTAGCCCTCCTTGAGAGTGTTCTTTTGTACAGTGGGAGTGCATGTTCAGAACTACGACAAGAAATGGGGATTTGCAATCTTTCTGCGCCCCTGGTGAGAGTACCCTAAACTTCTGTCTGTAAAGCTTGAAAAAGTGCCACATCCTCTGGAGTTCACAAAGTCCTCTTGTGAATGTAGCCTTTTCATAGTAGAAGTGGAGGAAATTTGTAAAGAAATGCTGTTAACCTGCGGGTGTTTTTAGCTACTTTGAGTGAAGGTGTTTGTGTGTGTTATAGCCGAAAGAATATTTTTCATTTAGCTAGGAAATATTGGGAGGGGAATGTTAAACACCAGGCATTTTTCATATCTCTGTATCTATGTATTTACTCATGTCTAATAAATAACATTTTTTCTTAGTAATTTTTTTTTTCATATTCTAAAATTACTCCTTTGAACAGGGGGTTGAAAGCTGTATACAGATTCTTTCTTAAATAAAAAGAATAAAATACAGAATATAGGGCTTCATAGAAGAGGCGGAAGGAACAGGAAAGAGTAGGCAACCAAACCCATGCCTCAGGATACCAGCCCTAAGGTGTGGTGATGTCTGTCTTGGCCTGCTCACTTATGTAGGATATACAAAGGTCTGAGATCTGTCAGTACTTTAGTACAGCACTGCAACACAGTAAGAGCCTGTACAGTGTTATAAATACCAGATTCTGCCTTGTTTGCATTGTTTCTCAAAATTCACCTTCAGAGGTACAATGTGTAGTTCTTCCTTGTGTTCAGGAGAAGGTGGGGAAAGACAGAGGCAGGATAAAAGTTTTCTCTTAATCTCATTTTCTGGCAGAGGCAGTTCCCAGACGTGCCTTGGCAGTGTCTGTATTTAGTAGCTGTGTTCCTGGCCGCTGGCCCAGTCACATGGCGCCGCTGGAACAAGTGACATGGGAATGATGCATTAGCTGAGACCCAGCGCTGCGTGCCGGAGGAGGTGGGGTGGCCTGGCCGGCCCGGCCGCCTGTGCCCGCCTGCTCTGCAGAGATGCCGGACCCAGCACGGCGTGCTTCCGGATGGCTGCTGCCATTTGGCCTGAGCTGCTTGGCTCCAGTGAAAGCTGGAAGTCAGCTATTGCAGGTGCCTTGAAAAAATAAACAGGGAAAGAAGCGGAGTCAAATCCTAAAGAGTGTTGAATTACAAGCAAATCTTCGGTTCTTTGAAATGATAAAGATCATCATTATGCAACAACTTCTGCAAAATTCTTGACTTCCTTTGGGTCAGCTGAGCTCTCCTGGCTAATAGAAGCTACGGAGATGAGGGCAGAAAGTGGGATGGAAGGGAGAAAGTTGGTTAAGACTGATCATGGCTTTCTGTGCGGAGGAAGGAACTAGGTGGTGGACCTAGGGTGCTAACCTTATTGCAGACTTTGCCTTTCTTTGTTTACAAAACCACACTTTTCTTAATGGTAAAACACAAATGCATGCATTTTTTCATGCAATTATTTAGCTCTTTTCTTTGCTAATGAGGAATTCCACTTCTGGAGCTAGCAACTGAGAGCGCTGTCTCTGTGCTATTTGTGGTCTTACTTCAAACACATTGTACTTGCTGGGTGTTTTCTTTGATTAGGGTTTTGGTTTGTTGTGGGTTTTATTTTTTTATTTCTACATTATTACTGAGATACTGTATGAAAGCTAGCTCCCAAACTTCAGATTTGTCGATAAGCCAGTGAGCAGTGATTCCTGATAAGTTGCAGAGGTTGGGTTGTGACGCACTGGTTTAATGGGCTGCTCTTTCTGTTTGTGGAAGGATGATGTGTGCAATTTATGGTGACTCTAACTTGCGCAGATCTCTTTGTTAGCCTCTATCAGCAGTGTGTGTGCGTCTTGTCGTTTTTTGTGCGTACCTGTGATGATTTTGCTTTGTAGCAACATAGATGGTGAAAAAATGCTTCCAGCCTTACAAAAATCCAGTATATTGTCCTTTCCTGAGCAGGGAATGTGTGGCATTCTAACTTTTCAGTGAACAAATATATCCAATATTGTTTTTCATTTCATAGATGAACATATAGAATTATGCTAAAAAAAAGAAAAGTGACCTTTCTGTACAGTGATTTGATACTGAGAACTTTATTTTTCTCCACCTGAACTCTTTCTTCAGGAAAATCTATCCGGAGAGAGAGCAGTGCTCCAAATAATACCTTCCTTCACTTGTTGCGTGACTAATCTGCAATGTATCCCGCCTAACTTGTGTGAAACTAGTAACTATGTATCATGCTTGAACAAGGTAGTTCATCTGAGGTGAATAGAGCTTTACCATATTAGGACAACTTTAAGTCATTGTGGAAAAGGAATGTGGTGTGGCATCAGCACAACTCTTCCATATCTGAGGTTTTAGAAAGAGAAGAAACAATGCAGGGTAAATGATTCAAATTAGGAGGGAAGAAGGGAACCTATGTCTTCCACAAAAGCTATTCAGTGGACTAAAAGAGGGAAAATCATCATTAAGCAATCCAAAAGAGATTCCACTTCATCTTTAAACGTGTGTTTTGGCACTGATCCTGAATGGCTGGGTCTAGGCATTTTTTTGTGTATCAATTTTGCTAAATGTATGTTTTGCAAAAACAAATGCTCACTGAAACAGCAGGTATAATTCAAACTTTGTTTTCCTAAGCTTCTGTAGCTGCTTCTAAAAGCTGTTTGGAAAATACAGGGGTCTCTGCAAATATTCTCTTAGATTTGAAAACAGCACTTAAGTTTTAGTGGACAGCTGTAACTTACACAGAAAATTATTCTCAACTACCTTACATATATTTCTTTCCTTTTTCCCCCACCCCAAACTTTCTGGGTAAAGTGTTACCTTGAGTTGAAATAATTTAGGCAATTGTCTCACAGTGAAGATGAAGGACAGGAAATGACCTACAAACAGAGCAGGTGACATGCTGTCACATAGCCTAGAAAAAGAGTGATTAAACCCTGCTTCACAGAGGATTACATCTGCAGAGCAGGACACTTTCTTCCATTTTCTGTATTATCTACTTTATGGACTCTGGCTGTTTTGCATGTGTGGATTTATGTATTATTTTGTTGTTTAGAAACTGTTCTGTGGATTTTCAGTGTTAATTCTCCAGGTACTTCAGGATTTTTATTATTCTATGAATGATTACATTTACAGATGAGGTAATGTTGTGAAGCACATCTCTTTAGTGAGCTTACAGGAGTTCCTTGTTCTGATGTCTGATGTGAATTTGATAGTTTGATAAATGTTCCAGAATTTTGGTTTGTTTGGGGAAAAGGTAGGACAGAAGCAAAGGCTGTGAATTCCTGATCTTAGTCAAAGTGTATTATTTCACTTATTTCATTCACACTTAAAAGATAACTGGGAACACTGGTGTTTAAAGTAGTCTTTCTCAATGAGGTGAGGGCTGTAGTTGTCCTCTCCTAAATCATTTGAACCACTTGAGAACAGGCTGAAGATTTCACTTGTTTGCCACACTTGGGAGGAGGAGTGACTGTGATCCAGTGCTTGTCACTTCTCTGGTGATTGAAGCAGAGCTGGTTTTTTTACTACTATGTGTTTCCCTCAGCAACAGAGCAAGTTGTTCAACCTAACCTTGCTCTATTTTTTTGCTTCACTTCTGTCCAGTGTTTAGAGGTTGGGGTTAACTGAGATTACAAAACCATTTTAAGGGTGCTGTGCTATTTAGCAGGTAGCACGTAGGACTAGGTTTTGAAATCTTGCTGTGTTTTCTAACTCTACTGCTGTATTTCTGGTTGACCATTAACGAAGTTATTTTCCCTTTTTAACCTGGAAGGGAAATTGCAGTAGGGCTGTCATCTTATAAAATGTCTAAAATTTTACTGATGGGGAGAAAGCCTATTCGAAGCTCATGTGAGATGTGAATTATGAGCAGATATGTGTGGATAACTTTTTTTAAAGCAAAGATGGGGAAGAGAACTTTGTTCTGCAGTAGAATTACCAGAGCCTAATGGAACATCCCGTGTGCAGCTTTGGTCACTGCAATACAAGAAGGAGGACAACAAAGATGGGGAAGGGCCTTGGGGAGAAGCTGTATGAGTAATGTCTGAGGCCACTTGGTTTGTTGAGCCTGGAGAAGAGGAGACTGAGAGGAGACCTCATTGCAGTCTACAGCTTCCTCATGAGGAGAAGAGGAGGGGCAGGCACTGATCTCTGCTCTGTGGTGATCAGTCACAGGACCCAAGGGAATGGTCTGAAGTTGTGCCAGGGGAGGTGTAGGTTGTGTATTAGAAAAAAGTTCTTCACCCAGAGGGTGTTTGGGCACTGGAACAGCTCCCCAGAAAAGTGGTCACAGCACCAGCCTGACAGAGTTCAAGAAGTGTTTGGACAACACTCTGGGGCACATGTGTGACTCTTGGGGATGCTCCAGGAGTTGGGCTCGATGATATTCTGTATTCTGTGATCTGATTCCTTTGTTCTGTTCGAAAACTTAACTTGGTAACAGGAGTATTTTATTAGATATTTTTGTCATCAGTATTGCCATTGGATTATTTTAACAGGCACATGACTATAAATTCTCATCAAGCAACTTGAAGTCTGCAGCAAACCTTTTCTCACTGTTTTCCTTCATACTTTTTAAGAAAAGCTTTTCAAAGTAGTAGTGTCAAGTTCTTGTCCGAGTATAAGCAGTATTTGTCCTTAGAAGTAAAAGCATTACAGTGCAGAATATCTAGTGTGTTTCTTGGTGTTGGTGGTTGGGTTTTTTAAATCGATAACCATATGGCAATGATGACAGATTCTTACTTGCTTCTAAGCTGTATGAGGTTGCTAGGGGTTGTCAGATGACACCTGCTCACATGAGAGCCATTAACAGGGTGTTGTAGCCAGTGTTAGAACAACCTTGCAACTAAGGGCGAGTCACTGCAAAAGCAACTATGCTTTCTTTTTTTTTTTTTTTTTTAAAGAGGCCATATGGTTCAGTCTTGTGACTACATAATTGCCAGCTACCTAAATCACATACCAGGAAACAAACATAGCTAAAGTCAATATTAGCTGTTGTATCTGCTACAGCTTTGTGCCAGGCTTGGTAGGAAAACCTCTGACAGCAGCAAGAGCAAGTCTACAATGGCTTCTGAAACCTGAAAGTCATGTCTGTTCTGTCTGGAATAATTGCAGGAGTACATTAGCTACAGCTGTCTTTTTGTATTAATGGCTTATAGAATATATGAAGATTGCTTTGCCTTTTTTTCCCCCAACTGGAAATTCAGCAGACTGTCTGCCTTTATAGCAAAGAAAGCTGATGGTAAATTACCATTGTTAATGGTTGATCGATAGCGAAGAAACCTGCTTGAGGCTGTTTCTCTTCAGCGGGTATTTAGTTTCTTTGAGGGAGCTTTACCAAGAGGATTTGTAGCTAAGAAAATGTGTGGGGGTACACCAAAAACTACAAATGGCACTGGGGGACAAGTAGAAAGAGCAAGAAACAACGATGTACCACTTGGAAATAATCTCTCTTGTACCAAATTGGATGAAAGAATTAGAAAGTCTTTGAGAGACCAAAGTGTCAGCTGTGTGAACAAAGTGACTAGACTGCTGCAAAACAGGTATGCATGTAACTTTTTTGATGTACGTGATTTTTGACAAAGAAGGGACATTTTTATTTGACACTAGATTTATAATCATGTGCCTGAAAGGCTATTTTGTAAATGGTTGAAAAAGTTCTGTTAGAAGCTTATTCTTGATGATGGTGCTGACTGAAACTCCAGAAAGTCTTTCCTGTTTGAAACTGAACCTACATTCTTGACTCTGATGTGTAAGATTTATGTATATGCAAACTGAGGCATAAAGGGTAATTGCCTTTCTTTTCAATTAAGGTTAAATAATCTTACCTTCTCTTTCTAGTTTCCTAATTAGTTTCCCCTCTTTTACTTTTTTTGCCACCTCCTGTGTTAGTGGGTCAAGGAGCAGACAGGAGAGAATGCTGTGAAGTGGGGGAAGAATGGAGAGGGGAACCCTCTGCTTTACTTGTAAATTATCTCTAGTTGGAACATTACATCAAAGTAATCTGAAGTGAGAGTAGTGTTTATTTGACTTTTGTGTTGTCCTTTTCAGACATGTGCCAGCGTGTCTCCGATGTCTGACTCTTTACAGCTATGTAACTGTGTTGAAAATACGTTTCAGGGTGGCTTTTCCCAAGTTCTAGCACCGAAGGGTGTTAGAATTAGTATTCTACATTCAGGATTGCTCGTCTAAGAAGCAGGAAAATATAGATATATATAGAGATGCTTCAGCCTGTTTGTTTCTCTAGTCTGTAGATGTTGCACTGAAGTAGTGAGTGGTTAGTCACTTTCAAAAACAGTTTAAGGTCAACTGAAGTAGTTTTTGAATATAACTGAATAGGTCACTCTGCAGTTACTGCGTGCATGCTGATAATTATAAAGGTGAGGCAAAAGCTTTCTTTGTAAAGATCAGCATTTGGAGATCTATATTAACTGAAAGTATTCATTCAGGGCAGAATGAGGCTAAATTTTTGTGACTTATTTCCAGAAACAAGTACGTCTTCTTTCCTCTAAGTAAGAGAGATCTCCTTGCCTCCATGTCTCATAACTGCAATTGAAGAAATGTTGAACAAGCCAAAGGAAAGTAGCTTATATGCAAGTGTAGGAGAAAATAAAGCAAGCTTAAGCTTCTCTGGGGAGAAAACATTTCAGGGTATCTGTAAGCCGTTCCAAACTTGTGGGTTTCTTTCAAAAAATAAAAAAATTCCTTAACATTTTAGTTTCTCCAGTAGACCTGGTTCTACTGTCCTATGAACACAGACAGCTTGGTTTGGTTTGGTTTATTTTGACTTGAAGATAGTGTTTATTAGTTCTAGCATCTTCCACATACAATAAAGATACAATCTGAAGGTGAGGCTAGGTAAGCTGACCTGCTCAAACAGATTGATGATGTTGAAGGAGCCACTTCTTCCTTTGATTTCTGGCATCATGCTCTTGTCCTTTTTCCCCTTGTTCTGGCCTTGGCCTTTCAAGTCCTTTTGGAACTGGCTTCCCATAGGGAGTCAGTTAGCTCACTAAGCAGACAGACAACTGACTGGGGAACAAGAAAACTCAATTAACATTCTAACTAGCCTCAATACTTATTTGGAATGTATCGGGAACGTTTTCTTTGTGCCCTTTCCTAAAGTTATGTAGTTTCATGGACAAACTGAGTTAGTGTAACTCATGCTGCCACCAAGAGGTGGAGGTTCCACTGCCTTCTCCTTCTTCCTTTTCCAGATACGTTTCTGATCCACTTTCATGTGCTTGGACAGATTTCTCTTGCTGCAGAGAATTCAGTTTACAGAAGGGTCCAACAATTACCAAAGCAGACACAAGTAACAGGAAGGGTCACGTAGTTACAGAAAGGGGTGAAAGGATATGTGGAGCTCTTACTTTTGTGGTTAAATAAGAAAACATGTTCAGTCAGAATAGCCACATTTAACCTGAAATGTGAACATATACACAAGCTCATATTAATTTAATTAATTCAGCTAATTTTTAAGAATATGCCGGACCTGGCATTGCTAAATAAGCAAGAAGCTGATACAGAGATAAGGAAGAAACATTTTAGGGTTTTGGTTTTTACACATGTGAAAACAGAGCTGACCAATGAGTCTGTGTACTGTCTGTATTCTTCAACATTCTTTTTAGGAGATGATTGAATGCTCCCACTGTCCCTGTTTTAGGGGATCTATGTTATATAACCTTGGTTAAACAGTAAAGGATGGAAGTACTGTAAGCAGTACTCATCAGCTTTTGTGACAGGCATAAACATCTCAGTCATCTGACTAGTCTTGGGCCTGCTGCTGGATTCCATGTGAAAGTAGTGGGACTACATGGACTTGTATGCCTGTGTAAATTGCCTATAGATATGCTTGATGTTATCAAATGAGGATCTCTTCTGCAATGGGTAGGACTGCTACAGGAACTGCATCTGTAAGCAGTGGCATGATTAAAATGTAAGTTTGATATTTGGTTAGAACTATAAGAAGCATTATCTGAAATAACTTATCTGGATTTGGTTTGCTAGTCACATAAAGCTCTGTATGATAGATTTTATGTTATTTCTTAGCTTGTTGCTGTCTGGTACTAGAGAATCTGTTTGTAGTTCTGACAGATTGCAGCAATCTTTAGTTCTAGCATGTTGTGTGGAAAACGCTGTTAAATTGGCTTCTACTTTAACATAAAATCCAGTTCATGGCTTATACAGAAGCCAGCACTGCATGAACAACATGGTGTTTGCTTTAGTGCATAATGAGGGAGTTCATTTGTTCATAAGGAAACCTGAATTCACACAACCCAGCCTGCGTGCAGCCTTGCATCAGTGGGCAGGTGCAGGGCTAGATTGGCTCACTCTGTGTCTGAAATGAATCTTTCTCAGTTTAGACTTGCAGGCCTGTGGTCTGAAGTAGGGATGCTGCTGTGCCAGTCATGGAGGTAACTAAGGCTTTGCTCTGGCATAGAATTTAAGCTAAAGCCATAGAGATGTACCTTTTCTTTGTTGTTAAAGGAAGGAAAGACCCGCAGCCTTTTAAAGAAAACAGCATCGTTACTTGAGGTTGTCTGTTGAAGAAAGTGTAAGAGTAAATAGGTAGCTGTGTAACTGAAGAGGTACTGGGATATCTGATACTGAAGAGTATCAGATTCATGTGGCAGACTAGGATGAAGTGTATTGATGGCTCTGACTTCTCTTGCATTATGTATAACTGGATTTTGTAATAGCATTGCACAGGCAGTGGGCTGAGAAACTCGTAACAGACTTCTTAAACAGATGGTGTAGTTGCAGCTCTCTGTGCATGCGAGGTGTGTAGGATCTTTGTTGGGCAACTATCAACAATGATATCAGGTCTGGTCTCATGCAGGTTTAACGTAATGCTGTGACTGCCTTTGAAAGGGAAGAGTTGAAAAGAAATCTGCCTGGCACTCCTGGCAGTTCTGGAGGCAACATGTTACATACACATCAAGAAGTTTCCTCACTGTGGATGGCAAAACAGCCTTTAGCATTGTTCCATGATGGGGAACCTTGCATATTATGTACATACAGCATACTTGTATCAGAATACCTTACAGTGAAGATAGGTTTCTGGCTCATTCTGTCCTAAGATGTTTAAAAATAGAATAAAACCTTCCAGATTGAGGTCTTTTGGATTTGAAAAAGATGCCTATTTAGGCTTATTTTTTTTTTTTTTAGCTACATAGAGCACAAAGAAGAAATTAAGCTGGCTTTACTTAAAATTATTTGAAATTCACAAGTCTGCAAGTATACTCCTAAAGCAGTTATCCTGATTCTAGCAGGATTTGATAGTGTTTACCTCACTATTGATTTATGGATGTTGACAGAGCATGGAATGAAAGAAATAGCTTGATAAATTCTAGTCTTTTTTCTGTGTAGGGGTTTTATGCTCTTCTCTGTGCTCTACCTTTCATTTCTGTAAGGCACAGTTTGGGGAAATTCCTAAATGAAACCTCCTTTTGGGTGGAAGACCAGTATGGCCTTGACTGAAGTCTGTTATGCAATTTGTTAAACCAACAAGTATTAATAACAGTTGTACTCTCACCCCCAGGTGCAGACCATCTAGGTCAGGGCTGGGGCAATGTGACTGAGCATCAGTGTTCTGTGGCACTGCTTTATGCAGTAGTAGGTTTTTTTCCATTGATTTCAGTTTGTCAGCTACATAACCTGAAACGCATTTTCTGTAGCTGAAGCTGAGACCTAGCAAATCTCCATGCTCTGATGTGCAGACTGACTGACTCCCTTCGGAATTAGGAAGTGAGGTTTCTTGTCATTGCTGTGGTGCTCAGTTTGGCTCCTCAGCCCATGTGGTAGTGCAATGAGGCAGGTCGTGTGCTGTATTGTATCTCTGGAGAATGGGCAGATTCTGGCTTGAGAGAATTGTTTTGCTTCAGGTTGAATTTCAATGGTATCTTGCTAAATGTACTAAATTATTTTCATTGTAGTTGGAGATCAAGTCTCGGTAATTGATGGCTGCTCTGTAAACCCTGAAATGTCTCAGAAATGGGGGAAAAAGAATGGAACAATATAAACTTTATCTATCAGTTGCAAGACTTAAACATTGGGAATATCTTAACTTACATTGCCAGGAATTAGGTTTGTGTTGTTTAGAGAGGGATGAGAGAGGGTGTAAGCCTTGTGCCTTTGAAAAGCTGTAGTAGAGAGGATGATAATCCATTGTTTTATTGCCACTGGGAGTATTGCATCAAATAGCATGCTTACCTTACAATAATGATGATCCGGGCTGTGTACAGAGAAGAGAATAAGAGTTGTTAAGGCCTGGAGCAGATTGCTGAGACAAAGTTTTGTGTTCTCTTTCTGGAAAATTTTGGAAAAATATTGGATGAAAATTGGTATGGCTGTGCCTGCCTTTGTCAGTGACAGTGAGCTTAGACACGCCTTTGGAGTTCCTTTTTTGCTCGGAGCTATGTGATTTGCACTCTGGATTCTGTAAATGCTAAGTAAAAGATGTATTTGCCTAATACCTGTTTCTTCACTTAAATGAACCTGCAAAGTAAACACACTATTTTAACATCTCGTGTTTCTACTCCGTAGCTGGTCCTCTTCAGAGTTTGACTTGAATGAAATCCGCCTGATAGTTTACCAAGACTGTGAGAGGAGAGGCAGACAGGTCTTATTTGATTCCAAAGCAGTCCGCAAAATCGATGAAGCTGTGGTTCAGGTATGAAATGTTAATTTTGCTGTTGTCCTACTGCTCTTTTGTTTTCCTTTCCAAAAGTAGTTATTTTAATAGGACGGTGTCAACTTCTTAATTTTGTGATCTTTCACTGTGATAGCTGCAACAAGTATGTGTTAGATTACAAAAAGCCTATGAACATATCTGCTATTTGGTATTTATAATATAAGTATGGTATTCAAACTTAATAGCTTAGATGAGATGTACTTTCAGGCAAAGAAATCTATTTCCCTTTAGACTGAGTATTTCTTGACCCTTTCTGATGTTTGACTGGGTTTGCTTTTTGTTGTTAGCACTAGCTGTGCAATCCCTTTGTTCCAGTGACGTCTACCATGTGTCTAAAGGTGCTTTTTTTCCTGTTGGTATTTGGATTAGTAAAGTTGTTGTCTTTATGTGAATTAAAACAACTTGACTGGCTAACCATGTTGTATTGTGTAAGCATGACACATGGCAATATATATGGCCATGTAAGTTTGATGACACATAGAAGCAAGAGCAGATGCTGTCAAGATGCAAATTCTTTTTGCTTCTCTCCAAGCACACAAATTGGGGAGTAAAGCTTTCAGCTTGCTTAGGTCACTTTAAGAATAGTAAACCAGTAGTGTTTTCTGGCTTCTGGTAGTTTTGCTTGGTTTTTTCTACTGCCTCTCTGTTTCTCTTCTACATTGAATTATTTCAAATTTTTGTTTGTTCTGAAGTTTTTTTAGAACCAGCAGCTTCATCTTATTAGACTAGCATGGTTTATTGCAGATCTGTATATATACCTGTATAAGCCATATAAGAAGTCAACTTGTAGAAATTACTTACAAAGTTGCTTCAAAAGCAACAATCTCTATTTCAGTCACACTGTAAATATGCCGTTGTGCTGAATCAGTAAGACTGATGAGCATCATCAGCTGATGTCTGATCATCTACTTAAGAGCGTAAATGGGTCAGATTGGTTGTTAATCTTGCTTCCCCTCTCCCCCCCACCTCCCTCCCAAAATCAAGGTCATTACTTTGTATCTTAAAGTTGTTTTAAAACAAACAGCATCTTAGCAAAAACTACATTTCTGGCTTCATTTAAATACTCAAATTACTCCACTTGCTTTAATACTTTAGCTAAAAGTTAACTACAAAATGTCCTATCAGAAACTCTTTATGCAATACTGACATAAAACAGATTATAACCTCCCTCATAACACATGATACAGGCTGTAATCTGTTTTCTAGCCAGACACTAATCTAAATACCCTTTTAAAACAGCCAAAGCACTTTGAATGCCATGCAAACACAGAGATGTTAAAAATGATTTTGAGTGTTTGGCTGTTATCAAACAGCAAAACTAAAACTTGATTAATTTTAAATTAGGGCAGAATTACTTTCAAACTCAGTCCTGTTTAAATTAAAGTCAAGAAAGCATGTGTATATACTGTGCATTTCTCTGAAATACAGTAAAGCTTATTCACATTGAATATTGAAATACACTGTATGTCTTTAACCTGTTAATACCAAATGATGGATTATTCATCCCTTGTTTGTGCTGGCTGTTCTTCTGTTTCAGATATCTGTTAATCATTTGGGGAGCAAGAGTTACATGCAATTTGAGTGATTAATTTTGCAAATTATTACAGGAGTTGGTTTGTAAGAAACCCATAACCTGAGATTTTGTTTACATAAATTTTGGCAAATATTACAAAGAGTAATTCATAACAGTTGGGAATGATCTTCCCACGAAACTGACTAATCACTCTGTTTCTATGTGGTACTATGAAAACCTATCTGACAGTGTAAATATGAGAGTAGTTTTCTACCTGCTCTAATGCTGGCATTCAAAAAAATATTTTTAAACTGATACATACTTTTTAACCAAATAAGAGTATTCTTTATTTCTGTTGCTTTCCTGTAGTTTAAGAAAATTCTTGCCATTATATGTTTAGAGATGGGAGTTCTTATATTTAGTTTAATAGTTTTTACCACATTGTTCTGTTTTGACATAGAAAATGGCAGACGAGGCTTCTGTAAAGACTTCTGCCAAGAACTGCCAAGCAACCAATGGGAGCAACGTTTCTTCCCCCAGTCCCTCCATCAGCTGTATGCAAAATATCAAAGAACAGATACCGAAGTATCAGGTAATATCTGTTACTTTGTTGCTTTTATTTATCTATTTTACTGAAGAAGTTAGTTTATAAAAGCTTTCACCTAGATGCATTGAATGACTTAGGCTTCTGTTACATTATAGCTTAATCTGAACCTTGAGATAACTATCAAAGGGTTGTCGAATAAGAGCATTTGTGGGTGCATCTTAACCTTTTGGTCTATCTTGGTCCTATCTTTCAAGGAGTTGTGAAATATATCTAATAGCATTTTGTCATAAGAGGGTTGTAAGAAGCACTATCCTGTTCTCTGTTCTTGTCTACTTATGGTTCAGGTCAGTTCTGAAGAAGCTGTTGAACATGGTATATTAAGAGTCCCTTCTGTCTGTCTCACTATAACATTACATTTTTAGGTACTCTGGCTCTTTCTCAGTAAAAGCATTAGCATTTCACCTAGAAAAATGAAATTTGAAGCATGGATAGATTAAGGTGGAAAAAGAAAATAATTATACTTAACTGGAAGGTGATTTTCTTCAGAATTAACAAACTTCTCTTTGTATTTACTATTGATGTTCAGTCTTTGAAACAAAATAAGCAACTGGTCTGAAGACTGCATGTCTAAGTATAATCACAAATTATTTTCCAATAAAAAACTGTTTCCAAGAAGCTTTCTACAAGGGCAGGAAAGTTGAATTTACGTATTTGAATAAGGAAGGCAGTTTATTTTTTGGGGATCCAGACCACAGAATCCAGGTCCTGTTAACGTTTGCAGCTTTTATCAAACACTGTTACATGAAAATGTTGCTGGACATGACTATTTCTTTGGAAATGCAGTAGATCTATTTTTCTCTTTCTTGCCCTTGGAAGTCCCCCTGGAACAAGGGTAGCACTGCTCATCTAGTGAGCAAAATGCAGGATTTCTTCCTGCTGTACTTGCTACACCCACAGTGTTAAACCCCCACTGAGTGCGCACTGATCTTACTCTGCACGGAAAAGATGAACTTCTTTGTACTCTCTGTTCCAAATGCATCACTGTGGTACTATGTTAAGTTGAAATAGTATGCCAAGTTATTTTTGACTTTGCTGTTCCCATGTTCTTGTCTGTGTAGTACACCAGACCAGCCTCTGATGTCAATATGCTGGGAGAAATGATGTTTGGCTCAGTGGCAATGAGTTACAAAGGCTCCACCTTGAAAATTCACTACATACGGTGAGTGTCCTTTTCTGTGATGCACTGTCTTGTCAGGCACTTGGAATTGATGACTCACTGAAATGACTGTTTATCCTTTCAGCTCTCCCCCACAGCTGATGATAAGTAAAGTCTTCTCAGCCAGGGTAGGAAGCTTCAGTGGAAGCAACAATAAGTAAGAACATGGTTTTTTATATATAATTTTTTTCCTTTCCCATCCAGTGCAGTTGTTGTTCTTTCTCCTTTTGTAGTTCTAGTAGAAAATTGGGAAGGCAGCTGTGGAGAAGAATTCTCTTAAGAGATGCTGTTATACCAGCCATGTTTTTAATTAAAAGGAAAAAAAAAATTCCAAATTTCTACTTTTTAATTTGTCCAGGACAAGCAATAAAGTTCAGAGGTTAGGTGCTTTGGACAATCAAAGCCTCCATCTCTTCCTGCTGTCAGAAAGGTGAGAAAGGGATATGCTGAGAATACTTTGTCCCTGTATCCCACTTCTGTTTCCTTCAACAAATACGCTGTTCTGTTTTACCTCCTCCACAAAATGGGCAAATATGAATAAACTGAATCCCAAATGTGACACATAGAAGCTTCCAATAATTCAAATATAAAAAACAAATGCCTGTTTCCTTCCAGTTTCAGAAACGTACTTGTTCTTGAATTTGGTTGTAAAGTTAATGTTCAGCCTTCTTTTTTTATAAAATGAACCTAATTCTTAAGCTAATATTAGTGCCTATTGATCACATTCTTAAGGAACAATGGCTTTTCCTCCTGTTTTAGCTTGCAAGATAGCTTTGAATACATCAACCAAGATCCCAGCCTGGGAAAGCTGAGCTCGAATCAGAATGGTTTGGGAACCTGTCGCAGTGGAAGTAATTTAGGTAAATATTTCCAGGTTCTGTGTCTTTCTGACAGCACAAGGCCATCTGTTCATTCAGTTTTGGCTTTTTTTCCCAGTACACCGCCTCCTTGGGTTTTTTGCTTTTTTGTTTTGTTTTGTTTTGTTTTTTTTTTAACCTTTTTTTTTATTTATTTTTTTCCATTTTCTCTACGTTGCTTTTGTTTCCTAGGTGTGTTACAGCTGTGTAGCAGCAAACTGCTGCAGGGTGTGTCTGAAGGAGGTCCCCTCCGGCTCATCCGCAGTGCTTCTTTCTTTGCAGGTTTGTGTGGAATGCCAGCCACAGTGTGACCCATCCATATGCACACACAAATCCAGCTCCTTCTGAATCTTTGCAGGACATGCATAATTAGTCTCTAGAAACAGAGGGCTAAAATAGTGACAACTGGTGTATCTGGCATATACTTAAAAATATGTTGTCTGACAAAATGGCTAAGTTACTGTGTTTAATTTTAAAGATATTTTTATGCAGTGCTTTTAAAGGTGAATTAGCCCTTATGTTTCTTAGAGGACTTATGTTTCCTGGCTTATTGCTGGTTTCTTGCTAACATTGCAGGTGTCTTGCTGGTGTACAGCTTTTTCTTCTCTTGCTACATTTTAATTTGAGGGCAGACATTCAAAATTCTTGATCTAAGTCTGGGGGGGCTTTAAGGGGTTTTTTTCTTTAGCAATATCAATTTCTTTAATTCTCAAAACTTTAAGCTGCATAAAGTCTCCTTTTACAGGCAGAGTGATGATCCATGCAGGTGGGTAGATCTTAGGCCTGATTACTTCTGTTAATTGCAAAAATGTGAACTCAAATACGATGCAGTTTCTTCACAACCTTTGCAAATCTTGCATGCTCTACAATTTGAGTGACTCTGCACTACTAACACGTCGATGTAATGTGACATAGGCTGAATGTTTCTTACTGTGAGGCTTTGGGGACAGTAAATCTCTGCTTGGCAAGTGAAACAGAAGCTTTTAATGGACCTTGTGTTTGACTATTTCATTATGATCTTTACCTGTGTTAAATGACAATCTTGCACGCTCCAAGTGTATCAAGAGTTGACAGATGAGGGTACCAGAAGCCCTCACTTTCAAAGCATATCTGATTTCTGATAATGCAGACTGTGTTCATATTCTTAAGCTCCTTAGAGATGTTTTTACATTGCCATTGGGGTGAATAACCCTCCTCTAGTAACGTGATACTCAGCATAGGCTACTGTTTGCTGCCACCTCTCTTCACACTATCCTGCTGATTTTGGGCAACAGGATGGGATGTAATTTTTTTGGTGTATGACCTTGAAACGTAAACATTTTTTTAAATGCTGACACATAGTATGATGAATTATGTTATATTTTCTATTGATCTGGTCTGTTTGTTTTAGCACACAGCACACCTGTTGATATGCCTAGCAGAGGACAAAATGAGGACAGAGACAGCGGCATTGCTCGGTCAGGTATCTGCTGTCTATCTTGTTTGCCTGCTTTTATAATTGTTACAAGTCCTTGGTGCAGTGATTCACCTGAAATATAGACACCTCATGACCTGTAAATCCATAATTGTTTTTATCTGCTAGGTGGTTTGCCCTCTGCATTTGCCCCAAGCCTTAATGCAAGAATATTTGTCATTATGTTCTTTATTTACAGCCACCATGTTCTGGGTTCTTAACCAATTTATAATTTGGAGGAAGAACTGGTTGGAGCCTTTACTAGAGCAAATGAAGAGAAATTTTTTTTACACTGAATAGGAAAATGATGTCAGAAGACCAGAAGTAGTCCTGTCTATTGTAATGGGAGGGCAACAACTCTTGGGAGAGAACACTTTTAATGAGAATAAGATAAATTTTAATATGTTCTATTAGGGACAATCTCTTACTTTATAACAAATGAATGTCCTCAAGCAGCAAGCTTTTTTTAAAATAATTTTCTCTCCTGTTGCAAGTGGGAAAAATATCAGCAAGCAAGAGCAATATTTGTGAGAAATTGTTGTTAGGATATGAAGAAAAATATGTAACCAGCACTCTTTGTGATTCATTGTATGTGGGGTTTCTTGCTTTTGTCATAGCATCTCTGAGCAGTCTTCTGGTTACTCCTTTTCCATCTCCAAGCTCTTCATCCTCATCTTCTAGCAGCTACCAACGTCGCTGGCTCCGAAGTCAGACAACCAGTTTAGAGAATGGAATTATTCCAAGGTGGTGAGTGCAGCGCCTTTCTTCTTACAACCACTGTTTGGCAGTCATTTAAGCTAAACAGAGCTTAAGCCTGTTTTCTTTAAAAGTACAAATCCTGCTGTTAAATGTTCTCGACTCAGTCTATCTTCTGTGCGTGTTGCATAAGATTGCCAA
Organism: Coloeus monedula; assembly: GCF_965178545.1. Taxonomy (NCBI): domain Eukaryota; kingdom Metazoa; phylum Chordata; class Aves; order Passeriformes; family Corvidae; genus Coloeus; species Coloeus monedula. Next base: position 25,351,323 of record NC_138785.1, on the reverse strand, counting down.
TATAAAGAAAGATTAAGTTTTGGTTGAACGTGAACTTCAAAGCCCAATTTGAAATATAATTATTTTTATTGAATACTTAGGCTGTATATTAATATGGTGTGAATGTATAGGCTGTGTATGAAGCCATGTTCTGAAAAACAAACTAAACTGTTTCTGAAGGAGCAGAGCATCCTGTTGAGATGAAAGTGACTGTAACAGCACTGCTCCCATAATTACTTTATACTACTATGAAGTCTGACTAGTGAGCAGTTAGTGAAATTTTGGAGTGATAGTCCATGACGACTCTCTTGGCTGGTACAGGATGTTCCTGATGTGACTTCTGCCAAAACAGGAAGAAAAAAAAGCTGTGATCAAAAAGCTTGGCTTCTGTTTTGGAATTTTATTAGCTTTTGTAGCTCGGTGGCATAACAAAGCATGGAATGCAGAAGACTTTTCATAGCTAATAAGCAAATTCTTCCCTTGTCATTTGCAAAATAGCAAATGGTTCTTGATTATCCTCTCTCTGCGCTCATCCACCTGTACCTAGAGACAGCATAGAATTAGTGGAGACCTAAAAGAAATTCATGCTATTTGGCCTCTCCTTTTTCAGTTAAGAGAAGCATAAAAGCTGCCAGTTAAAATATATATTCAGTAAAAAATAAAAATTAAGCCTCTTTTGAAAAGACTTCTTCCCCTAGTATCAACCAATACTTGCATCTTTTTTCTAGATATTCTTAGTGAATCATTTTTAACATGAAGAATTGTGCCACAGTACTAATGTAGCAGTCATGCCTTCTAAATCACACTTGCAGTTTAGAATAAACTAGTTGCTTTGAGTAAACTGAAGTAATTTTTAGTCTAGTTTCCTAAAGAAATAAGGCTGAGAGCAGCCCTTGTAAAAAAAGATTAAAACATCTTGGGTAAATAAGACCATTTCACCCCAGTTTAAGAAGTAGCCAAAATTTCCAAATACAAATTTCTGCGAAGTTTTCTGAAAGTTACAAATTGTTTAGAGAAAAGTAGCCTCTTTGGGCTGCTTATTCACTGTAGGGAGTAGGTTTGTTTTGGTTTTTTTTTCCACACTGGAGAACCTGTGCTGGGGAAAGATACTGGAAACAGAACATCATTATTTTCACTGTCTAGAACTATTCTTGAGCTGGGATTCTTTCTAAGCCAAAAAGCCTCTTCAGATACTTGTTTTCTGGTTACTTGCTAGAGGAACACTAGGCTTCTGGTTGAACACTTCAGTGCCACAGAGTTTGCACCCCAGTTTGTACAGCCAAGATTCTACAGTCTCTGTGACTGATGTTTTAAAAGGCCAATAGCTCAAAGAAATTAAGATGTCTAGTTGGAACTCCACATAGTCGATTGGCAAGCAAGCTAGATTAGCAGTTTTGTTGAAAAGGCTTCTCTCTCAGACCTAGATTCTTCAATTCCTGTTCCTGGGAAGCAGTACAAAAGCTTGTGATGTTTCTTAGATGCTGACTGACCATCCTTTCCTGATTTCCTTGGGAATTTCTGTCTCTGCATGCAAGCTTCTGAAGTTCAAATGAGGTTATGTTTTTGTCTTGAACTCTGTTTTCCCACAAGCTGGTTTTATTGTGTGTTTTATCCTGTGTTCATGGACTCATACCTCTGTGATGAGAAATTTTTGTATATTTAACTTTGCCAAACCAATTAAACTGTAAACCACTTATTTTTAGAATGGACTTAGAATGAATGCTTAGCCCTGAGTCTTTCCTTTTGTTAATTGCTTCATAGTGTTCTATAAATACTACAGACTCCATTTCAACATAAATCTGATATGAAAAGACTTCAAACTTTTAATTACCACTCACTGGTATTGCAGTCTTACCTTACAAAGAAACTCCAAAACCAAGCTATTTCCAGATGAGCTGCTGCTCAGAATGTCTCCATGGCTTTCTTGTCTTTTTTACCCTTTTCCCCTAAATTTCTCAGTAGATTAAAACCCATTATTCAGTTGAAGTTCCTTACAACAGACATTTTGTCCATACTGTTTTACTTATGTATATAAATGATATATATAATATGTTTTTTCATGAAATTGATCAAGATGCTTTAAGCAAGGGAAAAAATAGTAATTTTGTAAACCCAGCAGTATCAATATCTAGCACCACTAGGCTAATATTTATAGAAGAACAGGGTGAGGGAATTGCCAGCTTTTTGTATAATCACAGTAAAACTTACGCTGGGCTGAGACTTGTGGATATCATCCTAATCAGTTGCCTGTGCAAAGCACTAGCTTGGAATTTACAGCAGGTGGCTATGGAACTTCTCTGATTAAATCTTGAAAAATCTCCAAGGATGGAGATTCCACAGCCTCTCTGGACAGTGCCTTCCCCTTGACTGACCATTTTTTTCCCCATCTGACATTATCTGCAAACTTCGTGAAGGTGTGTTTTGATCCACAGGCCAGGCTGATAATCAAAACATTGAGCATTATTGATCCTAGTAGCAACCCATGTGTAATATTGAGAAGGAACATAATAGTTGAAGGAAATGTGGCATAGCTATCAAGGAAATAAACAGAACTTGGGGAAATAATAATGGTTGTAAAATAGCCACTGGGTGGGTGGGTTTTTCCTTTCTGGTATTTTTTTTTATGGTTTTAAGCAGGAAATAAACCTTTCTGAGCAGAAGTCTTCACAACTTTGAGCTGGGCAAACATGTATTTGTAGGCATTAAGTTTGTGTTTTCACAGGAATTACTAAGTGGTGACATTTTGTCTTCAGTTAAAATAGAAAGTGTTTATTTTGTATGGTGGAGCTATATAGGTAGTATAGAGTATACATTTCCCAACTTCCCTCATGAGCAACAGTCCAGATTCAAGAGCATCATAGATATGCTGCTGAGCACCTAGAGAGGAGCTTGAGTGCTGGATGCGCAGCCCCAAAGTTACCTTTAACCTTTTTTGGTTATGATGTTGTGTGATATATATCTGTTCCCTTTTCTTCATCTCCCTCAAAGATAAATCCAGGAGGGAATCTAATAGTTCTGTTTCAGAGGAAAGTGTTCACACCAGGCCTGTCTGGGGATTGTCTTTTTCCTATTTGAACAAGGATAGGACTTATCCATCAAAATGTCAGGTATCCTCTGTTTAGAAACATGTGACAGCAAAGCCTTATGTAGGCTGTCAAAGGAGCCCTACAAATTAATTACCTTCCACTATACAGAGAGCTATGGACAGAAGCTGAATTATCTCTCAATATATAAGTAACTGTCCTAACAAATCTGTCTTACAGGTCCACTGAAGAAATGTTTAGTATGGCTGATGAAAGCTGCAGCTCCAATCCTGCAATGGTTCGGAGGAAAAAAATTGCAATCAGCATAATCTTTTCTCTGCCTGAAAAAGAAGAAGCACAGAGAAACTTCCAGGATTTCTTTTTCTCTCACTTTCCTCTTTTTGAGTCTCACATGAACAAGCTGAAATATGCAATAGAAAAGGTACAGAATACTAATTTGGCATAATGTGGAAAAATAAATGTCAATCAGAATGAGGTATTCTAGAATCTGATAGATGAAGAGTGGGAGAAGGTGCGTGGTTTCAAGCTTGCCTCCCTCCTTACACATCCAGTCTTGAGCTTGAGCCCAGTGTAGAAACTCAGCATTTGCTGAAAGAGGTGCAGTTTCATTTCTAGACAGAATTAGAATGGAGAGTTTTATGCTATGTGTGGTTTTTCTTTCCTTCTTGCCATATTTCACTATGAGGTTTTTCTTGACTTCCCTAGAGGCTGTGGAAATGATGGTACTCTATCCTTTCATGCAGTGTCTAAAAGAGAGAGACAAAATATTTCTTGCTGTCTTTTTACTCTCAGAAGTGTTCTCATCTCCCCTGTTGTCCAGTATTAGGGATTGGTCTCCTATGAGGTGGAGGGAGGCTGGCATTTACTGCTGTCCTGAGTGGCTGTATAGGACTGGGGCTAAATGTTAGCTTTTTGACATGTTAATGAAGCTTAAAAAGATGAAGAATGTGAATCCTTTAAGCAGCTGTTTTGTGTCTTTAACTCTTAATCAAGGCCATGATCTCATGTAGAAAAATAGCAGAATCCAGCCAGAGAGTGCAGGTTTATATCAGCCGTGTCATGGATGCCCTGGGAGAATTCAGGTGAGTTGATGGAATTCTGAATTACAAGGAGAGCGCTTTTCATGCCCCTTGAAAGATATTTGTCACTTTCAGTTATAAGCAACTGAATGTAAGGACTTGTATTTTAGACAGTCTTGAAGTTGGTGTGTATGAATTTTCTGCATTGGGTATTGGGTAAATGTTTTCAGAAAACTTCATCAAAACCAGCTCAGCCGTTTTCCAAATGAGAATGAAAGTAGTTCTGTTGCACTCACGTGTTCCTGGGATTGTCACTTAAAGTCTAAACATCTCATCAAGAGCTGGCTCCTGCTGATGCCTATATGGTTGGGTGGATTGATGTACTCAGGCAGATGAGTTGTCTACTCCTAGCCGTAGATGCTGAACAATGTAACTGGCAAGAAAGTTGCAGTAAAAAGCTCTCTTTTCCGTACTTTAAGAGAGGAAGGAATGGTGAAAGGCTGAGAAAGTCAGCCCAGGAGAGAGAGAAGGCTTTAGTAGAATGGAGTTTCTGTGGTATCTGGAATGTGGAATTGAATCCGTGCAATGAATAGAATGGGTTCTTTTTCCCCTCAGATTTCTTTATGAACGGTTTCTCTGAATAAAATTCACATGGGAATACAAGAAAGGGAAGCCAAATAAGTAATTCATATGAAGACACTAGGTTTCTGATAGTATGAATTAAACAGACTAGTGTTCTGGCCACTAGTAATTAATGGAAGAGTAAAAACTCTTCCAGTTTGTTTAGTCTCCTAGATCTTATGAGAAACAAATTAAAATGTGGACAACAGAAGAGGAAAGGGGCTACTTGTATTTATTTGCCGAATTGAAATATGCACGTTAACACTTACATTTTGGGAATTTTCTTTGAGCAGAGTTACCATCTGGAACCTATATTCTGTTCCAAGGATTGCAGAGCCTGTGTGGCTTAACATGATGTCCAGCACCCTGGAAAAGAATCAGCTATGCCAGCGTTTTCTTAAAGAATTTACATTTCTGATAGAACAGATCAACAAAAATCAGTAAGCTTCCCCCACTCCCTTTTTCTTAAGAAAAAGCTTGTGTGCTTCCCTGTGCATGTGCATATGTTAAAACATTTAAAGGGATGTTCTTTTGCTGGTGTTACTTTGAACATACTTTTTTTACTTTTTTTTGCCCTAGGTTCTTTGCTGCTTTGTTGACTGCAGTGCTGACATATCACCTGGCTTGGGTCCCAACAGTGATGCCAGTTGACCATCCTCCCATCAAGGCCTTCTCTGAGAAGCGCACATCCCAGTCTGTGAACATGCTGGCAAAATCTCACCCATATAACCCTCTGTGGGCACAGCTGGGTCAGTATGATTTGGAAAGCTTCAGATTTTTCTATGACAAGCAGCTTTGTGCATCCACTCCTTTTAGATAAGAGCTACTTGTGATCCAGGTCACATTGGCAGCTACCAATAGGTGTCTTTTGCCTGGTTAATCAGCATTTGGAAGCCTCTTTGCATATCCTGTTTTTTATTCTCCTTGTTACTTGTTGACATCCTCTGTTCCACTGTCTGGTTAACTTACAGAAGTATTAAGACAGTGCAAGTGCTGTGAATGGTCTGAGCAGTTTGGGAAAGAGCAAGATGAAGTAGACTGGATTGAGAGGAGTTTTCTGGGCCTTGGAGGCCCTTTGTAGTTGAAATTGGCTACCTCCTTTTGTTTAGCTCTCACATAGCTAGGATAGACAGCAGGGCAATAGATTAGAAATCTGGCAACTGGCAGTACCTCCATTCACTTACTGTTACATGAATGGGCTTGGACCAAGAGTTTTTTCTATGCTCTGTGCCTCAGGCTGGTCTCTGCCAAATATTTTATAGTTGCAAATTATCTTGATACAAGGAACTAGATAACTAATGTCAAATGAGTAGGTGAATGAAAGCTGAGAAAATAATTCTGTCAGTGGTAAGTATTTGACAATTCCTCCTCTTCTTGGCAGCAGATGCAAATCTGACATCAGACTGCCCTTCACTTCAGCTGATATATACTATATTGCCATGTGAAATAACACACGTGCACACTATGGCAATGATGTGACTTACTCCATGATGCTGGTGCTGTTTCTTGCTAATTGTCTCAGTTAGGCTTGTTATTCTCAATAACCTCTGTGAAAGTAAGGATTGCTACTTTGGCCATGTAGTTGTAGTGAATTGTTTCCTGGTTTAAGCTGTCTTTTAAACGCTGTGCAGAGGTTAGACTGAAGGGGAAATTAGAAGTGTTCTCGTGGTGTTGAGGACAGAGCCAGGCCTGGAGTTATGAAAACCAGCTGGACTGGAGGCGTAAGCTCGGTAGTAGCTCTTGTGGTGGCTCCCAGGAGTCACCACTGGTGACTAGTCAAGAGTCTGTTCCTCTTCTTGTCTTGCCAAGTTCTCGGTGCCTGAACTCAAAATGCTCTGATTTTGTTTCATTCTTACAAAGCTGGATAAGCTGTTACTGGGTGGTTGCAAAAACTGGTCGTTGAAAGTGAGATGTTGCCCTCTGCTGGTCGTCTTCTTTAGGCAGAGGGAGGAAAACCAAAAAAATCTAGTCTTGGTGCTTAAAAAAGGAAATGACAAAGGATTTTGATGTGCCTGTCTTTTCACCTTCAGACCTGTGCTTTCATTAAATATTACATATCAATTGCAATTACATACTGATGCAATTGTAAGTCCCTCTGTCAGGAAGATGTACTGTCTCTTAAACATCAGCTTCAACCTAATGGTATTAACAACAAGTATTAGTATGTTTTGAAGATCACAATTTTGACTTTTTGTATTGTCTTATTAGCATTTATACAAAAGCCAATTGTGCAGATGAACCTGAAGCCTGAATCTGATTTCCATAGCAACTGTGCTCAACTCAAAAGTAAAGCAGCATATTCCAATTTCATTTCCAAATTGCTTGTCCTTGTGGCCTACCAGCCTTTGAGATTAATTGAGTAGTCTGAAGCCCACTTTTGGTTCTTGAGGAATGAATTGGCTGGCTTGTTAGGCTCTGGGGTTGGTTGGAAGGGTGTTCCTAACTGAGGGAAGATGACACCACTGATGCCACCACCCAGGAGCCTCTCCAGTGCATCACTGGCATCATGGGAAATGGCAGATCTTAGCAGGGGAGACAGTAAGAGAGCCATGGAATTACTGTCTCATTGATCTTGTTTTGTAGGAACGGAGCTGGGAGCCTTATTCCTTTCATGCTCTATATAGTGAGGAGGAGGCTGGACATAGATGTGCTCTTTGGGGTTTTTTTGCTGTGTTAGTGTTGAAACCAGGGGCCCCCTTGCCCTTGAAAGAAACCTTTCTGAAGCTCTGTTTATAACTCTTAATGTAGTGTTGCTTCTTGAGGTCTAGTAAAAAATCCTGATGGCAAGCTCTGTCCAGAAGAGAATTTGAGCAGCCCAGAGGAGGGATTTAGTACCTAAAAGCAGTCTGGTAGGTTAACAGCTATCTGATCAAGCCTCAAGGCAGAGAAGCCTGCTTTCCATCCTTAAAGTGGCTGAAGAAAATTGAGCTTTTGCTGGCTGTCTCCCCTGTGCTGGTGAGATCAGCCATAGTTTGGTTAAGCAAAGGCAATTTAGTGTTCTCTAATGGGTGTCAGGTGAACACAACTGGGTTAACTCAACCCAGGAATAGACACTTTTTGAGTTAGCTGATCTTTGTCCAATAGGCCATGTGAACATTCCCTTACAGCTATCTATGTTTACTTCTCCCAGAACTCTGGAGTGGAAACCCTTTAGCTGATAGATGATTATAAGCAGCTGGAAGATAATTGCCACTCTCCCAAAGAAATATGTTGAGAGTAGGATACATATGACCTTAGTTCTGTTAAAAGAGCAGTTCTTCAGGATAAGTAGCAAATAAGTAGTTCTTAGGGGGACTCAGATGATGTTGTAGTAGTGCCTACCTTTCCTATTGCAGTTGTGTTTTGGTTTTCTATTTCTCCACTGCCCCTGTCAGAGTTAAATGCTCCATGTGAGTGAGGTTGGCTCCGACATACACAGCACGTGCCTTATTCAATAAAGTAGTTACATGCCTCTTTTTGCTAAACCTCTTTTAAGCTAATATTTTTTCCTGTTTTTCTTTTTTGATATCTTAGTCCTGAAAAATGTAATTAAGATTTTATCTGGGTAAAAATGCCTGTGTTTAACAGAAAGGTCACTGCACTAAAACAGAATAATTTTGATGTGAAAGAAAATTAGTAGAAAAATAGAAAATAGTATAGCTGGCTTCAGAGTTTTGCTGGATCCACATTCTTCTTCGCCTCCTCTTGTGTCAGTTTCCAAATGATAGTATCTTGTAAACATTGTGTAAATAAAAAACTTAGTGGTTCTGAACAGAAAGAAAATGAGTAATAGCAGCTAATTCCTCACAAGAACACCAAAACACTTCTGGACAAAAGCCAGGTGTAAGAAGCATTAGGGGACTTCCTTTGTTAGTCTTTGTTTAAAACTTTTATGAATTTACTGTGAAAGAAATTAACTGTCTAATTTGTGTCCATAGTAAATGGTGTTTCAAAATGCATTGAATTTAGGCAGTATAGGTTATATTACAGCACAACATAAACCTGTGTAATTTTTCCTTTCCTGTGTAGGTGATCTCTACGGTGCCATAGGCTCTCCGGTTAGATTGACTCGAACTGTTATTGTTGGAAAACGCAAGGAGCTGGTGCAGCGCTTGCTCTATGTTCTCACTTACTTCATCCGGTGCTCTGAGCTGCAGGAAAATCAGCTGACGTGGAGTGAGAAGGCTGGGGAAGGAGAGCAAGTGCTAAATGGAAGCAAGATCACAACTGCACTAGAAAAGGGAGAGGTAGAGGAGTCTGATTATGTGGTTGTCACTGTTAAAAATGAACCTGCTCTTGTGCCTCCAATCCTACCTCCAAAGAATGATGGAAGTAAGAACAACAGTACTGCAGAGCAGGTGCATGAACCAGAAAGCACTCAGGCTGTCCCAGTCCCTTCAAAAGAAAAGAGGGAAGCAATAGGGAAGGCCAGTCAGAGCTCTGAAACATCTGTTGACTGTCTAACTAGCAGTTTCTGTAAAGGAGGAGCTGATTGTAGGAAAAGAACTGTCACTGATACAGGAATGGTATCCTACCACTCTGAAGAGTCATCTAAATTAGAGGATGTAATGGATGTAAAGAAGAACAAGAACCAGAATGAGAGACAAGTGGAAAAGCAGTTTTCTAGTAGGTCGTCTGCCCTACCTTGTCCTGAAAGGTCTGGCCACAGGAATTCACACTTAGAAAAGGTCACTTTTCAGATTGGAAGTTCAGCATCACCAGAGTCAGACTTAGAAACTCATAGAAGAGAAATGGAAGAGAATCTGAAGGCATTAATTAAAAATCCAGAGGTGATACGTTGTGCCTCAAGTTCCACAAATCTGACTGTGGATGCTTCTCAGAATCAAGCAGACAGTTGTGAAGCTGCCTTTACATCCATCAGTAAACATGATGTTTGTTATGCACAAATCCCACCATGTGAGGAGGAGGAAAGTATACCTAACCAACATATGGAAAGTAAAGGAACTGAAGTGAATTTAATGGACGCAGTATCTAGTGAACTGCTTTTGCCCATGGATAACATAGAAACTGTAAAATTGCCAAACATGAAAGAAAATAGAACTTTGTGCTCTGGCAATCTGGAGAACTATTCTTCTGACTGCGTAGAAGCAGATTCTGCTGTCAAACAGGATTCCCCTAAAGTAGGTGCTAAAGATGTCCCCTATGGGGATTCTGGAAGGAAAACCTCCTTCAGAGTTGAAGGGGACATTCCAAGGAATGAGAGTTCAGACAGTGCTCTTGGAGCTAGTGATGAAGAAGGTGATTGTTGTATCCCTGATGAAGTTCATCATGATAACATCAGCAAACGACTTGAAGAATTTGCAGAAGTGGAACTTCCTTTGCCAAGGTAAAGTAGTCTGAACTAAATGGAGTTAAAAGCTGTAGCTACTTTGGAGTTGTTTAGAGTTTCAAGTCTGAAATCATCTGGGATCTTGACTAAGTTCCTTGCAAAACAAATCAGTAACAGACAGTGATGTGGTTAGAATTCTTGTAAACAGATTTGGCAAAAAGAAAACAGAGACAGAGCAGGTTCAGGGTAGTGAAGTTTTATGACAAAGGTATATTTCAAATGCTAACAAAAGGGGATCAAACTTTTTATGTGAACTGACTGAAACATTTAATGTAGATAGAACAGCTGAGGACAAGCAAAACTTTGATTAAAAAGATAACTGTTCAGATTTGGCATAATTAAGTCAAATACAGATTTGGAATAAACATGGGCATGCTATTTGAAAATTTTTAAGCATTACAGGTGCACATGGAGTTTGATGCTTAAGGTCAGTTTCTAGACTCACCTGAAGCATGAGAATTGAAAAAAACTCAAATTTAGCAAAATTGTAAGCTGCAGAACAGGGCGCTCATACATCCCACAAACTCTAGTGCATAAAAGTTTGCTTATTTACAAATTTGAAGAAATCAATGCATTGTTCATGTCAGCTTTTAAAATTTTTTTTCAGAGACCACCAGTAGATGATTACTGGTGTGAACATTTATGTAATCTTGGATTACAACTGGTGATTAATATTTGCAGTAGGAGCAGGCGTGACTTTGCATTCATGTGAAATCTGAATGCAGTTTGTCAAGCAAGAATCTTATCTGGTTTGTATTTCTGTATTTCAGGTCAAATACCATCAGCAGTCAATGTGTCAAAAACTTTGGAAGATCACTTCTGGGCGGTTACTGTCATACATATATACCTGATCTAGTGCTGCATGGAATAAATAATGATGAAAAACTCAAGCAGTGTCTACTAGCAGATCTACTTCATGCAATGCATGTGAGTTAAAGTACTGAGTCAGAGTAGGAGTTGTGATATTGCTGAAATCTACAGAAGCAGGTTATTTCAGTAGGTTACTTTTTTTACTTACCGGTTCTGAATAGCCACACCTGCCATGTCTTCCTTCTTGGAAGATGTAAGCCCTTAATTCATTATATACAAAGCCTGTTCATGCAAGAATCATGTGCTTTCCTTTATTACATTTAAGGCTTCTCTTCAAAGATAGACACAAGGAAGATTGTTTGCAACTTCAAGTTACAAACAAGGAAGAAAACCCTTGAGCTGCTTCTCGTTTCCATCACAATAGCAGACAAAATTACCTGTATTTCAGAAAAATTATATGCAAGTTGAAACATCTTATTTTGCCACTTAGTGGCATGTGTTGCAAGGGAGGTAAAGTCTTGTTGAGGCCTGTATGATACTAGTCTGTAGCAGAAATGACTGACTACAGAAGGTAATTGTCTATAGATAAGAACTTTGTTGTGTTCTTTATCTACTGTAAGTACTCCTAAATTATAAAATTTATAACTAACCTTTCACTGGAATAACTGTGTGACCTCAGTATGCAATTTAAAATGCTTATCTAGTAAGCAGTTAAGAATCATCCTGCTGGCATGACTGCATGTGCTATCCAGAGCAGTGATGTGTGTGTATGTAACTTCTTTAAGCAGCATCAGATTGGTCTAGTATGATGCTGTCTCTTCTTTGGTGGAGGATAAGTGGACCATGGGCCCACAGAGCTCTTGCTGCCAGGATAGCCAATGCTATCCTGGGGTGCATTAGGGAGAGCATTCCAGCAGCTCAAGAGAGGTGAACCTGTCCCTCTACTCAGCTCTAGTGAGGCCACATCTGGAGTGCTGTGTCCAGTCCTGGGCTCCACAGGCCAAGAAGGATGAGGAGCTACTGGAGACAGTCCAGTGGAGTGGCCCAAAGATAATTAGGGAACTGGAACATTTCTCAGAGGAGACTAGACTCAGGGGATCTCATTAATGCATATAAATATCCTAAAGGCAGGTGTTAAGAGAGTGGTGCTCAGCAACAGGACAAGGAGCAATGGCCATAAACTAAGACACAAGAAATTCTACCTCAGCTGCTGAGGAAGAACTTCTTTATGTTGAGGGTGGCAGAGCACTGGAACAGGCTGCCCAGGGAGGCCATGGAGTCTCCCTCTCTAGAGACATTCAAAACCTGCCTGGACTTGTTCCTGTGTCGCCTACTCTAGGAGACCCTGCCTTGGCAAGGGGTTGAATTAGGGGATCTCCAGAGGTCCCTTCCCACCCTAACTATTCTGTTACATCCTGCTTGATTGTGCATAGTAAAATCCCTCACATATCTCTGAAACATTTAATGTGCTTCCACCGTCTCTGGATCAGTGTAATTATTATGCTCTTCATTTTGAAAGTAACTAATCTCTTCAGGGTAGGTTGAATACATGAAGAAAAATAAAATGGAGTAGTGATTTTGAGGCACTAATTAAAATTAAATGTCTAGATCAAATTGGCAGTTAAGACTTACCTGATCCAGTGTAGCTGAATGTAAATCTTGTCGCTGAAGTTGGTATTCCTTGTCATTTTTTGAGATGCCTTTGGTTCCCTATTGGACAAAAACATTCACTGAATCACTTTCTTATTCGCTACCTCAGTGTTAATAAAAGTAGAACCTCAGACTAAGCTGTGGAAATGTATGTGAAAGTATCACATAATTGTATTTTGTTTCTGTTGCAGCATCCAGTGCTAGATGAGCCCATAGCAGAAGCTGTCTGCATTATTGCAGACACAGATAAATGGAACGTACAAGTAGCTACAAGCCAGAGAAAGATGATGGACAGTATGAAGTTAGGCAAGGATGTTCTGGTTTCGAGTCAAGTATCCAGTCTGTTGCAGTCTATTTTACAGCTTTACAAACTCAACGTCCCAGCTGACTTCGTAAGTATTTCTTTATTGAAGGCTGAAGCTAATGAAAATTGTTTAGCTCAGATAGCAAACACAGAGTCCTGTACACTGTGTTGCAATATCAATGAACTAATGCCTGAAATAATGCATAGCTGTTACAACATATTGAAAAGAATCCATGCTACAGTCCAGTAATGGATACTGGTTTGGCTGTAATTTACATTAAATAGGTCAGATTAAAGTTAACAACTCCAAAATACATGTGGTAAAACCTAATTTGTTTAGGCAATTTTAGTGTCATGTGTTTATGTTTAGGAGTCTTATATTTGTTTTTTATATTTTTTGTGCAAGTTCCACTCTTCTCTACGCTGTAAGTTGTTGAAGTCTCTATCTACCCAATCCTGGTTCTGGCATACAACTTTCTATTCTTGGGGTTTCTATTCAACCCCATGCAATGGATGCCTCTTCTGTCTCCCCTCCAACTAACTGTGCCTCTGTTTATTTGACCCTTCTGTTTTGTACATATTTTAGCAAGTGCTGTGTTGGGTAGCTTTGCCGATGGCTCCATAGGATTGGTGGGATGAGATGCCTGGGAATGGGTGGGTTGCAGCAGGGAATGTTATTTTGTCATGTTGCACACTCCCTATCCCACAGCATCCTTTCCTGTCCTCATTTGTAGTGGAGCTCATCAGAGCAAATCAGTAATGCTGGTTTTGCTGATTATAACAAAATTGCCCACAAGTCTCACTGCAGTAACTGTAATACAGCTTTTATCACGTGATTGTAGGTGAGGGGAGCTGGAGTGGTTTTTTCAGCAGTCACCCCTTTTCTAATTAACAGAATTGATTTGTCCTTCAGTGATAGCCTTGAGAAACTTTGTAGGAATACTTTGTAATGACTGTGCCAGCAGATGGAAGAGGAAGATCGAGCTAAACTCTAACAGCTGTAAATAGTATTGGTTGGCACTGTTTTGGGTTAAACTGGTGGTATTGATTACACTAAGTCTTCAAGTCAAATGCTAGGCAAAATATGTGGGTACATTTTTGAGTGTTTTCTCTGAATTCTTCTGGGTGTCAACTGGTTGAAATTGTATCCTAACACTAGCACAGTCACACCTTAAATTCTGGCATTTTTAAACGGAATAGTTGATTTTGTAACTGAAGTGTTCTGTCTAGTGTTACCTTAGGATTTGTGTATGCAGTTTCTATATGATTTGTGTGGTTTGGGAGGGGTCTGGAGGCAGAGTGATTTTCAGGGCTTTTTATTTCCTTTTTCCTTCAAGAAGGAACTGTGAAGTGACAGTGCTAGTAGTTTGAAAATTTTTCATAATCCATGTTAGAGACACTTGGATCCTTCTGTCAGTGGATTTTGCAACTCTGCTAAAATGTCACTGCATGGAAGCTAAGTGTTCCTAAACTCTAGGAGACATGTGACTTTTAGTAGTATTTCTATTGCTTTAAATTTGTATTTATGTATGTAAACATATGTACTGATGTACTAATATCACTCAGAGATGACCACAATGCAGTATGTTCGAAGTTTCCTTTAGGAGTGCATATCTGTTTACATGCAGTTACTATTCAGATGAATAAGTATTTTTGGGGTTTAGTGGCACCTACAAAAAACAACCCAACTTGAGACTAGATGCAAGGTAAGTGGTGATATCTTGTGCCGCTTCAGACTGATAATTGTGCTGCAGAGAGCTTTGCAGTATGCCCTGGTGAGAGGAAAGTGCTGATTGCAACTGCTGCATTTCAGCAATATGTCAAAAGTTTTACGTGCACCTTTAAGCTCAGTTTAAGCTACTCTTCTATTTTTAGAAGTTACTTGACTTTTTTTCCATTTGGTCAGTGAGAAAAACTGCAGAGGAAGCTAATATAAAAAAAAAAAAAAAGAAAAGACTTGTGGATGCTGAACAAAATGGATTCATGTACCAAGCTTGTGGGGAGAAATGTCTTTTGATTCTTTGCTGGTATTCAGAAGGGAATAGATCATATGATGTAAACAACCCCTCTTTTAAAATAATGTGTGATTCTTCCTTACTTGCTCCCTCATAAGTTAAAAAAAAAATCCATAATCCTTAACACAAATAATGGACTTGAAACACATTGAACTGCTACTTTGAGACTCAGCTGCATGCCCCCCTGAACAACTGAGAAAGTGCTCATAGGCTTGTTGCACGAGGGTTACCTGTAATGGAAAAGATAAGAGCACTTGCTTCCCTTTTGGCTGGAATCAGAAGAGTAATGATTATAATGACTTGAGTGAAAATTTACTTGAAACAAATTGGTCAAACAATTGTCAAAAAGCTTCTGCCTTTCCTCCACCGGTGGCAGTGATTTTACTCTACTACCATGTAGCACATTTTTTAAAATGCCTCTTTATTTTCCATGATTAAGACTTGATATTAGTTCATTGAAAGAATAATTAAACATCTTCATCTTGCTCCAGATGATCAGAAAAATACATATTAGGCTACCTACAAGCCTGAGTCTGGTTTTTTTTACTCATTGGTTTTTTAATTAACAAAACTGGTTTCACCAGGTCTTGCTTCTAATACTTAGGGTTTTCATTCAACTCTCAGTACATGGGATGATGGCCTGAAGCTATTTGCTGCTACTGTTTCTAATTGCTGTCTGTGCCTGCTGGATGATTATATGTTTGATAATGTGAGGTTCTGCATGTGCTTCCTGCTTTCATCTCCTGATTTCAGAGAGCTGAACTAATTTAGCTTTTTTGAAGCGGTCATCCTTGTGAAAAGAAGGAATATATCAAATTGAATGTACCTTTGTCCTAGAACAAAATACCTGATAAGACTTCCCACCTACCCAGCTTCCAAAGACATGTTGCCTACTGACCTTGTCTTGCCAGAATATCCCTTCTCTCTCCTTGAAGCCAAGGTTCATCTGCTCTTTGGTAGTTGGTATATGAGAAATTGCCATGAAGCACATGACTGTATTTAAAAATAATATGCATTTCTAGCATTCCACTGCTGGAAGAAAAGAGGAATGATTAAATTGATGTTTCAACTTGAACTATTACCTTTTGGCAGCCAGCATCAAATGATTAAGCAATTTTAAACTAGAAGTACCTAGGAATTATGAAAACAAATGCCTAAAATGGATTTGTAGCTTAGTTGCTACAGAAAAGCAGTCAGCAAAAGAGTTATAATTTTATGATGAAGAAGGTACTGGTGTCTTCCACGTCTTGAGTCTTAGTTTCTTGAATGGCACTAGAGCCTTAGAGCTAGAATGGTAATTTTAGAAACTATTGTCTAAACTGAGTCTTTCAGAAAAATGGTACTGACTTACAACAAGGACATCTTGATCCAAGAATTCTGGCTTGATTCTTAGTAAGAAGTCTTGAGTAATTTTGAACCTCATTAAAACTGTGTAAGTTGGCAGAAACACAGTGACTTACTTGAGTGGAAATAGAGGTGCAGTTTATGCTACAAACTTGCTGCCCAAGAGAGCTGGAATGCCCCAGTTCTATGAGGGGTTTCCTGTTTGTGGGGTAGTAAAACTTTTTAATGTTTATGGCACAATTGTAATAAATCCAATTGCCTCTTTTAGATTTTGGAGTGGAGGTTTAGTTTATCTTCCAAGATCCAAGGTAAAGCGATAAGCTTACATTTCTCTACTATTTGCATGCAATTGCAAAAGCTGTTCTGAGGTTTTTGATCTGTGTTTACAGTGCATAATGCATCTTGAGGATAGACTGCAAGAGATGTATCTCAAAAGCAAAATGCTGTCAGAATATCTGCGAGGACATACAAGAGTGCATGTAAAAGAACTAGGAATTGTATTGGGGTGAGTATTGCAGGTATCAGTCTTAAGCAATGGCAAAAGCTGGGGCAGTTATTTTTCCTTTTCATCTGAGTGTTGACAGCTTGTTCTCACAAGGATTTGCTTCATATTTAACACTCCTCTTTCATGTGCCATATTAGGTGCAAAAATGGGTTCTACAGAGCTACGTAGAAATCAGGAGGAGACATTTATACTGCAACAACAAAATACTTACCATTCTTAAGTCTTCAGAATTAAGAGAGTTTGGGGTTTGGGCATTAGAAAGTTATCCGTGCATTCATACACACTCTCTTCTGTTGTGACCTCCTTAATGAAAACTTCATCCCAACAAATAATTCAGAATTTTTGGAAGGTCAGGTGGTGCATTTGTATCTTACGGGAATAGAGGGTCTCAAAAAACAGGTGTAGAAAAATAAACAGGTGTCCTGATCAGCAGCTGTCTTCTAATAATAGTACTTGATTGGCATACAACCTTTAGGGATCTGCCTACTGACAGCAGAAAAGGGGGAAGAAATAAATATATTTTCTCAAGATGTTTTTTAGCACTATAGATTAAATCTAATTTATCTTTTTCCAGGCTGTTAAAGATTTCATACTCAGAAATGTAGCTGTAAATAGTGAAACCCTGAAATAAGCACTTTTCTCTGTGTGTGTATGTGTTAAATATATATAAACATGTACATACATTCTGGCCTCTGAGCAGCTTCACATTTGGAAATGGTTGGAAATTGATCACTGCACTTGAGAGATGTTCCTTGAACTGTTATTGCATAATAATTAATAATGCTATCTTTTTGTCATTTTTGGTAAGAAAGTGCTACTATGTAGTGAACTGAGTTATATTCAAAACCTGCAATGCATAATGTTCCATAAGCTGATATCTAGTACTTTGTTAAACTGGGCTTATTGGTGCCTGCTCACTGGTAAGACTACATAACATGCTAAGACTTATGTTTTAGCAAATAAGTAAAAGGTCTTTTCTTTAAACCACAAAAGATTATAAAGTACAGAATGTAATACTGCTCTCTTTTGACTTAAGTGCTAGCATACTTCTTGGTTTATTATTTAAAAGCATTATTTACCTACCTTTACTGGTATTATATGAGTACTGACAATAAATAATAATTAAACAATGAACTTAGTAATAGCAAGACACTTTCAGTTTCTTTAAAGTGGATGAAAAGTATCATCTTGTGTTTCTTTTGCAAAAGTGACTGTATATTATTTTAAAGTCTGTCTCTCTTTTTTTTAATTTCTAGGATTGAATCTAATGACTTGCCTTTGTTGGCTGCTATAGCAAGTACTCATTCCCCATATGTTGCTCAAATACTCTTATAAATTAAATTCTCAGGATAGTCATTCCCTTAAAGTACAATTATGAAAATGGGAATGTTGAATGAAGAACAGAGGTGCCAAACACTGGTAAAGGGGAGCACTGATGAAAGCAGGTGATGACTGTACTCTACCACCTCCCAATTCTGATTTCAACCGGATGTTTTATCGGAGGACTTCAGTTTACATAACACAAAAGGCATTCAGGTTTTTCTTACAATCTCACTTCTGACTTAAAGCAAGAGACTGCATCCTTGCATTTTATTTTTATTCAAAGGACAAAAGTTAACACTATGTGGCAGACCAGGTGCTGCCATCCAAAACGCTGCTCAAAACCGTGAAGAACCAGTTAAAAGAACAAGTGGGTTAGAATGGATTTCGTAATACTATGCTTGTGAGTGTGGTGTGGTGCATGTTTCTTTGCTGGGGAGGAGGAGGAGGAGCTGTAAACTCTGTATATAGCATTCCTATTCACAAGTGTATTAGGTGGGACATGATTTTCTTGCAGAGCATACGCGTGATTTTGTATAGTAGAAGTGATGGGCTCAGAACAAGGAACCTGGATTCAGCAGCCAAATGCCATGTGGGAATGGATGTGTGCGTGAGGGTGATGTGACTTTTCCCTTTAAGGACAAGAGGTTGAGAGCTGTGGCTGCTTCTGTTTTAATGTGGAGGCATTCAAGTGGGCCCATGGCTACAAGTGGAATGGAATGGACTTCCAAGAGAGGGATTTTGTGGGAAAGCCTTACAGAACTTCTGCTACAAGTTTACATTTGTTGCTGAAGCAACTTCAGTAACTGTTGATTTGCTGTATGACTGTGGTCCTGGGAACTAAACTTGTCTTGGTGTCATCAAATATTGCTATCTCCAAGGAGTATGAATTTGGAAAACTTCTGAACGATGCCAGTGCTGTGAGCATGTGTCCGTGTGCACATACACCAAACAATTGGCACAAACTGACGACAATCGTATTGGGGAAATACAAGACAACAAAGAACCCACACCAAACCTTTAGTCAAAAGTATTCGTTTTTTCCAGCTACAAGTTGTTGCTCTGAGTAGAAATAAAAGAGGAACATTGTTTGAAGTAAAATGAAATGTAGGGGCCAAAACCCCCAATGTTTGATATTACTCTGAATGTTTGCAATTACCCTTTTTGATTCTACAGAAGTCTTGAACTATCATCCAGGTGCCTTTCCTTACTAGGTTAACTACTCTGACACCAGAAACTACTTCTCCACTAGTTGATATTGGCCTTTGGTGTTTCTAGAAAGCAAAATAAAATTTTGTACTTCACTGTTTTCACGTGGTTGATTAAAATGAATGTAAAAAATACTTCTTTTGCATAAAGCACTGTTAAGCTGGATATGAAACTATGGACCAGACTGAGGAGAGAACAAAGGATCAAAACATTCTTAAATGGAAAACTCAGTGTTGGACTGTTCTGTTGTGAGCTGCTGTGGATGCGGTGTCTGAAATTGTCATCTTGCAAGCAAATTTCTGGCAACACAATTGCTTGAAAATAGTGAATTCTAATAAGAAACTCCTGGTCACCAGTTGTGAGTTCTCCTTGTTGGTAGTTACAGATTTTTAACACTGAAGGGACACACTTTTATTAAAAGTGTTTTTATTTCCTACTACCTTGATGTTTGGACTTTTCTACAGTAAACTTCCAATGATTTGAAATAATGAAATGTGCTTGTTGTGAATTGTTTAAATGTGATGGGGGTCTTGATTAACCTTGTGTTGCTTTTTGAGGGAAATAGGTAGACTGGCCTACTGTGAAAAGAGGTTGTTTCCACGTGGAGGGATACTTGATACTCTGATTCAACACTTCTAAAGCTATTCCTTCTATGTTGGTTTTCTGACCTGACATTCAAAATGTTTCTTTTATTGCATTTTCATATTTCTCCCTAGTATTCTGCCTAAAAAGGCTAAAATCTTTCTATGGTTCAGGTTTTCTCCTCCTGCTTTATAGTTAAGCAAACTTTTCATACCTTTGGTCTGTGAATCCTATCTGCTGGAAAGTAAATTTATCTCTGCATATGGCTTTTAGCAGATACTACTTTCTATTTCACAAGGTTAAGACAAAGAACCTTAGAGCAAGTCACGTATTCCTGAAGTACCCTCTTGATGGAGAATGTGTGTGCATGTGTAAGACTATGAAACTGCTTCTCTGAGTGTATATAGAAATCCTCATGTACTTTCTCTATTTCATGTCACTCTTAAATAGTAGCTGAGATCATTAAAAGTCAGTCCAGTTCTTTTAAAGTATAAGTGGGGTTTTTATCTGAACAGACTCTGACAGTTCTGCAAAGAAATATATGGTAACATAAAGATGCTTTTGTTATCACAGAGTTTACTAAAGAGGACAGAGGTCAGCAAACATTCAGTAATTTCAAGATTAATACCATAATCAATAATAATACCTGATTTTACCACATCAACTGTTTAAAAAAACCCAAAAACCTGCCTTTGGGCAAGACATCAGTTAATTTTGTGGTGGCATGGGAGCCGATGGTCAAAAGCACTTGTCTTTTCTTCAGCCCAGGCTAAAACTTTATAGTTCTTGCTGCTTTCTCTAACATTTTGCTGCTCTTTGGAAATTACACATTGAACTATTTTAATCTCACAGTTTTAGTTTTGGGGGAAAGAAAATTCAAAATGAAAGCTCTTTATTACCTTTCAAAGGCTTTAGACTAATGAAAGCTAGTTACATATTTCCCCCTCCACCAAATGTACTACCTCAGTTGACAGGATTCCACTTTCTAGGGCTTTTTTTTGACTCGAAGTCTTTAACTTGTTTTCGGTAGCATCGTGATGTTTATGTAAATTGGTGTGGCATGACAGGGCAGTAAGTATTTACAGATGTGTTTTTTAGACATCTTTAGGGCATGTTTCTGTTTTATTTTAATAGGATGAAAAATGATATGAATGTACAGCTGTGTTGAAAATTGATAATGTAGCTTAATTTTCAAATATTCCAAAGTTATTTTTATCAGTATTATGTAGGTTTTTTGTAAACTTAGACATACTTTCTTGGTTAGGTGGGAGTGCACAGTCTTTCCAAAATCCCACATAAATGCAGTTTACACACTGAAATTTAAAGAATGTATGCTGTTTTCAGGCAAGACTAAACCTAGGGGAGGAATGAACCGCTAAATTGTAGAATTTAATCAAAATTAATTCTTTAACCCCAAAAAATACCAAGATTTAAACATTTTAATTTGAGTAGGTACTCTCTGAACTAATCTATACAACTTTTGTCCTCAAAAAACTAATAGACACTGATCCTGTAATTCACATTTCTGATGGCATCCTCCGGAATTACAGATTGGTTTTCCCCACTCCCTATTATAAGCATCTTTACTCTTAAAGTCAAAAACTTTTTTCAGATGCATCAAACTCTTGTATATAAGGTTTATGCAAAATGATCGCTTACCCTTCAAGTGTAACTTCTACTTCAATTAAAAGGACCCAAATAAAAATTAAGTCTGAACTACTGAATATAGGCTAGACATTTTCCTTTTGTTTCCTTTTTTAAATTTTTTATTTTGTGGGTGGTTTTGGGGAGGGCGGGGGGTGGGGTTTGAGGTCAAATGAGGTAATTTGACATACATGGCAAGTTTTCCATAGTAGAAAAATGTGTGTTGCTATTGCATGTTTGGAGAACATAGGCTTTTTTAGGAATGACTGAATACCAATGTCAAACTACATGGTTTTTTTCTTATAGTTGTTTATGTACGCTATCATTTTGGTCGATTTCTTTGCGGCATTTGGTGCAATAAACTTTCTGAAATCAACGGAAGTGGTATTTGGTATCTTCCTTTTTAAAGCTTCTGAAATAGCTGTTCTTGCTGTAGCCGAAGTCTAACAGTGCATGGCCTATTAAATAACCCATTAGCAAAGTGAGTAACTGTTACAAGAAGTGTCTAACAGGAAGGCTGTACAAAATTTGGAACCTGGTTGAACACTACTGTCATCTTTGGAAGCTTTACCCCACTTACATGTAAACAGGAGCTCTTATAGTGTGAAAAATATGGGCAAAAATAGTGGAAAATGAAGACACTGACTTAGAATAGGTGGTGCAGAGGTTTCACACACCTGTGTGGCTGGTACTTAGCTCTTTCTATAAGCATTTGAGCTACCTGAAAAATGTGTTGCTATCAGATAGTATGTCCAGTTTTTAAAATTGCTCAACCGAACACGAATGTGTGACCCCTTGTATCTACTAGATTATGAAACGGTTAGTGCATTTGATGGGAATTAGTTTCAAATAAAGAGGTCTTTGATTTCTCTCAGATCTTCCATATGACTTTCTATTTCGTATTCTGAAGTTTATTTGAAAATCCTTATTTAGAAATAAAAACAGAAATGAGATGAGATTATCAACTGTAATTGTGCTTCTTCGAGCAGGTCTGAGTTAGTCCGATTTGTAGGGTGTAAGCATTTCTTACCTGTAGACTGAAACATTTGCTTATTGGTCTGGCTAACAAGGACTGGAAGTAAGACAGGAAGCCCAGGAACTTTGGCATCAAGGACTTGATAGTGAGGAGAAAACCCAATTACCTGTCTGGTCTTTCCTCCTGTCTTCCCAGCTGCATCTGCAAGCTGCTTATTCTGTGCCCTGCTCTGTTGTGCATTGAGTCCCTTATAGGCAGGTGAAGTGTGTTTGCAGGAAAAAAAACAGGTGCTTCAGGGTTAACAAGTGTGATTTGGCTCAAAGGGGCAGGGGAAGAGATGGGACACCTCATCTAGGAACAGAAGAGGACTGAGATTGCTCCAGTCCCTCACCTCTTTGATACTTGTGAACCACTGGACTGCCTTGGTGATTTGTGCAGTTCACCAACCTGTTTTTCCACTCGGGCCTTGTAAGACTCCATAAAACTGCTCTGATTTCACTACTTAAGAAAAATTGTAGTTAAGCTGTTGGTCATATCAGCTGGTTGAATTTCTTTCTAAAGGGCACTTAGCCACTCTCTCAGAATCCAAATGTTTGGGATGCTGGCAGGTTAGGAAGAGGGTTAGGCAGGGGCTGGCAGACATAAAATAGCCAACACTGGGAGGGGGTGGAGACCTGCATTAGTGAATACTTACATGGTATGGCTGAGAGGGTGGCCAAGGAGCTTTCAGAACTGACAGCTGCAAAGGAGAAAATAATACCTAGATTTGAAAAATTCTCAAACTCTGAAGTCAAATTCCATGATTTGTTCAGATAATGTGACTAGAAATAATACAAATGTTAATGGTGAACAAGCACCTGAACTGTTTACCTGCTTATGTAAGTGGCAAGGAAGATCACAGATCTAATGGAGGAATTCTCCTCATATGCAAAAATGCTTTCAAGGCCACAGCAGTAAACATGAGCTATATTGCAAAGTAACTAAGTCTTGTGCCAAAATTCTGCCAGTCTTTTTCCCTACTCTTCTCTCTAAATGAAATGAAAAGCTTTCTGCTGGGCACCTATGCACCATATCCTTTGGTTTTCTGTACTTACACCTTTGAAGAGATCAAGCAGGACTAGACATATGAAACAGGATTTTGGATATAAAGAGCATGCTGCCAAGTGTAAAAAACATGAGACTGTGACCTGTAAGGCTTCTGATCCAATATAAAATTAGCTTAAGTGGACACATGCTAGTAATCCACATGCTGGAAAATTACTCTTATAATAGTTGCAGTCAGTTGTCTGTCTGGCACAATCCCAAAGCTAAAACAGTTTAAGCAGTACAAGTAGAGAAGCACTTTGTCTTGAAATCCTAAAGGTCAACACA
The DNA here is from genome assembly GCF_965178545.1 of Coloeus monedula. Taxonomy (NCBI): domain Eukaryota; kingdom Metazoa; phylum Chordata; class Aves; order Passeriformes; family Corvidae; genus Coloeus; species Coloeus monedula. The sequence goes on along the minus strand of NC_138785.1, from coordinate 25,327,601 downwards.
TGGCTGAAGGGCTTAGGAGTAACAGTCAAGTACTCAAATATAATCTCATAAACTGGATTTTTTCCATTTGGAGCTACAAGAGAGATTCCACTGTGATCTGACAAAACGGTGTTTGAGAGAGAGCAGACTTCCCTGAGCAATGAGTTTCTCACCAAGGGATAAAGCTCTCAGTCCTATGGACAGAGAAATGGTCATGGATTTGGAAATATGAAGTGATACTTCGGTCTGCTTGAGATCTTCCCAGAGTGGGTTTGTGTGTTCTGATAAGAGTGCCATAGGGTCAAGGGCTGGGGTATTTTGACTCACAAAAGTGCTTTGCCTTCTGTTGGTTTGAATTCCGACCCTGCATATAACTAAATTGTTTCAAATGTGTCTGTAATGTTGCCATTTTAGCTCTCTTTTGCTACCTCATCTCTTTTTCCCTAGGCAAAATGAGCCTGAGGAGTTTTCTTTTCTGTGTGTCGCATAGAATTTTTTGTTTTCTACAGTATTACATCACTTTTTTTCCCTTTTAAGATCTGCATGAGCCCTGTTAGCCTCAAAATGAACAAATCGCCCAAAATTGTTCCCTTGAGCTTTGGAAAATACAGGGGAATGTATTTTGTTGAACTAGTTGTCATTCTGTACAACATGCAACTTTTTGGACCTTGAAACACAACTGCTCTATAAGCAATGTAAATTTTAAAATCTCTTTTCCAAACCATTCCATCAGCTCCTCCTTCCTTCTTTAAGGGACTGTCTCATGTAAGGGCACTGCAGTCATAGTGCAAGTGCTTTAATTCTGTAAAGGTTTGTTTCTAATAGAGAAATTGTGCCTTAACTTTTGATTTGGGGAGCAGAGGTTTTTGCCTGTGTCATTGCAGCCCGTTCACCGTGTGGGTGAAGAGAGCCTAGTTCTGCGTTGTGGAACTGTTGGTCAGGAATACTGGGAGTGGGCTGCCTGATGGGGGGATAAAACAAAAATGGAGTTAGCGCTGGGAGAAAGCTAACTTTTTTCCTTTGCCCTGTTGTTTACTGCAATTACACTTCTGGCAGTCTCCTGTCACAGTTTGATGTCCCTAACATGGAAAGGGTGACTGAACCCCAAGGCTTGTTGAGCAGGGTCCTCTGGGTGCCACCCTGCTGCCATTGCCAAAGCCAGCGCTGGAGTGACTGTGCCAGTACAGCTGGGACATAACCACCAGTGTTCCAGGTGAGTTTGTCAGGCCTCTGGTATTTCAACCATTTGTGTTACACTGAGCCGTGGCTGCACCCCAAACATAGACAGCTGCCTCTGGTTTTCCATGTGCCATTTTCTTCCCACAGGAATGCAGTAGTCTCTCCTGTTGCTCAGGAGTGGGTAAACACCACAAGCAAAAGATGCAAAGCCCATTTGTAATGTTGCTAAATAAATTCTGAGTCTGGCAGGTAATTCGCTGGCTGCTGGGAGTGGCTGCAGGAGTAGCTGTGCATTATTATGTGTTTGAATTAAATAAGCTCTGGTGGCTTCCCAGGTGCAAGTGCTGATGCTCTTTGATATATAGGCAAGCTGGTAATTAGAGAATGCTGCTCTTGTATTCACAAGGCTTCCTGTCCTGAGCCTTGCGAGGTTTAGATTATATTGCTGCAAAGGACCTAATCTAACCAGTTCATCTCTGGGATCATACTAAACTTTACAGGGAAGCTGGCTTTCCTGCACCCTGCCTTGCTTCACTTCAAATTAGTATTCTCTCTTTTCTTCTAGGTATACAAAGCTTTTTTGGCATGTCTATTTTTGTGGCCAGCAACTGCTCTGCCAGCCCTAAAAAAAGCTGGTATGGGCTTTTCGATTAGCACTGAGATTTCAGATGTTGGTCTAGTTAGGGAGCTAAGAGCTGAATGGTCCCACCCAGGAGGCAAAGTTCTTGAAGGAGGGTTCCCTAGGAATTGCTGTCCCACTGAATCCAAGCAGCAATCTGCACCCTGCAGTTCGTCTCACTTCGTGTTGCTGAGTGTTGCTAAGTGCCATTCTTTTCTTAACAATTGGGGACTGTGCTAAAAAGAACAAAGATGTTAATGGTCTGGGGTGAAGTCACTGCAGCACCAGCGTGCCCTTTGCCGTGTGACAATTCCAATAGTTTGATGATGGTTGGCTGCCAAAGTGCACACTGGTGCCCTTCTCAGAGCTGTGACACAGAGCTGGGTTGCACTGTGGCCGGGGTTGAAATATGGCTGTGAACTTTGCAGTGTGGTGGACTTGCTGAAGTTAAATGCAGTTTTACATACTCTGTGATGATGTATAGCACAGAGTATCCTGATAGCACAGCTTGGCAGTGTAGCACAGCACTTTGCAGTAGTAGTGAGATCATCTCTGGATTCACTAAACCTGTTTCTACTCACTCTGGAACACATCTTTATCTCAGTACCATGCTGGGTTAACCACACTGATTAACCATTCCTAATTCTTGACTAAGCTTGATTGGTGGCAGGTCGGGAATTTTCACCCTGTGTCTGTGGCTCATCATAAAATCAGCTCCTGCTTGTTTTCTCAGCATTCTGGTAATTACCACTGTTCATTACAGAAGGATGAGGCGATTGGCTAAAGGTGTGCAGGGATACTGTGCCAAAGGTTAGTATCTGATCTTCCAAGTCCTCAGATAATGACTTCATCATTGAACAGTCCTACTGGCCAAGCTGAGCTGGGGGGATGCATACACCTCCCTTTTGCCTTCCTGGCAATTGCTTTAAAGAGTCAGAGACACTGTGTCTGGCATTCAGATACATCTTTTGTGAAATGGAAAAAGAGAAAATGTGTGCTCGTTCTTATATACTGTGTACAATTACAATTGTGCCTGTAAGGCTGGATTAGCTAAACTATCTGCCACATGGATGTTGCCAAATAAATGTATTTTGGTTTTCTGAACACCTGCTTCTTTGCTGTTATGCATCTTTATTTTTTGCTTTAGACACATGACTTACGTGGGAAAAAGTAACTCATGACAAGCAGCTGAGCAACACTTAGGGAGGCATAGCAGGAGTCAGTAATCGCCCAAGGGAAGCGCTAGTTTCCAGAAAAATAAAGGAGGAAGGGAAAGATCAAAGTCTCTGAGTGAGTTTCTTGTTTGAGGCAGTGGGAAGGTGTTACAGGCAGGCGTGTGGAACGTACAAGATGTTAACTTACTGCTTCCCAGAAACAGCTACTTTTTACTCCTTGGCGTGCAGGTGTCTGTAATGACACTGTGCTGTGGCAATGCAGCATGCTTATATCTGTCCATTTCAATACAGAGAACAGTGATACAAGGCAGTTTTTCTTGGAATTAGGCAGATGGGCTGAAATACTGCAGCCAGCATTATGGCTTTAAACTATGTGAAAAGATAGGGGCAGGAGGCAATATAAGAATGAGCAAAGAAGTAAAAATACGTGTCATAAATGCCATTTGACTCTGTGTCACTGTCTGAGTTCCTGATTCAGTCTTGGTGCTGCTTGTTTTAATCCATGTGGTGGGAATCCAAAGATGAAAAGCAACCATGACCAGACAAGATGTGACTGTCATTCTCTAAGGGGATAAATTGCCATGGCAATCCTGGCTGTTGCTGTTGGGGAGATGGCTGATTTTGGCCAGCTGCTGAGTAGCTGGAGATGGTGAATCCCCTTGGGGATAAGGTGCCTTTTGGATAATTAGACAAGCGTGCAAACTGTCTCAAAACAAAGGCCATTAAATGATTTCTTCCTGCTGCTTGAGATTAAGTAATGGCTCTAGTAAAAGTGAATGCCTGAGAAGCACCACCAGTTTCTGAAGGACAGCAAATGCCAAACCCAGTTGGAGCCTGAACTTTTCCCCCATGTCAAAGGGAAGAAATGCAAGGTTTGACAACAAGAGAAAGAGAAGGCTGGGTGCCTGCTGTAGGAATAGTATTTATAGAATCCCAGAATAGTTTGGGTTGGAAGGGCCTTTAAAAAGTCTTTTAGTTCAACCCCTCCCTGCAATGAGCAGAGACATCTTCAACTAGATCAGGTTGCTCAGAGCCTTGCCCAACCAATAACCAGTACTTGATCTTTGTGCTCATGATGAAGATGAGGTTGGACCTCTCATCTGTCACCCAGTGTAGGTGCTCCTGCCAGCACAAGGGAAGTGGCTGCAGCAGGGACAACAGGTCTGCCCCTTTCATTGGAGTCTGCTTAAAGCAGTGATGAAATGGGAATCTGGGGCAGTGAGTTTCACCTTACTTAAGCCAGCCTGCCGCTGATCCCTTCCTTGTGTTTGCTGGTGGAAATATGCCCTTACTCACCTGCTTGCAGTAGGGGTCAGATGAGAGCTGTTGCTGTGATGCCTTGAGACTCCACAGCCAGGTGCAAGGATCAGGAGAAGCGCGACTCCCCCTTCCAGCATCGCTTCCCCATGACTTCAGCATAGCTGTAACAGGAAAACTGCCCCCTGAAGGGCTGGTGAAGCACCAGAGCTACAGCTGGCTATAATACTGAAACGCGTGTTTTGTGGGACCAGTGCCAATCCAATTCGCCTTTTCCCCAGCTGCAGTTAGTGTAAAAGCTGGTTTCAGGTTGCTTGCCTAGCTCTAGATTGGCATCAAATAGCTCAGCCTTGCAAACGCTATTGCTGTTCATAGTGTTTTCTGTCAGATCTGATTGTTACTCTACCAGAGTAACCTGTTGAAATAAATCCTAATTTCTCCCTTCCTTACCACAGAAAGCCCCCTGTGAGAGTAGCTGTCATTATTTCTGACCTTAATGCCATGCTAAGAAGAGGAGTAACTCCTGGAAAATTGCAGAATATATCCATTCTGTTTCCATTATTTTCACTCTGCTCCCTGGCCATTACAGAGCGTTGTCAGGGACATGGGGCTGGCAGTGGGCATCAGCAGGAGCAGGAACCACTTCATCCAAGTATCTCCCACAGCTGTGAAAGCTGCAGAAGGGCATTGTGTGGCTCTTGTTTCCTTCCAGAGTGGAGTCCCTGTTCCGTGTGAATTATGAGCACAATTGTCAGTGCTCTGAGCGCCGGCAAGGGAAGCTGCTGATAAATGAGGTGCAGTAGCAGCAGCTGCAAAATCGCTGTCCTGCTGGCTGGGGAAAGGCAAAGTCATCAGAGAATTAAGATGAACTGCTAAGCATATTTTGCACTCAGAAGGCAGTTCCATAGGAATTAAAAGGAAAACACTGCCTTATAGAAGCTTTTCTAACTTCTGCTGGAGTTACAGCTGTTGTTCTTCAGGCCTAGTATTCCTTTGTGCAACTAACTGCCCCCACACAGCTTCTTCAAATAGGATCAAAAGGGTCAGCTGGAAAAATCTATAAAGAGATGGAACAATTCAAAGAAGAATGCAAAGGCTTAGAGCAATGACTGCTTGGAAATCAAGGTCAAATCATGCCTTAATAGCTAAGAGTACACCCAGGAGTTCAGACTTCTTAAATCAAACCCTAATGATCATGACTGGGTGGCAGACAAGAGTCCACATGTCTTTTTAAACTCCTGTCTTGTGCATGGCTGTGTGCCACCAAGAGAGAGCAAGAAAATGCTGTCTTCCTCTTTCAAATGCTGTCTTCCTCTTTCAAAGCTTTTTTTTGCTCTCACGAGATCAAGATTTCACCCTAGCCATCCTGTTAAAGAAAATCAGTAGGGAAGACAGGTAGTAGTAACCACTTGAGCTGTTCTGTGTTTGGCACATTGGAGTACATGGTCATCTTGTTGATTTAGGAAAAAATTAAATTATGAAATTATGAACCTCAAATTTGTTTTCAACCTTCTACTTCAGTGTGACTTGTTCCCAGTTATTTTGATCACATGTTTCTCCAGCTGTGACTGCTTATACCTTTTGCAGTGTATTACTTCAATTATACATGAAGTGTAGCAAATCTGTAGTTTCCGTGATTTACTTTGCAGCTATCTTCCCTCACCCAAGGGATCTGGAAGTTATTAAAACCATGCCTTTCAACCAGCAGAAGATACAGAGCTGCCTTCTGCCTTTCACTTCTGCTAGCACCCAGTGCTTTCTGGCACAGTAAAAATTCAATTTAAAATTACCTTTAGATGTGACCAGCTACACAGATGACCTTTGAAACACTACAACTTTGAATTAGAAGCATTTTTTTACCACTGTGCTATCCTCAGAAGTGGCCTAAAGAACCTGGCAAAAATCTGTTTTGCTGAGCAGCTGACTTCTATCTGGTCAACATAAAGTAAACTTAAGTAGAGCTTTAAGATTAATTCTCTGTGCATTTCTCACTCAAGGTCATGAGCAGAACTTGAACGGTCAGGCTCTGAAATCAAAAGATGGGACTTTTCTAAACCAGCTCTTCTGAGGAGCCCAGCCACAGCCTCTGTGTCAGGTAGGATACGGTTTTCTCCCATGAGGTGTGTTGGTGTCTGCAGGGCTGCAGCAGAGCTCTGGGCTTACTCTTGGCCTTTCTGCCTCAGATCTAACACCTGGGCTACCAGCAGTGGGTGCATGTTTGTTTCCCCCCAGATAAATCCCCCTCTCCTGCGTGGGCAGCACTACCCTCCCTTGGCACAGGGAAAGGCACAGCGTGCAGGCCAGTGGGTGGCGGCTGCCGGGGACACGTGAGCAGGGCAATGATTTACCCCTTTAACTTGACAGGTCTAGGCTCTTTCACCATCTCTGTCTGCCCAGGGATTGTGAAACCTCTTAGCTCACTGAAAAATGCCTCAGCTATAGTCATTTCTCTTCCCCAAAGGTATAATAAGGTGAAAAGCTGGCCCCTCAGCCAGTGGTTCAGGACAGCTTCCATGAGGGGCAGAGTACGTGGCTGATTCATTTCTCTTTCACAAGACTGCCCATGCTGTGGTACAAAATGGTGTTATTCCCAGGGGCTGGTCTCGCTGAGGTTAAATATGTGCCTTCCTTTATCAAACTGCTTTCTGCAATTTCTGCATGTTTCATGAGAGGGTTGAGTTACTGGTGAGTAAAATTTGCAACCAGAAACTTCAGGCCCTTTAGAAAACCAAAGAAGAGTTGGAAGGAATTATGTGTATTTCAAAATTTTTTTTTTAGGTGTTCTGACATGAGTGTAACCAATGACAATGACTTTTTTTTTTTTAAATAAACTCTCCACAACTGAAAAATGTGATCAGTCCAACAAAACAAAAAAGCTTAACCTGCAGAAAAGCTTAACCTGCAGCAGGCAGTTTTGGCTGCTCCATAGTCCCTTGGCTAACAGGCTGTATTTGTGCTGTCATACTATGTGACAAATGTGCTTGGTGCCACAGTGATGTCACAAGCCCCAGCCAATGGTGCTTATGGCTTCCAGCTGGGCTGCTGACTGCTGGGAATACCACAAGCCATGCAGATCCTGGGTTTGGTGGAAGCAGTGTCCAAAACCTATCTCATTTCTAATGCCTCCTGTCCCAAATCCATTATTAGTCAGGAAAGTGTTGACCTTGTCGGCTGTACCTCAAGTGCAGCAGCCTTCTGGTGATTTTTCTGAGCTGACTGCTGCAGTTTGGTCAGCTCAGGTAGACTTTCTGTAGGGACTCAGATAATAGTTGGTGCTCACTATTGCAGTTGAAATCTGTGTTACTGGAGAAGGTCTGATGTGACACTGGCTAAGAGATAGGGGCCAAATTTAAGAAGAATTCTTGTTCTGATGGGAGGAGAAACCCCAGGGAGATGTTTAATCAGTGTAGATTGAGTGATATTAATGGTGAAGTTTTTTTATCCTTTGTGTTAACAATGACATGTCATGCTGTGCAAAATGCACTCATCAAGTTACTGTTTTCTTACTGGCCAGAATTCTTTCTTTGCTAACCCTACTGTGTCTGTAGTATTTTTTTCCTCATGTTCATCTTGGCATACCTAAAACTACATGGCCAGCTTTCCCAGGCAGGTACCTGCCCATGCTTATAAAGTTTCTGGAAGGCCACAAACAGAGGAGTTACCTCTTTCCATTTACCATCTCAGAGGGGAAACTGCTGAGACAAGATCTTTCAGGAATGTGAATGACTCCCTTCGTCTATGCTACAAATGAAGAAACACAGATAAATGTCACCCATGGGGGGCCTCTTCTGGAGGCTTTTCATGTCCAGCTCTACTGCTTTGGTTCATGTATTCCAAGCCAACAATGTTTTCATACCTGAATTAGGAAGTTGGGGATTTAACTGATGAATACATGCATGTATTTTCAACAAATCACATGTGTGTTAGAGGTTCATCTGCAGTGCAAGGTTCGGGGATTACTGGAGTGCTTCTTTCTGGTCTGGAGACTGGACTGGAAGGCAGCAGAAGACTGACAGCAAGACCTTGTTTTTCAGGCTGCTTGGTGTGTGAAGCGTGTGCTCTGTGACCTGCCTGCAACAGGGTGTGCAGGAGAGCAGAGCTCAGCGTGTGTGTTTGCATGCATGAGTTTTCAAGAATTGTGGCTCTTCCCTTGGGAAGAATGCTCTTCGCTCACCTTTGCCACTTGAGAGGGAATAATTACCAATGTTTGTGGGTTTTCTTCATTTGAGGGAGGTAATATACAAACCATGGTGGCACACCCAGGCTGCAGTTTCAGAAAAAAATTGCTTGAATTTAATGTTGATGAAAATCTAATGTTCCAACTTTGAGTCAATGCATCATGTGTCAGGCTTTCAGCAGCATTAAGTTGCCAATACCTATAATAAAATCCTTATCCATCTGGCTATCCTTAGCCATAAAAAAGCAACAGAAAAATCTCAGCTACCATCCAACTCTAAACCTGTTTTCTTACTGCACCAATCTGGATGTATCATATGCCATTTAAAAGCTCGTATCAATAACAGAGATATAATCAGTGCTTTTGTTTGAATATTTTGCCACTTAGAGCACTACTTTACTCTCAAAACTTGCCTTGAGAAAGAGAGCATCTATTATGATTTTTTTCCCAAGTTGCATGGATAATTGACGTTTAAGATGTTCATAGCAAAAAATGAACCCTGTGTGTAATTGATAGAATGAAGATTTTATATCCACACAGTAGTTATTCTGTAAGGGGACCAGAATTTCTAGGTTGTCAACTCCTTGTTGCTTATTTGCACTCCTGTTGTACTTTGCCCAGCACTCAGATCTGATTGTCTTTTAATGCTGCTACAGTAGGGATTTTTTATTACATTGAAAAACAAAATTAAATGAAAATTAAGGTTTCAGAAGGCAGCATTTAAAGGCAGAATATGAGGGGAATGAGAAAAAATATTTTTCCTTGTTAGGTTTTGTAGCTGTTAGCAAGACAGCAGAGGCATGTTGCAGCTTAAGAGATGTCTCTTCATTGCCAAATTCTGCAACAAAGTGTGAGAGAGGACTGATTAAAACCTCTTCAGTTCCCACCTCTACCTCTCCAGCTTCTGCCTTTATCCCCTTTTGCCTTGCAGCCTTTTTCTCCATCCTCTGCTCCTGCTTTTGGTTTTGAGCTGTTCTACTCTCATCTTTTTCCATCATGGTCACCTTCTCTCACTTAGTATTAGTTTCACACCTTCTCATCTTTAGACCTGTTCTGTCTTTTGCCTGTTTGAAGGACATGGAGCACATGCAGAACTGGGCATATTCACTGAACTTAGGTGACAAATTCTTACAGATTGCTTCTGAGAATGACAAACTGCATGTCCCAAGCTGTAGGGGTTGGTCAGGTGGAAACTCCAAAAACACAACCTGCTCATGATGGCACACTTGAGGAATTTCAGGTGTCCTTTATGGAGTTACTAGGTGTATTAAAACATATTCCTTTTACTTGTTTTTTATAATATAGGGAAGAAAATGTACTTTTACGTTACCCAATTTCTGAGATAAAAGTGATCCATTAGAGGTGAATCTTTTAAAAATGAGACTATCCACGCACCATCAAATTTCATTGAGTGGTTTCTTTGGAAAATATATAAATTTAAAAAAAACAGTTCCTTATAAAAGTAATCACAATTACAGGTGCTGCCGAGTAGTAATATTGACATACAGAAACCTGGCTTCTTTTAAATATCATGCAGGACAAAAAAAGAGAGGAATTAATATCACAGGCAGTGCTATATTTCTCCCCATCTCCCTGGACTGATGAGAATTCATTTTTTTTTGCTTGGACAACATTTTAAAAAGACAAAAAATTCAGCCAATACAATCAGCAAAATTCTTCCCCTTCATTAACTAAGTGCCCAAGAGACAAATGAATGAAAAGGTAAGCTCCTGTATTCAAGAGGAGGTTGCAGATTAAATGATGCAATAAATTTACCCCCGGGATAAAAAGCAAATTTTCTTCTAGCATGAAAGTCACCTTTCAGATATGTTGGACTCTTTAGAGGGTGCAGGCTAAAATGATGGGGAGTAGCTCTTTAGTGCAGAAGTGCTGTGTATCTATGTTAGGTTTTGTAGCTGTTCTTCACTCTGTCACTGGAAACAGGCTGCTGTGGCTGCAGTCATTCAGGTGGAGAGGAGAAAGTCCCTGAAATGCCAGGTTGACTTTGGTATTTGAAATTTAGTATGAACTAGCTGGCTTCCAAGTAAATGCCGTGGAATGTTGTGCACAATTAAACTGCTAAAACTCATAATTACGAAGATTATTGTTTTTCCCAAGGAGACTCCTAGCAGAGCATTTCCCATATGTTAGCCACTTTATGGTACTGTATGTCTTATTTCACATGTGCCTCGTTCTAAATATTCAGTACTATGTATTTTTAATTTATAGCCAAATATTTCAGCATCTGAGAAGGTAGGTAAATACTGTTTGCCTCATTTTTGTAGCCAAGGCAGCTAGGGAATAGAGAAGTCAAAGGTTTGTGATATGATATATTGGCATTTAAGCAAATGACTAGCAGTCTCCTCAAAACTGAAAGCATGACCTTTTGTGAAATGGCATTCTTTTATTGAACAAATGTGTTTTTAATGTATTCTGTTATAGCTGCTTGCTGTTGTAATTATATGAAATTGAACTGCCTTTTGCAACAGCGAAAACTACAGTGGGAACAAAGGGACTGACCTGGTTTTGACTCTTTATTCTCTTCTGCAAATCTGCAAATGCATTTGTTTTAGCCTGTGCAAATTAGTTGCTGCAAATATAAAATCTCAACTTCCACGGTTTTGCTACAGGGCAGCCTGTAAGTCATGAGTTAGTGACGGGAGAAAAGAGAGAAATTTGAGCTGCAATGTTCTCAGGATTTTTTTTTAAGTAGAAGCATTTAGTCAAGCCAAGTAAATCCCTACTTATTTGCTTGTAATTTCAACTCAAACGACAAACCAGCAGTGGCTGAGAACAGGTTATGTGGGTTCCTTGCGAAACCCCTTCATGAGAGAGACAACATCCTCTTTCCCTCAGCTGAAGGCTGAGAAAACAGCAGGTCAAATTTCTGCTTGTACCAAAGCCCCAATTCCTGGCTGTCCTGTAGCAAGCACAGTGTCAGCAATTGTAATTCCTGACATTTCTAACCTGGAGGAGGGGACTGAGAAGGGTAGATGAAATCCATTTGCTTTAGACAAAAATGGAAGGTATGTTCATTGCTGAGAATGTATGAGCAGAGGGCACAGGCAAGTAAATAATTTTGGTAGTTCATTGCTTAAAACACAAAGATATTCTAGGGCTTGAACAGAAAACCTTCAAGCTTTGAGCGAGTGTGCAGCTGAGAGTGTGGAGATGGGAAACCTAACTTCTCCTTTGGACACAACGCCGTGTACGGTGAGACGTGAGAGCTGTGAGCTGGAACTGCCACCTTCACCTCTGAAGGTGCCCTTGTTCTGAGCCCTTTTGCTGCTGCTCTCTTGAATAGAGATAGCTGAGTACATAGGCAGAGTGCAGAAGAGTACCCCCCAACTTCATCACTAGCCTTACATCTGTGGAGAGAGAAGCTGCCAAGAAAGTGCATGACCTCTTCATTACGAAGAACTGTGAGATGTTAATTGTTGAGAAAGTCATTATTCCTTTGTGTCTTAAAGGAAAACACCAGGAAAAAAACTGCTTTAACTTTGGGAAGAGAAAGACTGTCATTAGTAACTTCTGAATTAAAAATCTGGGATAGGCTGTTCTATTAATACATATGGAGGGAAACAGGCAGCCAGATAGACCCAGTAGGGGCTCCCCAAGGTAGTTGTGACTTGAGATCCACTTAGAGCATGCTTGGCTTGGTGGTTCCTGGGTCTGTTTATGAGGATGTGTCTTCAGAACATGTCTGGCTTTGACAGATCCTTTCTCCTCCCCTTCCAGAATAACTCACAGCCCATCCAGGGAGTATCTCCATCATATGCAATTGTAAATGACCTCTGCATAGGGAGATAACTGGAGTCCCAGCCTTTCCTACATCAACCATGTGATGGCTGGATGCAGCTTTGTCTGTCTGATCCATGGTGGATCTGAAACTGAACTTCTCTTGTTTTGTTGCCTTCTTATGTTTGGTGTCTAAATTAAACACTAAGGAGTAATGAAGAAGGGTGGTTTAGTGGTTAAATGTATTCAAGTGTCAATATAGAACACAGAACTATTTCTGTCTCCACCATATCTATGGCCAAGGACAAATTATTTAAGCTGTCTGTGTCTCAGGGTTTTCCCAAGTATAAGATGAGGATGAAAGGCCTCTCTGGGTGACTAAATGACTTGAATGCTTTGATTCCCAACAGAAAGAGATAGAGAAAATTTAAAAATCCGTTTCCAAATTGGGAGTAAAAATAGATAGCCCCTAAATATTCTGCCACTGGCTCTTCTCCACTTTGTCAGAACAGTTTTGGTTCTCAGTGAGAAAGAGGATGCCCTGCACATCACACAAGATACACAGAGTCAAACAAGAGTCAATCTCCAGGCTTCTCTGACTACTCCAGTGAGCATTACAATGTTAATGGTGAACAGCAGAGAAATGGCGTATTTACTCATTCTGATTTCACTTGCTGTAATGGGAAGTCATTCCCCTGAAGTCAATGGCATTGCAGTGGTGTAAGAGCTGTATGAATTTCTGTGCCCTCAGGCTGATGACAAAAATTGTTTATGACCGTACCATAGCAAACACATATAGAAAAGGCCTCAGAGCAGGGTAACATTCTATAAATGATATAAAAGCAATGTATTTAGCAGATGAGCATTTAAGAAGTAGGATCCTGAGGAAGGCTTGCTGTTTGGCTGGTATACAGAGCTCTCCCCCAATATTTTGGCTTTCCACCCCAGCACAGAGCTTCAGCTCTTCTAGAATCAAGCTTCCCTCACCAGCCATCGTCTACTGACCAAAAAGGTTCACAATAAAGCAAAAATGTTCAATCCCCATAAAAGATGGATGCATAGGAGAGGTACTTGAAAAGAGCAGCTGTAATCTTTCTGGCTACTCCAGCTTCATGCTTAGTGTTGGAAAGCAGAACAAAAGACTGAGGAAAAAGATGAAGGAGGCTGAGGAATTGAGGGGACAAAACCTATTGCTGTAGCAGAGGGTAACCCCCTTGTATGGCAAACTCCAAGCAAGAGGTCCAGCCAAGGCCTGTGACGTTCCCCTCCCTGCAGCCACAGTCCCACCATGCATCCTCTTGCTCTGATGCCAGCCCTGGTGCCCCAGAGGCTGGAGGTCATTGAGCAGTGCATAGGGAACCAAAAAAGAAGGGTAGATGGGAGGTAAGAAACCAAAGAGCAGTTCAGCAACATAAGGGTACATATGAAGAATGAAATAGGGGAAAGGGTGTTGCTGTTAGGCTTCAAGAAAGTGATACAGACCATTACTCCTTAAAAAAGAAAAAAGGCATTTAATCTGGCCTTGGGACAATGTTGGGGGAGTTATTCAGGGAAAGTGGGATGGGAGGGTGCAGAAGCCACAGGTCAATGGGGGCAGGAGGCTGTAGTAAGGTGGGGGCTGGTCTCTTCTCCCAGCCAACAAGTGATAGGAGAAGAGGAAATGGCCTCAACTTGCACTTGCAGGTGAGGTTTAGATTGGATATTAGGAAACACTTCTTCACAGGAAGGATTCTTAAGCACTGGAACAGGCTGCCCAGGGAAATGACTGAGTCACCAAAACTGAGGTATTTAAAAGACACGTAGACGTGGCACTTGGGGACATGTTTTACTAGGCAGTGCTGGGTTAATGGTTGTATTTGGTGACCTTAAGTGTTTTTTCCAACTTAAAAAATTCTATGATTCTTCAGTTTTGTCCCTGCTTCAGTGCAATAGGATCTGCTTTGGGTCTGAAGGTGGGGGAGGCTTGAGACAGAAAGGAAGGCAGAGTTCACACCTTCCTTTCTTTGCAGCTGCTCAGTCCTTTTTCATCTACAGTAGAGGATTTAGCTACATTCTACATACAACTCACCTGATTAGCTAAAGGGGATTATATTAATACAACTTTGAGTGTAGGAAGTCTTAAATCAGCTTTAATTTTACAGGAGCATATTAACTGCAGTGCTTTTAAATTTTTTTTTTTTCTGTAAATCACTACAAGCATGTCCTTGGGGAAAGTTGCAGCAGTTTTACTGCAACAGCTGAAACTTTTGTGAGCTCTATGAAGGAACCTCCATTTGCCGGTCTCATACCCTCGCCAGAAAAATCCCTTTTCACTTCTTAAGCCCAGAGATATCCACCCAGTAAACTACAGTAAGTAACAGGTTATTCTGAGCGGTAGCCTTGGGAGGAAGGGACAGCTTGCTCCAGGGAGTTGAGGCTGGAAGTTCCTCATTGGAAAGCTACCAGGAAAAGTACCAGTGCTGGGCTGGGAGAAGGTGACTGGGAGATGGGGGAAGCATTTTTAAGGTATGCAGGGAATAAGTAGAGCAAGACCAGGAAAGTGGTTGGGCTGGGGGATGGTCTTGCTGATGGACACTTAAACAACTACATCACCAGTCCAAAATATCCCAGTTACTAAAAGCTGCCTACAATTTAGTTATTTTCTTTTTCCAGCAAGGAAAATATTATGTCTTGTGGGAAGTCACGAGGATGACATACCCAAGAACATTGCATATTTGATCACTAATCATATAAAGTAAACATCTTCTGAATATTTCCAGGAACATCTGTCCTAGTTTAACTACTGGTTTATGTTGCATTCCTTTATGGAATAATATCCCAGAAAGCACAGTGAGTGTCACTGCCATCCATTACAGGAATTAAACTTGTGGGATTTTCCTGCTTATTGGAGTTGAATGGCCTTCATCCTTTAAAAAATGCTTTCTTCTCATTTTCCACCATTGCATAATCCTGATTGTCCAAAAATTACAGTGCTTGCCTATGATCTTGTATACTTAATATTTGGCTTGGATAAAAAGGAAGTACAGTGAGATAGTGATTTCACTCATAATGGGGCAGAGAATGCAGAAAAAAACCCAACTGCATCAATTTAACAGGAATGCAACCTTAATTTTCTGGGGGTAAAAAATAAAACCAAATACAAACAAACAAAAAAACCTGACCACCCATCTTTGAGCCAGTGGAAGAGATTAGCCTCATACTCCAAAGGAAAAAAAAAAAATCAATAAATGACTTAAAACTGAAAAGAACAAGCAATAGCAAAGAAGAATGAGGACAGAACTCCCCCTATAGATGAGGCCACTGAGACAAGGCACATTTGTCCTGTACCAGGATATATAGCTATATATGTGCCATAATAGGAAGTAATGTATTAAGCAGGTATATGTGTTGGCGTTTTGGAAGAAAACATTTCATTTTTTCTGACAAGCACTGCCTTCTTGGTAGATTTGCCAAGAGACTAACTTTTTTACAGCAAAATTTACAATGCATCCCAATTCTGAGCAGAAGTGTGGGTATACATCACAACTGAAATAATTCCTTTCTGTCAGTGAAGAGACAATTTTTTTTAGAGTAAGAAAAACAAAGAGAAACCTCTGGTGTTACTAGAGTAGTGGAATTCCAGCAATTTTTAAAAGTTCTGGATGTGAATTCTCTCTGTGACATTGAATTACACAGAAAAGTTTTTTTGAGGCCATGAAATACTGACATACATTGGTCCTTGAACTACCTCTGAAAAAGTCAAGTTTTTCACCGCCAAGAAAGTGCAACCCCAGGAAATGCAAGCACCTTATAGCTCTGTCAGTTCTAAAAAGAAACTGAGGTGTGTCAAGTATGAGTTTTCCTACAGGGATGTTTGCCCTTCGTGTATCATCCCAGGAATGTTTCTGATCCAAGTTTGGATATACTGTAAGATGAGAGTAGCTGAAGTTGTGCAGAAGGAGGAAGGTTGTGAGGGTGAGAAAAACTCCATAATATCACAATAAGGCAGACATTCCAACATAAGATGAGGCCAATCTGTTTTACCGAGTCGTTGCCAGCTCAGTCAGTCCTGTGGCAGCAGTTCTCCTTGTCCATGCAAGTGGTGAATCCTCCCACTATTGATCCAAGGATTGGAAAAGAGTTATTTAGCTTTTCAGATCATCAGTGAGTATTTTGGCTCACTCACCCAAGCAAGAGAGAAGCAAGGAGAGGACAGCTGTATGAGGCTGGTTTTCTCTATGGAGATTTTTACCCCTGAACGAGGTTGACTTGTTCCTATGTTGATTGTCTGTACTATCAATGTGAATCCCCTCACTTCTCATCAGCATGGAAACCAGTAACCTGGCACTGGCTCGCTAATATCCCAATTACTCTTCCCTGTGAAGGATGTTGGACTCAGCTTTTGGAGTCTCAGGAGTGAGACAAAGGGTAGGCAGTGGGACTGAAACAGCAAATACAACTAGGCTTTTTTTTTTAAAAAAAAAATGCTTAGATGTGGACTCTGCAAATCAGAGATAACAAGGCTGACCTAAAGATACAGAGTTAGTTTCCATAGCAATGAGACCTATGAGTTCTCAAAATATTCAAGTCTCTATTAGGCTAGAAGCAGATAAAAATAATTTGCTTACATAAGGGCATGCCAGATCTCATGCAGCAAAGAGTTTGATTTTAAGCACATGAAGATAATGGGTCTCCATATATACCTGAGTCTTTTATTTGCCTGGGAAAGAAGCAATCTTGGTGTGAAAAAGTGCCTTTATGTCCCTAGCTGGCTCATTTTCAACCCTGACCCCCTTGCCCAGGACCTCTGCCTGTGCTTTCTGCTGTTGTGCTACCTTTAATGCAGACTTTGGGTTTTCCTATGGGACAGATTGGTTCCATTTCACCAGGAACAAGAGGCAGCATTGAGGACTGCTCCTTTGTCCAGACTCCCCTCTAGCTTGGCTGAGGGGCACCTAGGACCCTCCACCTCATGATTTGGGTGAGATCAGATGCACTGACAAGGAGGAAGGAGCACACTCTGAAAATAGGTGTACTTATTAGGTAGGTACTCGCAGGAAATATCCTCATCCCTTCTTCCAGTCTCTCCAGCAAGGTCTAGGTGGAGTTACAGAGACGTGACCAATCATGCACTGCATTTCCTAAGCACAGACCCTGCAGCATTCCAACGGGAATGGCGTGGAGGGAATGAGAAGTCTCTGCCACCACACCACACAGAGCACTGGTGTGCTGCACCACAGAGGTGTGTCTGCCCACTCTGGTGCTGTCCCAGCTAACGCCATGCTGTGTTAATTAACCTAACATATGTTGGTTGTAGCTCACTTGGAACGACATTGTGAGGACAGAACTGCGAATTTTAAATGCTCCTCTCCTCCATTTTCAGTTGTTTTTCTGTAAAAAGGCGTAGGAAGCCACCAGTAAACATGCTCGAGCTGATTCCTTTTGTAACCAGTGGTCCTAAATCATATAATAGCTCACGAAGCTGATCTCTGAGGACACCATGTTCCTTTAGAAAAATCTGAAATATGTTCCATGTACTCATGAATTATACCAAAGTTATTTCACTTAAAAAGGCTTTTCACGAATTAGCACTGTTTCCAAGACTGAAGAGAATCTGAAGAGAATCAGTTCTGAAAGGTATGTCAGGGAAAGCAAAACCCCCCCAAAAAGAAAGTGTTAATGATTCTCAGCATATTGGGAAGACCTAATTTAATTTTCTAATAGTGCAACCTTTTGTGAGACACTCCATTAGCTAATTGAATGCATTTCATTTATTTGTTTCCAACTTGGGTGACTTTGTTTTCCTATCCACCTTCCTGTGGTGAAAAGCAAATAAAGTATTCCCCAACAGCAAATTGCTGTTCCTTTGTTCATCCATCAATTTAAACTAGGATTACTTTCCAAGCACTTAATAAGGTGCATGTCTTATGAATGCTTTATAAAAATTACAGAGCTGCAACACTGCCTGGTGGTGCTGGCTGCCTTCCAGTGATGGACTGAAGACACCATGGGAGCACAGATTTTATGGAAGGGATTTTTATGTTGTAGTTTGTTACCAGGCTACAAGAGTCTCAGCAACACTACAACTACTATGATAACCAAAATAAGCAGTAAGTTGACAATGACTTCCTACTCCCAGCACATGAGGAAGCATATCCATGCCTAGCTTAGAGAGCAATTACAGCTTTTGGAGACCAGCTGGCCCATCTGTTCCTGGTGCTGCTGCTACTACCAGCAAGGTGGAGTTCAGCTTGGAGGAGCTGCTCAGGCTTTTTCTTGGGCCTGTCTCCCATGCCCAGTTGAGCCCCTGACACCTCTGGCACCGCCTCTGATGTTCCAGGCTGTACAAACAGGCTACAGGGGAAAAAAGGAACTGCTTAATATGCTGTGAGAGCTCCTTGCACTATGGATCACTGTGAAGGGAAGCACAGTCCTGAGAGCAGCAGCTCCTGTTTGCAGCATACAGAGGTGAGAGCAAAGGGGAGGGAGAAAGAGGCTGAGTAGAGCTGTGTCTGTGTGTCTGTCTGCATGGCTTTGCCCCCTCCTGCAGCACATCTCAGGCAATGCAGAGACATGGTCGCATCTGCTGAGCGAGAACAGGACACCTTTCCACAGTCCTGGGAGCAGGTGGGCATGTTTGGAGACCTGCTGTGACTGTGAAGGCACTTCAGTCATCACCCGCTGCTTCCCAAGCAAGTTTCAGGGAATTTGGGCATTTCTCGTTTTCCACTGGAGGTCACTGCCTTGCATACATTAATATACTGTATTTCCCAGCAGTTATTTGGGGGGAAGGTGAGAAGAGACAATGAAACTCCTTGGGCAGTCCTTCTCCATAAATGCCCCTAGTTTGCTTCACAGCTCTGTATTTTACCTAGATTATGAATACCTCAGCAGTCAAATCTTCTGGTTGTGGTGAACCTCTTACACTCATATATTGCTGGCATGGTGTAAGTTCTTTGCACATGCATGGTTTGATGGAAGAGCTCTGGCAGTGTCATAAGGCCTTTTTATACTGCCACTCTCCAATTTCTGTAATGCATTCCTAGCTGCAGATGATTATTAGTTTATAAACATAAGATTTCTTTCAAGATGCTTTAATCAAACTAACTGACAAAATTAATTCTCACTCAAAAAGGAAATGGGGTTCTGTGAAACAGGGCTCTCTCTTCAAAAGGGATTAAATATCCTCTAGAGAGCTCTTCTAGCTGCTTAAAATGTATTGCACTTTAGCTCTGGAATACTTCTGTGGATTTATGACAAAATATCAGCTAAATACTTTATTCTCAATGGTTTTCTGCAGCAGTGGGTGCCAGTAGGATAGTAGGTAGGATTTCATTAGATCTGTTGAACTTCAAAGTCAAGTATGCCAATAATTTGCCTATTCCAGGGATTTTCAGAGTAGTTCCTCGTAGGGCACTAATTAGAACAAATGTTAAAAAATTAATAAGTGGTTACCACGGACTTTGGTACCAATGGGTTGCTTCATCTTCAGCAGCCTGTCAGTTCAGCATGCTCTGCCAAAGAGAAACAGAAATGTGGTACAACGTCAACCTTAACGCATACATGAGACCCTCAAATAGTACTGGGAAAGAAGACTAGGTCCATTTCCACCTGGAAGATTTAGATGGAGGTGTGACAATGAAGCTAGAGAATGTGAAAAATGACAATCACTAGTTGCTTCCACATTGCACAAGTGTTGCAGAAGACAGGGGGCTTGGCAGTGGATTACTCCTTTACAAGATTACTCCTTTGAAATTTTGAAAAAAAAAAAACTAAAGAGGCAATAAAGCATCACTTTAGAGAAATGCCTTCCTGCAGAGGTTTTGAGCAGAGGAAGAGTAGCTGAAAAAGTGAGGGATTATTTGAAATGCATCTAAAGGTCACAAATGTAAAACGGAAAAGGGATAAGATCCAAAGTCCATGACAGACTGTACCTCTGAGGTCATGGGACACAAATACAGCCAGGATAGCAAATATCGCTGTAAATAAGTCAAGGCTCAATTTTCAGTAATAAGCTGTATTTTAAACTTATGTTGCTTGAGTGAGATAACCACATGTATTACATTTATCTTGGGGAGAGAAGCAGCAATGCAATGTATGTGTTTGTCAGCAACACTCCAAGTAGTCTTTATTTGAATTCCTGTCATGCTTATCAGCAGGCAGGACTTGGACCATATGTTGGTAAAAGAATTGCTACAAATAGCTGAATCAGAGGCTCAACAGAACAGGGTGGCTTAATTGTTCTCCCTGAGTTCTCTGCTTTTCAGATCTTACTTGCTCGGTGTAATTGCTCAGGTCCTGTGCAATCAAACAGCACATCAGACATAGATTAAGCAGTGACAATTGCTCAGGCAATTTCTTTTTCCTTGTCCCACAGAGCTCAAGTAACTTCTGATTTGCCCAAGCTCTACTTAGAGCAGTAGCTGAGCAAAGCCTTCAAACTTGCTCATGTCCTCCAGTTTGTCTACCCATTCACAGCTGTCCTTCCTTCATCCCTGCTACTCCTCTTTCTCTACATTTTCCTTAGGACTGTACTAAAACAACTGTGTGTGTCTGATGGCCTCTTCCAACTGCTGAAGAATTTAGACATGCACTTTTAAAAATAAGCATCCCTGTTCCCAGCCAAAGTCTAAACCAAGATCCATTTGTGGATCAGTGGAGGACTAGCAAGTCTGAGGATCAGGGAATGACTGCTGCAAGGGAGAATTGGATTTCTCTCCTGCAGGTGTCATAGCCCAGTTAGAAACATTATGAGGAGACAGCTGGGTAGACACTGGTGCTTGGATTCAGGCACACAGATGGAGGTGCTCATTCAGATGGAGAGAGACTTGCCAGCAGTTTTGTGGCTGTCACAGCAACCCACAGCACAGAAGGGGACACAGACCCTTTTTCCTGTGCTGGGCACTGAAGGCTGGGTCGCCCACAGCAGCCCCCTGAGCTGTCTCAGCTGACATACTTGAGGACAGCAATGCAGCCTGCACTGGGACATCCATCACAGCAATCACTTCACAATTCCATCACAGTAGGAATTATGGTTTTGGGTGGGTGGTTTTTTGTGGGCTTTTTTTTTTTTTTTTTTTACCCTGACAAAGCATTTTGAGAGACAAGGGGAGCTTATAGCAGCTGTGATTCTCAGACATGTCAGAGGAAATAAAGCAAAGTTTTTCTGTGGTTTTCTCTAGCAGACATGAGAAATTCACTGTACAAACTCTAGTAAAAGGAACAACAGCAAATTACTCTTAAAAATTTAATTGGGTTTGAGTCCACTGTGCCGTTTGCACTAAAGGGAGATGATTCCTGATTGGGGGTGGGTGGTGTTTAAGCTCCCAGGTCACTCCTGCCTGTGCATCTCAGAATATAGCTCCAGTGATCTCATCTACCCCCTGTGTACCAGCTGTGTGTGTTCAGGCTCAAGTTCACAGAGTCAAGTGACTCAAATCAGTTGAATCCATACTGCCTTCAGGGTCAAAAGCTCAAGTCCCTGACACCACCTACCTCACACTTGCCTTTCCTTGTCTGGACAGGCAGCCTGACTATTTCTAGAAAGTGCAAGCAACACCAAGGGCTGGGGGATTTGGGCTGAGCGTGAGGTCAAAGCTGACATGACAGAGCAATTAGATAATCAGCTTCTGAAATCAGTGGCTATTAAACATCTGCAGCCCAGACAGCATGGTAAGTGGCATGCAGTGGTGTTGAGGCTCAGGGTCTATTAGCTGAACCAGCAGCTCCTTTCTCCAAAGACAGGCAGTATTTGGGAAGAGCAGATGATCTGCCTTCAGCTCCTCTGCCCCATCATGCCCATTAGGTGTGGCAGGGCAGACAGGTTGTCCTCTGGGCTGGATTTGGACCATGGGTCACAGTGCAGAGCTTTCTGTGTCAGGACAGAGCTTATCTCCATGAATGCATTTAGACTGTTATCATTTGATACAAGCTTAATCAAGTTGGCATTTTAAGGGGTTTTGTTTTTATGGCCCTGCCTGTCATGGAAACAAGCTCAACTAAGAATAAACTAGAGTACAGTCAGAAAAAGAGGCAAAAGACCTGTTTTAATCAGTAACTTAAGGAACTCTGCTCCTTGGGTCCAGTGTGGAGTTTCTCGGGAGTGAGGCTGGGGAAGACAACTGCAATTGCACAGAGCAGATAAATCATTTCCACATGCACTGCTGACCAGCAGACCTGGTCAGGACCTCAGTGTGGAACCCATTCAGGCTTAAATGCTCTCAGACCAGACACACAGACTTTTTGTTGAAGTCTGTTATTGTTTTAAAATTAAAATGAATTTTAATTTTTTCTTTTGCTACCATCTATCAATTTCCTCACTGTCAGTAAGCACTTGTGCAGACCTACAAATGTGGATGGCACTTCACTGACCAGGGAAATTGCTTCCCTGCAGCAATTGCTCAACTAAGGGGGGGTGGGGAGTGAGGGCAAGGGCTTCTTGTGGTGAGATTGCATAGCATGAAAGCTTTGGAGGTGGGAGTGCATACCCTTCTGCACTGCATTGATTTTCACTCTGGCTCTTTTCAAATAGGGCTGGGTGAGTATTTCTGTATTTTTTTAATTTACTGGAAAACAGCTCATGCTATTAATGAATTTGAGTTCAATTTTGCAAAACTTTAAAATGGGAAAAAAGAAATATGTTGTAAAAACAGTTTCAAAATGTCTTTTTTTTTTTTTTTCTGTTTTGAAGGAAGCATGAGTGGTTTTGGTTTTCCAGTCCTAGAAAAATATTTGTGTTTTAGTTTATGCAAAATATTTTCTCTCCTGTGTTATCAAGTCAACTGGCCAAATACAAATAACAGGTTCTTTCATCCTTGTTTGTGTAGACAAAGAGACTGTCCTGTCTCTCTGTCATTTTAACCAAGTAATTCTCTTTGCATTTATTCAAACTGATTCTCATCTGTCTCCTATCAGAAGAGCTACTGTGTTCTTTATTGTGTAAATTTCACTGCACTACAAAATAATATTTATGTCTCTTACAAAGACATTATTTAAAGCATCATCTAGAGAAATGATACTCAAGGAACCGAAAGCATTTGTCTATAGAGAGAGTGCATTTGTTTGGTGCAATCAAGGAGACAAGGGTTGCAAAGTGTCATCTCTATGGTGACAGCATTAAGGCCCTTGTTCAGCATGCAGTGTGCTTTCACTTTCAAAAATTTGGGGGTGTTAACACTGGCAGAAGCCCTGTGAGCCAAATTACCACTTTGTACAATATGTTTGAAAGCTTTATTCTAGTAAGTCTGGGTGTCTTAAACATGCTTGGTTAGAATACCTCAACAGCGTATTTGTGATGTAAAGGAGAGTAAATACAAGCACTGTGTTTTATCTCAACATTTGTTAAAGATCCTATGATAAGTCATGAGCTAGTTTTATTTTCCTAATAAATTGTTCTAAAAGCTATTTACTTTAACTTCACTAAGCAGCTTAAATTGTTTTTATTTTAATCTCTGTTGAGAGCAATAGCTGCAGATCAAAAATGAGAGTAGTGAAATTGTTGATGCTTAGATATTTAAGAGAGACCTGGAATCTATGTCTGCTATTGATTTTACATGAAGAAAATGGTTCAGATCCATTTTAGTACCAGAAAAAGCCCACTTGGAAGTATGAAGTAGGCCATAAAATCTATAGACTGTAAAAAAGAAACCCCATTGAATACTGAGAGTTCATTTATTAATAGATAGCTGATAATGGAAAAACCCCTGGACTAGTATGCTGAATTTAACTTTCCTTTGCCGCAGAGAGGGCAGGGAAAGGCAGGAGGGCCTCTGGTCACCTATGCAGAGCTCAGCTTTTGCTGGCCTCTGTCCTGGCCAGAGCTGCAGGATGTCAGGCTGTGGTAGCACATTCTATGCAGCAGCTTCTCCTGTAATTGAGGGAGACCTTACATCTCCCTCGCCTGCTGCTGGGATCCAGCCTGCGTGTTGGCCCGCAGCAGTGCCCCAGGATGTACCTACTCACATTGGACAAGTCTTTCCCAAAAGACTGCTGCTTCCTGAATAAGTACACACAGCTCTGCACAAGGGTAAAAATTGCCCCTTAGTTGTCTGGATTGCTGCTTTTTTGGTAAGAACAAAAATAATTCAGGCGCAGGTTGTTAAATTCAGAGAAGCGATATCACAAATACAGTGTATAGATAGGTGTAGCACACATACACCTCTTCATGGAGGTTATTCACATGTGCAAGACATACATGTGACCCTTGTTTGTGTTTTCCTAACTTGGACTGACACCAGATTCATTTCAGCAGGAAACGTTTTCTGAGTGATGGCAGATGCTAGTCAATACAGCATGGATAGTGCACATCTTCCCTGGACAGACTTTGCAGGGAAATTATCAATGAAGATTCAGAGTTGGACCTACAAAGGTGGTGTACAGCAGGAATGCAAAATGGATGTACAAGGAGGCTTCAGAGGGTCTGAGTGCTGCTGACTTTTGTGTCCCTGCATCACATTAAGTCACAAAGGATCAGCCCCTAGAAGTTAAATATTTATCAGTTTTGTACCAGATATCAGTTCCTTTCAGAGAGGTCTGCTGCAGTTAGGTTTCTTATTTTCAGTGGCTAGTTAGCTCAGCCAATTAGCTCCATCAGCTCATTACACTTCTACCTGCAGCTCTTCCTTATCATGTTACCAAATATATTCCTTTGCTTGTGAGTAGCTGTGAGTGGGGGAAAACAAACAGGGAGAGTTTCTTCTCTTTCTCTTCTCTTCATCCAGTGGAAAGACCAAATAGGAAAGTCTACCCCTCTTACTTGCTCTTCTTCCCCTGGGAAAGGTAGGGGGAGGGGACAATGTCTTGTGTGTTTGGGAAGAGAACACCAGATGCCCATGAGGACCAAAAGGGCAGCTGTTTAGAGCTCATCGCCCTGTGGCTGGTCTTTTCTATTTGGGGGAAGTCCTGGTAAGCTACAAATTCAGTTTATCCCTACAGCTTTCCTTCAAAGGGCTCTAAGAAGCATCAAAGACCCCTTAAGCTCATGAGCAGATATAAGTCAAGGCAAATTTTATAACTGCAGAAAACTGAGGCTGAAACCAGTCTCTGACAGGTTTGTACACACACTTAACCCTGCTCACTTGGTCCATGGCCCGTGGGTCCTCACTTCCAAATTCACTCCTGCTCTTTAACCAACTTCCTGGGTTACAGCAAATGTTGTACAATGTCCTTTAGCTCCCCAGAATTATTTTTCTTTCCTTTACCTCAGGACCCTGTGCATCTGCTGTTCCATTAATTTTTCTAATCCCAATTATACCACAGTTCTCCAGTTCCCAAGATTTCTTATTTCTATTTGCTTTTCCTAGTGGTCTTGCTCTGTCCTTGGGAAGCTTCCTCCCTGCCAAGCAGGCTCATTTGCTCCCAGGAGAGACCAATTTCCCTTCCCCTCAGTGTGTCCACTTAAAGAATTATGTCTGTTTTCAACGTGGTGTATAACAGGAAAAACCCACGAATAACTTATATACTTCCTCTATTTTTGGTGTTTTGAAGGGTATACTTGGATGGATATAGAGTGTTCAATGTAGACATGCTGCAGCATGTTGTAAGAGCACCTTAACTATTGAAAAAGCTTGTTTAAGAAAAAGAAATTGTAGTATATTTTCATACACCCCTAAATAAATCAAAATCCTAGCCTATTTTGGGCTTCTAAAACTACTATAAAAATATAAATATAAAAATAAAAATAACAATGTTAAATATAGCCATATAATCACATGTGAATTTGCATGCATGTGTGTAAGAAAAAATGTGGCATATGTCTTATCCACATATATACATTTAAATTATTTCAGGAACCAAGCTGTAGAACTTTTTATTTATTATAACCTATTGCAAATATGAATTCACCTGTAACTAGAGGTGTAAGAGGTTCAAAATAAAGACTAGGACAAGTGGAAAGGGGAACAAATTTTGTCTGTCTGAAGCCTGTTATCTACTTCTGCACCCCATGTTCTGCATCAGGCTGACTAACATGCAGGTTTGCATAATTACCAGGGTCTGTAAGCATCTGTGAGCACACAAACCCTGTGGGATTCTGGTCACACAGAGGCTGCAAACCTGATGCTTTGTGTGTCTCTGCAGCGTTTGGGAATCATCCAGGCGGGATCATTCATGGCTCATATCACATTAGACCTGGCTTCCTCAAACAGCTCCTGCTGCATCTCTGTCTGCTCTAGTCATGTGGGAAAATGCAGCTACTCAGCCCCCTTGAAAGCAGACATTGTATTGTGCCATGTAGCTTGCTTCACTTTTTAATCTATCAGCTATATTCTCTCTTGTTCCTTCCTTAGTCCTTGATTGATCTTGGCCATAAGGATGATTCAGAGTGAAACTGCAAAGCAGAGCAAAACCTTTTTTCTGCCTTCTGCAACTCAGGTAATTTCATAGACAAAGTGTTTCTCACCTTAATCTGTGCTCCACTCTAGAAATGTTTGCTGGTAAAGTTGCTGAGTTTCCTCACACACCACCCAATTTTACCAGGGTGGTGATGTCTGTGAGGGGACACACATGAAGGGTGGGGGCTGGGCACCACAAATGGTTAGCACTGCAGGTGCTGCCTATAGCTGGAGATGTCATTCCTGTGGAGGGAGTATGTTCAAGCTTCCTTGTTCTGTAGTCATGTATAGCATCTGGGCCTAAAGACAGTGAAGTCAGAGAAACTCACTATTTAAATTATTTTTGCTACTAACTTGTTTTAGCATGCTTTATTTTCATTTATCTTACTTATAAAGCAACAGTTTTATATAGCTGTTCCACTTTGCACAAACCTTGTACTTGTTACACCTTTTGTTAGAGTGCATCTCCAGCGGTGGGGGTTATATAATCCTTTTTCCTGCTGTAAAAATCTGGCTATTGAAAAGGTGGCATGCCATGAAACAAAATTAGTCTCCTGGTAAAAAGCAACTTTTTGTCATTTTTGATTGGGTGCCTACCTGTTAAAATGGTGCTTTCAGTTTTATTTATATAAGTTTGTTCAGGAAATGAATATGTATTGGCCAAAGATGTGAATTTAAAGGGGCTTTGGTTTAATAAATTAGATTCTATGATTTTATTATAATCCACAATTAAAGTGGCTTTAATTCAGTTTAGTTTATCTCAATGTCAATTTAAAATATTGAATACAAAGTCACTTTGAATAACAAAACCCAGGGATTTTAAGAGACTTTTCATGTCATCCAGAGATGTGTCTACAAGGAATTTTATGCAGAGTTATGGAAAGGTCTGGATTTATGGAATGAGATGTTGTTGTGGCCGATCAGGTGCACACCCAGAAGGCGCGGTGTAGGAAAAGCAAAATGAAGCTGTACCCATTGCTGTACCCAGTGGGACATCTGGCTGGAAAACCTCACAACTCCCACCCAGCCTGAGCACCTGAGTTTGCTTAGGCTGGAGGGTGAGGCACAGAGCTGACCTCAGAGTTTCACTCCTGCTCAGGTTCACCAGCAGCCTCAGCAGCACTGCCTCATGGTCACTGAAGCACAGGCAATGGTATCTTTGCAAGGAGCCCTGTGCTCTTATGGGCTGTATGGACCAAATATAAATAAGTAAATCAGGTCTTTTCTTCAGCAAGACAGAGAGATAGAAACTTAACCTGAAGGCTGGTGATTGCGAGCTGTGTCTGCCCTGTGCTTACAGGACAAGGGTGTTATGGGAACTCATCAATCACCAAAGTCTGTGTAGCATCAATTTGCAGCCTGAGATTAGTATTGATATTTTTACTGCCAAAACTCAGGGCTGTTAGAGCTTGACAGCACATGAGGGCAGAGTTTTGCCTTAATGGTTATTACAAAGCGCTTGGATAATAGCTTCAAAAGAGATATCCCAAATTTAGTATGACCAAATTGTTCAGATCATGATTGTCTGAGAGGCACACTCTTGTTACAATTCCCATCATCACCTCTATAACTGTGACTTTTTAATGATTCAGCCTTTGAATATAATTTAGCCAGACAAACCTCACACAGGTTTCCAGCTGAAGAGGAAATATTTGTCATCCATGTTTGTGACAAAAATGTGAAGTCCTAGAAATATTACATCATTATAATGGAAGACAGGTCTTTCTTTGGACAACAACCAGAGTTCCTTCTGCACTGCCCTAAAGCTTTGTCACACAGAGAGAATGTAAAGCATAGATTAGGGTCAGGCCTCTGAAAAAGCCACAAGCCACATTTTTAGTTAAAAGGAAAAGCATTAGAAGTGTGCTGACAAAATCTCCTACTGCAGCAGCAGCTGATGATGCCAGATTACTTCATTGCTGCTATAGATTTAAATCAGTTCCCTGCTGGTCTACTGATATTTATGCTATTGCTTTAGGTGATACAGCTGTATTGATCCAGACTGAGGTTGAAAAAAAAAATCATCCTCCAAACTATCATAGTTATCACAAAATAAAAACAAAAGTGCAAAACACTTTTGTGAGATTTCACATGGAGATGTTCTTGAAAATGGGTGAAGCAAAATAGGAACAGATAGGAACTTTTTTTGTGAAGTATTTTGGAACCAGAATAGTTTCTAAGTTTCAGAGTTAATCATATGGAATTTTCAAGTATAGATAATACTTGACTCCTATGCCTAGGCAAGAGCTTAATTTCCAAGCCTTATGTTTTCTCATGATGTATATTAACTGAAAATAAATCACTGTCTGCAGAGACAATTGAAACAAAGATCACTCCAGCACAGTTCAAAGTCAGACCAGCCTCTCAGTGAAGGTTGACAATTTTGCTTTGACTGTGTTGCATTAACGGGGAATGACACCTTTTAAAGATGGATTCAGTCCTATTCAGCATGGGGCTAAAATTTAAGTATGGGTAGTCCATGCAATGCTTCCTTTAACATCATATCCATATTTCCAGCATCCTGTAATCAGCAGCTGAGCTTTGAGGAGCTCAGGTACTACCTGAGTCCACTTCTCTGAGTTAATAGCTAAAGCACAGTGTGGTTCCAAGGCCTCTTCATTAAGGGGTCCTGCTAATTTATAGCATTTTTCAGTGTTATTTAGAGATTGTGGGGAAATCTTCCTAACATTGTTTCACTAATCCATTTTACAGCACAGCCTCAGAACAGTCACACCGGCACAAGTGCAGAGGCAGTGAACTGTGCCATAGGTGCAATAATAAAATCCAGGAGCCTCTAAAACCAACCTTACTGCCAGAGAAAATACAGCTTGGATTTGTGTCCTGATTTTTCCATCAGGTCTATTATTTTTCAGCTCCATAGTCTGGACTGTCCTGTAGCTGTACATTCACCTTTTCAGAGAAGAATCCACACTAATTACATGTGTTATTTTTCTGTCTGGGCTTCAGAAGAAACAATGTATTTGAATAATTGGTAGAAATTGAATTGTAATTTAATAGAAAGCCAAGCAGTCTCCCAGTGCCTCCCCCTGTGTGATTAACATTCTGTAAGGAATTCCCTCATGTTTGTTGTGCAGAAAGCAAAGTTTAGACTTTTGTTGTTCCTTGTAGAAGGAAGGGAAAGGGTAAACAAAGGAAATCAATTATAAATGTTCCATTAATAAGGGCGAAGATAGAATATATCTGTCAGTGGGAAAAACCCTGGCTTGATTCCCAAGGGACTGACTGCCTCTCAACAGTTTTGGCTTAGCAAAGGCGTTTGAGCGGGCTATTCTCGGTCAGATAAAGAGAGGCAGTGCTGGCAGCTCACGCACTGTGCAGACTTGAAATCTCTGCAGTATGCTCCCTAGCTGGGTCCAGATGCACTGATTCTCCAGGCACAGTGAAGGACATATTTATTTGATCAAGCTTTTGGAGAAAGCTGTGGGTATATTCCCAGAATGATGAATGGGGGAAGAGATGATAGTAAGAATGACAATTGTTTCGGTAACACTGACACTGGTTTTCCTTTTGTTTCACTGTTACTCCTGAAATATTAATTATAAGCTAGGACATTAGATTTTATTTATACTAATGTAAATAAATAATCATGTAAATCTGAGAAGTCTTATTCCCCAGCATGCACATAGGCTGAGAGGGCATATTTAAAAGCACAGAACCAAATCATTGCTAAAAACAGAGCTACTGCTTAAATTTACAACACCCTTTAGGGAATCTACTATTCCCTCAACAACAACAGAAATAGTTCATTCTGCTGGCCAAATAGTAACTTCCAGATGGTGTTAATGTGACCAGTTGAAGCTGGTGGTAAGGATTGCTACTCGTGGTGAATATAGTTGTGCATGCTTTGTGTAAAGTTTCAGAGAATAAAGGCCAAAATTGGCCTTGTCACTCTGTGATGAACATTTTAAACCTAACTTAAACCATATAAATATATAGCAAATACCATGAGTTGCACTTGGTATTTCTCTGATTAACTCTTTTCAAATTAATTCCATGTGTGGACTTTTCTTTTTCTGGAGTTCCTTGTTCCAGTTTAACTGCAACATCCCGATTGCTTTCCAGTATAAAATGGCCACAGCTGGTGTTATCTAGCAATAGCTATTTCATAATGGCTTAATGAAAAGCATAAGCAGGCCCTAGACATGTGTTTACAACAGAACCTATTAATTTCCACACAAGCTGAAGGTGCTCTGTGATTTTGCAGGAAGAGTGAGCTGCTCAGAAAACAGAGCCCTAGGACTTGTGATTCTAAATCACTGATAAGAAGGTTTTCTATTATGTTTTAAAACTGCTAAGTCAAGCCAGACAAAGTGCTAAATATTAGTTTTTGAACAAAAAATAAAGAAATAATGAAAAACTGTTCTTCTCTTACAGACTATAATTTCAAGCGTTGCTACAAATACAAATACATCTTTCCACTCACCAGGGACCGCATAGGCCCCAACAGTTCCCGCATCTCTCTGCTGTTTTTTTCCTTTGCTTTTTGCCTATCTTTAGAGAAAAAGATACCCAGGGTATCTCAGCCTCCTGAATAAACCCCTGCAGTCACGGTGTTCAGCTGCTTGGTGTGGCAATCCCCCCCTCTGAGAACGACTCGGAGGCTAACAAGAGGCACCAGTGCTGGGTGGGATGCCAGGTGCCATTTCCTTGCAGCAGGGCCAGTTCCAGCCCCTCCACCTGCCTACCTGGGGTTGCCAAGGGCACTGAAACAACTGCTTCTCAACCACCTGGTAAAATGTTTTGTGGGTTTTTTCCGGTTTATTTTTAACACAGATCAGTTCACTGATCTCATTTTCCATGTGGCCTCAGGGGGTGCCTTGGGAAGAAACAGTTGTGCCAAAGCAAACAGTGTGAGATGGGAACAAGTGGCTGAAGGTCAGCAGTGCTGAGCTGGCGCTGTCCCGAGGAGCGCTGCAGCCAGGGCACTGCTCCCACCCGGCACGCACAGAGAGGTGAATGCCTTGGGGGCCCTGCGGGCACTGCCAGGGGCTGCAGCAGCCCGCAGATGAAGGCTGCTGCAGAAGGATGGTTTGAGGGTTACAGTATAATCCTTCTGGAGGCTCTGACATCACAAATCAGTTGTGGCACTTGCACAGAGCAAGGTAGTTCAGGCTAGTGTATAGTCAGGGCTCTTCTTTAGCACTTTCCTTTTCTACATGTGCGTTATGAAGACAGAAATAATGGGGCCCTTAAAACACAAGAAGTGTTCTTTTAACACCCCAGTTAGATCTCTTAGAAAGGTAACGTGTATCACCTGCACTGAACTTCAAGTAGTATTTAACTCTGCTTTTATTAGCTTATCATTATTTTCCTAAATTTCATTAAGAGCCTGAGGCTGGAAAAGTGCACAAGAAATAAAAACAAGCTCTACCTTCCTGACAGCTGCTAACAGTCTTTCAGGCAGTTAATCAGGATCCTCTATGAGAATAACAGAAATTATATAGTGAATAAGTCCTGCTTGGTCAGGTTTATTACTTAGTTTACCATCTTTGCTTCCCTGAGAAGATGGCTTCTGAGGCTATATGAGAAGGTCAAGCCCCTTTTGACCTTAGGGTTGTCAGTTGGATCTGGAGATCTGTAGAAATTCTAGGACACAGCTGTGGAGGTGTGTGAGTGCATTATTTTTTTAAAAATGGGATCATGACTAGGGAGTCATATATTTTGTCGCAATCAGAACCAAGAAGCTCACAGATACTATTACATAAATAAATCCCATTTTATTTTTAAGGAATTATTTAAGGGATTTAAAAATGTAATCTTCTTATCTTTAAACCACTGGAAATGGAACAGTAAGCATAGGCCTATCTGGAATACTGGGAACTTTGAACATAGATGTTTGGTTCTTTATCTAAAGAGTCCTATGCTGCATATGAATAATATGCTAATTAGGAACCAGTCTGCTAACTTGTAAATCTGCAATAACACACTTGCTTCACTACATGCAACAGAACTCTATAAATAATCAGGTGAATTTTACTTTTCCTTTTACAAGGTATCAGTGTCACTAATAGCAAGCTGTGCATTCTCGATTAGCGATCGTGTTGCTGAGATTAAGTTACTTCTGGTGCTTTAAAAATAACCTTGACTATTCCTCTTGTCTCAGAATTGCCTGGCACAAATCTTTCACAGGAGCGATGCCTGTGTCACACAATACTGTGGTGACATTATTGGATTAAAGACAGTCAGCAAGAAGGGTCCAAAACACTTCCCAAGATAAGTTTCTCAGGAAAAGTGCTTTCTACAGAAAACCTATGCTCCTAAGAGAGTGTAATCCACCATCTAGTGAGAATAACAGCAGCCTTACTGTGACATTAGATAGAAAGCAGGGTAAAAAAGCCCTTTGGTAAAAAAACCTCTTAGGACAGCATGCAGCACAGTAGTTGGATTGAAATAAGGTTATCCAGCTTGACACTTTTCTGAAGCTTGCTCAATTTTTTTAATGGTGTTAACAATGCTGCAGTAGAGTTGAGTAGGTAAATTGACAGGCTGTTTTGATCTCTGGGTACTACTTATACAACTTACACCCTGCAATTTTACCACTGTGGGCTCTTTCTGACAAGAAGTGGGGACAGTATCATGTAGGCTTTTAGTGAACAGACAATTCAGCATAACCTCCAGATATTGTACCACTGAATATGTGAGTGCTACACCTCTATCTTATCACACCTATATCGTGTGCAGTTCTAATTCCCCAGTCTTACCAATCTCATTAAATGATCTGTTAAAAGGAGGAAAGATCCAGAGGGGGGTTGATGTGGATGTACTTATCTAGCTGGGCCATCCTGCTAATCTTAACAACTGAGAAGTAGCAGTAATCTAGAATCAAAATTCAATGTATTTGATTTCATTTTTTTTCAGGAAGTTGAATGTTATGAAAATGTTATGTTATCTCTCTGCAATGACTGAAAAGGGTGTGGTAGAGAGACATTAAATAATGACTTTTCTGAAGATGAATAAGGAGCAGTTGCAATGTTTCATAAGCAAAACCTAGAATTAAATTCCTAGAAACATATTTAAATACCAAAGAGAATTCTTTTTTTCACACAGTTCGTAGCTAAATTAAACCACCTTTTGGCACAAAGAAGTTGCAAGGTAGAAACCTGTGAATGAGATTTAAGAGCAATTCTGGCAAGGATATTAGATGATATCAATTCTTAATCTAATCCCAAACTGCAGGTTTTATGTTTCTGTGACTTGTCCCTCAGTAGTGGAAGCTACTGCTGTGCATAGCTTGAGGAGCACATACTGATACGTTCAGTGCTGCTGAAGCACATATACTGTATTACAACTCAGTTTATACTATCCAGATATTGATTGTAGTATTTTGGTATTTAAGACAGAAATAGAATATTGAAGTACAATTTGTAAAATTCTTGTTTAATTATTACAAGATATAAGTACACTGAAACGTATCAGTCTCCAAATAAAATCATTATTAGCATGAGTCTATACACAGACCATCACTATAATATAAAAGCAGTTTCCAAAACACATACAAATGCTTTTAATAAAGGTACATATTTTTGTTAGCCCATCAATTTTATTCTGGGTTCTGCTCTTTTACACTTGTACATTTGAAATTCAAATGGAACTGTAGTAGGATAACACCTCTGAAGCTGCTTTTAACTAGAAACCCTGAGAAATCCTTGCTGATGCCCAGCAGGAGATTTTCATTCAGCCCCTGGAGCAGAACCTCATTTTCTCCTTGAACACTGCCAGGGCTTTTTCTTCAATATGGAAGTGCAGGGCACATTTTAAGTAATGAGTGAGAACTGCTGGGCAAGGCATAAAAGCTTCCATGTTGAAAAAGCATCCAGTTCATGTTACTGTCCCTAGGTGGGCATGCCTTTATGTGCCTAGCACACAATAAATAATCCCTTGTGGCTGAAAAATACCAGATACTTGATACAAAAACCGCAAACATCAAAATTATCTTTTTTCTTTTTAGGCATTAGACTGTCCAGTGAAACAGTCTGTGGTACCATTTTAACATACATTTCATGTCACTGCCTCATCTTAACCTTCCTGCCTCCAAGTGAGGCTCACATCTGTTTCCCTGCATTTAATAAGTCTGCTGGAGACTGCCTCCTTAAAATTAAATTATTTATCTTCAGGAAACTGGAGTTGTAGAGACCCTGACTTCCTGGGTTTCAGCTGCTTCTTTGCTGCTTCAGGGGATCTGTCTGAAAAGGTGGATCCTGGGCAGCACTTGTGGCTCTTCAAGGTCTTCCACTCCATGAAAGTGATCTGGTCTTTTTCTAGAGTTACTTTTTCTGTGGTTCACTGAGTAATTTTGTTGAGATTTGGTATTTGGGTTTTTTTGGTGCTGGCAAAAGATATGGAACAAAGGAGCCCCAAACAAAAATCTGTCTGGCATGCCTGTCAGAGATGCCTTGATTTCTGCCAATCCTCCAGCTGCTGGTTCCATCTGTTGTCTCCTGATTTCTTTTTCACTTGTAACCACCTTAGGGCACAAGCCCATTTCTATGTGTGTGAATCTAAAGGGACTGGAATGGCACAATACAAAATCCTCAATGCTTCAGCAATACTACATTTAATATTAAAAATGCTCAGCAAGAGAT
The DNA here is from genome assembly GCF_965178545.1 of Coloeus monedula. Classification (NCBI taxonomy): domain Eukaryota; kingdom Metazoa; phylum Chordata; class Aves; order Passeriformes; family Corvidae; genus Coloeus; species Coloeus monedula. The sequence continues at coordinate 25,292,565 of NC_138785.1, read as the reverse complement.
TTCCAGTATATTTCCAACCACATCTGAAATCAACTTCTAATCAATGGATAATCAAGGATATCAGTGTTCCTCACACTCTAGTTAAACATATGTGGCAGCTCTGGTTTTTGTACTGAAGCTCTTTATTGTCATGTTAATAGTCTTCCCCAAACATCCCTACAGGGCAGTTTCAGAGCATTTCATTGGCAATGCCTGTCTGTGCATGCCCATTGGCACATGCTGATCTTCTGAGTAAGAACTGAGCTGGTGGACACTGGCTTTGAATCACCAAGGGTTACTCATTCATCAGCATTTTGCTGCTGTCTTCTCTTGACCCTCCAGCTGCTCCTCCCAGTGTGACTTGCCTCAGTCTGTCTTCCTCTTCCCAGTGTGGTCTCCCATTTTCACTCTTCCTCCCTTTACTTTCCCACAAGCCAGATTTTTTCGTGCTCTGTCATGCCGGGCTGCGAGTGCACCCAGCCTCTGCCAGGCACCACCAGGGCCTGGGCACAGCCTCCTGTTGTCATCTGCAATGGTCATCTGCAATGCTGTGCTGGGCTACAGCACACACAGGCAGGCTCAAATGCTGGCTTCATCCTCAAGCCCTTGTCTTAAAGAAAAAGTGCAGCCACTGAAGAGAGTGCAGTTGAAGAGGTGTTATACTTACACAAGCGGTGCCGTGCTTGTTGGGTGTGCTTATGTTGGTACTGATTTTCATACAAGAAGGGGGATAACCTTCATTTTGGTGTCTGTGTTTATGCTTTGCAAACTTCTTCCACAATTGGTGGTACATTTTTCATTCTGAAAGTAAAAGATCACCCTTCTAGTTGGCATGTTGTATTTTGTGTAGAAAAACCTAGTAAGTCACAGAAAGATAGAAGATGGGAAAATAAAACTGCTGTGTCATTGTACTGCTGATTAAATCACATGATTTCAAAAATCTCAGCAGCAACAAGAACAGCAATGTCAGTAAAAAACATTGCAGAAGTTCATGCAGTTTTGAGGCAGCCACATGGTGGACATGAGGGCTTCCTCAGGCTTAACAAATAAGCTGTCTTGCTGGAGAGGTCTGTTTCAGAGATGGAGGGAGATATGAGACTACTGCAGCTGCAGCACATGGTCTGCTTTTTCTGTGTAGGCTTGGGTGTTTATTTTATTTTAAAAGAGTTTCAAAATGAACAACATATATCCATACCTAGGTGAATAGTTTTGTTTCAGTCCACAGTGTGGCATCTCAATTTCAGCTGCAAAGACTTTGGCCCAAGATGCCAGGCCCTGGACTAGAACAGCTGAGATGTGGACATGTGCTCTTTTGCCATCCCTGCTGAGGAGAGGGGGAGGTCAGGAAATCAAATGCTGGCACTAGTGACACAATACACCACAGTAGGAAAATTCACCAGGGCTCATCTGTTGGATCATGAACACTTCTGACACCGTATTCAAAGTCTTTTGCTTTGGTGTGGGGTTTGGGGTTTTTTAATTTGGTTTGGTTCCTTGGGTTTTTTTATTTCTATTTTCAGTGGACTGAGCTCCTCTATGGATTTCACTCCAGGGAGCCATGGAAGAGCTGGCCTGTTCTCCGTGGGTTCATGGAGCAAACTGCAGGAAGACATTACAAGGACTAACAAAACTCTGAAGTAGATGACCTGCAGCCACATTAATTATTGATCATGTTAGCAGTTGATGAGATGTGCTAAATTGATCTGTGGAAAGATAATGTGAATTAAAAGCCACTTAAATATTTAGTTTTGGGCTCTTTCTATATGGCAGGAATTTGAATGAAAGGCTACACAGGAGTCATGACTGGAATTAGCTTTTCAGTAAAGACAAGCTGTCAGAATAAAAGGTACTATCTAAATGTAAATCATGATTCTTTAGAGGAGGGAATCTCTTGCAGGTAAACATTTTAATGGAGGACTGGAAATCTTTCCACACAAAATTCTCTAAAGGTAGGATGATAGATTAAGATTTTCTTGTTATTAGTTTAATTCCTCCATATTTTACTTTAATTAAACATTGCTGCATCTGAGGTAGTGCATGAAGTGCTGTAGGGAAAAAGAGACTAAAAGCCTGTAGGAAGTGAAGGAGGACTATTGGCTGAAACTCCATATGTTTGTTGCAGCATTGCAATGCTGTACAGCTGGAGCACAGCTTGAGTGAAATGAATCCGTAGATGACTGGTGAGAGGAAGTAAGGGGGCTAATTCTGACATTGGATACATATATGTGTGTATATATATATATCAGGCAGAAGAATTTGCTGATGACTCTGCACAGGGGCTTGTAACAGAAGGGAGCCAGTGCCCTGAGCTAAAGTGCCTTTGCCAGTAAGATAAGTCCCACTGAGGAAAAGGTTGGCAACACTCCATCTGAAGAAGAGCTGCTCAGATCCCCTCAGGATGCTCGGATCCTACTGCATTGCCTCACAAAATATTTTTAAAGACTTTATGATACCATTAATAGAGTTTTGAAGGTTGACACACATTCTTGGTTGGTTTAGGTGCTGCAGTTCCAAATAAATCCTTCCCTGGCTTCTCCCAGCCTCTCTACAAAGAAACATCCTTAATGTAAAGCAGGCTTGGTCCTGAAGTAGAAATGTGTTTTATTTCAGCAGTTTAGTGCAAACAGGCTTGAGTTATCTTTAGTGAGAAGAGGAGGCTCCTGCCTGCTGTAGTTTCTTCCTTACAGTTTGTCTCACTTCATTCCTTCATGTACCAGAGAGCACTTTAGTATTCGAGGGTATTTGTCTTGTTTTTTCTCACCCTTCACAAAAGCTGTCCTCTGCTTAACATGCTCGTTTTTTCCTTTGGAGCCATTTTCCTCTGTAGGCTCTCTGAGCTGGCCAGCTGCCAAACAGTAGGGTGAGCTGCATGAAAAAGCCTTGATCATTGACAGGCTGTCTTACAATTTCTTTCTTGTATTCAAGATGCAGATGGATGTTATTAGAAAGGTTTTTACTTCGAATGTGCGCGGCTTGTCCACATGGCTGAGATTAGTGCTCAATACTCGTATAATGCTTTTCATCCTCAAAAGGACTTTACAAGCTCCAGCCCTCAAAACACCCCTACAAGGTAGGTGCATGAGTTTAGTTAGATGTGTTCTAACAAGGAGGGACACATGTTAGTAACTTGTTCAAAGACGTATTGCACAGTAAGCATTATAAAGGAAGGAGTTAGTTACACTTTCCTAATGTTCTTCTGTGATGTGTTCCTATGAAAAAATAAATTAAAAGATTTCACCATGGCAACATGTCTTCCCCCATGAAAGAAGCGATTAGTGACATCAAAAATGAAAATGTATCTCAGGTTATAGTACTACTCGATAAAAATGCAGCATTTCTAAAATTTATGAGGCCAAATATGCTACTGCACTAAGCTTCAATTAATACAGCAGAACTGGAGCCTACAGGGATCGTCAAATTTGATAGAAGATTTGGAGCACTTGCCTCAAACCATACTTCAAAACAGAGGGAAACGATTATAGGAAGAATGATGAAAAATGCCTTCTCAGTTGAAAGGACAGTGCAGGATTATTTTTTTCTTCTGCTTTAACTGCATAATTATAATTAAAACAGCTCCAGTAACCTGAACAGTCCCAGTATGAACTCCCTTCCACCGAAAGTTCTTGTAACATTGTACCTCATCTTAGTGAGGAGGCTGAAATAAGCTGTAGCTGTAAAAGATGTCTTTATAATTATGTTTTTGCACTGAGCTTCTACTGGCATGGCTACGCTGATGTGCTTTACCTTGCACAGACAAGCCAGTGAAGTTTCCAGTGTTGACCAGTGTACATAACCTGGCCAAGATCACACTCTGGGATGTGGTTTCTAAACTAGGTCGGCAAGACCTCGAAGGCTGTCTGATAACCATCATTAAAGGGCTTTGCAGCCTTGGTGGGCCTTAGGGCCTGCATAGGTAGCTGGAAAAATTGGCTGGGAAAACAGCAGCCAACTTGGCCCCATAAGGAATAGTTAATAAGGCTGTGAGGTGGAGAGGCACTTCTGAATAGAAGCAGGGGCTAGCTGGGGCAGACTACAGGCACAAGGGTTTGCTTCACAGACATGCACCTACTTTCTGCTTTCTGGGTAAATAGATTGCAAACAGCCTGTCTAGCCCAAGACCCAAGGAGGATAAAGCTTTATAGGCTAAAGTAAGTGTATATTTATGTATGTATATTTAATTCTGTTCTATCTTCCCTATTTTTTGACTAAGCTTTGCTTTCTTTCAGGTTATTTTTTTTTCCAGGAGTAAATACTTGCATAGTTATGTCAATTGAATGAAGGACTCTGCAGCATCTCAGGAAAAACAGTGACTGCAAGTAACTGAACTCTCTGGTGTGTCAGGTAGGACTGCATGCTTGGTGCTGCATACAGTAGGGTGAAGGAATGGTATAAAGTAGTCATGCTTTTTTAACCCCAAGTAAGGTTTCTTACTTTTTTCCAGAATAGTTCTACATTTGATTTTATCTCCCTCCTGTTTTACTGGGAAAGGTATCTGGCCCCACAAACTACTCTGGAGAAAAAGGAAAAGCAAGTTATTTTCTGGTTTTATGACTACTATACAGTGTTTCAGGTAAATTTGGGAAATGATGGGCACATAAATAAATGAAATTTTTCTTAAGGGAAATTACAAGTGGAACAAGTTATCACATTTTTATGGTTTCTACATCCTTAGTCTTTAATGCCAGCTACCCTATTTCACTTTATAATTGTGCAAGTGAGTGCATCTAGGCCAATTAAGCATTTTCAGTTGCCTTCAAAAGAGTTGCAACTGCCTGCTAGAGGGAGGAGATACCACATGATTTAGCCTTAATCATTTGGGTTTAAGGTTAAGAACTGCTTTTTCAGGGCCACAACTTACCTGCATGGTTTTGAGGAAAAGACATACATGTGCTCATTGCAAAACCATGAGGTATTTAATAAGTCAAAGCTATGTATTGCTTTGGATATGTTCAGTACTTTTATTTCTCTTTAAAATTTACAAAAACAACGATCTGCAAGCATTGCAGAATGGGTTCAGGCTACTGTAGCCCATTTTTTTTCAAATGCCATCACATCTTCATCCACCTACGATTCCTTTCTTATGTCCCACAAGGTTAGTCATGCAACCTTCAGGTTTGAGGCTCCCACAAAGAGAAGTGGAACTTAATTCCCATGTGCACAGATCTTTTAAGATTAACCACAGTAGGAGAATACTTCCCCTAGCTTCAGTATTGGTCTCCAAATTCAAATGAAGTGAATACCTGTACCATTATTGATGGTTTTAAAAAAAAGGGTGATATTTTTGCTTGAAAGGTCCCTCTTTGCACTTACTGATATGTGTTTTTAATCAATTGTATTTACACTGTCCAGGAGTATCAACCCACTATCTGGGTCAGAGATTTACATACAAAGTGAGAGGGACCCTCACTGAAAGTGTATTAGTGATGAGTGTGGGTTAAGGATTACAGGTACTTCAAATAAAACTTCAGAAAGTCTATTTGAAAATAAACAAAGTATCCATGCAAATACTTAACTTCTGGAGCACTGGGAGTATTTTTGTAACAGAAGGGACCAAGACAGATTAATTAAAGCTGAGATTTTCTCTTGTACTTCAACTCCTCTGCTTCACAGCAAGAGGAATCTAACTTCATACTTGAATGCAGTAGTAATGCAAAGGCTTGAGGCAACATTGTTAGCTACTCACATCAACGGAATGAAGTTATACAGCTCACTTCCACCTGAGAGAAGAACTATTTTAGCAGTTCGTGCGTCGCTAACGAGACACAGATGTCGCCATCGGGCAAACAGGGGCAAGATTGTTTTGTTGCTCGTCATGCACCTCTTCCCAGGGCACAGCTGAGTGCACGTCAGAGAAGTCTCTCTTTCTGGGGGTTTCAAGCACTGCATTATTTTTTTTAGCTAGAGACCATCCTCTGCTGCAGCACTGTGAGAACTCCCTGCGAGCCCTGCAGGGATCAGAGACAAGGACAGGGTCCTTAGCTGTTTTAAACTAGCAGGATTTTGCCGGTCTCACTGAAATACAGGGGCTTTAATCAGACGAGGACCTGGGCTGTAAAACAAAGGCACGCTGAAGCAGGAGAGTGATCCACCCCAGCCCTTCTCCCACTGAAGAATCTGCTTCCTCATGTGAATGCTGCTTGCGCACAAACAAGAGCATGTGGATGCCGATCTCCACCCTCCAGTTTATTTGCAGGAGGGTACTTGTGAAGTATTTCAAGACTTCCTTATCCCAAAGACTAAATACACAGGACTGTCTCCATTCCAGGTAGCTTGAGCTGAAGGAAGAGAGATAAAATCTAAATATGGATAGCAGGAGTGTGGTTACTGTGGCAGCGCACAGGGCTCTGGTCATGCCAGTCAGGTGCCAGCATATGTCAGCAGTCTTTTAAATGGCTAACAAAAAAAGAAAGAAAAAAAGGAAAATTCTTGGCAAAGAGCTTCCCCCAAACAAAATCTTTAAGAGTTCCTATGTTTTTCAAAAGTTACATCTTCCAGAGAGTCATTTATTTGCCACAAAGCATTCAACTACCTCTTTCTGTCCGATTACTTCCCACATTTCAGTTTCTGTTCCTGACCTAGAAAACTTATTTACAAGATAGACTTGGTTGGCTACAGATCTTCGTCTGCAACATCCCCCTGCTACTTGCTCTGCTAAGCACAGCAACAAAGACAGAGGCCTTTTCTTCTTATTTTTAGTTTTTTTTCTGGAAAGGAAAAGTGAAACAGGCAGTGTGCTCCCATGTTTTTCCAGCAGTGGTACCAGAAGGCAGTGGTGAATGTTCTCAGCACAAATCAGTTGTTGCAGGAGTAGGAAGATGGTGTTTATCACAGCTAGCTGCTGAATGTTTAAAGAGTATTATGAGTATCTGTTACATAAATGAAACAAATAACAAAATTAACATAAAAACCCTGAGGGAAAGTGATAAGTTATTGCTGTCTGTCTTAGATCCAAGTAACACAAGGAATACATTGTGTAAACTTCTGCCTCAGAGCTAGTGACTGCTTAAGAGCGCAGTACTGCTTTTTTTTGTCTGGTCCTTCATGTCTGTTTTTGTATTACTGGAGGATTTCTTGCTGCAGCTGAATTTAATCCTTGAATTTGTTATTTATTATGCATTTGTACAGAAGCTGAAGGTTAGAGTGGAAACAGGGACCTCTTTGTATTAAGTTCATGACAAAACGAAAGGAATAGAAAATCTTAATTTTCAGTTCTCACATTAACAGAGATTGTAGAGTCTGTGAAACAAATTTGGTCATAATAGTGTTTTGAACCTGAAGTGTGTATTTTTTTATGGTCTGTCTATTAAAAGTATTCTTTGAATACAGATGCAGTGAAGAGCTGTGCATACACAAGGTCAGGCATGTTGTCATTCAATTGTCCAGAATGATCAAGATGATTTCACAATAAGCTTAGATCACCTTGGTAGCTTTATTCAGTGTCCATCTATCTGGAATATGCTTTCTTTGGATACTGTAAAATTAGATTTAAAAACTCTTTCATTCCAGTTACTGGATGGTTTCTTCCTGCAAGAATATATTCAACATAAATTGATGGAGTGTGGTATCACTAATTTGTAAGTAACAAAAATATCGACTTTTATAGAATTCACTGAACTTAAAGCTGATGCTATCCATTTAAATTGGTACCTAGTACTTGTCACATTATGATATAGGTGTGAATATGCTTTGCCAGGATATGTATGCACAGCAGAGTAAGTACACACTTAAGTACACACCCACACATCCCCATATGCTTTGAACAGATCTAAATGGTGACTGAAGGATGAAGAAGGCTGAGCCACATAAACATTATCCACAATGACTATTAATTTCAAGGCAAGGCAATAATTTATAAAGGTTGTTAGGAAGCAATGTAAATGCAAATGCTCTTCTAATAAGCACCGGGAGTATTACGTTGGGATGTGTTTGTGATTCACCAGAGTGTGTTAAGCAGGGAAGAGCGTGGATGATTTCTGTGGAAGATGATGACAAGAGTAAAGAGGTGAAAACTGACAGGAATGTGGCGTTCGGGGACTCAGTCCAAGGAATAGCTCTAGCATGGGCTGACTTAGCAGTGCAGTAAGCAGTGCTTGGTGCTGGAGCGAGGATGAGCAATATCTGGAATAATGAATCAATAATTCATTATGGAAAAATGCTACCAGCTGTAAACTTAATTTGTAGAATAATGCCCTGCAGTAATGCCAAAAGTTATAAATATATTCATACTTTTTTTGAAACAGCTAGTACAAGCTGAAGCCAAATGCTTCGGTCATATATAATATATAATAAAGCTGACTTATAAAGAAAAAAAAAGAAAAGGTTTCTGATGGTAGTCAGTGAAAATAAGGCAATTAGTATAGAATCCTTATACTGAAAATAGCACATTTAGAGTGAGAGGTCTTAATAGCAATGTTAACAACAATTTTTTTTTCATATAAATATTTTATATCTTGGTGCAGGAATAAAGTTCCTATCTCCTAAGTGTTTCATTCTCCTAGCAGAGCTGTACATATTTTATTTATCATTCTGCATGATCTATTAGATAACTTTATCATCTAGTGTTTTATGAAAAGCAGTATTATTGGATATTAATGATTGTCTGGCTATCTATCATTAATATGTACAAATTAAATTATTTTAAAGGCTTGGCCAGCTTTGCATAAATAGTAATCCTGTCTATATTTGACTTTTAGACAATTTCCACTTTTGATACTTTGGAACAATCATGTAATATTTGGGTTGTAGAAACTTCAAAAGACTAAACAACTCAATTACAGTTATTTCAGAAAGAGTACGCTTGTATTTTCTTTTAGGAAAGAATTGGTTTAAAAGCAGAACGCTGAAAGGTAAGCTTGGGCTTTAATTTAAATTTCAAAGGCTATGAGTAAGAATGAAATATTTTTTTCCTTATTTGGCCTGTCCTTTACTGCAATGTATTATTAGAACTATATGTGACACCAAATATATAGATCATGAAACTCTTATGATATACGTTCAACAGTTGAAATGGTTCCTGTGTATATCCTACCTACGTTAGTTTGTGGATGCCTATTTGGAAAGGAGTGGAGTGCATTTTTTAACCTATACATTATTCAGAAAGTGTCATCTATCTAAAATGACACTGGCTTTAGTCTCTCTGATACCTTTGCCGCTGTGTAGCAGGTGCAATTTGAGACCCACCACAGAGCATCTCTCTGTTCTGGCAGCCTGTCCCAGGGCACACCAGGCCCGAAGCACTGACTTACTGCTGTGTGCCTTGTACTGTCCCACTGAACCAACCTCTTTCGCCTCATGTCCTGATAATGACAAGAGATGCTATTTCACTGTTTCTCTCTGTGGTTCATTTTCTGTTTAAAAAACCCTCAAAATGCTGCTGCTACTGTTCTAGAAGCAGCACTTCTCAGTGCTTCCTCTATGTCTCAGAACACTTTACCTAAGAGGTTTAGTTGCTACATTTGTGTCTCTTTTCACAGAAGGAGAAGCTGGGGCAGGTGTTGACATGGGATCTGGAGCCACCTTCCCAGTGGGGGTACTGGGATACAAGACTCACAGTCACCTCCCATCATCACTTTCACTCCTGAGGGGTGAGGGGCAGACCTGTACCATGGTCACAAGCACAAAGGAAGTTTGTGTAGATGTTCCTGAGCTTCAGAAACATGGGCTTGACCTTCAAGAGTTCCTGTTAATTTGTTCAGTGTGTAGCAAAGGCCTCCGGTTATGCCTCCTGGGTGCTGCTGCAGCACAGCCACCTTCCCTTTTGTTTGGGCACCTTTATCAGTACAGCCGAAGGGAACACTGTGTGGACTGTGAATTCCTCTCCCAGATCATGTAAATACTTGGACGGCATGTGCTGTTGCTGCTAGTATTAATCTAACTAGCTAAAGCTGGTTTGCATACATTTGTAGCTATGGCAGAAGATTAATGATAAATATTCCCAAATGCGGCTGTGCAAATAGTGGCAAATTCTGAGTAAATGCATGAAATGCATTATAGTAGTCAAAAATTCTTCTGTTTTTCCTTCAAGAAAAAAAAAAATAGGATGATTCTTCTTTTATGGCACAGGCCTGGTTCTCTTTTGTAACTTTTAGAATTTCACACATCTTATGAGTATAAAAGGATCATAAAACCTGTGGTAAACATTCAAGGATTATTTTACTATGGACTGTTAAACCACTGATATCCTTCTATCCTACCCTCTGGATCAGGGGTGCAGAGCTGTTTTTATACTGTGCCTATACATAAGTGAATGCTTGTTGACAAATAGACACAATAACTAGAGGATGTTGTGTAAAAAATTAACAGGTAAAACCACCCAAACAAACAAACTCACATGCCCTTCATCATATTGTAAAAGATACTAAAAAATGGAATTGCAAATGGTAGCAATCCCAGCCATCTATAAATCCCAAAAGGTGAGAGACAGCATTCTTGGAAATGGTGCCATCCCTAAAGACAGAGCATAGAAGCTAATCTTATGCAAAAGAAGTTGTCTCCCCTTGGTAGTGGCCTTACTTGTACCTAAAATAATTCATCTTTGACTTAAAATCCGTCAAAATTGGCTTCTGCCCAGTCCAAAGGGGATGGCTACTCTTCTCAAGGTCAGCTCTGAAGGGGTTCACCAGGCCAATACCTCTGTTCCCCTGTAACTGTCAGCCTCCATGAATGGTTATGGAAATATCTTTTTATGGTTGCTGAGAAGGTGCCAGGAGAGAGCTGGGAAGGAGAGGGGCAATTCTGAGGGCTGGAGTTTGGCTGCATGAATCTGCTTCAGCTGCCATGCCATCTCAAGGAGATAGATGAAAACAAGTACTTACCCAGAGAAATGGGAGAAAAGAGCACCCCTGGGCTTATAACCATACTGACTGCACGCAATTTACTAAACTCCCTCAAAGTGGCAATGTTTTATTTCCTACCAGGGCAGACTGGCACAAACCAAGCATTTAACTGTGAGTGACTAATTGCAGGTGTCATGGATTCAAAGCCATGTGGCTAAGTCAAGTGCAAGCTTTTCAAAGTGTGAGCATCTTCTTAAAAATGAGGTTTAGCAAATGAAAAAAATGGTCCCAGAACTGCTGAATTTGTTTTCTTAGCATTTTAGTAACTGTTTGACCTGACCATTTCAAATTACCACTTGAAAGAAATGGACATATTCAGGAGGGCAGATACTCGTTATTTTTAAGGCAAAATACTTCTCTAAAATGACATGGTGATCAGTTGTAGCTATCCAAAAAGATGTTGTGCTGAGCTGTCATGTTTCTTGTTGCAGCCTTTTTGTATTGTTGAAATATCAACACTATAGGTACTGCATGTATATAGTTAACTCTTGGTTTCCTGGTGTAAGATGGGTAGGAAACCTGTTTAATGTTTTAACATGACCAGAAAAACACCCTCCCTCAGGGAAAAAAAAAAAATCCATTGTAAATATGGATAAGGCTACATAATGTAGCCGGAAGAGTAACCAATAAGCAAAATGAATGACATGTTCTGGTATATATGTGTATTTTAAATCATACTGATTTTTTGTTGAAGCTGGAAAACAGGAAGACAGTGAGACTTAAGAGAAAATGGAACTTGCAAAAACCTTTGCCACTGTAAATTATATTTTGTTGAATACTTGTAGTGAAAAATAGGGGTTTCTGGAGATAACTTGATGTTTTCTCTGAATCATGATGATTATTTACTGAGTTATTTTTTATTTTTTCTATTCAGCAATAACTAGACTAATTTCAGCAAGAGAAAAAACCTAGCATAAAGGATAGGCTAGTATCCACCATGGAGGATATGAATAATCAGAAGCATTTGCATTATACAAATATGTTGCTTACAGACACTAAACAAGGTGTTAACACAACACATCCTTAAATATTATTGAGAAATTGTTGAGTATATTTGTACATAGTTCTCTATGTACAATTCTCTTCTTTCATTCATTCCCATTTATAACAATTCATGTAGTGTGGGATAGGCCTTTGACACAGACCTCTAACCATCGAGATTTGTGACACTGATCAGAATACAGTGAGAGACCCCAGATCTCATCCGCTGAAGTGAAATATCCCTATAAATCACAGGTATTGTGTTACCAGACAGCACAGCAAAAAACCAGAGCAAAACACTCGACTCAATGCTGTTACAGCTAATAGGTCTGAAATGAAAGATAATTGCATATTAAAATAGAGTGGGTAGCTCTGTTTTGATGTAGAGATATAAAGATGTCAGCCAAGCTAGGCTGCAGCAGCAGGGAATGGGTGCCCTGAAGTGATTGAGGAGTGAAGCCCAAGAGAGCATTCCTCACATTCCTGTGGCACTCCTCCTATACATATGCCCCACAAGAAAAGGGAATTCCAGCACTCCGGATTGGTATACAGAGCTTCAGAAAAGCTGGCACTTTTCTATAGCTGCAGGCTTGATTAATTTGAAGAAATTATTATCAACTCTGGATGACGAACACGAGGCATATTTAAACTGTTATTTTTCAGGGCAAAGGACATGACATTACCAATCTGTTACAAAAAAAACCCCACCAAAACATCCCCCATAAGGACTTCTAGTAAGCACCAACCAGCAAAATGTAGAGAATGTGGAGCACTCCCTAGTATTTTCCCAAGATCTGCCCAGAATAATTGGTATTACTGCAAAAATATTTTGCTGACACATATGAGTGGGATTAGCCCAAAGAGCTATCTTTGTTAATGAGCCATATCTAGAAATTCAGTAGGTTTAGTAGATTACTGTCTGAAGACACAGCATTTTTGAGAGCCACTTATGTCTAAAAGTGTAACATTTTTTCTCCTGGGACTAGCAGTGAATGTTTTGTAAGGAAAAGATGGTTATCCCTGGGAATTTTCACAAATAAAAAAATCAAATAAAGATGACACTATCTTACTTGGAATTGAAATGTGACTGCTAGTGACTGGGAATTAAACAGATTTATTAGTGTTGACATTATTTACATTGCGTGATCCGTATCAGCGAAGGGTACACATCACTTGTGAAAGCAAATACATTAATAGTATTACCCCGTCCTTAATGGCACGTTAATAATACTTCCACGATTCGCGTTTGTCAGGCTGCTGCTGAGACGTGCTTGGTGTCGTGGTAAACAAAGAAAATCAGCCATGTTGCGAGACCCTTTATTCTTTAAAAACTCAAGTTCACGTGAGAAGAATCCGCCGCTAGATAACCCCCGGGACAGTGATAAATTAACGATTTCACACCCTCCCCTTCCTCGTTTTTACCCCATATAGCAACGACAGAGGGGACAGCCGGCTGATACGGATTACTTTTGAGAAGCGTGACAACAGGTGGCCTCCCCAAAGTCACTAGATCCAGCAGATCAAGTCTTTATTTATTTTTTTTTTCTAGCGTCCAGCTTGAAAAAAAAAAATGCCCATCACCATTACCCATCCACAGGGAGCACCGCCGAAGCCGTGCTGATGCGCGTCCCTCGGGACCATGGCGGCAGCCGGTCAGACATCTTTTTTTGTGGTTAAACCCGGCAAGGATGCGTTCCCAGGGGGAGGATGCTGAGGCGCTGCTGCCGGAGGGGACCCCGCCGGTCGCGACCCCCGGCGACCCGCCCCCCCTTCCCTCCCCCTTCCCGCCTCGGCCCGCCCCCCGCCGCTCCGCCTCCCCGAGCCGGCAACTTCCCCGTCGCCGAGGCGGGCGCGGAGCCCCCCATCAGCCCGGATGGGAGGAGGAGGAAGAGGAGGGAGGAGGCGACGACGGTGCCCGGGGGGATGCGGCGGAGCGGGCCAGCGGGAGGCGTAGAGCCGGGTCGAGAGGGAGCGCCGAGCCCTTGTCGCCGCCGCTGCCACCGGCGGGGCTCGGCCGCCGCCTCCAGCTCCGGGCGGCGGCGCTGCTGAGCCCGCGGTGCCTGCGCGCCGCCGCCTCCCCGCTCCTCGCCCAGCGCTCCGGCCGCGCAGCGCCAGGCCGCGGCCGCCCTCCCCCAGCGCCTCCCGGGCGGCGGCGGGAGGCAGCAGGGGCGCGATGGCGTCCTACGTGGATAACAGCTTCCGCCAGGCGGTGATGAAGAACCCGGCGGAGCGGAGCCCCCAGGTAGGCGCCCCTTCCCCGCGGACCCGCGGCTCCCGCACACGGCATGGGGGGCCCGCCCCGCGCAGCCCCGGCCGGGGCAGCCCGGCAGCCCCACGGCCCCGCTCCGGGGAGCGCGACCCCCCCTCCCAGCCCCCGCCAGGCTCCCCAGCGCCGAATTCCCGGTCGGCAGCAGCTCCCGGGAAGGGAAGACGCGCATTAGCGCGACAACTTTCCTCCTACTCCCTAATTTTGGGGGAAGGAGAGGAGAAACGCCAGCTGGGTTTGTTTTGGAGGTTGCTTCCGGTAAAATGAAAAATGAACTTAGAGTATAATTTTTCGGTGGTGTGTTTTGTCTTTTTTTCCCTTTTTTTTTTTTTTTTTTTTTGTGTGTGTGTGTGTGTTTTGTTATTGCCCCGGAGTACGGGTGGCTCTGGATTTGAATTCAATCCCTACTTTTACATAGCTGGCTGGAGCTGGCAGCGCTGTTTCATAATGTAGGGGCTGAGGTCAGTGGTATTCTTGGCAAGTCCTTGCTCTCCAAAGTAGGGTGAAATCCTTACACAATGGCACCAGGCAGAAATTTTTTAGATACCTGCGCCGGGCTCCTGGAGCCCTCTTTGTCAGAGGAGTGTGTGAGTTGAAGCTGTTTGTAAGCGTAGTTGCACTTAGAGAGTCTGAGAAAGGTTAAGCTGGGGACTGGAGTGCGTACAGAAACATTTTGACTTAACATGACCTGAAAAACAACTAAACTGAATGAGTTCCTTCTGCTCCCGAACGGCTGCTGCAGTGGCTGTTGCTGCCAACTGTCTAAAGACTAATAAGCTTTACACTGATCCCCACATCAAGCCGCGGTTCAATAGCTAATGATACAAGGAGTTACTTTGCTTGGAGTTGTAATGCCATCTGTCCTATTTTCTAAAGGCTTGTCCTGCCTTCTGAGCAGTCCCTGTATTAGGGTTTTGGGAAAGAGATGCTGTTACTGATTGTTTTGGCAGGCATCTGACTGGCTGGTGATGATTTCAAATTGGGGCAAAGAGGAAACCTTGACTTTCGGTCAGCACCCATAAGTCATTCCTCCTACTATAGATACGTCATTGTGGTAATGTTATTTTTATCCCCATGCTCATGGCATATGTGTGAGAGAATAAAACTTCTCATGGAAAAACATACTGACTGCATAGGCGTCGTATGTGGCATGCCTTTTTGACAACTCTATTTTTTTTTTTTCTTTTATAAAAAAAAAAGAAGCTGCTTCTGGAACATGTTTTTGTGGTGCTAAACTTGTTTCTCTGTCCTTGTTTGACCTTTTCCAAATGTCTGTTTGCCTTCAGTGCTGGACCCAGCCCTTCAGTGTGTTGTGAAAGCTGAAGGAGGCTGAGTGCTCTCTCCTGGGGAAGACACTCTGCAAACTTGTAGCGAGGTCACTTGCATTGGTAGAAGCGTAGATTCCAGCTAGGGGAGCCTACCAGCAGTGTCCAGCCTCAGGACATGGTTGTCGAAGCATGGTGGGGTGTTCAGGAGGAGTGATGCTGGCAGATGCTCAGAAACCAGTGGGTCAGGCTGTGGGGCCACCAGGCTGGGCTTGGGAGATGACGCTTCCCCCTGTGGCATCATCTGTGCCATGTGAACTGTTAAACTTTCTCATATCCTTGCCAGTTGGCCTTGCTGTCTAGAAGGGATAGTAAAGAAACACAAAAAGGCGGAAAGCAAGAAGTGACGCAGTGAAGAATCCAGCCTGAATAAAGGCAGGGATAAAGCCCATGTGAAGGGCATGGAGCAGAGAGCTAAATTGGGAACACCAGGGCTGCGTTAATGCTGTAAAACTTCCCGAATCAGCACACTGGCAGCCTGCTGTGGCAATCGCCACAGGAAAAAAAGCCCACCCTTAAATCCATGAAACTGACACTGGCCCAAAATAATCCACAAATAAGACCAAATTTGTGGGAAATACAGTGTATTGTTAGCACTGGAAATACTTGAAACTGGTGGTCAGATGTGTCCTCCTGTTGCTGCTGGGGAGACTGGGCTTGCAGCAGAAAACTTGGTTGGCATTTTTGTAAATGGCTTGTGTTGAATTGTGTGTGTTAGAGTTTGTGGGGTTTTTTTTTCTAATGTTGGTTCTCTGTTCAGGAAGTTTGATTTTATTTTACAACAGTATTGGAATTTGAAAGAAATATTTGTATGCATATCATCTTTCATCATTAAGTGAAAAGGAAAAAAATACATAGAAAGGTACAAAGACCTTGTTTTTCCCTCTTCCCTTAAAGTAACTTTTTATTGTCTCTTTACTTGTATTTTCCTGTCCTTGCTATGTTATCTCCAAAAGATAGCTACTTAATTTGGCTTTTGAGAAGCCATAAGGCTTCTTTAAAGTTGAGAGAGGGTTGAAAAGAGAAAATATATTTATCATATTCATGTCAGTACAGGAAATAGCAAGAGAAGTATGTTAGTAGTGTATTTGCTTCTTACTTATGTTAGCAAACTCGTTGGGGCTCAACTTCTCCCAAATCACGATGAGGTAAATATCTGTTTGACATTACTGTTCACCCTGGATTGCCAGGGTGCAAATTTGGCACCATGCCTTCACTGCAGGCTCAGAGGAGAGGAGTGACAGAATGATAGCCAGTATGTACAGCTTTGAGGAGTAGGTCTGATAAACAGTGTTGGAGAAAGCAAACTTAACTTGGTATGAATTTCTGTAGTGCAAAAATCTCTTGGTAATTTTGGACTGGATTGATTTTCTTTTTTCTTTGAGGTAAACAGTGTATTCTGCAATTGCTTTTGTAAATTCATAACTTTATATGTATCCTCCTTTACAGGGTTTCCTGAATTTTGTGAATCACAACTCAATATTCTGTTGGCTAAATAAAAAAAAAAAAAAAGAATATATATGTGGCCTGTACTTTAACATTCCTGTTGTGTAACTCTCTTCTTTAATTGCTGTATTAAACTATTCATTTTCTCTTTGAAGACGTGAACTAGGAAGTTAATTTAACTACTTTGGGGAATCTAACTTTTAAATGTTCATAAATTACAAATGGTTTTATGCCCTTAAGCTGTGAGTAATAGCAATCTATTTTTTTCTCTCCTAAGGTCCTCTTGCATGGACTGTTATAGCTTTAAGTCTTTGCAAAACAAATTCTTTCTGGCATCATAGGCCATTTTAGAAAGCATGCAGCTTTATACTGGTGTAGCTTGGCCTGAAAAAATAGGGCTGCTTTTGTTTTCAAACAAGAGAAACTGAGCCCTAATCTTTCTTTATCCTAACAACACATTTGCATGGCGTGGTATGTGAATAGCTAGTTACTTCAGAAACCCTGCATCCTGCTCACTGTTTTCATGCCACTTAGTGATGTCTGCAGCAAGAAGTTTTTTGAATGTGTGCCCTATGTATGTTAGATGCCTAGGGTTTGCTTCTGGAAGCTGCCGGTGTGGTACGTGAAGGCAGTTCAATACAGCGGTAGCGAGGAGCAGAGATGTAACAGCATCGGACCACATCTTCAGGGCAGAGGGGAGAACTGTACAGTAGCCCTTAGCTTGATACTAATGCGCCATTTAATGTCAGAAGACATCTAAACAGGATGCTGTTGTTAAGCAGATACTCCCTTCTTCAACAGTTGAGAGGAACAATGGCTTAATTATAGGATGTACCTATGCTTTTTCCAAGCAAACTTTCAGCTTGTTCCCCAGTTGTGTTATTTTTATACTTGTAACCAGTGATAGCATGGTTGTGTGCAATCTTCAGATAAGCCAGAAATGAACATTTCCTTCTTGCAATAGTGATCTCTTAACGAATAAGTACAAGGCTGTGTAGTTTAATGAGATCAGAGAAACTAAGAGTTTTATATGTGAGTCTAGCAAAAGAATATTTAGTCTTTAAATTCAGGCTGATCGTGCATCTGTATATCAAATACACTAGAAGACTAAAATGATCTTTTTCAAAAGAGCTTATTTGGGATTTCTTTCATTTTGAAATACAAAAATATTTTGGAGCTTGAGTTTTGCTTTCAGATTTTCTTCACTGTCAGCATGCTACCATGTTGCCATCTTTTTGAGGTGAGCATTTACAGAGGAGGATAACCGCTGTTATCAGGCTGCTAACAGCAGTATAATGCTGAGAACTGATTCTGTTGCTAAATTCTCCTGCTGTTTCTTGGTAGCCCTGAGAAGCAAAGGAGTGTGACAGCTGATGCCTGGTATTTGGCTGTATTGCATTGGTGTAGTGCTCTTCCCACAATGCATCTCAGGGCTTTGTAATGTGGTTATTCAGGAATAGCCTTGCTTTGCAAGGTTTGACATTCTGTTTCTTTCTGGGGAGCCCATTTGGCCAACAAAATTAGATTCCTAGCTGTGCTTCCCGTGGTGGTGTTCAGGCTTTCTGCTGACTGCAGTGACTAACTCTGAAGTGGGATCATGAGCCTGTTATGTTTTGTGTTAACGTTGGGACCACTGTAATGCAGCTTAATAAAGAAGGGTTGTTGCTGGTTCTTGACTGGGGCCTTTCTTGCTCAGTAGTGGGCTTCAGGTAGAATTGCCATCATAAAGTCAGCTGTAAGGGTAGTTGGTCTGAGCAAAAAAAAACCCCAAACCCTCTAGATGCTGTAGGGTTTTGGAAACTTGTTCAAAATAGTTCCCCTGAATGTGTCTGAAAAACTGTAAGTTAAGTGATGTCTTGTGGTGCCTCATGGGCTGGAAGTAGGGGAGGTGGATGCAGATGAAAAAGTTAAAATAGGCATGTATATCTAGATACCTTTAACCACAGGGATTTTTCCTGTTGGGTTTTAGCACTTAACTGGGAGCATTAAAAACCAAAGGAACTGTTGGGAAAAAGTGAGACCTTTACCTGACAAAGCAAATAACGTATTTGTTTGGTACAGAAATAATACCAGAGAATGTATTTTGGAAATAAGTGTACATTTTTTTTCTCTTAATGTTTTTCTCGAGCTAGTATTAGTATGCAGCATTATTTCATGCCTGGCAAACTTACTTGTATGAATATATCTTTTTGTGGCTGATAAGTAAAGCTGAAAATCCTTGCATAGCTCAGATTTTCTTGTGAACTTTCTAATCTCAGTCTGTCATAACAGCCCTGGAATGTTTGATTCTGAACTTCCACTGTCAATTTTCATGTCATTTTCAAAACTAAGGGTATGTACTGCAATGGGCTGCTGTTTTGAAAGAGAGTATGTTTATTTCCCAGTCTTTCTTATGGGGGGAGGTGTGTTCATTTCCCCATAGCCATTCATATCTTCGTGGCCAAGAGCTTTGAGAATGGCAAGAGTATTGAATTTTTAATTTCTTTTGCAGTAGTTCTCCCCTGTCAGAGGGCTAGTACCTTCTGCATTTGTAGATTTCTGTATCTTTTAATGATACGAGTTTTGCCAACACTTGAAAAGACCTTGGTAGGATCAGGAAGCCTTCACCTATAGCACAGAAATAGCTGAATTGAAGCCTTATCCTAAACACTTGTGTGCTTTCTCATTACATCAGAAGATTGCAGCTCGGTTAGCTGTATGTATCCAAGCCAGTTTGAAACTGGGAAAGTGAGGGTTTAACTGTAGCGCTGATAAGCTCTGTGTAATTTCCTACTTGATTAATTATCTGTTTGGTAGAGTTTGCTTTTGATTTCTGCCCTGCGGTGGCTGCAGAAGTGTTTGCCCTGGGTTCGGGCTGACTGTGTTCCTGTGAGCATGTTTTTGTCAGCCTCTGTGGACACAGTCTCTTTCCTGCACTTAAGAACTCGGAGCCTTTCCGTGGCATTCTTGCCTAGGAAATTTACTGAAGTGAGCAGTGCTGGGCCCAAAGCCCAGGGATTTTCTACTCAGTCCAAGGTTGTTTTGTCCACTTGCCTCCTGAGGTGCTGTTCAGACATCAGAGCGTGTGTCTGTACCCTCTGTGATGCCAAAGGGCCAGCACCCTCTCACCCATCCTCACCCACCCCACTGGTGGGTCGGGTGTAGCCAGTGGTGCTGCAGGGGAGGCTTTGGTGGAGGAGGATTATTGTAAAGCAAGACTGACTGCTGTGGGTAGGCTTGCTCTCCTGCCAAAACTAGTAATGAGCAAAATCATCTGTTGGACTTCTGAGACCGAAAGGACTGATAGCTCTTTCGTGTCTTGGGTGTAAAAGTGTAGGTCAGCAAAAGTAAAGGGCACACAAGCATTTTCCCAAGATCGTGTTTTGCTTTAGTAAGAGGTTGGAGTCTCCTGTGGGTTATCCATTAATTAATGGAGAACCCTTGGTACCTGGAAAAAAAAAGATAATTAAATGTAACTTTTAAGATGATTAATTTAATTTATGCTTATTACAATACAATTTTTGAGAAGTTATTGTTTCTTGAAATCCATTGTTCTACAAAGCCTGTATGCTTAAAAGTTTTTAAAGTCTATGCTTATGCAAATTACTGAGTAGTAACTACTTGTAGCAGCTATTCATTCTGTTGAATTACTGATCTGATTTTAATATTTTTTTCTCTAAATCGGAAAGCTGCTACTTAATCTGTTAGCATGTTTCAAGAATCACTTTATGTACACTGAACAGTCATTGTAAGAACTTTGACTTCCTCACTGAGGATTTTTTGTATCCTCATGAGAAAATATATTTTGGCTTGTGTTTTGGGAACTTTCCCACAGTAGGAGATCTAATTTTTGCAAGGTATTGTTTGGGAATTCAAAAGGAGCACTGGCAGAAAGATAGCTCCACAAAGATGCTTTGTGAAGGGCAGCTGAGCCTGCGCGCCTTGTTTGCTGCAGCCAGTGTTGCAGATTTAATTTGCTGGGTATATTTTGCATGAAGGGGTGTATTTGAATAAGTCTCAAAATGGAAATGGTGCTCTGCTTCCCTTTTTCTGAAGTTGGTGAAGTTGACCACTTTTCTTGAAAAGGGAGAGAGAGGAGCTCTACTGCAGTGCTTTTCTTACAGCTTTGTTTGCAGTTAAAATTAGCTATTTGTTCTCTCCGGGTATCTCTGTTACGCCCATAGAGCTGTAGATGTGTTTCTTTGTGTGTCTCTGTCTTGTCTGACCTGAGTAAGAGTAATTAAATATTTGATTTAGAGCAGTTCTAAGGAATTCCAGTCAACAACAAAGAGCAGAATGTGTATCATTACCTGAGCAAAACACTGAAGGAATAAGAAAAGATTAAAATACTTCAATGCTTTTAGAGGGAGGGGAAAAGAAGACATGAGCTGGCTTTTCAGCACTGATAAAAATCGAAGGAAAATTCTGATATTACTGTTTGTGGACAGCATGATTTTCTCTTATTTGTGTGTATTCAGATAAACATGATCAACACAATGAAACTGCATCTGGTATCAGTGTAAATTACCTGGGAATGGGTCTTAAGTTTCATGGAAGACACATTCGTGGAGCACGCCTGTTGTTGGCTGTCTTTACCAGGATATTTGTTTCTGTTTGCTTGCTTTTTGTGTGTCTTAAAATAAACTTTGCTTAATAAATAAAGACAGTTATTACCTAGTTATTTTGGGTTTCTAAAAGGGAAGGAGGTTCCTGTTCCCAGTGGATTGTTTAGTAGTTTGTTGTTTAGTTTTGGGTTGGTTTTTTGTTTTGGTGTTTTTTTGTTTTTTGGTTTTTTTTTTTTTAGTTTATATTTGCAGTTCTGTGTTTTTAGGGATGCTAGTCTCCCATCTTTATTTTACTTTTACTGTAGTTGGGAAAAAATACTGATATAGGCTTTTCCATCTGAAATTAGTCATTCACACTTTTTGCCCTGCTACGCGAAAAATAACTCAGAACTTAGAGGGGTGAGAAAAAATGTTACACAAATGTGGTTTGTAAGCAGTTGATGGGAAAATGGGGCTGTACCACCAGTATCTGCTTGAGGTTTGACTTGCTGAAGCCAAAGGCTAAATCTTTTGTGGTACATCATATTTCTTTAGCAGCAAAGCTAGCTGTAGTGGGTTGATGCTGGCTAGATGCCAGGCACCCACCACAGCCACTCACTCACTTTGTTTCCCATGCTGATGTTGCCTGCTGCTTCATTCCTGCCCATCCAGCTGTTTGTGAGGCTACAATATACACAGGATAGGTGGTACAATCTTGTTAGCTGAACAGAAGAAAAGGAGCTTACTTTTGAGAGATACTGTTTTAGGGTTTTTGCTTTCTAAAATTTAAATGACTCAGTCTGGTTTAGATTGGGGCTTCAAATGTTTGGTTGGTGCAGCTGAAGGTGTGAAGACCTGTGACACAAGGGATTGAAAATAAATGCTTATGGTTGTGTGCAGGAACTTCTGAAATAGTATAACCTCTCCCAGAGAGTATATGGTGCTCCATTTTCAAACACTGTTTAGAAGTATAAAAAAAATAAACTGGATGTAATATTATGACACTATTTATTCTTGATGAATTCCTAAAATGAGGAATTTTTTTTAACTTACGGGTCATGTGTGCGAGACGCTTCTTGAAAGAGGTCTTCCATTTTTGTTTGTTCTGAGGATTAACATCAAAGGAAACTTTTGTAGGAAGTCTCTTGCTCTAACCTTTTTTCTCAATGGAATATAGCAATGGTAAGCAGCTTGGGTAGTAATCCTACCTTTGCTTTCACTGAATGAGATGGAGGAGATGCTAAGGCCTAGGGTTTTTTTTTTTTTGTATTGCTATGCTGAATCTTGTCTGTATTTACATTGGTTTGTTGTATGGTAC
The DNA here is from genome assembly GCF_965178545.1 of Coloeus monedula. Classification (NCBI taxonomy): domain Eukaryota; kingdom Metazoa; phylum Chordata; class Aves; order Passeriformes; family Corvidae; genus Coloeus; species Coloeus monedula. The sequence continues at coordinate 25,269,892 of NC_138785.1, read as the reverse complement.
CTGAAAATTGGATGCTGGTGGGCTCTCCTCCTGGGGGCAAAACAAAGAAGTGGCACTTAATTTTATTGGCATGTGAGTTAAGAGGTGTACACATTTTTCCATTTGGTATGTGAAGTCTGTTGGGACATACCTAAAATACATACCCTCTGTTGTTTTTGTTTTGACTTTGAGGTAAGTGCTTAATCTTGTCAGGAAACCTCGGCCGCACAGAACATTTCCTCAAAATACATGACCTTGCAGAAATCAGTTACACATTGCATTATGTGAGTAGCCAGCGCTCATTTGAATGGTTCTGTGGAGTTTTGCTATTTGTCAAATGACATGTCAGAGTACACAGCATACATGGTAGTAAATATTTAGATATGTTTTGAACAGAGAGAGAGAGAGGCTTGTCTCTGCAGTATTACAGACTACTTCTGTCCCTTGCCAGTGGTGCTGTGGGTGTTCAAAGTGACTTCCCTTGCCAGTGCTGTAGGACAGGCAGGCACTACCAGAACACAGCACCCCATCACTGACTTCTACTTGAGTGCAGTAGCTCAGGCAGTTTTTGAAGGTGCCATGGCTATAGTAACAAAAAAAGATGGACTTTGGTTTAAATAGCGATGTCAATATTTCAAAGTTGCGGTATTGTATTTTGTTTAAGTATCATGGCACTTCATGTTGAAATGGCTTTGAACTTTATATGCTGCAAAATTGAAATATAGTTGTTCTTATCTCTTGACCTCAACCTGTGATCTTTACCTTTTGTGTCTCCAATTCCCCTTTCCATCCTGCCACAGGGGAAGGGAAGGGGAGAGTGAGTGAGTGCCATGTGCTTTGGAATGTTTCCGTGAGAATGCTAAATTGGGGAATATAGGAGTTCTGCCTGTGGAATTCTTCATCAGCTGTGGAGGAACCACAGTCTCCAAAAAGAGTCCAAAACTAGAAGAAAAAAGCGGGTGCTGGGTGCTGCTGAAGCAGAATGTGTGCAAAGGTGTGTAACGTGGTTGGGCTTTTATCCCAGTTGCTGAATTCGTAACAAGATGCTGAAAGCTGAAGTGATGTAGTTGTTCTTGACGCATTTTGTGATTTCCTGTTGAGGATGGCTAATGACTGGCAGTTTCGCCAATGAAGGCAGTAAGCGGCCCATCAATTGAAATTATATTATCTTAAGAAAAACAGTAAGTGGGAGTGTAGTTCATGGATGATGCTCTGAGTATGAAACAAGAAATAAGATTTTGCACTGGTTAGTGATGAGCGGTGTTCCGGTGGTGTCTCTCTCTAAACTTGGTTAGTGCAGTAACTAAGTGGCTTGAATGTATTCGCTGCTGAGGAGCTGGTGTGCAGATGGTAAACACTCCCAGTGAGGCAGTTTTCACTCTTGAGTTACAGGAGAGTTGTTGTGAGGGTCTCAGTCTGAGTTGCATTTTGTGTTTTCTGTTGATCCTGCGGTGCATGTGGCTACATAGTGCATCAGATTTATTGGGGGTCTTCAGTGGGTTTGTTACAAATTTGTACAAAACACAAAAGGTCGGACCTGTGTGTGAATGGCCCTCAGTGGTCTGATCTGAAGACTGAAGTATTTCACATGTGCCATAGATCTGGAAACACAAGTGGCTCGGCCAGCTACATGCTGACCAGGAACAGGCGCTTGCTGGAACGAGGGTAATTGGGTTTCCGTCCTTGTCACGGCTTCTCTGTTACTGCTGAAAGCTGCTAATTAGCGCCAATGCCTTGTTTTAATTCAAGATGACTTAGTTGGAAGATGCCAACTCCTTGGTTGTAGGCCACTGAGCAGCTATCAGATGGCAGCACAATTCTGGCTCAGCTGTTAAAAATGGCTTAGGTAACAGTGCCAAGGGAAGGATGATAGTTGTAGCTGTGTTGTAGGTGTTTGCCAAGGTGGAAGAGAGGAGGAGAATGTTCCATCTCTCCTGTATTTTAGACAGCCATCTATTTTATTGATATTAGCTTGTATTTTATCAGATTGAATATTGATGGATAGCTGGTCTCCACTGGTCCTAAATCCTCTTTAAGACACTTGTAAACTCTTTAATTTAAGATGACTTTTAGAGGAATATCACTTTCGTAGGTAAAAAACTTCTAGCCTGTGGGATATTGCTGGAAAATGTGATTGATGCATGCATGATGCGACAGTGTAGAAATGCTCTGTTAGCTTTGTGAAACGGTTCTAAGAAGCCAAAGCAAAGAACATTGAGTTTTGGGATAGGTTACTTATTTTTGAAGTATGTTTCTGAATGCCCAGGCAAGTTATGAGTCCTTCTCCCTTCTCATACTCATTCTTTGTATCTAGCCTTGTGTTATGGTTTAACCTGTTTTATTAATTTGATGTCCTGTAGCTTCTCCCTTTCCAAACCGCTACTGAAGGGCTTTTTGAATTTTGTGCCTCAGTCATCACTTCGGTATTTTTCTTACTAGGTGAACACTTAGAGCAGGGTGATTTGGGCTAATAATTTATTTTACATTTATTTATTTCTGAGTGGGAAAGAAACTCCCCTTTATTTATAAATTGCAATACAGTGTACCTTATACAACTTATTTTTCACTTCTGAAACAGAATGTACAAATACTTCAAGTCCGTCCTCATCGGAATTGTCATATGTCAGATTCCTACCTTGACCAGATTGATAAACAAACACTGCTGTTTAAGGTCTAATGTTCTTAAGTGAATGAATATTTTATGTGAATTTAAAAGTGACGAGGAAATAATGGCACTTTCTTACAATCCATCTTGGCGTGATAGTAAACGAACATTTAGCCATGACGAAAGTAACACAGTTTATAGTGACACAACCTACATAAATCCAGTTGGATTTGCTGTTGACATTGGCCCACGTTCCAGCAGGCGAGTTACCTTACATTTCTTTTGAACAAAGGAGGTCTGTCTGAAACAGGTGCTCTAATGCTTACCCCGACCTTCATAAATAGCTTTTAGGTGAAGTATTACTTCTGTTAACCATGAGTAACTTCACAAGGCACCTTGGTTTATTGCGTGAGGTTTCCATTTTATATTTAAAAAAACTGCCATGGCCACAGCTTTGGGGTGTTTGGTGCTTCAGAAGTCACTGTTTATTTTTAGAGAACACTTATCACAATTTGTCAGCCAAGTATTGGCCTGCCCCTCTGCTATTAGATAGCTGCTGAAATGCTATTCTCAAGATAACTTTACCTACCCTGGTTGTTCCAGGGTAATCTTGGTTTCAAAAGGAAATAATCTAAAACTTGCCAACTCTGCAAAACACATAAAATAGTAGAAGACAATCTTATTAAGTTTTGCAACCATATCATAATGTGTTAAACTCAATGTGACAAAATGGTTTTGAGTCTGTGGTAAGTTGCCTGAGTGTGTTGAAAGGTTTGAATGTTACTTATGAACATTAGTGAAGAATATTTCTAAATTGGTTGTAAAATGAGCCAGGAGATAATGAAGAAATAGCTGGGCCAGTCTCTAGGCTGGTAACACATGGCTACTTGCACACTGTGCATTGCTTTAGGAAACCAGTGTCAGAGTTTCTTTTAAGAAGAAAGGAAAGTTCTGCTTTAAACAAGTGACATTTGATATCTTACTTGATTTCTTTTCCTGTTTCTTCTATTTATAGATGTCTTCAGTTTGGGATTTATCTGAAAGCTAAGGTCAGGAAGTGCCTTCCTCCAAAAATGCTACTTGTTGTGGTTTTCTGGCATGTCCTCTCCCCTCTCCTTCCCAAAAGGAACTGTACAGAAAGTATTTTTCCACAATGAAACACAGATCCTCAGCTCTGCGGTATCATGCTGTGACTCTGGCATACACTGGTTCACCTCCAAAAGCGAAACTTTTAAAAATCATCTCTTGGTGTCCACAACAGTTATGTGACTGATTTAACTGCAAAAGACAGTAACCACTTCAGTTTCAATTATTTCTCATTTTAATAGAAGCTACATGTGGAATGGGATGTGGAGACAGAAGAACATAAGCTGTATCCTATTTGGTAGGACCTATTTCCCATGTAGATTTTCAGATTACTTTAGTGACTTTGTTTTGCATAGGGGATACATTTATAGGTGGGGGAGATGCTCATCCCTTCCATGCTTCTACCGACCATATAAGGTCATGGAGGATCTTAAATATGAAGGGTCTCTCCTACCTTGGAGGTCATGAAAATAACAAACAAATGATCATTAAACACATACTTTTTTTTTGTGAGTTCTGGTGTATGAAAGAGGTTCTCCCCATTGTACAAACACGAGGCTTAACCACTTAAACTGTCCTCTGAGAGAGTACAGCAATCCTGAGGGCAGCAAAGATGTGGGAGTGAAAAGGCTTTTGACTAAATAACTGGTTTTTTCATAGTCAGGGTTCAGTGCAAGGTCTTAAATTCAAGATTGATTTCTCACAAACAGCCCTGTTTAGTCATTCAAGTTTGCACTGTTGTTTATGCGGCAGTACAACTGAACTTGTATGCACTGTAATGTACATCTGAGGAATAACTACTGCTATAAGAAATTTAAAATGAAGTTATATTTGAAGACATGGTCCAAGTCTTTAAACAAGGGTCATGCACCCAGGTCTTCTTGTGATGTTCCCCTTTCTAAAATTTATTTAAACCTATATTACTTATTGAAACCTCTGATTGCAAGTAACTCCTCTTTTTTGGAATATGGATTTGACAGTATGTTATATAGCCTGTAATGACTATTTTGTCATTTGACTTTGTTTTATGTTGTTTTGTACTTCCATATGCAGTAAACTATATTTAGAATTAGGACTGTCAGCAGTAGTTGAACATTTTAACTTCGTATTTGTGTGTCTGGTTTTGGCATAACTTTTTATAATGGACCTGATTAGTGTTTAGTACTTTGCATTTAGTTTTAGGAGAGGTTGCAATGTGTTGTCTTGAGCAGGTTTCAGGAAAAAAAGCCGGTGGACTTAACTGTCACTCATCCTCAGTATGCAGTGCCAGTTGAAAGAGGCTTATGAAACCAGCTCTGTATGTCTGGAAGTTTTCTTAGCTGTTGACATTCAAAGTACTGAACAGAATGCTCTAAATTTATTCTACAAAGTAATGTGGCATTTCTTAAGAAACATTCACAAACAAAATATTTTTCTGTATTGATCCTGTTTTTAACTTTTCTGGTGCCCTGATAATTGAGATATCGTTTTTTAATTCTGTATTTAAGTAGCAGGCGGGATAAAACCCCAAGTGTCATATGAATCCTAGTGCTCAGAGGTTTTACGAACTAGTGGACCTATTCCTTTTTTCTTGTCCAAAATATTCCATAGACTGCAGACAGAGAGCAACTTTTTGTTTTTGCAACTTTTCTTTTGCTTTCAAGTAGTCACCATAATAATTAGGCTGCTTTCCCATTTTTGTTGTATTCCTAATGCTAACAGTTTAAAATAACAGGGACCTACAGTTATGACAAAAACCCTCCTTAACATCTACCTACCTTCTGTCCTGTCTTCCAGCTGTAAATTGTTGAGGGATGGTAAGCATCTTTTCAGGTGCTTTGCTGTCTGTTGAAAGTTGGCCTTGAAACCACTGGAACTTAGTTGAATGTTAAAATGAGTGATTTTGTGTTCCATTTAATGAGTGGATTTGGTAGCTTTAAAGTAAGACAAGAGGCTATGTCCCGTGTGCTGGAGATGATCCTTTTTGCATCTGCTACTCGGTTTCTTAGTTTAGTATCTGCTGTCTGAAACATCAGAATGGACATTTGTCTTTCAAGATGGATGTGTGGGTTTGTATTTTTTTTTTTTTCAGAAAAAAGTGACAAAATAGTGTCTGTAAGGAGTGAAAAATGACAAAGTAGCGTCTGTAGATGATCTATGACTGCCTCCAGTGACAGCCCATCAAACGTGGTGGTCTGCAGGCAGCACCATGGTGTTCAGCAGCAGCTCCTTGACATTGAGTCATTTCAGCAAATTCCAGCTCTAAGGATAGCATGGCCCTGCAATGCCTGCATTGCAGCTGCTCTGGAAGGATAACCTGCTCAGAGTACACTTACAAAACTTGGAGATGCTGCAATCATGAGTCATTTAGAAAATTTTAGTTAGGAGCCTGCTGTTTAGGGACAAACACTCACAGGCGGTAGCTTTTCAAACAGATTCCAACTTAATTCACTTATAAATTCTTTACTTTGATAATATTAAAAGGAAATTATTCCTGGGGGATTCATTTGCCATTTTAATTAATCTTCTCAGGAGGAGGAGATCTTCTGTGAAGATCTTGCTAAAGGTTTTTCCTGTAATTAAAAAACTCCAAACTAACCAACCAACAAACAAACAAAAAAGGGAAAAGAACAAAAACCACAAAAGAGGTCTGTATGTGTAAATAGGTGATGTGTGAGACCACTTGCTAACCAGAAAATTGTCTTTTGACCTGAAACAGATAGAGAAAGTAGTGAGAACCTTCCAGGTAGGTGCGAGATAGTGACCTGTTAAGAAGCCAGATACAGTAAAAATGTTGCACTACTTAATACACCATCCCTCACATAGTGGGTCATCTTCTGTGTATTTCAGCTTGCACATTATACCACCATCACCTAATTTTGTTTCTTTGATGAGCAGAAGGCTTTTTTCCTTTCTCCAGCTGAGAATCTTCCAGTTATTATCAACTGTGATTTTAATTTTTTTTTCCCCCTTGGTTACTCTTCTCATTCTACTGTTTTATTCTCTCTGCTCTTCTTATTCTCTTCACATTTACAGGCTTTCTGTGTGTGTAACTTTATTTCTGTTTGGTTTGTGCTGCTAAGACTCAGCTTTCTAAAATTGCAAAATTATTCACTTTGATAAAGAACAATGCAAGAAAAATGCTTTAAGGGGTAAAAGGAATTCAGTTTGTCATAAGCACTAAAGTGTACTTGCTGCTTATGGACAGATTCCTTCTTTAGCCTGAAAAACCACCCTTTTTATAAATCCCATGTAGTGTCAAAGTCTGAAGGGTGAGTTAGCAATTGCCCTGACATCTCTTAGTATACTCAAATTAAAAAAAAACACCCCAGGATTATTTTTTTCTTTGCTTGTTACTTATGAGATTGCTATTTAATCAATAGTTTGTAGCTTACATTTGCTTTTTATTAAAAAATAGAGTTCCCAGTAACAACAACACAATACTGAAATGATATACTTTAGAAATGGTTTCTGATTGTGTGTATATTAAAAAAATACTCTATTCAAACATCTGTTTGCACTTGGATAAAATCAAGAAAATGACCTTTCTGTCCTGTGGGGTGTGTGTGGTTTCTTTGGTTTTGTTTTATTTTGCATTATGAATAAATGTGTTAGGGCAACTGGAACTAACACAGCTACACTGAAGTGGTATTGCCTGGCAGCATGGAGTGTTTGAAACAGCAGGAATATGCTCTGTATGTTCAGTTGTGGAGGGTTTCTTGTTATTCTGTTCTCACGATGCTGTCTTCAGTTAGTGTGAGTTATAGTAACTATTAATACAGATCTAACATTTCATAATCATGCTCAGTTTGAACAAGTAAAGTATGTCTTTAAGAAAGGGAACAAAACTTCTCCACTTTGCGTAGGAGGACTGTAAAATACCATAAATGACTGTAAGAATGAGGATGTACTTTCCAAATCAGTATGTCATATTTGGAATTGTGGGTAGCAGTTTGTCAGTCTTTCCCCATGTCTGCTAAAGATGTAATCTGGAAAATCAGCTGGCAAATAAATTATTCAAATGCCATCTTCCACCTTTAAAAATATCGGTATTTAGTTTTATTAATGGAGATACTTAGTTGGATTTCCAAATAGTTTTGAGAACTAAATCTTCGTCTCTTGGATTTTCTGTGAGTCTGCTGCTTGTTTGACAAAGTAGAGGTGGGAGAAATTGTGGATTCAGATACTAAGAAATGCTTTCATAGTCAATGTAAACTTAGAGTGGACGGTGAAGATGTATTTTTGCATGTGTAAACAAATATTTTAATGCCAGGCTGCTTTGCTGTCTACTGCCATTAGAGCTGGGACATCAAGCCAAGGACTTGAGTGCTCTCTTTTCCAGATGAGCTGACTATTTATAAACTTGGAGCATCACTGGAAGTTACAATACTTCCAGTGATAGCAATGTAGAGGGGAAAAAAAACCCAACTTTTACGGTGTTTCTGCAGTATGACTTGTCTGTAATTGCTACCCTGTGGACAACTGAAAGGTGTTGCCTGTTTCAGAAGGCAGATCTTAAGGCTTTTTGGTGGTAGGCTGCAGTTTAGAGGCACCTTATAGTGATTTAAGTTAGCTGAGTCATTTAAAAATTAATTATAAAATACCACAATAGCATTATCTAACCCTGTCTGTCTGACACCCATGTGCACATACTTTCAGGAGAAACATACTTAGGAGAAAATTATTTTTGTGTATCTTCCAGGTCCTGCAGTTTGACCTGGTGGGTGAAGGTGTCAGAATCACAGTCTTGGGTAGCTAATTCAGTTACAACCTATGTTTATGTGGGTTCTTAGTTTTCCATGGTTAGTCTAGAAAAAGAAACAAAATTGTGAGGATGAGATGAAAACTTTCACCAGTCAATCCTGATAGTAACAAAAAATGATAATTAGTGAAACTATCTTTGCAATCTGGGAGACTTGAGCAGACCTTTTTTTAGGAACCTGCTACAGTTTCAGGTAACTCTGACCCTTTTTGCTAACTGGGGGGGGGGGGGGGGGAGAGTTATCATTTATCATAGTTAATGCTGGTGGAGTCGAGGTGTGCATATAGACATGGGTGTTACTAATGGAAGTGGATGTTCTTGTGCCTAGATGAGGTGCTGTGCACCAACCTGAGCATCACTGTGCTGCTGTCTGTGGAAGGCTTTTATTGAAATAACCACCTGTAATTCCTTTTTTCCTCTTCAGAATGAAGAGAGCCTCCTGTAACTGTAGAATGCATTCTGTGTAGAATTAGTGTGTGACCTTTTCTTCTTAAGGGAATATCCTCCATTATTCAAACCCAAGAAAGGTAATTTGGTATCAATTTTTTGTCCTGTTTCTCTTAAGAGGAGTTTAGTGTAGCTTATTTAAGAGGAAAAAGTGTTTGTATGCAAAATAAATGTAAAGTCCAGCTGGAAAATATATGTTGGATTGTATCATATGACCAAGTGCTAATATTTAACAATAATGTGGGCAATAATTACTGTCTTGGACAACTTGGAAATATTAGCTGCAGGCACTTTAAAATGTTAATAACCTTCAGTCCACTAGTCCAGACAGTTTCTGAATGCTGAGGAAGTTGTTAAATAATGAAGTGCAGTGATGTTTGCCAGAAGCAGCCTAACAGCCAACAGAGTAGGTACTACTGTATGTGACATTTTCACATGCAGTAGATGAGTATTAACCACTTTACCAGAACAACGTCTTTTTAAGAGGTTGGTGGTTTTTAAAGGCTAAGCCCCAGATGAGTAGTACAGGAAAAGGAATGAAATAGAAGAGGATAGGAGGTCAGAGTACGTGGTGCATGTTTCCAGGTAGCTTCTTTTTCTGCCTCTGTTAACTGTCCCCTCCAGCACTTGGCACTTGATCTGTGGTTCTTTAGAAAGACACATTGTTCCATTTACTGTAGTGGCAGAAGAAACTAACTTTCAGAGGGAGGTTATATAAGGAGAAGGAAGTAGACTTCAGTTTATAGCGATTCATCCCATGTTTTTGCTTAAATACAGTTGAGATAAGTTTTAAGGTAACCTCATTAATTTTCATTTACAGAAGGAAGTATGTGAATATCTTTTATTGCAAAAAATTGTTTGAAGAGCTTTTTCAGTATGACCAGGTTTTTAGCTTATTTCTACATTTTATTTTTTCCTCTCCACTATTTGTTGCTTTCATTCAGATTCAGGTAGAAATGTGCTTTAACTGTAACTGGATTTGAGCATCTCCATGATTTAAATTAACTGTATTGGCAAAGCTGTTCATGCACTGATTTAATAGGCTCTAATGTCATATATAAATTGCATGCAATACTGTAGGTTGTGGGAGTCTCTCATGTGTGGACTGAGATTCTCAGAAGGAAGAGGAGTGTCAGTGATGCTCTCCTGTACAATGGTACTGGTCTAAATTATGCTCTGATCAGTTTTCACACAAGCAAAAATTCTTCTGTTCATGTCATGTCACCAAATACTCATTTTGTTCTGAGAAGAGATTTTAACTGTACTGGCAAAGCAGCTTTTGCAAATGTCTCCACTTGTGTCAGTTAGGTTTGACTGCTTTGCAGGCTGTTATTTTTATAGACCTGCCTGGAGAGAGTGTAGGTGTGATAATAACAGCTTTCATTTTAATAAAATGTAGTGAAGTGTTTGTAGTCTCCTTGCTCTCTTTCCATACAAGTATTACTTCACCAATGAATTAAGTGACTGTTAAGCTAATTAATGACTAATTAAATGACTGTTAACTAATTAAGCTAATTTTTGGATGTCTATGGTGTCAATAGGTATGTCTCATCTCACTATGCTGCTATTCACATGAGAAACTGAAACAGGCCTATAACTTTTTCCGATAGGTTACAAAAACATAGTGCAACTCAGTACAAGCCCTGATTGGAGAGCAAAAAGGGTGAGAGAAGAATGCTAAGGTGGTAAATATTGCTGTATGAAGCCATTAGGCAGGCTGATTTAAAAGTAAAGCTTGGAATAATGACTGTATTTCAGGAGGATGAGCAGGAGCATGGGTTGAGTGGGTCTTCTGTAGTATTATTTCTGATTTTACTAGTCTGGCGTGTCTTTGAAAAAGAAGTCCTGCTGTTGTAAGGGAAGAGAGAGGAATCCATAGATCCATGATTGTATGGTTTGAGGAGGAGGATGAAATTTTCTTATGGGGAGACCAGACATACTTTTAGTGAATTAATAAGAAAAGCAACCTTTCTATACATTTATGCTTGCCTACCAAACAGTGCTTGCAGAGAGAAAATGGGGAGCTAGTTAACATTTTAGTCCCTTTTTCCTTGACAATATAGTACCTGTAAATACAGGTTTAAAGTATTTAAATACTTAAAATTTTTTTGTTGCTTAAAAACTGGTTATGCCAATTTGAAATTGAAATTAACACTGCTAATGTCAATTAAAACAAGCAAGAGCTTCCAATTTCAATGAAATGTCCTTACATGGAATAATTAGATTTTTAATTCTTTACTTAAAACCAGGCAAACCAAAAGAAAACAGAGGGAAATTACTGGTGCTGGCATTGGTTACAATGCTAGCACTGCTTCAAAACAGGAGCAACACTGAAAATTAATACATAAAATGAAACTTGAAAGTATGAAGAAAATAAATAACACTTCAAGATGCTCATTATGTCCAATTTGTTCTTTTGCAGTAAAGCTTATAGGCTGTCTTACTTCTGTACAGGAACATATTCTAAAACCTGACAAAGACTCAACCTTTGGTTGGCATTGAAAATGAAATATACTTATTCCTTGGTATCTTAAGACAGCCAAGCATTTATTTGACTTTGAATGATCTTGAAGTGTTAGGAGTAGCATCTGTATTTGTGTTTGGGAGGCTCTTGTTCTCTCAAAGGCTATATTGCATACAAGGGATTGAGACAAAAATCATGACAAAATGTTCTTAAATATAAAAATCTCTTAAGTAAAATTTTTCTTAATTCTTGGTTCCAGACTGTACTCGAGAGAGAAGTTTTATTTTGGTAATCTGAAAACAGATCTTTTTCCATCATGGCTAAACAGTAATTTTAGAGACAATGCTACTTGTGTAAACTATGGAGGCAAAAAATAGACGTCCAGTAGTCGTAAGAGCTTGTTTTTCATGGCTGTTTTGTTGCTCTTAAGAAGGTTTGCAATTTGTTTAATTATAGCTTGCTCTGTAGACAGTGGAAAAAGTTACAACTTTTTTAACCTGATGGTTCTTTTTATATACTTTGAAAGCTGACATGCCATTTTTGACAGAAAAAATGTTTGTTTTCTACACCTGCAGTTAAGAAGCAACTTCTTCAAGTAGTCACAATCTAGATTTACCACATTTAAAAGTGAATCACTTTAGCACTTTTGACAACATGCATTTAACAGCACGTGTTGAGCGTAGCAAAGAGGGAGCAGCAAGTAGATGGAGCAGTCCATCAGGAGCTGCCAAAACTGTACACTGGATTTAAGCCATAGCTATTAATCATTTCTCCTGTGAAAAGGAAAAAAATGCATCAGAAGCCTTTAGGGCGTTGGGAGGGGAAATTCCTTCCCTCTGCTAAGCAGAGAAATGTACTTTATTTAGTCATACAGCAGCTTCTTAAGTTGTCTGAACTATAGTGGAGTTTGCTTATGAGATGTTTCACTTTTATAAATTTCATTAGTTGCAAATATACTAGCAAAAGATTTTTCTGAAAATGCAACTGAGGCCATCAGAGTCAATTTATTGCTTTTTAAAGAAAGCTGCAAAGATTTCATCTATTAAATTCTCTGTCTGTGTTTCCACAGAAGAGAAAGGAAGGACATGAACCAAAATTGCTTCTACTGCTTTTTTCTGGTGTTGCAAGTCCACTTTCCCTCTGTTGCCATCTGATTTTTTTTTTTTTTTCTTTTTGGAAGCCCAAAAAATCATGGAATGGTTTGGGTTGGAGGGGGACCTTTAAAGGTCATCTACTCCAGCCAGGCAAAGAGCATCTTCAGGCCATCTTCAGCTAGGTCAGGTTGGCCAACCTGACCTGGAATGTTTCCAGGGAAGGGGCATCTACCATTCTTCTGGACAACCTGTGCCAGTCATTCCGTGGCCTCATCTTAAAAAAAAAAACCAAAAAAACCAAAAAAACTTCCTTATATCTAGAAGATAACTCTATAGTATTACTAAGTTATCAATTTTGCAATACTTAAAATTACTCAGACAGCACCCTTTACTTATGTGCTGTTGCTCTCAAAGCATAAGTTGTGCTGGATTGAAAATAGAACTCTAGAAACGGGCACGTTGGTGGAACCTGAAGCAAATGTTTTTGTTCAGATTTATATAAGCTACCCAGACCGCCTGACTTGCTCAGATTTAAAGGGATGTGTCTTGCAAAACCCCCGCAGTGAGTCACAATTTTATCTCAGGAAACTTTGTATTTCCATTTCAGGAAGTGGAATATAAATAACCTTCTGTAAGAAGACCAGAAATTCTTTAGATAATATAAAATTTTAAAAGTAAATAATAAATGGCTGATATTTTCAAGGCCGAGAATTTGTCAAGTGCGAGTCAACGATATTGATAAAAATTTCAAAATAGTTTTTTTTAACATGTTGAATGTTTTTCTAGATCACAGATACTAAAATAGTTGCAAAGCCTGGAGCTGGCTATGGCTATAGAGAGTCTCTGTTTTTATTTCCTTCTTTAAAATTTTGGATGAGGGATTTGGAGCAGGGGTTTGAGTTACTAAAAAAACTTAATAAATGTCTTGGTATGCACCAGTATTTCTTATTTATGCTTGCATTGGTAAAAGCTGGACTTTCAGTCTGCATAGACTGAAAAAAAAAGGTGCTTGTGGGTCCCTCCCAGTAGTCAAAAATGTCCCTTCTGTCATGCCATGATGTACAGAAATCTCTGCATCTTCCAGTGCAGATCATGACTCCAGAAAAATTCCTGTTCCTCTGTGTTGTGTAGCTGTTAAATAACTTTCATGCATTTAAATATTTGCTTGAGTGCTGCTAGGGGTGGTATTATTTCACATGAGACAGACACCTGAAAATTTTTCAAACGAATTTTCCTTATAGAATACTAAATTGGCAGCCACAAAATGAGAAGAAAGACACCATTCATTCAGTGAGACGTTAGGTGTTCCCAGAGGAAAACTTGCCCGTGTGTTCAGGCTGAGAGAGGGGAGTGTGGACTAGGTAAGGAGGTAGAAAGAAGAATCTTGGAGCTGGTGGTAAAGACAAACCAGCTCCTGTGGCATCTATTGGTGAAGGATGCCACAGTTTTCTTTGGGAAGGAGTAAGAGTGGTACAACCCCAAACTGACTTGGCAGTGCTGGCTTTTAAGGCCTTCTCAACCTTCCTCTATGGATTCCTTGTTTTGCTCTAACGGTGACTGGAAAGGAATCTTAATGAAGAAGAATCCTAAATTAATACTAAAGTGTGCAAGGAGGAATGTTGCTGGTATCTCTTTTGGTCCCAACCCTCCTCATGTTTTTCACTTTCTCTTCAGCAATTATGCTGTCAGGGATGGTAACTGATTGACAGCTATGCTTTGCATATTGGACAAGTGAATGACAGAAGAAAAGCGGTCTTTGTGGCTTCGGGAGAGGCCTGATTTGTGTTGGGTGGAATATATGCAATTTTATGCTGTTATTTAAAATGCAGAATTTAATTGAAAGAAGTAATGCCAGCTCACTTGTGTAGCAAATAGGAAGGAAGTAAACACTGTAAAATAAGTATGCAAATATATTCTTGTGCTCTAGGCTTATTAACTCGCTATAATATCTTTATGGTACTGCCTAGTAATAGCAAAGTTATCAATCCTAGCAATCTCTTTGAGATGGATTTCTTGGTGATACTTCCATTGTCTCAACTCTTACAGAAGCTAGAGAGTAATATTGTGGGAGAAAAATTAGTAAAAGTTTAATATTAGAGTGTAATTAAATAACAAGCTAACAAGTCTCAATGGCAGACAAAGTACTGTTTACCTGCAAAAGTGGAGGACTTATCTCTGTCCTTGTTGGTACTGACCTAATGCCAAAAGCCTTTTTTATGACACCTTCCCTGAATTTGACAGTTTAGGAGCCTTAGCTGAAATTTTTATAGCACTGAAATATTTTGTTGTATCTGTTTCTTACTTTGGTCATTTTCCTAGGTGCAGGACTTTCTAAGCAAAACCACCCTGGTTAACAGAGCTCTTGAAATGCCCATGTCTTTCTCCACTGGAAAGGCTGTGCTGCATCCTACAAGTGCATTTTTGATGTGTACAACCTTGATACTCCTTATACACATCTAGAAATATTTTAAATACATTGAAGTGTGTAAACTCCCTCGCAGTTTCTCTGTGTACAAGCTTCAGGTTGACTTAAAACATTTACTGGCTAATTAATTTGAAAAAATAGACAAGAATTTTTTGTAAGTACTTGTAGAAAGGCTTCTTGAGCTGTGTGGTGTGATTATGCCACTGTATTAAACACAGTATTGTTAGGAAAAAGGATATGTGTACAGTTTTTGTTGGATAATTAAATGAGGCATAAAAAGATAGCCCTCTTTGGTCCTGACCTTGTGAATTCATTTAGCTTGCAGTTCTGTTATTTTAGTTGAGGTGTTGTAATGCTTGAACTTGGATAGGAACTATATACCTTGCTGAGATGCTTTCCATTGGTAAAATAGTGGTTCTTGAATATATAAATTTTATATGTATTTGTTGGCATCTGCCATCTATCACCTTAACCTCTGAGCTCCTCTCCTCCCAAAACCTGTCCTTTAAGGAGTGTGTTTTCCCTCTGCTTCCATAGTCCATTGTGGATATTGTGGGCAATGACCTGCAACAATTTATAGTAAGGTGTCAAGTCTGTAACTTGATTTCATGGTTTTGTTTTATACAAAATGTTGTAAAAATAAGTACTTGATTTGCACAGAGAGACAAAGTGAGATATTCTACCCCAAACAAAGTATGTATGTAATGCACGCTGATCTAGGGAACTTAAGAGTTCATTGAAGGTCATTAGTCAAATATCTTAACTTCTTGACTTTTGTTGTCATGAAAATATTTCCGTGTTGCTGTGGCATGTCTAAAAATAGTGACAACATCCCCATATTTTTATGTGGTTCCAAACAAAAATGCATCCTGTTGTTCATATAAAAAATATCTAATGGATATCTACTTCAAGAAGACAAAACTGATTTTTTTTTTGTAAGATTTTGCAGGGGGGGTTCACCAAACAGGAAGAGAGATGTTTCCAGATGGGAACGCTTCAGGTTTTTAGTAGTAAAGACCTGTCTTTCAAGAAGAATGAGTTCTTTTATTCTGTTCTTTCAGTTTAGTTCTTTAAGCCTCAGAATGCTATACAATCTAAGTGCCAAATGAATAATTTAATGGAAGACATTTTCTTATAGTGTTTTCTGTCTGAAAACAAATGAAAATGATGCATACTTGTCCTGAGGGAGAAACCAAACAGTTGAGGACTTCAATGTGCTCAAAGTGCAGCTTGTTACAGGAACGTGGGTATTCTAGAAGCTCTAACTTGCTTTAGGGTATGTTTATGTTCAGTCTTATGGCTTCATCTTTGCTCAAATTCTGTAATATTTTCTGACAACAAAACTTTGCTTTTTTCCAAAGAATATACAGTCCAAGTAATGTCATTGTCAAGAACTGATTACCAAATATGCATCATGATTGAGAAAGACTGGGGTAGCAAAAGCCATAAACCTGAAAATGGAAGCTGACTGTAGCATCAGGATGGGCACAGGTTTGTCATGAGGTATTAGGGTCGCCCTGGAATCTCAGAGTGTTGGAAAATAGTCGGCATGTGGAAGGAAGGTGAAACAAACACTTGTAGCAATACATTTCAGTGTATCAAATGTATCATTTACATTATGCGAGTTTCTGGCAGGGCTGTTGGAACAGCATGGATGAAGGAAAATGAATTTCTTCGGAGTAAACCAAAAATGACCACTGATTCCTGTCTCACTTGAATGAGCTGCTGCCAAAGATAGTTCTGCTGGTCTGTAACCCTTCCTGAAGGCAGCCTTCAAGGGCTACTCACTTAGCCTCTCTTAGAACTATTTGGCTTCTCACCTTCTCGTCATAACCCTTTACCTGCTTTCACTCTCTTAACTTCTAATGCTTGTTGTAACTTGGCTGATGATCCTGGTAAGGTGTCCCTAACCCTCCTCATTCTGTGTTTGAAATTAAAGGAGGTAGATAGAGCAAGGACTGACTTTACTGGATGCTCACCTGTTGTGTTTGCATAATATAGTGGCGTGAAGGAAAGAAGAGAAAGGTGGTTGTGATGATGTGTGAGTTTTCTGGCTGGGAATTTGGAAAACCCTAGAGAGGGGAGTGGTGGAAAGCGAAGTGCTTACAGAATTACTGAAAAAGATGAAGGAAGATGAGTGGAATCAGAAAGTTCAGAAGCCATGTTTCTAACGAGATGGTGCACAGAGAGTTTGCTGCAGAGGACGTGATAAAGCAGGTGACTCACCCACCAGCTGCTTGGTGGCACGAGGTGGCCAGAGCTGTGCTGTAGAGGCAGCCGGTGTGCATGTGCTCGTGGAGGATGTGCCAGCTGATGCTGTGGGCAATCTTTTTGGCGCTTAATTTCTCTGATTCAGTTTTACAGCACAGCTGCTGTGTGGGAGCAGCTCCTGGGTGCAACTGTTGCTATATTTATGAAGTGCAAATGCATAGGATTCATCTTTGACTGCGGCAAGGAAGGTTATAGATAATAAATGGTAATAGTTTGGTAATGAGAGAGGTGTCACTTCCAAAATCAGCTTAAGTGATGCTTTTCTTACAAGCAATTGTAGTCTTTTGTTTGCTATGGCAAATGACAACTTTTGGACAACAGAAAACGATGGTGTACAGAAATTATCCCAACACCAAATCAATATGTTCAAGTATGATCTCATTCAGTTCCCTAAATGGATTTTGTCCTTACCTCTAAAGCAGCAGCTGGTGCAACAGTGCAGGGTTCTTCCTGCCTGCACCTCTTGGAGCTTTTGCCTGTAGTAGGAATTGTTATTTTTAAATGAATTGAACAAAAATATTTGGGATTTTTCTGATCATAGTGAAACCTGGGCAAAAAGAGGGGTAATATGTTTCTTTTAGAAGTACTCATTCCGGGTAGTGGGACTCATCATTCAGTAGCTATGCAAAGGATAAGCACTGTGCTCCTAATGTCAATATTTTCAAAGCTGGGTTCACTGCGCATGCTATTTAATGCTGAAAAATGAGTTTAATACAGGAAATCCTATTTGGGTGCCACTGGGAGGATGGTAAAGGAATGTATTTCAGAAACAAACTTCTTCTGCAGATCCAACAGCTGTTTTTGAGCCTCACTGGCAGATATGGATAGCTCTGTCAGGCTTTGGTTTTGTTTTTTTGGTTCTCTAGCTTAAAAAAAAAAGAAATCTCAAACTAGTAATATCTCTGTATTTGTCAGGATCAGCTGGTGTCTGGACTTAGTGACTGACTCTGAATTATATTCCTTCTACGTTTCTCATTTTGGATCTATAGACTCAGTGCTTATAACAAATCCAGGCTTTTATTAGCAGCTTAGTATTTTAAATATAAGTTTATCTATACTAGCTTTTCTAAGTTTGTAATTGTGTGCCTAGTCTCATTTATAGGCACTGAACTTTGAATTTACAGATCCATCTCTCCTTCCTTCTTTCAAAAGAACCTATTTATAGCTCAACAGAGCAAACATTTTGGCAATGTTTTTCAAACTCTATAACTGCTGTGGAGCATGAGAACTAGAGAACTGAGGAAATTAAGTTGCTATTTTCCTAACTGTAATTGGTTTTCCCCTTCACTCATTTCTTATGAATAAGAAGACCAAATTGAAAGCTTAATTGAGCAAGTATATTCAATAGGAAAAAAAATGAAAGGATAAATTGGGGAAGTAATTTTTTCATCTTCAAAGAAAATATTGAAGATTTTTCTGTCTTGTTGATTGTGATGGATTTATTGAATGCTGAATGGTGCTGGAGTTACTTGTAAGGCAACCCTGCTTCTCTGTGATCTTAGGTGCTTATCAAAAAGGATACAAGTATGTAAGTTGGTTTTGGTTTAGTTGTGGTTGAACAAATGTTTCTAGGTAATATTTTAACTCAAGTTTATGAACAAATTGATATTTCTGTGCCTTGTTCACAAAGTTGTTATGTGGGCATCTTAGTTTTTTCTCAGTAGTGGAGGCCTGCATAGACACTTTTCCTGATCCATTCCTCTCTCGTCTTTTTAGCATAGCTTAATGCACACTGAAGATGCTCAGCTGGGAAACACGAGTTTAACACAACTGCGACCATTCTAAATTCTTCACTTTTAATAGCCCAGAGCTGGTGGGAGGAGGAGGGAAAGTGGGAGAAACAATACTTTGTACCACCCAAATTGAGCAATAAGTTATCACTGCATGTGGTTTCTGAGAAATCCAAAATTGTTGGTCTCCAGAAGATGAAACATTAATTATACCCTCTGAAATGTTGCTTACCCTTATTTAGTTTCTCAAAATTCTAGACAAGGTTTTCTGTCCAGTTTTATTCCAACTTTTGAGCTCCTTTCACAAATGTGAGTGGACTTTTATATTAAATGTCTTACAGAATTGGTGTCAGATCAGAGTTGCAGAAGGAGAATAATGTGCTTGGCGCACAAAGTGAATCTTGACACTGGCAGCTGATGACTAGTGGAAAAAAAGGGCATTTTAAGCTCAAAATACGCTCATCAGAAGACTCTTGTAATAGAAATTATTAAGTGCAAGTGGAAAAATACCACTTACAGACTTTAGGTTCAGTGTTGATTGCTCTACTGCATGCAGTGACATTTTTGCTTCTCTTTCAACTGTTTTAATTCAGTAGTCGCTGCAGTCTGTGCAACTCTCTTCTTGCTGACAACATCAGGTAGGCATGTTTATTATGGTGGGGTGTTTTGAAAGCTTTAATGGCAAGAAGAGTTCATTCACCTATTTGTAACTCATGGCATTCGGGGTGTGGGTGAAGGCTGAAAAAGGACTCTGTCTCAGAGGTATGCAAGAGCTACAATTTCTCTGGTACAGCTCATGGAAGAAAGCAATCTATGGTTAATCATGTTGCCTTCCTCCTCCTCATTATGGTGCCAAAAGTAGGAAGGATAATAGAGAAGGATGTGTGCCAGAGCTGAGATGAGTATCAAAGATAGATCCAAGGGAACTCAACTTACTGGTTTGAGAATCCTGAAACCAATTACCGTGCCTGGGCTGGTACTAAGGAATGAGGAACTGGGGATACCTCTCTCCTTAGCAGTATTAACTTCGTAATTGTCAGATTGATACCTGAGTGTAATCTGGAGTGTCTGTCACTTGGTCATCTGCATGCCCTGTTTCTTAAGCTGAAAACAAGCAGCTTAGCTTGGGACAGACACGGGGCAGGGACTGGAGAGAAGTGAGTGATACCACTCAGCAGCAGGCAGTATTACCCTCGGTGAGTTATACAAACTTCCTACCTAATCTGTTAAACTCTGTTACTATTCCTAACAGTAAAGTATGCGCTATAAACCTTTACCTATTAAACTCCCCTGAGCGAGGCAGGGCACCATTCTGCCTGCTAATAGTACTAATAGCAGGAAATGAATGACTTAATTTCCCTCTCTTCTCCTGACAAATTGCTCTTGTAAAGTGAGCTGGGACATTGAGTTTGAATGAAAAAAACCCTTGCTAGTATTTCAGTCATGGTGGGTTTTGTGGGTTTTCTTTTTTTTCCTCCCCCCCTCTTTTTTTTTTGTGTTTGTTTTGTTTTGTTTTTAAAACTTTTAAATAAGTCTTCCCAATACTACAAATAGTTGAATACACTGTGCTGACTCCTCTTTGACTTGGTAAAATTCTTGTGCTTGGTCACATGCTCTCTTTGTTCCTTTTCATTTTATGGCAAGAATAACCATAATCTTAAAAGCTAAATGTTCTAATTATTGAGGTAGTAAATAGTTAAAGTAGTTGTAGCCTAATGATGCAAGCCATTGTACC
Organism: Coloeus monedula; assembly: GCF_965178545.1. NCBI lineage: Eukaryota > Metazoa > Chordata > Aves > Passeriformes > Corvidae > Coloeus > Coloeus monedula. Next base: position 25,249,315 of record NC_138785.1, on the reverse strand, counting down.
ATCTCCTACAGGTGTTTTCTCATAAAGGGCAGACGGCTGGTATGTTACTGACTCCTCAGGGACAGCAAATTAGGAGAAGGCAGATATATTTACTGCTACTAGAAAATAAATTTAACTCCATGTAATTTCATTGTTTTAGAGGTTTCTCCTTGTTTCTGTCCTTGACAGAAAGGTTTATGTAACCTTTATTAAAAGCAAAATTAAGAAAAAATAGAGTTTTGATCTTGCTGTTTAAGTTACAAGCCTTTAGGAATTGTTTATGTGGGTGTGCATGTATGAATTATAATGGTTTGTATATAGAATTTGTAGGATAAGTACCAAATCTAAGCAATCAAAAATCACGTCGGGGCCTCAACTAATAAACTGGTTTATTAATAAAATGAGAAGAGTGTTTGTTTTTCTACATGATACACTTGAGCCTTGTTTTAGGACTGAAATAGAAGAGGCCACTGGGTGATTGAATCCATCTTTTGCTACCCAGCAGAGTATTTCCTAAACTGTTTGTATTCCTTTCCAAATTCCCATTGCAGTGGTGCTTGTGTTACTAGGTCAGCTTTGTCTTTTAATAGCCTTGCGTATATTCTAGTTAACTTTATTTCTGGAGAGCTGCAATTGCCTGTGACCTCTTCTGTGTTTTACCATAGCCAGCATTTTGGGAATACTCCCTTGCAGAACGAACTCTTTTCTGCAGCTCTCCTGGTTCTGAATGAATCTGGGTGAAATGACTAGATGGGATCTCGAAAGCAATTTGTAGAAAGGCTCAAATGGTTTTGCTGTTATCATAGTATTTACTTCTCTCACAGCTACATTATGGGCTCTCAAAACTGTCATGTTACAGTAAGCGAGTATTTTTTTATTAGTTCCTACATGCTTTTGCATCATGTATGACGGATTGGTTTTTTAAGTGCTTTCATTTGTCATAGGCATAATTTGGAAAAAAGTTTAATAATGAAAAGATTACAGTAATACCTTTCTGTATTACTTTAGTTAAAAGGGAATACAACAAATATTTGGATTTTGTGTTTCTTTATAACTTGTTATGTTCTCCATATTTGCAAGTGTTCTATGTGGCACTACAGTGGTACTGGTGTTCTGTGTGGTGCTTGTTAGAACCATCTTTCTGGATCCTGTCTGAGAAAGCAACAAAAAGCCATAACCAAATGTAACAAAAAATGTAGGTTTGGGTGTATTGTTGCCTATGTGTTGTAATGACTTTTGTTTTTCCCTGTGACCTCTACATTTGGTCAAAATCCCAATGTTCTTGGATATAATAATAGTTGACAAGACTGTTTTGTTATGAGCCACGTTTCAATGAAGCTACTGCAGGTGCTCTGTGCCCTGTGTGTATGTGCCCATCTCTTGACAGACCCACTGGAAGCCTGAGCATGGGTGAACTTGGGCTTGATCAACACCTCAGATTTAGAACATCAGCCTTTGTCCTTTGTGTCTTTTGCTTGTATTTTGCATGGGGTAGTTTACACTTCTGTATCTTTTTTTTTTTTTTTTTTTGGTCTCTAAATAACTGTTGTTTTTCCTCTCATATCATCCAGTGTTGTGCTTTGTTCGTGGCTATTAGTAAAGATATAAAGAAGATGATACCTAATCTCCCATTACACATTTTGGAACAGCCCTGTTGCACCCTCAGAAAATGTGCAAAGGACATCAGGCTGAGTGGTGCAGCTGACACACCTGAGGGATGGGATGGCATCCAGAGGGACCTGGACAAGCTTGAGAAGTGGGGCCATGGGAGCATTGTGAGGTGTAGCAGAACCAAGGTGTTGCACCTGGGTTGGGGAAACTTGCAGTATCAACACATGCTGGGGATGAACAGGTCAGGAGCAGCCCTGCCACCCTGCCAAGAAAGACTTGGGGGTGCTGCTGGGTTTGAGGCTGGACATGACCCAGCCATGTGCACTCACCCCAGAGAGCCAAAGGTGTCCTGGGCTGCATCCAAAGCAGCGTGGCCAGCAGGGGAGAGAGGGGATTCTGCCCCTCTGCTCTGCCCTGGTGAGACCCCACCTGCAGTGCTGCAGCCAGGTCTGGGGTCCCCAGCACAGGAAGGACAGGGATCTGCTGGATCCAGTCCAGAGGAGGGACACAGAGATGATCAGAGGGATGGAGCACCTCTCCTATGAGGAAAGGGCACTGAGAAAATTGAGAGTGTTCAGCGTGAAAAAGAGAAGGCTTCAGGGTGACTTAATTGCAGCCTTCCAGTAGTTGAAGGGAGCCTACAAAAAAAGATGGAGAGAGAGTACTTACAAGAACATGTAGTGTGACAAGACAAGGGGGAATGACTTCAAACTGAGAGTAGGTTTAGATTAGTTATTAGGAAAAAATACTATACTGTGAGGGTGCTGGGGCACTGAGACAGGTTGCCAGAGAAGTAGTGGATGCCCCATCCCTGGAAGTATTCAAAGCCAGGTTGGATGGAGCTGGTCTAGCTGGTCCCTGTCAATGACAGAGGGGTTGGAACTAGATGTTAAGGTCCCTTTCATCTGCAAACCGTTCTATGATTCTGTGATTCTTTCTTTACTCTCTACTAAGGTGCTTGAAGAAGCTTTGGGAGTTTAGTTTGCTTTGCAATTTTCAGCTCTACTTGATTTATGATGATACTACTTTCTGTCACATCCAGGTGACAAACTGTGGCTACTGTTGAGGAGCTGCTTAGGCAAAGAAAGAGAGGAGATGAGTTCTGAGGAGTGTGGGAAGGTAGTAAAGGCACATTTTTCAAAAACACCTGTCAAGATTTGTTGTCACTCTTTTAAGACATTGGTATAACAGAATGAGTTCTGCATTGGTAATGCCTGAGCACTGAAACATCTGCAAATGGATGTGAACACATGTTGTGTGAAAGGAAAGAGATTTTGCCAAAATAGGGATGTGAAAGCCATGTGTCTCATTTTGTTCTTGGTCTCCAATAAACTCCTTCCTTTCTTCTGAGGGAAAAATAAATGATCAAATTGCATCTGTGTATGCCTTGGGTGATAGTAGATGAATTTTTTGAGAAGGCTGCATTGATTGTATCAGTGTTTTTTTCAAAACTGTTGTTATCTAGAACATATGGGCAAACTGTCATATAGCAAATGCTGTAGGCTAAGTATTGGTGATTCCAGATGAGGAGAAAAGTGTAGACTTGTTCACACAAATACTCAATTTTGTGTAAAATGACTTACTTACCTTTTTTCCCCAATTCATCTAGTAATTGTATAAAGAAAAACAATGTAAGAGTTGCTTGTTAAAATTATGGTTATTCTTATAGAAATTGAAGAATGTTCAAGCACTTCATACTGAAGATAATGAACCAAATCTCATTTAATAAAATGAATGTAATGTATCTGTAATTCTTAGGGTTCTAGGTTGAGTGCAAAACCTTGAATTAGTTGAGCAGGATTTCCTTTTTATGGAGGATGTTAAACACCTTTGTCAAACAATTTCTCAGAGTGTGCTTCTGCAAAATAACACTAAATTAAGATTCCAACATTTTGCACTTGCAAGTCTGTGTTCCAGAAGATGAGTGGGAAAATTTAAATTTGAAATCTACAAAAGTCCATTTAGGAGATAGTGCCTTTACTGCTTTAAAAAAAAAAAAAAAATTATAGACAAGGAAAGAAAGAGGCATTTTTTCGTTCTCATTCAGGAATAGCAAGTTTTCATTTTCGTGCTAAGAGACAATTACTATTCACTGTGCAGGTATTGTTAACTGTACAGAAAGTACAGAAATTGCAAATGCTTATTCATTGACCACATCCAGTGAAAGGCTATAGGGGTAGTAATCATCTGTATATTCTCTGCACCATTTCAGCATTCAAATCTCAGATACAAGTACAAAGTAAATTTGACCTTAAATGTTGGTGCTATTTGTAAGACAATGAAGTAGTATGTGACTTTTTCCAAAGCTGAATCAATAGAAATATATAAATGTAAAAGGCTACATAAACGTTTGTGTAGCAAGTCCTTGGGGGTTGGGAGCCATGCAGAGGAGAGGAGGAAGGAAAGCTCCTTTAATTTGCTGGTACTGTGATACCTTTGGGAAATAAAGTAGGGAGAACAGTATAGTTCATGATCTTTCATAATCCTGTCTTTGCTGTGGCGGAAGCGCTCGGAGGGGTTGTGCTGCTGTAGCTGTTCTTCTGCAGAGTTTGTTTTGCCGGGAAGGAGGTGATATTTCCTTGTGCAGTAAGGAAGGTGCTTCCTTTCACCCCCGTGCCTTTGTGTTGGTGCTGCAGCTGACTTGCTCCAATTATGCTCTCTATTGTAAGTGGCTATTGCAGCGCTGCTTTCTTTTGCCCGTAGCTCATACATAACAAAGCAACCTCCGTGTATAGGATACGTGGCTTTGCCTATTTTATGCTTATACTGGTTGGAGTAGGAGAAAAAAAAACTGGAGGAGGAGGAGTTGCTTTGTACTGGAACACAAGAAATACCTGCATTAAAATCTACCCAGAAGTCACCTGGCAGCTATACATTTGGACAGCCTGAAATACTTATTTCTAAGGAGAATGTTGCATGGCCTTGTTACAGGGAGCAGTCTTAAAAAAGACCTTCTAGGTACTCAGTTCAGTCATGTTGTGTATGGTTGCTAATTCAGATTATAATCTTAGTGCTGCAATAACTTCTCTGGTATTCATTTAAAGTAGACCCACTATACTATTGCTGTGCTTTGAGCATGTGCTAAAGCAATAATATTTTTTTTCCTTTGGTCTAATACAACTTCAGTCAACTTGATCTGAAACCAGAAAAATACCTCTGTTGTTTGATAGTGGATGATGCTTCGTCAGCTTTGTAGTGTTCTTTGTTTACTGTAGCATCTTTTTTTTTATTGGTGAAATGTGTGTGATGGGCCATTGGGAGAACAAGCAAACAACATTATTAAAGATGTACTTCTGAAACCTTGTCCAGGGCTTTTTCCAAAAATAAGGACACTTTTTTTTTCAGGAAAATGATAAGTGGCATATAAGTACTGTGTTAAGATAACTTTCTGATGGAAAGACTCTTATCAAGTTGTTGTAAAAGTAAATGTTTGGCTACAAGCTGTCTAGGTGATGAGCTTGTATAGCTACTGTATACTGTTGATATATCTGCAAGCTGTGAAAATCACTGGAATCCTTTAATGGATACTACAATAATATTTTTTTCAAGAAGAATTGGAAAAATATACTCCTTTCTGAAAAATGATTTGAGAACTTAAATAATTCTGTGTTGTATGATGTGCATATAGCATGCCCTCCTAGAAGCCCGTGAGTGACTTAGCCTGTTTTCAAATGGGATTTTTTTAATGATAGTTCCAGATGTTTGTAGATTGTGTGATTCAGCACAAAAAGGATTTTTCAAAGAGTTTTAGCCGTGACTAAAAGGGCAGTAGATCATCAGTAATCTGTGGCTGTGTGAATTGGTGCAGAGTTTAATTTTGACTCTAGGCTTGTTCCTCTGTTTGAACTTTTGTCAGAGGGATGAGTATGTGTTGCAGGCACCACAGCTTGCTGTTAACAGCCTTTAATGCTTCTCTTTAATAAAAACAAGGAAGTCAGTTATCTGAAGAATAGTGTAAAGCACTTGGTGAATACCCAGTGTCACTTTGTTACTGTTGATGGAAGTCACATTCTTCTGCTAAACACAGTCACTAATTGATGCTGGAAGCTTCTGGCACTATTGGGTGTGAAAATAGGGGTTTCCTGCTAGCAAGCACAAAAGAGAAAGTTTCTATCAACATAACGCGTGTAAACTTTTGAGATTAAAAAGCAAAACAGAATTGTGTTCAGAGCTGTTGTTCCTATATTTATCATGAATTCACTAAATTATTGAGCGCATGCTGGGTCTGTTGGGTTGTGCTTCTTAGTCAGAATTGCTTACAGTTTTTGTTCTGACTGCAACGCTTGTTTCTGCCTCAAGTGCTTCTGAAAATTCTTCTCCCTACCCCCATTTTTAGTTGATTTTTTTCTTTCTTGCTGCCCCCACCATGTTTCTGGGGGCATGCCAACCTTTCAAATCCGTGAAGAAGACTGAAAACTTACTTCAAATTTACTGCAATGATACGAAGCCTAGTACAGAAAAACCATCAAAGGTTGTATATGGCTTGTCAGGAATATCTGTTTATCTGTCTTCCTTATATACATCTAGAAAGATGTATCATATATATCTTAAATTTAGGCTGTGTGGGACAGGTACAGTATTTTTCAGCTCGGGTGTCCCTGAATTTGGAACCAGCTTGGAATTTAATTGCCTGCCTGGCTGACTGTGTGTTCTAGATGTATCAAGAAAGATGGTATCATTTTTGTCTGAGGGTTGAGGTTTCTCTGTAGGTTTGGGGTGCACCCCTACTGTAGTAGTCTGGCTGGTAGGAGCTGCTGGGAAGAGGGAGCTAGAAGGCATTTTGGTGAGATGTATGAGATTTTTAAGGAGTGTTGCTAGTCTTCCAAAGCAGAACTGTCTTCTGTCACCAATAGCTTCAGGGTAACACATGGAGCAGCCAAATCCCAGTGGTGGGTGTACTGAGTAAGCCAGTGCAGTACTGTTACTTTAATACACTTTCTCAAGAAAAAAATTATACTTTTATAAAAGGCACTGATGAAATATCTAAGTATTTCTAATGTCGTTTAACTTACGATGGTGCTAATTTGGATTAGTGGGTGGGATGGCTTAATGTAATTGGTGTCATCACAAGAAAAAGGTACACCAGAGAGGAAATCTTTCACAATGGGTCAGTGAAGTTTTATTATCTGGTAAGGGTGGGAAGTGGCTTTCTCCTTTTTCCCTTTCTTTCTTTGTGAATCCTTTACTACTCATGACTGAGGGATCCATCCTTGTCTCCTTGAGATGCTGTTTCACAAACTGGTACTGAAGGCACTTGGATTTCCTTGTGCTTCCCTCATCTTCTCTCCCTTGTTCTTTTTGTCGTTCAGGAGCGGGCTTAAAGTTCTGGGTACCTGCAGATTGGATTGGAGTGTGATATATGTGGAACCCATCCTAAACTCGTGTTCCTAATAAAATGTTCCTAAACTGCCATCTCAGTTGATGGGTAATACAGGCTTTTACACTATGCTTCTTCTGTGTCCTCCTTGAAAATCTGAGGTATGACTAAAATACAAGTCAATATGTACAGATAGGCCTTCCAACTACAAAAATCATAATAAAAGCTCAGATTTACGTTTTCCCACAGGTGTTTTTAAAGTATCACTGGATGTACAGTATATGACAGCTCTGTAATCTCATAAATTATTATTAAAATACAAAGCTGGTTCCTCTGTTCAGTGGTTTCTGTCATTACAGTTCAGGTTTGTCTTATGTCAAGAATATGAGAAGTGACTTGTATAAACTATGGCATTTCTCTTCTGTTCACCTTTTTGGTCCTTTTTTTTTTTTTTTTTTTGAGATAGTGGTCCTGTCAATTCAAAGAAAGGAAAAAAATACACCTTGACCCTTACTTCTAATCTTCTCATGTAACCGATGGGCTCCTAAAACAATAGCAGTCACATCTGATACAACAACATCTTATTTATAGATGGAAGCAGCTGCATCCTCTGTCTTTGCGTGCAAGAAGACCTATTGTTTTCGAGTCTCCTGGTTAATGAGACTGTGGGAAAATGAAGGCCTACTGTAAAAGCACTATTAAAGATAATTATTTAACACAAAAAGGAATGGAAGATGTGGCTGATGCAACTTTCTCTCGAGTTAGGTGTAAATGAAGAAGTTATCAGTGCTGACAATGTAAGCTATAGGATAGCCTAGAGTTTACTCATGGATTCTTATATCATATTTAGCATTTGGCTCATTAAACAAACCAATTTCCACAGGCCTGCAATTTCTGATGGCTGAGACCTGAACATTGAATAAGTTCAGTTTGTAGGGAAAAATCCCTGCCCTGTTACACTCCTTTGTCACCACTGAACCTGTTCTTCCTTCCCCACTCCCCCAGGTGGGTTATGTGCCGGGGGTGCCCCGGTGTGCGGTCAGCAGGTACCTCTGTACAATCCTCACTGGGTCACTGGGGCAGGCAGTTGCCAAGACCGCAGTGGGGAGTGGGTGGCACTGTCTTGGTGGTACAGTTTTCAGCTAGGAAACGCTCCTCTGGGACCAGCTGGCTGACCTCTGGATCTGTAGCATGGAATTTGGGAGCTGTAATAGGTTGTTAATCCCTCTGTTGTCATCCTCATTTTTCCTCTCTGTTGGATGCCCTAGATGGAAGGAAGGATTTCTGTCTCCGTGGGAGAGCTCTCCCAGGCTGAGGAAAGTCTGAGCTTTATTACAGGTCCCTGGAAGTCTGTGGATGAGCAGCCAGGATGTCTTTTTCGGTCCCATTTCAGTCAGGTGTTCAGTGTAAAGACTGAAGACTGTGAAGCACAGAATGCAGCTCAGTGCAGCGTGTTCTCCCCTTGTGCAGCACGTGCTCTTGGGAGCTGGAAGGTGTTTCCCATATAGTTCATGCTGTGCAAATTAAAAAAAATACAAGTTGGTAAATGTAACTATAGGATGATGGGGCACTAGGAGCGAGCATTTATTTCTTTAGTGCAAACTCAAGTGACAACAGTGATAGGTTGGTTTAAGGTCTGTTTTGTGAAATACTCTTTTTTTGAAGGACATACCTTTGAAATCTGTGCAAGTGGAAGTCTCTAAATAATTAAGTGTGGAAACATCAACCAACATACAGGAATTCTGGTGTCTTTTGTAGCATACATGTAGCTTACAGCCAGTTTGTCTTTTGAAAGCCATCTGTCCTGGTGTAAGCAATAAAATTTGCTGAATTCTTTGGTAAGATGACAGTGTTTTTAAACAGTTTACAAGAAAAACAACAAACACTCCAATGGCCTTGAAATTTCTAGTTTGAATTGTCTTGTTGCAGGTTCTGGGTTATTGAATTTCACTGTACCACCTTTCATTGAACTGGGATTTGAAAGACTGAAGTTTTAGACCTTTTTTCCCCTATTATCAATTAAATGTTGGCTTTAGTTTACTGATTGGTTATGCTGTTCAGTACTGATGGTTATGCTGTTCCAACATAGAGGATTTTTTTATGGGGAGGAGGGTGGGAGTTGAGTAAGGCTTTTTTTTTTTTCTTTTTTTTTTTTTTTAACCTTTGGCATCCATTCTTGTACTTTAAAGGTAATTAAAAACAAAGGACTTATTTTACTGGTCAGCTTGTTACTTGGCTTACGTTTGTTTATAGTAATTTTGGCTCTTGACTTAATTAATCTAGAGACTTTTGTTTGTTTAATTAGACTTTTTAAATGGAAGTCATCAAGGTAATATCTTTTTCTTCTGGAACATATTTTTAGTTTTATAAGAAGTCATTATTAGGAAGATATTTTGCAGTGTTTAGGTCTCTTGACCCTTATCTTGTTGAAAATCTAGCTTCAATAATCTTAGTATTAGACTGCTTTGTTCCACAGATTCTTTGGTAAATAGATTAATCTCTGGGTCTTGTGACTATTAATCTTGCTCTGCTGCTTAGGTTTGTTGAGGGATTTCCAGTAATTAGGACATCTTTGTGCTTGGTCTCAAAACAGTTACTGTTTTTTTTTTGGGTGTTGTAATGGTGAAGTAGGAAACAACCAAATGTATTATTTGGTTACTTTTGCTTTTCATGTTGCATAAAAAGCTTATCAATATCTAAGTAGTTTTTTCAAGATACTGACCGGAGGCAGAACCTTCTAAAACCATATTAACTGCAGGATTCGGTGTCAAAATGTTCATGTAGGAGACATTAAAAGAAAAAAATACAGACTTCTTTTAAAAAGTGCAGGCACTTCATTGCATCTTCTGACACTTCACTGTGGTTGCTTGTAAACTGTGAGCTACAGCAAGGCTAAATCAAAAACTTTAATAAAGTCAAAACGTATTTCTACAGTAACGCGATTCTTGTTGAATGGTGCCTAGGACGTCAGGCAATCACATGGTCTCTTCTTGCTGAGAGTTTATACTTGTCAAAAGGGCTTTTTTGATTTGCCTCCTCATAACCTTTTATTAATGCAGCATTCTGGAGAAACATGTTGGCACCAGGGGCAGTGGAATACTTCTTGTGAGGAAATCTTGTGTATGTTTTGTTGCAAGACTATTTCAGTATATTGCTTCCATTTATTTAATTTTCAACGTTTTACCATTGCTTCAGACTATTTTAGGGTGCTTTTTGGTGTCGAGTGAATAGAGAATAGAAGAAAAGTTTTGTGTGATGCTGCTTGGTCAGGATTATTGTGTTCATTGTGTAAATGGTCTACCCATAACCCTTTTTCCATATGTGATTCGTGTTGTTGTTTTCAGTAAAGCATGCACACACCAACAAAGCACTTTCCGGGAGTTAAGTTGGATTTACGTGGGCCATCTCAGTGTTGTGAGGGAATTCTGAGACTTTCCTCTGCTGGCTTGAGGTCAGAAATAAAATTTATTCTTGGTAATAGCTGAATTAAGGATTCAAACAGCAGGCTGTTCAGATGAATGAAATGCTATTAACCAGAAGGGCAATGAGAGCATTTTTTGTTATTTTAATTTGCTTAAGAGAATGAGATTACAGCCAGAAAATTGTCTTGTCAGACAGCCAGATACTGACTTCCTGGTCTTCCATTGCCAAATGCTCCAGCTTCTCCAGCTCCTCCCTCCCTGAGCTCTCTGCCAGCTCGCCATGAGAGCCAACAGTGAGAGCTTGGGCTAGTCCTTTCATTGTTTGTTGGGCAAAATGTTACCTATCATAGATCTAAGCATTGCTTTTTTTATAAGAGCTAAGAATTTGGATAAGCTGTGTTTATTTAAAAACTAGCAAAGCTCCAGTTTTCTTGAGGTCACCTTTTATTTGTAACATACAAAAGTATATTCATAACTTGAAAGCAAGTAGGATGCTCTGATTTGCTAACGTAGAACTAACTCACTTTCAGTTACTGGAGTAAGGAAAACTCTGTATTAAATATTAACTTTAATTTAGAAAGCCTGGAAAAGCTGATCTTCTGTTTCAGATAATTTGTGTTGGTGTGAAGTACTTTACAGGTTTGGGTTTTATTAATATTTAAAGAGTTCTTCTGTGAGTTTAAGAATCTGTGTAAATATTTGTGCTTTCAAGTGTTTGATGTTCCCAGCTTGTGCCTTCCTTGTGATTCTCTGCCCTTAAGGTTGTTGCTTTTGGTTTATTTGAAATTCTTCATTATTTCTCTCTGTTGTAAATCTTCCCTGCTGTCAGATAAATTTAAAACTAGCTAGTGGACTCATAAGTGACAAAAAAGGAGATATAGACAGGATGTGTACAAAAGCCTCCTTTCTTCAATCAAAAGAACAAATATATTGTAATAAAAGATGGGGTCCTTGAATCACTTTTTTGATATGTACCTTTGAAAGACTTGTTTGTTAATAACTTTAGCTCTTACTATGTAATTTCTCTGAATTATATTCTGACTTCAGATCAGGTTTGCAAGTTTCATCAGTTCCTGTAAAGCTGTTAGCATAGTACTCATTTCTTTTTCTTGACAGCACGTAAAATTAAGCTTAAACTCAGGTTTTCTTTGCTGATAAACCTTTGTAATTCTGGTCAGACTTCTTCTGCAAAATGGTTTTTTTTCCAAGACTTCCTAGGTATAAGTGAATGAAGAAGAGAATTATAAGTAACTTTGAAAAGTCTCTGAAATTAGATGTACAGCAACTCCACAAGTTTATTACTGTGACTTGTGCTTTTTTCTTTGGTTACGTCTCTGGATCAGTAATGAATGCAGTATTTGTTTTTATTCCCCTGTCCCTTGGGAATTCTAAATCACTTGCAGCAAAAATAAGACCAGTTGGCCTTAGATAAATTCCCAGTTACCAAGTGAGACCATGCCAATGCTACAAGGTCATCAGCTATTGCCAAACCTTCAAAAAGAGAAATGCCTGAGGATCTGTTGTACAACAGTGCTGCTCAGAAAGTCCTTTATTCCGCTGTTTAAAACATCAAAATGATGTAGTTAATTCCCCAAACACTTCATATCTTTGAAGTAACTCCAGAAAACTATTTCCAGAAAGCACAAAATGAGGAAAGCTGTAGGCTTTCTTAGAGTAGCCTGAGCCAAGTATTGTCCTGTCACCTCCCTGCACCCTCACAGTTGTGACCATTCCCCCAGATACCAAAGGAGCACCCTGCCCAACACCTCCACCATCCCCCATGATACAGTAAAGGATATCTTGTTGACCCTGAACTGCCTGGAATTATCAGCTGGTTCCCTAAAGGGCAAATGGTCTTTTCATATCATTCTGTGACTAACTGTGCTCCATATGTGCCCTGTGTGTGACTGTAACCTTAACCTAGTAAATAGCTAACCTCAAATAGCCATCCTCTTACCTCTTACTCAGCTGGTACCTTCTGTAAGCTCACAGTGCAAGTTAATAATTTCAGAGAGTATGTGTTCTTGCATTAAGGCTTGAGCTTAGAGTCTTGTCATGTGCCGTGGGAAAGAAAATCAAAATATCCTTGGAAGGAAACTGCTCTGTAATTTAAGGTTAGATATCTATGACTGCTTCATATACTAAAATGTAGTATTTCAGTGATTAACCCCCCTCCCAAAACCCCTCTCAAAATACCAACCAAGACATTTGCTCTTCTTGACTTATAAATTAACTCTTAAGTCCTAAAAAAACAAAACAAGAAAAAAAGAAGCAGAAAGGGAAGTGCAAGTCAATGGTAAAAAAAGTGAGGACCTTGACCCCTGGGTTAGACAACTGTGCAGAGCCAGCTAAATCATGACTGTAACCCTGAGGAGTCTCCTCTGGCAAAACTTGCTGTTGAAACTGGAGGAGCAACTGTCTCTGTCTGTCAGCGTGGTCTTTCATCTGTACAGTACCCACCCGAGCAGAGCTGGCAGAAGAGAGCACATAGTACATGTGCTGCATCAGTACATAGCTTGCAATCGTCAAGCGGTCTCTGGGAGGTTGCAAAAAGGTCTTCCCAATCCTCCAGGGCAGGATTTTAATTTAGCAGGGCACTTGTGAGCGCAGGTTCCCCCAAACAGCATGCAAGGCAGGTTTTGTGCCAGTGCGTACACTAAATGTAAGTGAGCAAATAGTGTTTGGCCAAAATGGAGTCAAACTGCAGATAGCTTAAATTTGTTATTTGTGACAGTGATCCATAGCCAAATCTTGCCTTATTTTCAGTTCATTCAGATGAGAGAGGATAAATGTAAAGCATAAGCAGTGCAGTCTTGGTGTTCTGCGCTCAAAGTACAGAAGGGAAGGAATCACAGAATATTTTGAGTTGGAAGGGACTCACAAGGATCATTGAGTCCAACTCTTAAGTGAATGGCCCATATGGGGATCAAACTCATAACCTTGGCATTATTAGCATCAAGCTCTAACCAGCTGAGATAATCGAAGCTGCAGGGTCCCCTATCTGAGAACAGACATAAAGTATTTACAAAATTTACAAGAAAATTACTGCATTGCTGGTTGTTTTCATGGACACATCCAGCTTATGTGCTTCTTCTAGAGCTCCTGGCTGCTTTTTGTACCTTCACAAGTGCCAAAAAGCTTTAGTTGAGAGTACAGCTGGAAACTCTGTAGAACTTTTACCAGATTTTGCAGGATTTGGCTCACCATTAAATGTGTGGGGTCTTGGAGCTGCTGCTGCTTTCATTCAGACTTTTTCTAGTATCTGAGACTGCCAAGAGAGGTGACAAGTTCTTTCCTCCCCTGGTAGTTTCTTTAGGGCTGTTTTCTCTCTAGCAGCTGCTTTGAGACCTCTAATTCATTTCTATGCTGACCATCAACTCTGTGTCTGCCTGTTGGGGCTAAATGCTAGTATTACTGAAACTATAGAAGGGAATGCATTAGAAATAAAATGATTTCTTAGAATTAAGGATGAGGAAAAAGCAAATGGTAGATGTGTTTGCCAGTCTACAGCGATTGATAGTTTTACAAAGGAGCCAAAACCCTCACGTCTTTCTGAAAAAGTCAAACTTTTGAAGTGGGTTAAGACTGCTGGTGAGGGAGGTAAGGTGGAGGGGCTAATGTGACAAGGTAAAACCTTTGTCAGAAGCCCTCAGCTGTAATGCATGGATCTTGTATGTAGAAATAATGACTTTATAATCAGAAAACACTTGTTTGTATCATGTTGTGGATGAAAAGTTTGCAGTCTGACTACTGTTTCTTGAACTAGATAATTTGTCTGAGACTGCTGGCCACTTGCACATTAAATAGATAAAATCTGTCAGACAAGCCATTCCTTGATGTGTGACACTAGAAATAATAATCATAATCTGTGTTAAATGTAACTGAGAATGTTTTCTTAAAAAGAAAAAGATGACAAAAACCTGACTTCCCTGTCAGCTTACATGTGCTGTGATGATTTTTCAAAGAGAGGTCAGGTTCTGCAGGATGCTTTAGTTGAGAGGTAGCAGGCACACTGAGGAAAGCTTGTGATGATGCAGGGATGGTGTGAGTAACTACTGGGCTTTATTTTTGGACCTGGGGCAGTGGACAGGATGCAGAAAGCACCTTGGATTTCCACAGAGCTAGTTTTGATCCAGTTCTGTTGCTCCTGAGCTGACTCCCTGTGGATCTGCCTTCTGCATCTCACTCTCCGGGGTTTCTGTGGCTTATTTCTCCAGCAGAGAAGTGCTGTGTAAATGTAGTGGAGGCTGTTGTGGGTATTGCCTGACTCCTGATTTAATGAGCCCTTCCATGTGGGGCTGGGGAGCAGAAACAATAATTAGCTCTATTGGTACCTACAGGTACAGCCATGGAGGCCAGAGCTAATAATAAGCCTGCCTGTATTTGGGTTCTTCGTGCTGAACACCATAGGTGTGGTGTCCTTGTGCCTCGCCCTTCCAGCCCTCGGCAGCCAATTCGCCTCAGTCACCACGGCCAGCCTTTGTAGGAGTCCTCTGCTGTTAGTCACAGTCACTGGTCATCCCTCTTCCTCCTTGCCTAAAGCTCAGAATCGCTGGTGAGCATGGTGCATCCACATATCCCAGCAGATGCTGCTGCAAGGCTCCTGGCTAGCACTTGTCTGGCTCCTGGAGGGGATGGCAGTGCTTCTGCATGGGTATCCCAATTTTTTTTGTCATCCAACATCATCATAGGCCATTGTACCTTTAGGAAAGGTTCACTGCTGTTTGAAATCGCGTTTGTCACTCCTGTGTTCTTGTATGAGACTTGGGAGAAAACGTGGGAAGGTGTTTGTTTCTTCCGTGTTTTAGGACATTCGAGGGCTGTGCAAGCAGCTTGGTCATATTTATCAGTACAGTTTTAGGAATGCTTAGATACTGATGTGGTGCTCAAACCTGCTTAAAGTTGAGTTCCTAATTACCAAGGGCTTCTTGTCACTGAATGTGGTGTTCTGATGGCAGAGATTGCACCTATTGTCCATCAGAATGCTTTTGGGAGGGGTGTGATATTTCACTGCCATGCCTTACCTGAGCTCTGTTTGGAGTTGTTTTTAATGTTAAAAGCCGGTCGTCAGACTCAGGAGATAAGCAGTAATCTCTGATTTCCTCTGATGAGGAATGTGCATACCTTTAGTGTCTGATTTTGGAGACAACACATGATTTTAAGTTGCTGTGAAGGTATGCACTTGGTTTAAGAACAAATGTCCTTTGCTCAGGAGTTGATAAGCAGTATCTTGTTAAGGTTTGGTAAATCGATGGCTGACATATGCTCAGTCTAAATTAGTTTGCAAATCAACCGGTAAATTTTTAAACCAATATCAAGAATTGGTTTAAAAGTTTATGAAAAATGATGCTTAAGAACTAGGCCAAAATGCTCTGTTATGAAACCAAGGGTGTGTATTTTATTATACAAGAGGAATTCGGTGTTGTATCTCTAACACGTGTTTAACTTGCACTGAGCAAAGCATGTGACATATGGTCCTCCTCTGGAAAGACTATGGAAAAACCTCTTTCCCTTTAATATGGGTTGGATTAAGATTCTGAGAGGCTGCCTGCTGTTGTCCTGTGGACAGGGTTTTCATGTGTCGGTGTGTTTGGTTTCTGAATCCCACAACACTTGCTGTTGGTCCTTTGGAGGCTGCACCACCTGCTGATTTGTAAATGTCCGTCTTTGTTGTGGCTGGTGGGGGAGAGAAACGAGTATAACAAATGGAGGGACGTTTTTGAACTTCGGTAAATAAATAAAAATCAGCTGTGACATGGCAGCCACATGCCTCCCTAGCGGTTCATAGAAATTAAACTCCAGTTCGGGAGATGCTTTGTAGGCCAGCCTAGAGCAGTTACTGGTATTGTGATGCCTTGCGTTCTTAACTAGGAAGTCCCTGGTCACAAAAAAAACCCTGGCAATATCTGTCTCTTTATGGTTGTTGGTTGAGTTATTGAAAATACAGTGCCAGCCAAGTCAGGGAACAGAGTAAGTGGCAGATCAGCTTAATTAACAGTTTCCAGCCTTTTCAGAATCTTGTGTGTGTGTGATAGTGAGTGAAAATCATTTCTGTGTGACCAACTCTGTAATCTGTGGTACAAATGCAGTGTTTTAAGGCATCGAGCTGGCTATTTGACAAACAGTATAGGTGTTAGGTCTTGGTGTTGAGCTGTCAGATGCATGGAAGTGGATTTGGATTTGGTGGATGCCTTCAGCAGGTGTGATGAGATGAAAAGGATTTCAAAGAGCTGAGGAAGAGCTATCTAGAGCTGCTAATGGGGGATATTTGAGAAGGGTGGTTTCAGATTCTCTCCTATGGTTTAACTGTACAGCCAAACTAGCTGAATGGTTTGTTCCCTCCAGAAGGGATATTTAGGGGCTGGCAGAGAGAAGTTTCACTGTGTGACTTCTCTTTTATTCTTTAAACTTCTGTGCTGTTCCTGATGGTTTTGCCTCGTGGGTGCTGAAGTCAGATCAGGGCAGTGTCCCCAGTAAACGCATCTGAAATATGGAAATTGATTCAACCCTGAGTAATACTTAAAAAAACAAACCCAAAACTTACGTCCCTATCAGAATTGTACCATTGCTTATAGGAAGTAAAAAAAAAACCAAAAAAACAAAGCCTCAAAAAACAACCCTAAAAGATAATAATTTGAAGTTATTAAATTGTAACATTTCTGTTTTAGAAAATACCTGAGCTAAGAAATAAATTCAGGCTTGATTATTACTCTGGGGAAAGTACTTTAGTACTTTAGTTTTCTGTTTGCCTCCTTTACACAGAGGAGTAATGCCAGCTCTGGAAGGATATGACCACCAGTAGCTTTTGAGATTAATTTTTGGGTGAGGAATGATTTGACATGCAAATATGTACTTTAGTGTGATCATTTGCTTGATAGCCTGGGAATAAATTTCATGTGACCTACTGTTGATACTTCAAGTAAGATTTATATCTCTTGGAAGCAGTGCTCTGAAATGTGCTGGAAATTCATATGCTGAAAAAAAAAGAACGTGGCTCTTGGCTATCTTGTGTGTTTAACTTCTGGCAAAATTCTATCCATCTAAATGAATCTTAATGCTTTTTTTAAAATCGTGAGTATAAAGGATGTATGTTGGAATATAAACTTTTGAAATTAGTTGTGGTACAATATTTTCTCTCTTCCTTATGATTTTATTGTATCTGCTTTTTTTTTTTTAAATTCATAAATACAAAGAAACTGAGCAACATTATTTCCCATAAAAAACCCCCAAACTCTCAAAAGCAAAAAGAAATAGTGCAGTTTTACTTCAGCAAATACCCACTGTTGCCTTTGTGGTTGGAAAGGGGAACTTTGTTTTTGTTTTGTTTGTTTAGTGTATTTGCTTTGGTTGGTTGTAAGCCAGCAATATAAAATGATTGTAAGTCAGCCACAGAAAACAAGTCACTGTATTTTCTGTTGATTATAGTACTACTGAGATATTTTTGTAGCAAGTTCTGGCAGAGCACAGTTCTCAACACGTGTGGGTTCCTTTATTTCTGGATGTGAGTTGTCATGGTAATAAGCCAGGAGCTGCAGCTTGGAGCTCTTCAATGCTTAAGCCCAGGTCAGTGGTTTGTGACAAGTAACCTCTGGAGGAGCAA
The DNA here is from genome assembly GCF_965178545.1 of Coloeus monedula. Taxonomy (NCBI): domain Eukaryota; kingdom Metazoa; phylum Chordata; class Aves; order Passeriformes; family Corvidae; genus Coloeus; species Coloeus monedula. The sequence goes on along the minus strand of NC_138785.1, from coordinate 25,231,386 downwards.
TTAGGGTCTCCCCTGGCATCATGGGCTTCTAGAAAACTCCAGTTTACAAAGTGGAGGTGGCCCTGATGCTCTGGATGGTTCTGAAATGAGTGTATTGCTGGCTGGGTTGGGATTGAATTGTGCCTGGGAACTGATTTTTCTTGACCGGAGGGTAGAGCTTGTGTTTCAGGGTAGTTTTAGGATTTGTTTGGTTATGGTTGGCAAGGGAAAAAATGCATGAACCAGAGGATGGAGTGTGATGACATTTAGCACTTGGGACAGTGCTGAAACCCCCATTTCATTGCTGGGTTGCTCCTTCCCAACAGCACAAGGAGGTTTGTTCCAAGGTCTTCTTTGAAAAACAAGGTGAAATGCAGTTGTGTCTGAGAAGCTTGGATAAATGTGAGCAGTCTGGACTGTTACAACTTCAGATGCAGACAGATCATTGCAGGTGATTGTGCAGAGGTGACTTACTGGGTTACCCCTTCATCAGTTCAGGCACATTTCTGCCTTATCCTGGTACTGAATTTACAGCTTGTTCACAATGGAAACTTTAAACTGCTCACAGGAGCAATTACCACCTATCAGTTGATGAATAATAGCACCTCTTCTATGTCCCTGTGACTTTTGCTCATGATTTGTAGTACCTGCCCCATGTAGCACATCTGGTCCACCATGTGTTCATCCACCATGAATACCAGTAGGCTACGGACTGTACGTTGGGATTTTTCTAATGATTGCAACACTTCTAACGATGCATTTGAAGAAGGAATACTGTGTAGCTGTGGCTGTGATGTTGAAGTGCCAGGACCCAGGCCTTACAGAAGCTTAATGTTTTTCAGAAAACAGATTGGCCACTATAATGGAGATTGTATGAAGGTTTGTTCTAGGTCAAGTTTGTAGTGATGTACCTCCTTCATGGTGAGTTTTTTGACTGGCTTAGTTATTCCTAGGTAGTGTGAGCTGTAGTCCTTGTGCATAAACTGGTATCATGGATATTAACCTGCCTGCTTTGAAACCTGTAGACTAATTAAGCACTCTTAAAAAAAACCCCCAAACCCACGACTAAAAGTATCTGAGAACTGTCATATCTTAATCTTGCTCTCACAGCTCTTTTGGGGAATCCTCTAAGCACATCTAACTACTAACCCTACTTTTGGAAGGCAGCCTTACCTGATGCACCATGGTCGTCTTTTCCTGGCCACCTTGGTTGCTCCTGATGTTGATCTCTAGGCTGATGTCCTTTAAAGTATTTCTGCCATCACAACTCCATGCCAACTAGGAGTTACTTTTTGACTGTTAACTCCAGGACATTTGTGTATCACTTCCATTTTCCCCTGTTTTGTTCCTGATTTTTTAAAAAAGAAATCTTTTTTTAATTAAAAGCTGCCAATCTTTCAATTCAAATACTCTATATTTGAATAAACTTAAGTAGAGTCGATCTCTGCTACAAGTAGTTGTTTAAAAATAAGTACCACTGTGTTTAGTAGCTGATCTATTTGTTAGTGCAAGATTGATTTTTGTTTAATAGGATACTGGGTGTTATTTCATATAGCTAGTAAAAAACGTGGGACAAATAACCGTATCTCAAAACAACTTGTGACTCTCCTTAGCATTAAAAAAAACCCCTCTGCGACAAAATATGTGAATATTTGTGCAATGAATGTGAAAATGGATTTAACAGCTTTAATACAAACCTCCGACTATTGGCAGTAAATATTAAAAGATGCAGAAAGACAACTACATATATTTTTAATAGTGAGTAACTGAAGTGCCTTTTATTATTATGGACTATGCTGTCAGTAGGAAAGATCTTTTGTGGTAGAACTGTTTTGCTTGCATTTGGACATAGGATCAACCTTTGGATTTCTGACTACGGAACTTGGGCTTTTGTGTTAAGCATTTAATTGTCTGACTTCTGAGAGTCCAGAAAGCAGAAAAGAAATGCACTGCACTACCCTGCAATTTCCTCTGCTCATTAGTTTGCTCGTGGACTTCTATGACATGGCAGGCTTTAATTTCCCGTCTACCCTTTCCATGTTCATCGCGTCATCTTCTGGGATGGTTATAATAATGAATGTCTTAATTTTTTTTTTTCTTTATTTTGCTGAAAGCTTTATGACCAGCAGGATATGTTGAATCAGTTGGACTACTCTTAAGACAGTGTGAAAAGTCTGTTAGTGTGGGTGGGTCATTGAACCTTCCAACTCATTTTTGCACCCTTTCAATTAGAAAAAAAAATTCTAAAATGCAAAAATGAGCATGTAATGAAATTGTCTTTTGAGGTAAGCTCTTTAGAAAGAAAATAAATTCGCAAAAGAAATAAAGTATCTTTGAAAGACAGGAAAGCTGATTTCAGTACCCTGCTGAAACATCATATTTCTCTGCAGTTGTTTCACGGTGATCCTATGGTGTTTCTCCAGAATCTGACATTGAAGCAGTAATTCAGTTAAGTCTTTGGAAAAGCATGGTTCTATTCTGTTCAAGGACTACTCCCAGGAAAATGGGATTTCTCCTTTTTCTTCATGAGGTTTTGGAGTTGCTCCTGATTAGCTTCATGCATGGGTACTTCAGTTCCAGATTAAAATTGCCTGTTCCTCCTGTTTCTAATCCAGTTTAAAAATTCCACCCATAATCCAGAACAAATATCCCCACCCTCCCCATGGCGTAGCTAAAAATAACAATTTTTGAATGTCAACAACTCTTTTAACAAGGTCGATACAATATCTCTTTTCCTCTGCCTAGGGGAAGTGAAGGCTTGGGTTGGCTGGATGGCCTGTATACTCCCTTCTGGTCAAGGCTAATTCCCAAGCTTAGCCATGCCTGGTTGCCGTGGAGTGATGTTTTGTCATGAATTTCTCAGAATATAATGCATGTTAGTGGAAATGCATACAGGTTTAAGATGGTAAGATTTTTCAGAACTTTCAGGTAAATTTACAAATCCAGTGTACTTCATTAAAACATGGCCCATGGAATTTTCATTCATGTAAGTACCAATGAGGGTCATTAAACATATGTAATTTCACTTAAATATTTCATTTCTTTTCATATAGCTGCCAATTCAGGGTTAATAAATTATTTCCAATAACTTAGGCTTTAGTTTATTTTAAGCCACAGATCTTTATGTACAAAAGTAAGAATGGCTTGCGGAGAAATGTTGTAGCTTACAGTAAAGTTAAAAAGAAAAATTTATCTTAAATTGGTGGTATAATAGGTTGGATACTGGCAGGCTTCCCATGTGGCAGCCCCCCCATCTGAATTTGAAGGTCCTGGTGTAAGAAAAAGAATGTTAAAAATTTGCTGCACATGACAAATAATTCTTTTTAATCTCTTTATGGCTCAGTGATAAGTGTGTGCATACCTGGGCATGCTCCTGCACAACAGTTATGAGCATGTTCAGGTTTTTTTCCACTGCTGGCACACTGGAGGTGAAGATGAAATACTCATTTTCATGTGTGCATGGCAGTGATTTTGGTATCAGCAGTACTGCATTTTTCTGTCACCATGGAAGTCAGTTTTTGTGGTTTGCTCCTGTCTTTTGGCAGGTCAGTATTTGCAAGATGTGAGCTCAAGGTGTGAGCGTTTAGTCCTCCTCAGGTCTTGCCTGCAGAGGGAGGTTTGGCTGGGGTAGCTGATGTGTTGTTCCCTGCCTTGCCCTGCCTGCACACCTTGCTGTCTCTGAAGGCAGTGACTTGTGTCATCTCCTGAGCTGCTCTGGGTGAGAGCCTGGCATTTTAGTGTGAACCAGATGTGAACAAACCTGTGTGAGAGTGGCCACGGCTCATCTGTGGGCATGGAAATTTTTGTGTAAGCTAGGTGGGATTGATGTTGCTATAGTCCAGTCTCTTTCTTTTGGTGATGCTGGCACTGCTTTGGCTTTGGTGAGCCAGTATAGGCAGCCAGACAGGGCAGTGCTAAATCAATAGTAGAACAAAAAGGAGTGTAAGTGCTTGGTAGAGCTACCCTAGTGGCTGAGAGTCATATGATTTCAGGTGCTGGCTGTGTGAAAAAACAGGAAAAGACAGGATCCTACAGTTACAAGGAAAGAGAGGCAACTTGGGTTTGGATTGTGGCTTCACTGCTCAGCAAGAAGAAAAAACTTGGCATTGCTGCTCTTGTTAGTACATCACAATTTGGGGAGGTCCCAGTCTGAGCTAAAATAACTGTTAAGTCAGCCATATAGAAATGCCTCTTCCTGCCAGCAGTTTCATGGTCTGTTGAATCCCATCAAAGACTCGTAGGTCCCACCTCCTCCGTGCTGCAGGAGCGCTTGCCTCCGTTACCCCGACACTGGAGCTCGTGTCTCATGCTGCCGAGTGAGCGGCTCCAAGCTGGTCCCTGCGAGCAGGTGCTCACCCTGGGGCCAGGGAGGTGGCAGGAGCCCAGCATGGAGGGACCAGGTGGGACCTCCTGTCCTCACAGCAGTGAAACTTGGGCTTGGGGTGTGGTCTGGAGTGGCCACATGTGATGGGGAGTGAGTATACCCCCTCCCCTTGGAGCCTGGTTCTCGGGGTGGTTGTCTGAATGTGAACTAAAGATAGGTTATTTTTAAGAGATCAGCCTTTCAAAGGACACTGAATGCTCAGCATACAGACCTTTTTGAGCCTCAGGTGAATATTAGGTGCTTTGAAAAGTTGGTTTTTTTTCTTTTTTTTTTCTATCCTTCAAGACAGTAAATCAAGGAATTAGCTTGTTTTTTTATTTTTGCCTTTTGATTTGAAAGAAACCAAACTATTTTAAGATGAAAGCTGCTCTCTGCTTGTTTGCCACATCACAGAAATGAGTGAATTTCTTACTTGGAGAACAATGAATTTCTCAGGATTTTCTTAACTGTGGCAAGGATGAATGGTTATGTTTGGCCTGTAGTTTTACACCTTAATGCAAACCAGGACTGAAAACAGTGTGAGCTTTCAATTTTTAGAGAGGTTTAAGTTTTTCAGTCCAAAATAAGTAATTTTCACCTCTCTGTCAATGTTAATAAAGTAAAAATGTCTTCATTAAGTTAGTATGAATTTGGGGCCAGCATTCTGGTTTGGGTTTCTCTGGTTTGTGTAACTGGCATTGCCAAATATGTTTGAAGCACAAATCAAATGGATAGAAAGTCTGGGCACAAAAGTAGACAGATTTTTATTAGCATGAAGAGCAGAGGTAAGGTTGCAGACCAGTATGTTTCTGCAGATCTAATTGAAGTTGAGCTATGTTAAAACTTGAGTGTCTGTTTTGTTTCAAAGTACAGTCAGAACTTTAAAGTGATCCATCTGACACCACAGAAACAAGCAAATTAAGAAATAACACTGAATTAAACAAATTTCATGCTGCTTCCCACACAGCAACCCAAGCATATGACTTTGGCTGCAGTACAGATTTAAGTGTAGATTAGATTTCAGTCTTTTAGCTTTCATTTAAATAAAAACATGCTTTAAAAGCTGCACTTATTTGTGCTTTGCATTTCATTTTTGGATTTGGAGTTTCCATTGAGATGTTTTCTTCAAACTGCTGCCACAACCTTTATGTAGCAAGATCAGCTGAACCTTTGCATGGCTTTTGCCTTTTTTTAAAAATTTTTTTAAATTCTGCTGGCTGGATAAAACTAGAAAGCAGAAAGCTGGTAGTTCCTCTGCGCTTTTGGATAAGTAGTCCTTCCTGTAGCAGAATATTTAACCAGTTGTAGCAGTGATGATTCCTCTTGACATGTTTAAACTCTTACAAAGTTACATTGGGAACAATGAAGGGAGAAACTGGAGGGCATGAGGTTCTCTGGAGTTTCGGTGGCTCGCTCTGCCCCCCGGTGGCCATTCGGGTACGCGCCTTGGAAAAACAGCATCCGAGGAAGCCTCTGCGCTGCTGTCACCTGCCTACTCCCATATATCCTGGGCATTAGCGAGAGGCAGCTTTCGGGGACGCTGCGGACTGGCAGAAATGTCTGTGTAAGTCACAGGGGGCTTGAATTTAGCTGCTGCTCTAAGGGGTTTGCTTGACTAGTCGGCGTAAATCATGTTAGGCGTGTTATGTCCTTGAAAGAGAGAGTTCTTTTCCTGAGAAATTTAGAAGTTTAGCTTTTGTCAAGAGTCTTGAATATCAAAATCAAAAACTTTCATAGCTCACGTGCCTAGGTTTATGTGTGTGTGTTATTTTTGTGAAATGGTTTCATTTCCAGCACTTGGAATCTGCTTAGGATATTGCAATATTTGACACAGATGTTTCTGAAGGACTCTTGCATTCTGTCAATTCACTTTGAATTAAGAAGATGAAACAGCTATTTGTGTTCGATAATAAGTGTTTTTTGCCAAGTAAGTGCAGCATAGTTTTTCCTGAGATAAATGGAAAGCTGATGTGACCTAACAACAATAACTTGACATTCTGATTTTATTTTTTTTTTAATTGCTTTCCTCCTGTTTAATGCTGCAGGCTGACTGGAAGTGTGCAGAGCCTGCTGACCACATATGAATATATATTTGCTCTTTTGACTCTACTGTAGTGTTCTTTACTTTGCAGTATTATGGCGAAGTTGATTGAAAGGGGTGTTGCTGTTTTTTTGTTACTTCAATTTCAATGCCGAGCTTTTGGTGCTAGAGGGAGCTGTTCCCTGCCAGACGCCTTTGGAAAGACACCGTTTAAGGCATGGGCAGCAGCTCACTTTGGCACTTGTCGGAAACATCCAGTGCATGGTAGCTGAGGTTTTAGAATGTCTTCTTGCTGCCTTTTTTTTTTTTTTTTCTTTTTTCCCAAATCGAGAAAAAAGCCCCTCACCTTAGTTCTCAGCGACAATATATCTTTAGCCAGCAGCCATGATGGAAGCACGAGTAAAGATTTCATTAGCTGTGTTTTTTCCTCACCCCTCCCCTTTATTAGAGCTCTTTAGAGGTTTTCTTTTTTAAAAAATCTTTCTTTATCCCCCTTTTTTTGTTGTTGTTTGTTTTTGCTTGGTTTTTTTTTTTAAGTCACGGACCTCTACCATCTGCAGTTCCTCATCTGGGCACCTATGGGACATTGTATTTGCAAATAATTGACAAGTATGCTTGTATTTTGAAAGGAAATTACTTATGAAAATAAATCAAAATGAATTCTCTAAACATACCTTGTTTTTGCTGCTTTTGGAATTGGTCAGAATGATTTAAGGCTGGGCTGGATGAGGCTTTGAGCCACCTTGTCTAATGAAAGGAGACCCTGCCTATGGCAGGGGTGTTGGAATTATGATCTTTAACATCCCTTCCAGCCCAAACCGTTCTATGGTTCTGTGACTCCCTTCACTGATTTAATGCATTCCCCCTGCTCTGAGTCACTTCAGCTGCATTTCTCTCGGAACATAACCTGTGTTCATCACTCCTTTGTACATCTGTGGGGTTGGTCGCTAGGTTTGTGTCTCCCATCACAAACTACGTACCCATCGATCCACTTTAAGGTCTGTAAGCTAGCATCCTTAATGGTTCTCTATTCTTCTGTGAATACTTTACAGCAGATAAAGTTTCTGCCGCTCCAGAGCAACCTCCGTGCAAGCTGCTGGCAGAAGGTTACTCTCCCTTTTTCTCTGCTTGTTGTTAGAGAGGCTTGCTGGAACTGAGTTAGAGCAGCCCTTTCTGGCCAGGCTCTTTTCCATGTAAGATGCTGCTATGAGCATCCAATCCTCAGTGGTCTGCTCCCAGCTTCCCAGGGCAGCTGTTGGCTTGTGCCGTGGAGTCCGGCATGTCTGGCTGAGCAGCAGCGGTGCCACAGGGACTGTCTGGCTCGCATCTCACCCTGCCGCCAGCACAGGGCTCCCGGGAGCCTCTGCTCACCTCCAGCCTGTCTGCCGAGTGAGCAGGTCACTGACTGCAGCAGACATGGCTTTTCACACACTTTTATTAGTATGAAAAAAAAGTGAAAAGGTGAGCAACTACTGTATTTTCTCTTCAAAACCCTCTGTGTGCAAAGCCCCTCCATCCCAATACATGCATAATTACTTTTGTCTTTGATGTGCCCTCTGCTTCTTCGAAGGACCAAAGCCTCTAGAGGACAAGGGAACAGAAGGGCTGGAATTGAAGTGAAATTGCAGCACTTTGGCTTGTGCGTTCCTTCTGCTTTTTCAAACGGCATGTTTGCCTTTTCCACTGTGAGAAAAAGACATTTTTGTTACAGAATGAGAGACACCTATTTAGCCTTAGCCATTGAGTGTAACTCCTGGTATCTTTTCTGATCTGTACCATGGTTTTAACAAGTACAGTACATTCCTACACTTAATGTATTTAAGTGGATTTTCTTTTTCTTTCTTAAATTTAAGTTCTCTCTGTGATTTCAATTCTTTGCCCAAAGAGCATTCTTTCATTGTGTCTGAAAACAAGTATTTCTGTACTTTTTAGGCAATTTTAAATACACAAATATTTCGCAGTGATCAAATCTTTCATGAATTTCTAGCTTTGATATATTCTATTACTTGAAAACATCTTCTTACAGTAAATTATAAGAGTTGTGTTGGTGCTAGTTTATTCTCAACTTTGTCAGCCTCAGTTAGGGGTTGTGGACTGTTGCTCTGATTTTTAATGAATTATAGATCATACTTTGTCTCTCAACTAGCAAGTTTTAAAATAAGAAAAAGGATGATGAAACAGCATGAAATCCATGAGCCAAAGTTAAATCACTCTAAATAGAGGTTGTTGGCTTCACTGAAGTTTTCTCTTAAGCACTGTAGTTATTTTAAGTGTAACTTGAGCGAAGCCTCTAGCCTGACATTAGTGTTTCCACAGTTGCATTTTAGGAAGTTTTAGTCTTGGATGTTGTTTTCGTATCTTTATTAATGTTTTGTCAGCTGGATATTGGACGTCCACAATGGTTGAATATAACACTTCACCATATTGTAACAAGGATCATATTTGACTTTTTTTATTATCTCATGCCAATAATTTTCTGTTTATGCCAGCTTTTTTTTTTTATTTAAGATTGTGGCTTATCTTCCATTTGAAGAGGATGCAATTTTAGAAATATCTCTGTACAATGGGGTATTTTGTTAGACTGTGTTGTACTTCTTTTCTTTTCCCCTGAACATGAAAAGATCAGTTCCTTTATGACTTTGCTTTACGAAGTAAATGAAAGTTTTTTGGGATGTTGGCTTTGGAAAGCAGGACTGTGATAGTTGCAAAGTAGTTCTTTGTAATTCTGGACTAGGCTTGTTTTCTAGACATAGAGTAATGACAGCAAAAGCAGAAAGGTTTCTGTATTTGACGTGGACATGCTATCGTTCTTCCTCGTGTGAGGTTCCAAAATATAATCAAAGGTGTTCCTGTAGTTTGCCTTTAACCTCCTGGAAGTGTTCCTATTACCCCTGTTAAGAGAGCTTTGGATGCTTTTAAAACCAGCATTTTAACAGCTTGTACCAAACTGAGAATACTAATAATGTTTTCCTTATTTTTGTAGGACTTGGAGATTGTGTATTCATATTTACATGGAATGGAAGCGTTGTCTAATCTGAGAGAGCATCAGCTAAGGTATGATACTTTGTCATTAAAAACCATATATGTTAATGAATTAACAAGGCAAAGGAACAGTAATTTTGGTAACCATATACTACTTGTGTACCCTACCTCAAACTGCCTACCACTGCATTCTTCTCTTCCCTTCTTTATTTTCCTAACTCTTCCTCCTTGTATGTGTGCATAGTGTATCTCTATCTGTTCCGTCCTTCCTATTTCTGCCTAGTATGGATGCATTTGTTTTCTTTTCAAACTTTTGGACTAGAGATAAATGCTTTACGTACGGCGTACAAGCCCGTATATTGATGAAATCATTTATGTAATATAGTAATCATGAGAGCAGAGTCTGTTTTTCAGCTTCTGTTTCAGTTTGTGCCTACTTTTGTGTCGAAATTTTAGACACATTATGTACAACACATGCAAATAGTATTTAGTAACAATACTTGATAAATGTCATCCACACTTTTTTATTAAAAAGCTTCTTGATTTGAAACAAATAAATTCAAGTCAAAACTTCCATGACAGCTTCCTATTTTTTTTTGGTAAAGACATGCGTTTGTTTGATTTTTAAGTAATTGTTTCAGTTGTCGTCACACAACAGCTTACATCATTTTACAGCAGAGGTTTCTTAAGGGTATTTGGGCATTAATGTGAGGCTGGCAGCTACAGAAAGAGGCCAGCACATCTCCTGTATGCCCTGTGGGTAGAGAGGGTGAATAACTGCTGTTTTATGTCCTGAGCTTTGCCAACATTTGCCACATCTGAAGATGCTGAAGCAACTTTGCGTTGATTAATGCTGGTTTAAGTTCTAATTTCTGGCCTCTTGCTTTGTCGTTTCTGTGGGAGTCCACATTCCCAAGCCAATATTCTGTAATTCGGAGAAAATAAAAGGTGGGGTTTTCTTTCTTCCAAAGTGCTTGAGACACATTTTGCAATGTGAATGTTAATTTCAAAGAAGTCTCTGTAATTACTTTTGCTTTGGAAGGAGGCCATGGTCCCATTCAGTTAAAATATTTTGTGTTATGTTATTATACAGTGCAATACTTCTAGCACATGAAGTTTTGCATAGCTGGAGTTGAATTGATGTTAACTTGTTTACAAAGATCAAAGCCTGCACATATGGTTGTGTGGTATGTTGATGTGTGCTTCTTGGCTTCCTGTGCAGCATGAGGTTCTTGCTGAGGAATGTGAGGAACTCACTCTCCCAGCATAGCGAATTCCTCAAAGAGAGCTTCTGTTTACAGTACCATACATGGAAAAGGCTGGGCTCCCAGCAGATGCTGGACTGAAAGCTTTTATAGTATCCTTTAGGATACAACTCTTCTTGTGGCAGTGGAATGCCACAAAAACCTCTGAGAATCATTAAAACCTAGTGTATTAAATGTAGCCTCTAGTAGTGAATAACTTACCATATGGCTTGCTGGTGATCTCATCTGTAATTTATTACATTTGTTTAGGAAGCGGATAAAGATCACGTTTGAGTGATTGAGCAAAAATTGGACACCAGTATTGACCAGAACTAATGCAATTTTTCAAATATTTAAGGAAACAATCTAGTTTGTACTACTTAGTCACTGTAATTTCTAGCTGTTCCACTGTAACACAAAAATTGAAATGCTTGGCTACCTCTGTAAAAGGCATTTTCTCCCCTATTACTGTCCTAATAATGGGACCCAAAATGCTGTAAAACTCAGTGCCAGTGGTGAACTTGCGTGACTTTATCAAGAATGTGCTTCCTTCTATCCCAATTCAGAGGGGAACAGAACTTGCTTGTTGAAGTGATTCTGTTTCCTGTGACTCCTGCTCTTGGATGGCACATTGCCCAGCATAGTTTCAGACCAGTAGGGCACAGACTATCCTTGAGCAGTATTTAAATTTTTAAATCTGACTCCTAGCAATAACTTCTCTTCTGGTATCTTCTCACCAGTGACTTCATGTCTGTGCTCCCCTTCCCTCTCAAAACAGGATCAGAGAGGGAGGATGTAAACCAGGAGGTAGAAGCAGACTGTAGCTTTTCAGTGTCTGTAAAAGATTTTTACAAGACCCAGTTTTATGGTAAAGTGTCTGAAAAAAGATGGTTCTGTGGTTCAAAGCTTTTTTGCTGTGCCAGGATGCAAAAAGATTTTTCATTAGCTGAAATTGATATGTAATACATAATGCTTAATTTTGTACAATAGAGACATTTTTCTGTAAGAAAAGTTCTCAAAGATGGTCCAAAGTGTAGATCTAAAATACCAGGGTCTGGGAAAGTCTGTGGTAGTAAAACTTGATTCTTAATTTTTATATCTATCAATCTATTTGCAAGCAGAGTTAAGATTTTCAATTTTCTAATAACAATTTATGAATAGTCATGATACCACTATAAGCTTGCCTCTTCTGAACAGAAAAATCATTATTTCTCAGTGGGCTGAAGTAGTAAGTAAAATCCTGTGAGAGAGGAGTGCTATGGTGACTTTTGTAGCAGTCTGTTGACTACTGAAATGAATGATCTAGGAAATGGCAATTGAAAGTTACGTCAAACCCAGACCAACTCTTACAGGCCTCAAATCAACTTTTTTAGACTTTTGCCTGAGCAGCAATTCTTGAGTGCTTTTGTCTGCTTATGATATTACTGCTGGCAGCTGGTGATTGATACAGCGAGACTCTGATGATGGATTATGTGAGGAAAGAGAATTTATTTCCAAAATTTAAATATAGTTCCTTATTTGAATGTTCTCATGAGCCTCTTAGGTAAATCTCTGTCTGACTGTCAAATAGCCTTGGGGTTTGCAGTCTGCTTCAGAGCTATAGAAAGGCCAGGGGAAGCAGGGGGATTTGTTTTGTCCCCAACCCCCAGTAATTCGCAGGGCTCTTTCCTTAAGGCAATAGACAGAAATGGCATTGTGATTTTTCTACATCAAGTTAACATTGCATTTCCTAGTATGTGGTAAGTTCTATTATAGTTGCTCTCTATTATGCCACATTTGTCAGGCAGACAGTGAATACGAAAGCACTTTAATCCTCTCCTCTAGACAGAGGATTTTCCTGCAGGGAATTCTCTCTCCTTTGAGCCCTCTGGGATTTCAGCATTAAAATCTCATGGTAATTTTCAAGTTGCTGAATTTTAGCAAAATGAGAAGCATTGGTTTACCATGCAACATAATTTCTTGTTTTATCTCTTGGGCCTGACTTGAAAAAGAGAGCAGTTTCTGTATTGTATCTCTGATTAGTGTTGCACATAGTAAGTTTCCAACGGTTTCTAAAATTCAGAATTGTTTTTATAAAGCTACTTGCTTTTACCACATCACTTTGTAAAATGAGATCTGTATAATTTTTACTTATTTTTTATAGAATTTTTTATGGGAACAGCTACATCTAGTGTCCTTAAATCAAATCTGATCTTGGATGAACTAGTAACTTAGGTGCTTAGATTTTACAATTTGTTCCCTTAAATTATGAATCAGCTTGGATTTAAATTAGTGGTTAGTTTCTGTAAGTGCTGGAGTTACTTGTGGAAATGCTGAGTAACTTTAGAAACTGAAGTCGTTGTGACACTGATAGGAGTCATAACTAAAATTGACTTCTTCTCTTTCAGACTGATGTGTGAAACTGTTAGATATGAAAGGCATGAAGCAAATGAAGTTCTCTACTAGTAAGTATTTCTGCTTCCTTTTGTATGATGTTCAAAGAATTAATTCATATTAAAATGACTTGAGGACTGTTTAATGCCAAAATTCCTTGCTGAGTGCACAGTCTGTAAATATAGATGATCCACTTCATTTTAATCATCAAACAGCGGAGAAATTTGCTGGTGCCAGGGAGAGAGCTAACAATGGCTCTTGCTTGGTGGTGCATGTTGTGCTAAATTTATATAAAATTAGAGGATGTGAGATGTCTTCTCATTAATTGTCATTTTGTCTTATTTCAATTTTGCGAAAGTAGTAGTGATCAGCTTTTTGTGCCAGTGGTGCCAAATTGACAAATCTAACATGGTTTATAATTAGCAGGGGTGCTCTAGTGTCAGCTCAGATTTACAGTAGAGATCTGAGAATTGTAATTGCTTCATTTATGGATGCAATTTATTGAAACAAAAGCCTTATCAGATTCTTACTTGCTGCCCCTAACCCAGACTGTAAGCACATATTTTTCTAAGTTGTCTGGCATTATTTGAACATTTAAGCATACAAAGAATACACTTGTATGCCTTCTTTTGTACGTGTGTGATTTTTCCTATACGGAGCATCAGGAGGAAGATGTGATTGAGTGAGCTCAAATGCTGGGCCTTGACCATTCAGCAAAGTTAAATTAAGGTCTAACGAAACCCAGTAATGTTATGTATGGGAAATACACAAGGTCAAAATCTATAGGTGGATAGATAAAATCTATAGATGGATAGATAATTTTAATTAGACCAATATAATCTTTATTCATTTTACATACTAATTTGCTAGGGACCATTATGCTGGTGATTTGTCCTTTTCTAGGTAGTTGGTTTGTGTCTGTTATATGTAATAGAGATTTTGTTTAGAACCAGTGTTTTGGTCATTCTAACCACTGACTTAAATTTGAATTATATGCTGAATGAATCCGTACTGCTAGCTAAGCATATACTCAGTGCAAGCAAAAATTAGGGAAAAGATGTGCCTGAAAAAATACAATTTACAAACAGGAGATTGTGAAATCTGGGTTAACTGGAAGTGCAATTTGTAGTTCTTTTGCACTGATTTCCTTTGTCACTCCTTTCATGTGACTTCATCTTCACTTTGATTGTTTGCCTGTCATTCCTGTTTAGTTGCTTCTTGACATCTTTTTTCCCCATGATTTATTCAAAAGATTTAATGGGCAGTTTGGCAGTTTCTGGATATAGATGCTAATGCAAAATGTGCTTGTTCTAGCATTTTGCATGTCTGATTTAATGTTTAATGGGCTAAACCTGAAAGTTAACAATTAATATTTTTCATTTAAAAAAAAAAAAGAAGAATTCCATATTTTGAAACTAAAAATATATGTTCTGTTACTCTGAGCTGTAGCTTTACTTTTTTTTTAATGAATAATTTGAGTTCTACTTAGTAAGAAAGTCCCATGGAACCTGCAGTCTAATTTCAGTGCTCTATTTTTAGGATAATGAACTTGGAGGGATCCTTTTTTTTTTTGTTTCACAAATTCAGCCTATGTGTTGAAGATGTACTCATCTGAAAAACAGAATTCCAGTTTTGCTATGTACATGTTTGGAAAAATTCTTTTGAGTACTACATGAGGGAAGCAAAGTGATAGCCAGGCTAGGATCAATCCACTCAGTCATGAGCTATAGGAAATCAGCTTGGAACATGCAACCTGGTTACTTTTTAATGAGCATACCAGAGTTTATCACTTGATGCTCTTATTTTCATCATGAAGGCTAAAAGAGCATTACATTTTAACATTTTAGATTGTTTTTTAAGTTACAACTTCTTCCCCCCCCTTCCATGATGGGATATTTGCATTGAAATCTGAAATTGGGTGCTATATCTATTAAAATAGCTGCAACTGTTGGAGCTGTTAATTGACCTGTGTGTTTGACCTCCCTGAGGCACAACTTAATGTCTCAGTGCAGAAAAGCTAAATCTTTATCCCTAAATGCTAATGTGCAGACTAATGCAGTTGCACTGTTCATTTGATCAAAAATTTTTCATTTTGAAAACCGTGTGCCTATCTGCCTTGTCAGTGGTATGTATAGAAAAGTAAGTTTCTATTGCGTGTAGCAATGCTGAAAATAATTATGTTCATTCCTTACAAGCACACCAATTATTTTATCCTGCATTAAAAAAACAAAAAGAAGTTGTTAATTTCCATAGTAGTTCTATAGTTTTTTTTTTTATGACCAAAGGGATAAAATGGAGCACCTTGTTTAAAACTGGCTCATCTCATCTGCATTTACTTCACTATCAGCGGGTGTACATGGTAGCGACAAATTCTCAAACCCTACGGCCATCTCACTGTTTAAATGGAAGCTGGGTTATTAGAAGTGGCAGTTCAGCTTGAGTTATTCTTCATTTGCCAGTCATTCTGCTACTTTCATTTGATGGGAAGTTAATGATAAAAGGGCTTAAAACCTGCAAAGCAAAACTTCAGAATTGAGGCTTACCTGACATGCATATTTGTTTTGCAGTTTTTTTAACCTGCTACCTTTATTCAAATCTACTTAAAGATCTCATTAAAAAAATAGTTATTTTGATCACTTAATATATATTTTATCAATAGTCCAAAGAAAAAAATGTTCTGTTTTTATATCTGCATGATAGTAATTCTTGTTGTCTCTAACAGCTTCCAATTAGCATTTTCTTTGGAAACCAACGTTTTAGCAGATTGGTAGAGGGTGTTTATACCTCCGGAGAGTTGAACAAAATTTTTCAGATCAAAATTGAATTTTGTGCTGTGATGGCAGAGGAATCTTTGGCAATAAGTGCTTTGGATGTAAGCAAATGAGTATGTGTCTAATAAAACAAGCACCTCTTTTTCCTCCTCATTAGTCATATGAGGGCTGTATGTGTTTTTCAGCCACGCCGTTTGGTATTTCTGTGTGTATGCATCAGTGGTGTTTGGCTTACTCTTTCTGTAAGGAAGTGTTGTATCTTTTTAAGCTTCCCTTATTTTCTTCAGTAAGGTTATTGGATTGGCAGAAAATATGTTAAGGTTTGATGACCTGGAGTCCAAAGTCATTCAATAATAAAACCTGATGTTTCTGAATTGCCAGGCTGTAGCACAGCACAGTTTTGTGGTTACATTCCCGGTAGTTTGAGCAATTGAATCTGGAACTAACTTAGTTACTACTTGTATTGTTTTTAAAAAATACAAAGGAAACCTCAGTCCAGGTTATTGTGAAGTGTGTATTTTTTTTTAGAGATCCTTCAAATGAAATCCTGATAGGATATATGGTCCTACCTCCCATATGTCCCTACTGAGAAGATTTCATTTTGGATTAAAGTTCGTAACAGTAACAAATTTTGCAGTCTGTAGGACTTTAGTAGTAGGCTGCTGGTTGTGATGGTGTTGATTCTTAAAAAAGGACAAGTGTTTAAAGAAGAGTAGTTATCTCTTGGACATCTTGAACTGAATTTCAGTGTTAATGTCTCTTGCTGGAAAAAGCTCTTGTCTAATGTCAACATGTTTGTGTGCTCTTACATAATTCAGTTTATAACCTTTAATAAAATTCAGTGTGGAGGAAAAAAAAGTAGAAGTTGTATATATAAACTGGAGATTGGAGAGAATAAATGTTGCGTGTAAAATGGAGTTATTACTACAGAGAATGTCCATAGCTGAAATGAGAAATAGCAAGCTGATTAGTTTCTAAGTTACCGACTGTGGTAGGCAGGTGTGAGGCAAAAAGCTGTATTTGTACAATTACGTTGTGTCTTGATTTTTTCCTTATTCCCAGCTTGTCATGCAGTCTGGAATGAAAAACACCTACCTGTATTAAGACTGTAGTGCTTGTAATGGTGGTGGAATGGGAAGGGAAAAGGGGATGAAAAATGAAGGCTGTAAAAAAGATAAAGATATATAATTTCTGCTGATCATTTTTGATATTTCCATGATTAGAACTAAATTCTCAGGTCTGTTAGCAGTAATCACCATCCAGCCTTAGCCAAGTTTTCTGAATTAGATTACCATGGCAAATCACGAGACCCAAACCCATTGATTTTGGGCTAGTCATGCAGTCTGCTCTAGGACTGGCTTGGCCCAGCAATCAAATCTTGAAACAAATGAAAACTGGAAATAGAATAAAGGAGCACAACTTCTTGGTAGCTACTCAAACAATTATTTTCTTAGATGCACATGTTAGTGTCTTTCATGAGATAGAGCAGAATGTCTCAAAAATGCTTCAGGGCAATAGTTCTGAGCAAGGACACATGAGAAATAGATCTGTGAGTAGTCTTTTTAAGAGTGGGAATCTTAAGAGTCACATTTTTAAGTCCTACAATAAAAGTGACATTTATTTTATATACAGTTCTTTCACAGTAACACATTGCCCTGAAGACCCTTAGGAGGACATAAGCAGTGCATGTAAACCAACAAAAATTTATGCCAAAATTGCTTTACATTTCTGCACAGCATGACTTGAAGTGTGATAAAAATGAACTAAAAGTATCTTCTTTAGCTGTTCACACACGCACACAGAGAATATTCTGAGTTGGAGAGGACTCATAAGGATCGTCATGTCCATCTCTTAAGTGAATGGCCCATACAGGGATCAAATCCATAACCTTGGCATCATCAGCACTCTGCTCTAGCCAACTGAACTCATCTCAGGGTCTAATGATTTTTAAACAGAACAGTGCTGCTGACACCACCTTACTGAAATTGTGTTGGATGGAGTGCTTTTATAGATGCAGTGTATGTGGTCTATAGCTACATATGTTTATGTCTTACAGATATAAAACCTAAAAACTAAAAGACTGCAGGAAGGAATTACTAGAGAATCTCCCAAGTAAGAAGTGGTATGACAGGAGGAACTGGCCTCAAGTTGTGCTAGGGAGGTTTAGATTGGATATCAGAAAAGATTTCTTTATAAAAATGGTTATCAAGCACTGGCACAGTCTGACCAGGGAAGTGGTTGAGTTACCACCCCTGGGGGGTATTTAAAAGACGTAGACGTGGTGCTTGGGGACGTGGTTCAGTGGTGAACATGGCAGTGGTGGCTTAATGGTTGGACTTCATGATTGTAAAGATCTTTTCCAACCTAAATGATTCACTGATCTCTGGGTCAGTATCAGAATTTTCAGGTGGATCTCTGCAGGCAATATATATATTCATGCTTCTTCTACATCCATAGGTTTCTGTGGAAGTTCTGCAGCAGTATATTTAATAATGCAAACAAGTGCTGCAGCACAGCTGGCGTCTTCTGTTTTGTCCTGAGAATATTCCTAAAGGTGTATTGTGCCTTCTGATAGTTGGGTGGTTGCCAAAATATCGTTGGGATACTGCCATTTCTGCACTGCAGTAAATCAGGAACCTGATTCATATGTTGTGTGGTGGTTACATTTTCTGTGGGGAATTTTTTAGGCAATGTCTATCATTAAAATAAACACATTCAAGGACTTGGCAGTTGCCTCTGTATAAACAGACACTGAATCAAGGCTTCTTAATAGTGTCAGTGATCAGTGTTACAGTCTGTTGGTTTTGCACAGCCAGTTCCAAATTTGTGTTATTGTTTGACCTGATTTTGAGACTTCCTTGAATGATGACTGAAGTAATGTTTTTGCACCTTTTTTACTGTAAATGTTTCAATGAAACCTATCATATTTTTGTTGTAATTCTGAGAATAAAAGTTTTGGTTTTGGAGAAGCATTAGGAAGCTGTAAGATAACAAGAGATTTGTCTGTCTTGACCTCAGAGTTTCGGATGCAAATTTTATCTTCCTACTTCTGTAATTGTTTTCTGGTGATTTAGGAGAGTAATTTTTGTTCTTAATTTTTCTTCTGATATAAAGGGCTAATTCACTGTACAAGTCTAATATCAAGACTTCAATGACAATAGGTCAATTAGCTTGTGTGCATATATTTGTATAATGTATTTATTGATTGCCTGTTTAATCCACTGTCTTAGACTGACAGGCATTACTGACACTCTGCAATACTCTCTAATTTGACCAAAATTCTTGGTTGATTTCCCTGATTTTATTTCAGAAGTGAAAAAGAATACAAACCTAAAGAAAAATATACTTCTGATTATTTGTTTTCATGAATACTGAGGAATTGTTTCCTGTGGTTCATTCTTCTGCATTTCCCATTGTTGCTACCAGGAGCCAAGACACCAGTTCTCATCTTGTGTCCATTAATAGAAGATAATCATGGACATAAGTTGAAATGTGAACACTGTTTAGTGAAAATCAGAAGTTCAAAATCCTGAATTATCAGTCTTGTTACTGAATATATTTTAACTCTGTCTTAAATTTATTCTTACTTCTAATCTTCACTCTAAATATAACTCCAGTGTGTTCATGTAAGAAGAAAAGTATTTGAAAATTGTGTGGCTGATGCATCAAGTACAAATCTCTTTTACTTCTGTGTTTGGGATACCTCTTAATGTCATCAAGAGCATCTGAAATGCTCTGGCAGATGTCAGGTAACTGCTTAACTGGCTTAATAAGGAGGATTAGATACAGTGCTGACAATGTTAGTAAACAGTTTTCTGGTTATTCTCTGTTCAAACACTACAGTGCTGCTGGGCAGGATCTTCAGGCAATGAGATGTCTACCTGAGAGAACTGTTCAGCTTAGACATGTTTGACATCCCAAGGCACTGCAAGGCTGGTGTCTAATTGTGGCAATGATTAGTCAGTTAAAACAATAAACCACCTATAGCTCTCAGCATACAGAGGATAACCAAAATGAGCAAAGAGAAACAGACAGATTAATCTGCTGGAGCAGTATCCTATGGAGCATAAGCTTGCAGAGCAATGTTCTTTGGGATTTCTTCTTATGTAGTGTTTAAACATCTGAAAGAGGTCCCAGTTCTGACATGTCAAATTTCCATTGTTTCTGCTTCTCTCAAGTGGAGATCTGGGAACATGAGCAATATCATTGGAATTACTCTGCTTACTTTCTGAAATTTATTCAACTTTGAGCAATGCTGAGTGTGATTACATGAAAATGTAATCTGCTAGGTACGCTTCAGTGTGTAAATTCTTTTATATAGCTTGTAGGATGATGGTACTATATCCAGTTTAAATGTAAGTCTTGAATGAATCCTTTGGTTGGAATTTTAAAGAATTATTGTCTCCATAAATCAAACTACCTCTGTCACAACCAAGAAATTGTTCTTGTCAAATTCATGACCTTTTTATGAAGTAGCTTGAAAATAGCTCTGAATGGAAAGCAATTCTGGATGTTGGTGATGACTTAAGTTAGGGGTCCTTCCAGCATCTGGAGTTGCTGGAATATTCAGTCCAGTGTTGGAGGGGAAAATGACACCTCTGTTGCTTAGGTCTCAGGATAGAGGCAACTGTAAAAGGAATATGAATATTAAGCAGTAATTACATGGAAGTAATTTCTGTGCTTGTTTCCAATGAGACCTGCATGCTGCTTAGCATTTTTCAAGTGCTGTTTTAAAGCAGTTGGCTGAGAAACCAATGACCAGAAGGTGGGCATAAGAGCAAAGAATTTTATTTAGCATGTGCTTTCAAGTCCAGGTACTGAATTTTGCACTGAAGGGATGTCTTATTTGACAGAATTAAAGCATGTTTGACAGCAGTTGTCACAAAGACCTGCAGATTCCTGCCACTGTACATACCTATGATGTTCGTTATCTCAGTTGAACCTGAGTGAATAAGCATGTGCTGAATATAATTGTTATTCTAGAGGTTTTAGTAGTGCTGTGTCTCATTTTGATGGAGAATGAGAATTAAATGGATTGCTCTTTTAAAAACCTAGCTATTTCTAAAGAAGTCTTAAAGAAAAGTGATCTATCAGGACTTGATAGGATGGAGGAAGACACTACAGATGGTCTAGATACTTGAGATTTATTTGGCCTTTAAATCAACCAAACAGGTTGATTTAAATCTTTATGTAGCTGAATATTTTGGAGGGTTTTTCAGCACCTTAAATAATCAGGAAATCTAAAAGCTAGAATTGGAACACCTGTGCTACTGTAGAGAGGTGTCTTACAGAACTGATATGTGTGGGGGACATGTTTTCTTGTGAAGAATTTCTTTGATATGCCATTAATATATAATTCAGATACACAGTTACAAATGTGTAGTTGCAAACATACAAGTGCTGCTGATTGCTTTATATAGAAATAAAATAATTATAAGTAGAAAATAAAGCCCTAGTTTTAAGTAGCTACTTGGTGATCTGGAAATAAGAAGCTGCCCCTTCTCGGGGCATTAATAGATCATAGCATGAAGAGTTTGATACAAGCACTGGAGACTGTGAGAAAGCCTGCAAACTTCTTGGGTCTTGTCAGTCTGGACGTTTATAAGCACTTCCTGATTTTTGAATTTTGAGTGCCTCTGAGGTCTCAGAAAACATTCATATGCTAGAAAATGTGAAAGCCTCGGTCTGAAAATACTGTCTAAGCTCATCAGCGCTGACAACCTAATGATGTCATAAGCCATTGCATAATTACGCAATTGAAGTTTCCGGACAGAACAGTTACTGACAGCTGTGAAGTTTCTCTGCATAGTTCTATCTTCAGTTTTTTGTGTAATTTTCGAAGCAGAAAGGTGTCCTTCTAGCTGCAGGTTGTAGTTATGTTAAAGGACTACGTCAAGGAAGCTGGACAGGGAAACACAATGGGAAGGCAATCCAATTTATGGCTTTCCATTTCCAGCTCTTGAATTCCCGTAAAGCAAGTTCTCTGGCATTCGGGGAAATTATATGTAGATTGCCCAGGAAATCCTCTGCTCTCAAAAGTTCTGTAATACAAAAGTCAAGATTTCAAGCAGATTTATTCAAAATTTGTACAACTAAAGTTCATATTATGAACAAAACCTGCACATTGGTGACTATTTTGGTATTGGCTGTCAGTTTTGCACTACTTTAAGGTTGCTGCTAGAACCTGAATATTCTGAAAACTTTATCAGTAGGTAGCTTTGTCATAGTAGTTATAAGAGAAGAACATTAAATCTCAGTACTGGAGTCCTTTTGTTGTTGTTTCTGCAGAACACAAATCTTATTTTCAGGACAGAATAACTGTGTATTGATTTTGTTGTTCTTACTGCCCCTAATGAGTGGCTTTGGGGTTGACATCGTTCTGATTCTCTGCAGGATAAATTGCTTGTGTCATCTAACTTTGGTGGTAATAAATCTTGTTTTCTGTAACTAGAGAAGGTGGATAGCTTTGCTGCTTTTGGTAGGCTGTATAACTTTTAACAGTCCTATGTTTCATCCGGATGAATATCCAGAACAGTAGCTGACCTGAAGAAAGATCCCAAAACAAACAACAACTTTCCCTCAGTCTTAGGGATTTGAAGCAATGTATTCTGTCACTTAAGCCCAACATATAGAGTAAAGGCTTGCCTGCAAAAGTCTGTGTATGCCTGCTTGGAAATGTACATGTGTCTGTAGTTCCTGATTTCAGTTATTTCCACTCACACTATGCATATAGCCCTGCAAGAGTGGAGGGAGAGTGCAGAGAGGAATTCAAAACTAGGTAGGAAGTGCTGTTTGCCTGGGTTAGGTGAGCTTTGCTTTCAGCCTCATGTGGATCCGTGGAATCATTAAGGTTGGAAAAGACCTCTGAAATACTTGAATCCAACCATTAACCAAGCACTGTAAGGTCTGCCACTAAACCCTCTCTCCAAGTGCTACATCTACACACTTTTAAAATATTTCCAGGGATGTGTCTAACGCAGTTCTGTGCTCACTGCACGAGCTCTGGCATGCCCTCGATCAGAGAGAGCCCAGCTGCGTTACTTCTGTGCGTTGCAGGAGCAACTTGGGCATCAGGAATGGTGCTGCTGGCTGGGCTCGCTGGCTCCTCGGCAGAGGGAACACGGCAGGAGCCGATGGGATCGGCTCACTTAGCTCGGAGGTAAAGGCAGAAAGAGGCTCTTCTGGTGTGGCTTCCAACAGGTTTATTGTCAGAAGTCTGGCAACCCGAACAAGCTCAGAGGGATGGATGGAACGCGATGGGATGTTCCCCCGAGGCTTGTCCTCAGTTTTGTAGGGAATTTGAAAACCCGGTGAAAGGGGAAAACAACCACTGAGTTACAAGCCAAGGGGAGGATACAATGTAACAAGAACCACTGGGGGGAAACCGAGAGGCGGGAGTTATAACAGAGAACCAGTGAACAACCGAGTAACCGGGAATTTTCCCGAACCGGGGGAGGCGGCTTGGACCCGCCACCGCCCAGGGGGTGCAGCTTAGGCTTCTGAGCCGCCCATCGACCCACCCTCTGAGTCTGCTCTTCGGGAAACTCGATCCAGGCTGGGATTGATTGGCATCACGCTGCCCCAGCCCCGCAGTGGGATGGGTCACACCGACAGGTGTCTCAACCATTTTCCGGGGCAGCCTGTTCCAATGCTTGACCCTTTCAATATCCAATCTAAACCTCCCCTGGGGCAACCTGAGGCTGAATCTTGTTTTATTATTTGTTGCCTGGGAGAAGAGGCTGACCCCCACCTGGCTACCACCTCTCTTCAGGCAGTTGTAGAGAGCAAGATCTCCTCTGAGCCTCCTTTTTTCCAGGCTAAACTCCCCCCGTTCCCTCAGCTGCTTCTCACTTGTGCTCCAGACCCTTCACCAGCTCCGTTGCTTTGTGGAGCTTTAACTGCACTTCCAGTCTCCTCATGTGTGACAGCTGCTGCTTCAGTGCTCGTGGTGATGCTGGACAGCAGTGGCATCCTTACTAAACTAGTAATTGGAAAGATCTTACCTCAGCAGATGTCTTCCCTTTTTACATCAGCTTGACTGACAGGTGGCTATGGACCTTCCCCTTTAACTGTGCAAGGCTGAAAAAACCCCAGTGTCTCTTGAAGGATGCCTTTGTGGAAAGGTCATCGGCATCAATCCTGCTTCAGCTAATTCCTGATAAAGTGCTTACGTGAACTTAATACTCTACTGCAAACCCTGTCGGGGAAGTGTCCCGTCCACAATAAAGCTTTTTTAGAACTATTTGCTGTTGTTTTTGGCAGAAGAAATACCTTTAGGACAAGTAAAGTTTCTAGATTCTTCTGGGGGCTGCCAGGGGTAGGCACTGTTCTAGCACTGAAAGAAAACTTTATGGTTGGGCTTATTCTCTAGAATTCAATTTTAATGTTTAAATAAAATCTAATGTGTGATTGCGAAGGAAACCTTTCAAATGTGAGTGTTCTCTACTGGGTAAAATGGTATTTGGATGAGTCCTCAGGTGGCTTGAAGAAGTGCTTTTGTAGTTCAGCATTCGCTTCTTCTATAGCTCCTTCTGTCTTTCATTAGAGGCACAAAAGTCCTGAAGAATGCAAATGCATTGTTGATGAACAAATGTCAAGCATAGTACAGAAAACATGGAAGCTTGATTGAAAGCCACATGATGTTTGAATAGGACTGTGGAAAGCCCAGAATCCTTAAAATGAAAGAATTGCATGTGTTTCTTGTGACAGTAGTGTCTAGCAAAAGCTGGCTGCCAAATGGCTTTGTTGAGGCTTAGTTCTAATCAACTGAGAGTATAGCAAGTGTTGAAAGTGCAGGAGTTAAATATATTTTCATATGAAAGGAATAGATCAGTGTTTCATTTGCATTTTTTTTTTTTTCCTGAGAGAAGCATGTGGGTTCTGGAGAAAGAAATGTGTTTGCTATACATGGGGATTTTTTCAGATGTTTTGCTCAAAACTTTATTAAGACACTGCTAGTTGTAAAAATGAAGAGAATTAATACCCTATGTATGTTCTTTGCTCTTGAAGACTGTCTTGGAAATATTTATGATGTTTTGTCTGACAATAAAAGTTTTAGAAGAATACAGAGTGTATTTCAGGGAAGATACCTTGAATACAGACATGTTCTGTCTTAATATTCCACTACTGTGACAGCGATATTGAAGTTTTTTTTTATTTAGATAATTAAAGCATTGAGTTTACTAGATATGCATGATGCAAATACCTTAGAGCTTAGAAATTCTCAAATGTAACTGTAAAAATAAAACCAGTTATTAAGTATACATAAAGCAAAGGGAAAACAAATCTAGTCAGATGGTATTCCTCAAGTTTGATTTTAATATTTTTTTAATCAGTGCTTTCAGCTGTCAAATGAGCAGATGCTTCATTTGATTATATATAAAGTAGATAAAGTATGATGTTCATGACAGATAAGTGAGAAGGAGCAACAACTTTTGAAGAGCTAACTTGCAGAGAAAGAGAATAAACCTGTGAATTGGTAAAAAAAAAAAAAAAGAAAGATAAAACTGAGTTGGATGATTAACTGATTGAAAAGTCATGCTGTGTGATCAAATAAGAAAAAATCAAACCACTGCAGTTGAGTGCATAATCATTCTAGGTGGTTTTGTTTTTTTTTTTTTTAATGATTCAAAGGTAAATTCAAAAGTAGCCTTAAGAATTTGAATATTGAACATATTGACTGGTGCATGTGAAAGCCAGTAGCTGCCTTTCTCTTTGAAGTTAAAAGATCTCCAATGAGAAAGGCAACTAAAGCTCCTTACAAATAGTTGGTTTGAGAGAGGATTTCAAAAAGTTAACCAACTCTTAAAAGGAAGGAAATAAAAGCTTGCACATTAGTAGATTTGCAAAAGTTAAAATACTTTCTATTGACTTAATTTTTTTCTGCTTCAATGATTTTATCATTGGAAATGGCTTTCTGGAAGCATAAAAAGATCTTCTAGATTAGTTGCTTTAGAGTTATCTGTGACCCCAGGTTCTTTTCTGTCAGGCTACACTTTAATACTTGGTCAAACTGCCAGCTTTTAGGAAAAGGAAAAAAAAAAACCAAAACACCCTCAAGACCACAAAACTTATTATGTGATAATATAATGTGCTGTAATCCACATGGAAAAATTATTATTCACATCCTAGTACAGTTACTTCCCAGGTATTTGGGAAATCACTCTGTCTATAGCCATTGCTGAAACTTTCTACTTCAAAAATTTTTAACTGTGCTAATTAGTCCAGATTATTTGTATATAGAATGACATCTATTAAAGAGTGTAATAAAAAACCTTAACAGACCTGCAGTTCAGCAGCAATGCTGTTGTATGCCTGTCAGCATAGGACTCATGGGGGAAAGAAAGAATATTTAAAGATGTGTAACTTAACTCAGGTGCATGTTTATGTTTTTAGGAATTATATTTTCATTGGAAACGCTGGTTTTCTTGAGTTGATCTGCTTTAACCTGGTTTTCTGCACTTATGCACAGTGTTGATTTGTCTAGACCAACAAGTTTGAGGGTGATACAGGCCCATGTGAGAAGCAAACATGTGAGGCACTATTCAGAATAGGCAGCTTAGAACACTTCAGCTGTGTGAATCCAAATGCTCTTGTTTTAGCTGTGGGACTGTGTTACTGCTTCATTTTCTGTTGTTTATCAGTATAAAGAAGTATTCTTGAAACCTTGATTTTGAAGATGTTGTCACTTGTCTGGTGTGTGTGGCCGACCAGCGTCATTTCACTGGTCAGGACACTGGCTGCTAGAAAAGAAATACAAGCTCCATCTTCTTATTCAGCTCCTCTGTTCTTGGCTGTAGATTGTGTCCCCTCAATTTCCTCTGTTAATTCTCTGCATTTCTGTCCTTCCTCTCATGCCTACATTATACAGTGGAAAATGAACATAGAACATGTTTTTAGATTGGATGGTTTGCTCTCAGCTCTTTTTAGGCTGGATCTTTTGTTTTGAGGACCACCGTGTATGTACTTCTTAAACTGAAGTTCTTCAAATGGAAAATATGCTGTTGACATGTACATTGCCTACTAAGATTTAAGATTAGGTTTTAATACTATGCTGTCATCACTGTTAAAAGATGTGGGCTGTTCTTGCTCGAAGTTAGGCCTAGTTGTTGCTAGAGACTTGAGACATGCAATTTAAAAAAATGATCATTAAGTAATCTGCATCTCTTAGTGTCACTAGGGATGTGGTTTTCGATAGGAATGCTCATGCAGTTCATGATGATGCACTTGAATTCAATTAGTCACTTTGTCTGGAAGACGCAGGCGTGGTAAAAACTGGAGTACAGTAGAGAGATTCTCAGTGCTGACTGTCAACATGGAATGAGACTTCTACTGCAGCTATTTCTCGTAACCTTAATCTATTTTATTTTCCTGTCCAAACATTATTTGAACTTACTTATCCAAAAATAGTCTAAGCATATGAAAAGGATTTTGTATTACTCAAGGAGCAACATCTGAATCTGCAGTAGAATGAGCTGTGCTTGGATGACAAAGTCTTCCTCATCCAGTTTCTCTACAGGGTGAAGAGAGAGGAAAAGAAACTTTTTGCCCCTTCTGTTGGGAATTTATTCTTGTGCCAGGAAGAGACATGAATGGGGCACTGCTTAGTAGCAGCAGATAATGATGACTGACAAATCTGATATAGGTTTACCATCTGCAAATGTTTCCTATGCTCTCTTACCTTGTAGAAAGGCACGCTGATGCAGAAAGAAAAATCTCTGTCTTGAAGAAAGGGTTAAGAAGAAGATGGCTGCTGTTGGGAAAGGATGCCTTATTTTATAGAGGGAAAGATGCTACAGCTCTCTTCAGCACGAGCTGAAGAACTGTCATTCTTCTTCAATGCATTCAATAGAATAAAATACAGTATATTTACTGTAGCTTGGCCTCATTTTAATAACTTACGGTTATATTTAATTTGAATGGGGCTGTTACCAAATAGATAGATAGATGCTTTTAATAAAGTCAAGGAAATTAAATAATAATGTATATATTTGCAGATGGAAATTAGAATAATTTCATGGAATTATTTTGCAAATAATTCAATTGTGTCTTCTGTCCATAATTTGGAGCATTTTTGCCTCTTTGATGTTCTTTGTAGTGCAAATTTGGTACTGCTGTGAGTAATTTAAATCAAGTGTTTTAAACTGTGTCTTCTTTTTTTTTTTTTTTTTTTTTTTTCTAATTATTCCAGCCCTGATGATATTGGTACCTGTTGGTATATCCTGCTGTCTGGTTCAGTCTTCATTAAAGAATCCATGTTTCTTCCAAGGAGCAGGTATGTCAGCTATGAATGTACTGCGTTCTATATTTTAAACATAAGTCATGAGATGTAGAGAATTTTTGGAATTAAAAGGCAGTGTTTTATATTTAATGAAGCACAGAAGAACAAATATAAACACATGTCTCCTGTGCTAGCTGTGGTAGCTGTTTCTTGCCCATAGCTAGAATTGAAAGCCCATATTTGTGGACAGTGTACAACTGTCCAAAGTATCATGCAGATGCTGTCGATTTAAAAAATAGAACCACGAAAAACCTGACAAATGGAGTGAAGTACTGAGTCTCTTCCTGTGAGTAATCAAACTTCACATCATAGGATGCATTAGAATTTGGATGTTTTCTTGAGGCTTTACTTACTGTGCACAGGTCTTTGGTGCATGTTTTAGCCTTGATCATGTTACTGCAGGTTTTGCTGCTTCTGTATAAGGTTGTGCTTCATGCAAATGGATTTGCAACCAAGAGTGGTTTCTTACATGGAAAAAAGAAAGTTTGATTGTGAGGCACTCAAAATTCATATTGCTTCAGTAAAAAAAAAAAAAAAGTATATATTTTGAGCTATGGAAAAAAATGCAAGTGGTTGCAAGGATTTTAGACTAAAGTGACTGAGCTGGATCATTTTCATGGAAGCAGAGCAGAATTATTTTAAAATGCTGGTTATAGGCATATTCATTCAGACTGCTATAAAAGGCTCCTTTGAAGTATATGGCATGAAATAAAATTTGTGAAAGGCAGAATGAAAGATTGACCTGTCTCTGTATAGTATCATGATAATGAAAGCACTGGAAATTTTTTTTCAATTTTAAATGGTGGGAAACCACTTTATGGCTAGTGTTGGTTGGCGTATGAGGCACTAGATCTTCAAGTCTGCCTTTTCGTGGGAGAGCAGTGCAAACCTTGGGACTTCCATTTGGTGATTGTGGCATGGTCTTGGTGCAGCCAAGTGTCTTGTGTCTGTCAGGCACTGCTGATAAAAAGGTATATTAGATGTGCCATCGAATAGTTAATGCTAAAGATGCAAAACTGATTGTTGTAAAAAGTAGCAAAACAACAGATTATAGGATCCCTGCTTCTGGCAGAGTGAAAATTGTCCCACATGTCATCCATGAGCAGGCAGTGCCAGGAAAAAAGCTGGCAGAAAATGCTTTAGATACCCGGAGAAGAGATATATAATACCTGAATTAATGTAGGGTGGTTGTATATAGTCCATGGCAAGAATCTTCTGTTCCTTTGAAATAGAGCAATGCTTGTGCCTCCCTCACTTGGACACTTGAAGAGAGGTGAGGTTTAGTAAGATAAACAATGAGCTTGAGACTCTTCCTGGTAGAATGAACAGAAAATTACAGGTCCTGTGACAATAAGCGGAGCATTTAAGGTCTGTTCACATGGAGAAATGTATAAAATGACATCTGGGACAGTGTCTGATACCTTAGTGAAGCACAGGCATGGAATTTGGCATAAGAATAGCTGTCATAGTTGTGGATGAAGTCAAGTAGATGTCAAAGCTGGTGTCTTGGGGAGCAAATGCAAGAGAGACAATTTTTTAATTAACAAGGATAACATTAAGTCCATGAAAGCAAAATTAAGAAACTTTAATTATATAAGATAGAAAATATTTCGTGAGAGTAAAACCAGAGGCATTCTAGTGAGGGACTTTGTGCTTAGAAGCTGTAGTCATTGAAGGGTAGGTGAGGGCCTTATTAAAATTTAGGACAAGGTTAATCAGGATTTTTTCTTTGTAAATGAGTAAGTTGCAGTTGGGCTTTGGGCTCATCCAGGATTAAGAAACTTGGAAAAAGTGAGAGGGCATCCATGTTAAATTTCTGATTTGGAATACTGGTGGCTAATAAATGATTTATTGATTTATTTATTTAATAAAGAAATGGCCTGAGAAGAAAACTTAAGTTTTTCAGCTTTACTTATGCTGCTGGGGAACTGCTGGGAGAGCAATAGCAAACTGCTCAGATATACATACCAGGCAGAAGAGACTGATTAGCAGAAATGCTAAAGTGAAATTTTACAGTGCCCTAGAAAAAAGGGAGTGAGACCTACTGAAGAGGGTGCTGCCCAGAAAGAACTGGTAAGGTGGTATTCTGGAATCTAAAGAGTAGTGTCAGAAGTGGACAAAAGACAGTTACTGGATAAGTGTTTGCTGAAACCGACTGTTTATATATACAGGGAGTAACAATTTCAAGAGCCTTTTTGGACATTGCATAATTTGTGAGTCCTGATGTCCTATTACTGTTAAAATGAACTGGCTGTGGTTTAGCAAATGGAGCACATCCTCATGCATCACTGACATCAAGTGATAGGAAGAGACCTAAACACTGCAAAGTAGAGATCATCTAAATTTGATTTTGTTTGTCATTTGAGTAAATTAAATTTGCAATAGTAAATTAATATTTACACTATTCTAGTGTGGGGTTTTTTCAGTTTAATCCATTTTATCTTTAGCCATCTAAAAAGCCACTAGGATATTTTTTTTGCAACATGTGAAGTTTGTGATTGAGAGCAGAATGGAGCCAAGAAGTCTGTGTAGGAGCAATCAAATATGTAGAAAGCTAGAAGTATGTTCCTTTCTCCAAATCCTATTGACTCAGAAAATTCTCATTTCCCTAACTTTCTTTTCCCAGAGCCAAATGTAGTTCATCCCTAGGCATCTCACCATCGAAAACGCCTCATTTTTTTTTTCCCCACTTAAAAAATATTCTCTCTTTTTTTGTCAGCCTGCCCCATGCACCTGTAGTAAATCCCTTTGGACAGGTTCTCTGGGCTGCTGATCCTGCTCACACTGAGGGCTTCCACTTGCCTGTCCTCCTGACCTCCTCAAGCTCAGCTTCATTGAATGATGGCTGGGCAGTAGCTGACCAAATTTAAAATAAACACATGTTGTCGTCCCATCAATTCCACCCCCACCCCACCCCATGAATTTCAAGAGCATTTGCTATTTGTTGGATTTCACTCTTTTAAAATGAGTGTCCTTACATGCCAGAGCAAAAGTAGTATCTCAGGGTAATTTAGACAGACCTAGTGGATAAATCTGCCTACGTTCTTGCAGGTGTGTTCTGAGTCCTGTGCAGAATTAGATCTTACTCTTAACTTCATGGCAGTTGGCATGCGAGTCCATAAAGAACAGGATGGAGTGCTATCACCAGATTTGAGCTGACACTTGCAAGTACCTTAGTGCATTTGACTTAATATGCTCAACATACTATTTGCATTTGGGTCCTCTTTTAGCTGATTTGCTTGCATTAGTTTTAGATAGAGCATCCTCAGACTGGTTGGTGACTAACACTGGAAATGCTCTTTTGTTGTATATTTTATATTGGGTAAACTGATCTCATTTCTTTCTTCCTAATCATTGTGTCCATGGCTTTCATTTCTGGTGTTAGATACCATTTAAAATTTTTTCACTAGAGAGACTAGGTTATGTAGATACTTAATATATAGCTGGGGAAGAAGAATGTTTTAAAAATACCCCTTTCCCCCATCATGAAGTTGACTAAAAGCTCAAGAAATGACCACCCTCCTGCTTTTGCACCACTGTGGTTCAGGAACAGCACACCCTAATTTAGTGCCCCCCCCCGAGACTCTCCCAAACCAGACACCTCTCACTCCCCTCCACTCTCTGGTGGGAGACACAAAGGCAGAGATCACGAGCTGGGAGAAGAACAATTTGCTGGAAGCATCAATGAGATAAAAAAATTGACCAGTAACAGCAGCAATACTACTAAAAAACCATGCAAATGAAAAGTAGTATAGCAGTCCAAAATTAAGCAGCTTTGCAGTGTATGAGATATGGTCAAATAGATACCTGTTGACATACTTTGAAATGAGTGTCAAAGCTGCAAATTTTTGACAAAGTTTTATAATGTACTGGGTGACTTGCAAAATTACTTGTAACTAGCTACTGGATGAGTCTTTAATTCCAAATTTAAAAAACTAAGTTGTTCAAGATGGAATACTGGAATACATGAAGTCCTAAATTGAGTACTTTGCTTTAACATCTAAACCATGTCTGTTTTTTTGAAAATAGCTTGAGTTTAATTTTATTTCCCTATTGTAATACAGTTTAGCTTGCATTTGTTCAAATGCCAAGCCATCAGCTAGCAAATAGTGTTCATAAGAAAAGGCTGGATTTTATTATCTTATTATTTTGGGAAAGTATGCAATCCACAGTTTTAAAGAACTGTGCTCTGATCAATTAAAGCTGCCATTTATTTGTTGACATAAGGTAAAGCTTAATCTTGTTCTTCTATTTAATTTCTGTAAATTACAACAGTGAAATTTATTCTGACAGTTTAATGTGAGGAAGATCATCCCTCTTCTGTCCTGCCCCTTTCCCCCTATTTTCCTATTAATATTTACAAACTTCTTCCTTTAACTTATCAGGCATGTATTGTGGTTAAACTAAACATTCCTTACTTCTTTCCTCCCACCATGACCATCAAACTAGCACAAATTAGCAC
Source organism: Coloeus monedula (assembly GCF_965178545.1). NCBI lineage: Eukaryota > Metazoa > Chordata > Aves > Passeriformes > Corvidae > Coloeus > Coloeus monedula. The sequence continues at coordinate 25,198,891 of NC_138785.1, read as the reverse complement.
TCAGTCCCCTCATAATTTCCCCTGAGCATCTGTACCCTGAAGGCAGTTCACATGATAGAATGAGGTTTATGTACGAACTCCAGAAAATAAATGAGCAGAAAATGCAATTGCCTGAGGGCTGTCCTGGCTCTCCTGTGTTTCACATGGCCACTGACAGCAGCAATGTGACAGTCCCTCAATATATCTTTTGCAGCGGCCTCCAGCTTCCCTAGGCTTCTCCATGCTCTCACCACATTTGATCATGTGCTTGGACTTCCTGTGTGCTTTTTGTACCAGAACTTTGCTTCTAGTGCAAACTCCACTGGGTTCTTTTGTGTTCATTAAATGGGAGCTGCAGTGTCAAAAGGTCTCCTAGATCTCCCCTAGCTTACCTCGTACTTGCTCTTGGCCTCCATGACCAGAGGATGCAGCTGTCTCTTAGCAGCAACAAAATACAGAAGTGCTGGGCAGTTTTTCTCAGACTGTTGGCTCTGGTACTTGGGTTTTTTTTGCTTTTTTCCTAGAATGCTTCCGAGCCCATCTTGGTGGTCTGTGGTGTGCTGCTCAGGCATCCTGTGATGCTGACTTGCCACCTGCAAACCTGGCTTTGCACTTGGCTTTCACTGCTCTCTCATCTGCTGTTTCCTTGCTGCAGCCTCTTGTCTTTCACTGCTGCCACATCCAACCAGTTCTCCCCTCACTGCCTCCTATGGCCATGGAGAGCTGCTTTCCCTTTGGCAAGGTCACAGATTTTACCTACAGGAACAATTATTTAAGCTTTTTCCTCTAATTAAAAGATTTGAGTTTTGAAGGTGAGAGAACATCTGTTTTTTACTATTTTCAAAATTAAAAGGGATGTATCTGTTTAAATATTGATGGTTTAGTCCTCTGGTCTTTCCCATACTAAAATAACTTAAATAATGGAATGGAATATTGAATCATACTGGAGAGTCATTGAACAAATTATGGACTTCTTTTGAACGTGTGTAAAGCAATAGCAAAACTCAGTTTGTCAGAAATGTTTTGTCCTCGTCGAAGTGTATCCTCATTAACTTATAAAAGTAACCTTTCAGAATAAAATTTGTTAGAGATTTTGGCAGTCTTTTTTATTTTGGCAGGTAATGAATTTGAATGTAATAGTGCTGGAGCAGAGCCCTTGGCTATCTACATGTATTTATACAGCTTTATGTATCTGAAACATACTTCCTAATTTTTGTGATGTCTGGATCATGCTGTTTTTTGTGGTTTACATATATCTAACTGATGGTGTGTTTATATTTTGAAGACAGAAGAGCCTTTGATCGATCTTTTGAGTCAGTAAAATTATGCTGATAGCTTTAATCACAATTATAATGTCCTTCTCTGGGTATATGACTCATATATTTGCAGCTAAGTGTTTATTAATAATGGCTATTACTGGCTGAAACCTATGATATCACAGAATGAAACTGGGATTTTAACTGAAAGAGAATGATCAGTATACACAAATATTTAAACTATGATAAAATCCCCTAAAAAGGGATTTTTTTTCCCTGCCCTGAGCAGGAAACAGTTTTAGAATAATGGACTTGTGGGAGGCTCAGAGTTGTACTTTTGTGAGCTGCTAGTTTAGTTGTTTAAGCTACACAGGGAGTTGATCAAGGGCTGTGTGGAGTTTATTTAGCTTTTTCCAGGTTCCGAGTTGTTTATGGCTAAGGATTTGCACCATCATGATGGAAACATGAAGACCATACATTGGATCTTTGAAGAGAAAAATAACTCCCCAGGTTATAATTTCAAGTCTGTTTAAGAAGTTACTTGGAAGTGTATGCTTTGGATTTAGTTTCCCCTCAGAACTCTCTGTCTTGAATAGAAAACTTCACTTTTTTGCTGCTGCTGGATTTTCCTGTGACCTGTTTGTTGTTCTGGTATGTCTGTATCATGCTCCTGACTGTCTCTAAGGGCTGGTGGGGAGGCATAGAGTGTGGTATTGTTGTGGGCTGACCCCCCTGCTGCCCTGTCCTCTGTCTGGTTTGAATGCAGTGGTTCAGCATTTCAGTCCCATCAACTGAAACTGAAGCATAAAAGGAGTGTGATCTTAGGGTTTAATCTAGGAAAGACTGAGATCATAAGCTGAAGGAGGAAGTTGGGAGTAGTGGTGATGTCAGTCCATTTATGACTGTGTGGCTATCATGAATTACTCACAATGAATTTTAAATAGACATTGAGAAATAAACACTAATTGCTTTGTAGTGTCTGCGTCTACCCAAAAGGCTGCATGTGTCCTTTTGGATGAAGATTTTTACTGTTTACCTGCAAGCAGAAAATTAGACTTACCACAGCACATGTGACTGGAATTACTTACTGAGACTCAAACTCCTAGAGAAAACAAAAGCTTGCTTACAAGAGGTAGCATTTTACTAGGAGTGCCTGATCTGGCCATCTACCTTGAATTTGTTAATCTCCTCATGGTCAGTGTTAGCAGTGAAATCCAGCAGTCACTCATGTGTGTCATTGCAGCCTTCCTTAGGAGGTGCTGGAGGAGCTGGAGCTGCTATGGGGCTGCTCCTGAACCTGGCTCCCTGAGGGCTGGCTGGCAGGGGGGGCATGCACGGAGGGTTTCAAGTGAGTCTGACTTCATCACTTCAGACACAGTCAGCTCTGGCTGTAGCTGAATTAGCTGAGCCATAAATTGATGGGCCCTGTGATGTCACCTGCTATTTCAGCAAGGTTTGTGATACAGACCGCAGGCTACATGTCACCTAAAACTGTTCTTGAAGTTTGAAAAAAATGGTGTACAGGTTTCTTTGAATATGAATACTTGCAATTATTTTTGCAGCTAATTTATCCTTTATCCCATCCAGAGTAATTGAAGAGTTCATTGAGGTCTGAAACTGATCATGACAGTATCTGAGGTGTTGGGAAATAGAAGAGGAGGCAGTTCCTAAATGATGAGATTGGCTGGTGTCTGGTGTTGTTCCTGTCATATTTCAGTGCTACTGGAATTTTGTTTTTGCAGAGCTGATAAAATGTTAAGGGACTTAATCTATTACACTGGCATCTTTTGAAAACAAAAATAGAAATCTAATGTTGTGTGTCTGGTGCTACCAGGCTTTCTTCCAAGTTTGTAATGACAAGATAACAATGAAGCTGAAAGTGTCAAATGACCTGAATATGTTTTCAGTGAGCCTGAGTTGTTTTGATTTCTCTTAAGGACAGGGAGGCTTTCAGGGATGGAAATGCTCATGCTAGGAGAAAAGCAAACTTCAGTAGCTTTCACAAATGCAAACCTTATACCAGTTTCTAGATGTATATACTTAGAGCTACAGACTTCCATCTCTTTCAATGCGAAAGACCTGATGATGGGCTTGAGAAGGTCTGGATCACCTGCTGCTGCTCAGGGGCATTTGTGTAATGTTCAGAACATTTTAATATGCTTTCTGTAGAAGAGACACCATTAATTGGTGGTGCAGAGCTTGTAGATTCAGGAGTCCTTGGTTTTGGTTTTCCATTGTTTCACTTGTAAGCTGAGTCAAGATGATACTTATTGCTGCTGTCAGCACATTTAAATTAAGTAAAGAAGTTAGACTTTTCTTATGTTGTCCTTTATTCACTTCAGTGGTGTTTATCTTCCCCATTGAAACGGAGGTTGTATGAAAATACTTACAAGTTCAAGATATCTACTTTAATGAAAAAATTACACTTGTGATATAGATCACAGAAACAAAGTATGTAACATTATAAATCCAGACCACCGGTTTTATGGAGAGTTTCAGCTGTGAACCAGTTCAGGTTATTTTTGCATTTGCTATACAGATTAAGTATAATGAAAATTTTTCAGTGGGATATTGCCAATGCCAAGGAAAAATAAAATCTGAGGTAACACAGGCAGTAGATTATCTCAGTGTAAGCATGAATGTGTCTTAATAGCTCAAAGTAACTGAAAAGGACTGTAAGAAAAAAGTAAAATTAAGCAGAAGAGCTTTTTGAGCATAATTTTTGAGAAGAAAGAAAGCAGAGGAAAAGAGAGAATCCTTTTAAGTAGCTGATAGAGGAAACATAATTATCGACGACTCTGACTGATGCCAACTCTCACATCCCATTTCTTTAAAAGTTAGAAAGTTTGGGTTAAAATGATGACTGATTTTTGAAAAAATGTGCTGAAATAGTGGTGAGGGTTTTTTGGGCTTTTTTTGTTATTATTCCCCCCTGCCGTCTGGGTGCAAAAAAGATTAAATCCACTGAAAACGCTCAATTTTTTTCCTGAAGACGTTGTATACATTTCCATTGTAGAAAAACTTAATTTCATGTTCATTTGATTGCCTGGTTCCTTAAAAAAGGTGCTGCAGTAAAAGCTGGTCTTGAAACAGTATGGTTTCATTGCTGACTCTTCTTTTTAGTTTATTTTGTGTCTCATTGGGCTAGAGGCACCTTTCTAATCCCAGCATTAGGGTCTCTAATGGAGCATGTCACAATTTGAAGTCGTTGAGAAAAACATCTAACCAATCTTGGAAACATTGTTCGTCTTTTCTTTTGCTTTTACTGCTCTTCTGTACATTATAATTATGTGATATATATTTAATTTCAACAGCTCTCACTTGTACTCTCATTTTCTTTCTAAAATTTCAGTCCTGATTTTAATATTAAAAAGCTGTTTTCTGCAACGGTAATAAATTGCTTGCATACAAATGGGGATGTGGAAAAAATCGAGAACTCTTTCTGAGAAATTAAGGAGGGGAAAATTCTCTGTGTAGTAAAGTAAACGGTTATTTAAAAGTTAAATATGAGACCCATTATATTGGGGTATCCACTACTGCTTACATTGTTAATTAAAGGTATCTATCTGAAGATAATTGTTGATTTTTCGCAATTGATATTGCAGCTGGTGAGATGTCCTATTATGTAATCTGTTCCTTCTGATTTAAGTTTTCCTCTGATTCAATTTAATAGTACTTAAGCTTTTGAGTTTTAGTACAAACCTGCGAAACATCAAACCCCACTTCAGTTACTTGGGAAAACTGCGTTATAAGATTCTTGCTGTAGTCAAAAGGAAGACCCTGTTTATTTTATGTGCTCTTGGGGTCTCTGGACAAGTTTTATAAGTGTAATGAACTGAAGTCATATGGTCATTGCTTAGCTTTAAATAATAACAAAATGAACTGTGTGCAAAAATAGCATAAAGAATACCAAAAGGAAAAGTTACACCCATGTGGAGAGAGGGGAGAGAGGACACTGCCTTTTCTTTGCCTCACGTGAAAGGGATCTGAGCTTTCATAAACTTAATTTTGCTGAAGGACAATCTTGATAAGATGAAGTAATGATGTTTACTTATGTATATGGAGGACTGTAGAATAACTGGAAGGAATTAGAACTATTTTCTTGATTCTTAGCATGAGGCCACTACTGTAATTCTTCTGCAAATGGTCTTTTTAACAGAATGTTACTCCTTATGGTAGAAGATTTGAAAATGTTTTGAGGGTTTTCTTTTAACTGATGCTAAAATTTTCAAATGTTTCTGAAAAACAAATCCAGGGATACAAGACATAGTATAACGTTAATTTATTTGCAAATTATAATATAAACAGGTAAACCAAAATTGTCACTACTACTCCATTGGTTTACTTTGTTTATTCATTGACAAACACACAAATTTATCTTGAATACATCTGTTTTGTACACTAACAGATTTATGAAAACTCGTTATTTAGGTAATGAGTATAGCTCTCCAGGTGAATGAATTGGTTTTATCGAATGATGTGTGTGTGGAAAATGTCAATATGTATGGTCTTATTTTACTTCTAAAAACCTGGATGACATGTCAAGTTATTTTAGTAATTTTAAAAAGCAGACAATTTGTAATACCTTAATTATGAAAGCCTCTAGGGGGACTTAAAAATGCTTATTTTGTATTTTCCAATATAAAAAGTCTTTGTATGACACTGGAAAAATACTTCTCTGCTTTAATGAATTTCATGAATGTTAATAAGCCAAGCTGTGTTTGGAGAGGGTCTTGCCTCTTAAGTAATGTTTTCCAACAACTTGTCATTCTTTGAGACCATTATGTAGATCTTGTGATGTCACAGTAATCTCCATGGCAACACAGACGTCATTAACATGAAGCATAAGCAAAGCTGTCTTTATTCAAACCATTTATTTATTTATTTATTTGAAAGAATAAGGAAAAAAGTGGGTTAGGAAAAAACCTTTCATCTTTGAATGCTTTCTGAGATAAAATAATGTGAGAGCTTCTAATTTAAAAATAAAATAAGGGTAACTTTTCCCAAAGAAGGATCTATTCTCAGGTGTTCTGATGAGGTACCTGCCTTCTAGCTTTCTGTACTAGAGATGTTGCAAAGCTGAACTGCTGCAACAAGCTGAATTTGTTGTTGCCTCTACAAACAGGCTCCAGTTTTGTTTGTTTATATAATTGTATATAAAGTCTATGAACATAAATCTTGAATTCAAGAGGAAAATGCCATCAACACATTTCTTTAGTGTCGTATATATAAAAGGGGGGTAAAGGAATGCTAAGTGGTATTCTAGTCTGAAAAGTAGTGAGGATCACCTGCTGCTATAAAGACCCTGAACATCTACCCTTTTTACAGTAAATTTGCAAAACGATTTATTATTCTTAACAGCACTTCTTCAAGGTTGGGTTTGTAACCATTTTTCAGCCTAATGTTTTAGTTTTAATGTAACATTATGAAAAGATAAAGCAAAAAGCAACAAATGTGAAACTTGACACAATTACTTAATTTTTCTACCTAAACTAGTCAAACTTGCTACCATATTCACTCTTGTAACCATGTAAAATTTTAGAATTAACCCCACTTCCCAAAACAGTAGTCTGTTCTAAAAGAAAAACTGTGTGAAGATCCTATAGCAAATGTTTCAGGGTTGACTGAGGGGACTTGCTATAGAAGCAAACCTCCAGAATCTAGCTAATTTCAAGTTATTCACTGTGGGTTTTCAGGAACTTCTTTTGAGGTGCTTTCAGTAGTCAGCTATAAATTAACAGATTAATGCAACCTCTGATCTGGGTTGCATTTGCATAAGAATTAAATCCCTGTGAGAATTACGTAGATAAAGCACTATAGTCTGTCATCTGTAAGGATGCTAACTAAAAGTGTTCAAAATACTGAAGAGGTTTACTAAAGTTTTCAGCTGGAGTTTTAACTTCTACACATTTTTAGCAGGAATTATTTAAAGCATTAATTTACTATAAATGTGCTTATTCTATAATTTTAGTGTGGTCTGATTAGTCATCAGACATTCTCTCTGTCTGGCTTGCTGGGTTCTTCGCACCCTCCTGCTGCAGCGCCAGGGTTATTATCCTTGGTACCACGGTTCCTCTTCCCCCACAGGCAGCGGGCGGTTTGGGTCCCAAGTCAAGCAAGGAGCTGCAGTGATGTCTGGGACTTTTTTCTCCTGTGAAATACTCCTCCCAGGTATTATTAAGTGGCGTGTAGTTAGCTGTGATACTGCAAGTGAGTCCCTTCCCTGACACATGAGCTGTTGTATCTGAGACTGTAAACATCTAAGCTATCATATGACATTGGATAAGCCTAATCATCCTTATCCATGGTATGCAGTGAGCTCATGTCTCCAGGATTTGCAAGTAGTGACAGGTCTGCAAATGCCTCTTCAACTTGTATTCCACTTGCCAGCATCTCAATTTTCCTTTCAACTGAAAAGCATTTCTGTAAAGCAGCTACTTGCTCTTGCTGAAAAAATTACACTATAAACAGAATAACATTGTAGAAATTAAATAAGTTAAAAGGAAAAGAAAGCTAATCTACTTATTATTTTGATATGCAGATGACCACTACATTTTAATTAAAAAGAATAGTTATTACAAGTCAAAAGCATCTTGGGCTTCCCTTGCATCTTTACTTGCTTTTCCTAAAAGACAGCCACTAATTCAAATGGGAATCAGAGAAGTCAGCCTTATATTATGAGATAATTTGATGTTCTGTCTTTCAGTTGACAAACTCTTGCTTTCATAGTTTCCAGCGTGGAGCTCTAAGTGTGGGGAAACCCACTGCTGCCTTCCCTGCTTGCATCATCCCCAGCGGAGTGCTGTTCACGTTAGAGTGGCTCTGCATGCATGAAGGGCTCTGTCTTTTTTTCTGAGGGGTCAGAAAATGGCCACGCCAAATTTAGTTTTCATCAGAGCACTTAAGCGTTCCCCTGGGAATGGCTTGTGCATGTATGAGCTTTTTAATTGTAACGTTCTTCTTTTTCATCCCTGGCAAGGATGAGTTGGGTGGAGGTCTGGGTTTCAGAGCACATTCATGTGGAACTAAACCTGAGCTAAACCTAGCTTGGCTGGAACAAACCATGTAGAGGGACTCATGCTTTTTATTCTAATCTAGACATACCAAAATGAAATATGGTGATTTTTAATGAAAAAGATGCATAAGGACAAACTTGACTGAATCCCTTATGATCTCTCTAAATGGCAGATGGAAAATAGTCCCCATTTTGTTTCCCATCTTGACATCTGCTTAATACTGCTCTATATTCCATCAAGGAATTCACTGTGACTGGTTTGCTTTAGAACTAAATCTGACTAACTAACATTTTGATGTCGTTGCAAGCTGAATGTTGATTATTACATCAAGATTTGATATGGGGATTTTTCAGAGACCAGACATTCTGCTCATGTTTGCTTTTGTATCATCAGATAATAATTGATGCAGTGATTGAAAGCAGGTGCCTTCTGTGACTGGGGTCATGGCACTGCTGTGAGGAAGTGGCATGTGCAGGTGGGACATGCAGCAAATGATCCATCCAATGGAACTCCTCTCTGCTCTGATATTGAAAACTGGAGGATAGAGGGAAGATTGGAAATGCAGTAGATAGCACTTGAATGTAAATGGTGATGGTAATAATAGCATTTTCAGGATGAGGGCTACCTAAGAGCAAATGAAGGCACTTTGGCTTACATAACTTCAAGTTCTAGATATGCTTCACGCAATACCTCTGTATTTCATTTTGGTTGTTTTCTATGATTCTTCTAAATGTAGATGTCAACTGAAGCAAGGTAATTTTCACAAAAAGAGCTTTGAAGTATCAGGTTTATGTAACTTAAGATCCATTTTTATCATGAATATGTTAAAAGCTTGAGAAACTAAACTGAACTGTGCATAGCCTTGTGCTTATGGATTTATTCATGTACGGTCTTGAACAGATTGGTTGCAGTGAAGGTGGGAGAGGGATAATGTTTACTTTAATCTCCATGTTTATTTAGATGTCCTGCATTGGCAAATATTGCACAGCAGTGATATTAAACCCATTGTACATCCCACTTGGAAACTTCAGAACAAAGAAAGTTTTTGAATATCTGGTTCCTAGAGTTTTGGCATAAATCATTGCAATATTCATGCATTACATTTCTACTTTAATTATATTGTAAATTTTGTTATTAAAAAAAAAAAAAAGCAAAATCTGTATGGAACTTATTTCCTTGCATACATATACCCTAGAAGATTCTAAAACTTGAGAAACAAGAAAATTTGCTACTTGTATTTTTCCTTTCATTAGAACATGTCTGAATAGAACATACTTTTTGATTCAGAGGAAATGTCAATGAAATAGATTTTGTTCTCAACCAGCAATTTTGTTCAAAATATTGCATTTACATATACATAAAATGATAACAGTATTGCATGCTGAAGAATGTGCACCATAGAGATGACCATACTTTGTGGAGCTTTCCTTGTGAGAATTAGAAATAGTTTTAGTAAAACCTTAAGCTAATGTAATGTAGGGAATATCAAAAGAAATGAAAGTTAAGATTACATTGTAGAGGAAACCCTAAATTTATGTGTGTCCTTTTTGCAAAAATAATTGTAACTTGTGAAATTGAGTTTTCTGTGAGTGATCTTTGGTCTTTAAGAGGAAGAAAGAAAAGGGCTTCACACTGAAAACCCTTTTCTTGGTGTTGCGAAGTTTTCTTCAGATCCTGCATCACTTTTGATGAATGCATTTACATTCCAGTGCTGAGAAATAACTTTCCATTTGGGAGCTGGGTTGATGTGAAAACAGGAATGTTGAGGCCCAGGGTGAGGGGACAGGGCTGAATGCTGATAGAGAAACATTCCCTCTTTAGTAGCTGCTGCCTCTCCTGCGAGCTTTGAAAAGAGCATCTGTCTGTGCATGTACGAGGATGTCTGGGGACCTGGGGAAATGGATGGGTGGTGTCTGGAGAAAACTGCCTTGTCCTCCAATGTCATGATGATAAGAGAAAGAATAGAACAAGTCACCTCAATACCTGCAAGTTTTTGGCTGTCTCTATGTGTAAGTGCTTATAAAAAGTCATATGTTGTTTGTGGCTTTAGATGCTTCATTTAATTGAAGTACTTTGTTGTTTTGTTTTATTAGTAGATCTATTAAATTTGAAGGGGAATAAATGCAGGCAGTGGTCCTAAATTATTCTGTTGTTTGTTAGCCACAGACATATTTATACTACTGTAGTTTTATAATAGTAAAGGGTTTTTTTAATGAAAACTGAGAGTGTAAATTTGGGAAACATGGAAACCCTTAACTTTCATTTAAAACTTGTCTTCTGTTAACAAGCGTGAAACCTGAAAACTGATACCTCTGTTCTTTAGCCAGCTGTGTATGTTTTCAGTATAACAAGTTGTAAGCTGAGATATGTATGTAGTAAGATACACTTATGGATAAGGGAACTGTCACCTCTGATCAGTGTAAATTCAATTTAAGAATGCATTAAAATGCAAATGAAATTGTAAACTACTAATGGGTTAAAATACCTGCTTTTAATACATAGTGAGAAAAAGAGGGGTTTTTTCATACTAATGACTTTATTTGGAAAAAATGCTTTTGAATAGTCAAGTGGGAAATTAGACTTTTTGTCAATTCTTTAAAGGAATAGTATAGTTAGGGAGAAAGTATAGTTAAGAATGTAAGAATAGTATAGTTAGGGAGCTTGGGGAAAATACCTAGCTGTCTACTGTAAAGTGGATTCCTGTAAATAATACTGTTTTATATATCTTTAAGTAGTTGTTTGTGTTTGGGGGTATTTTTTTCGGTTTTGTTTTTTGGTAGGGTTTTTTTATGTTTCGTTTTTTTTTGGGGGGGGCGGAGGGGGTTGTTTTTGGTTGTGTTGTAGTTGTTGTTTTTGTTTTTTTTTAAATTAAAGTGGGTTCATATTCACATCATGCATTCAGTATCCCTATGGGAATGCAAGTATTGTGATAGAAAAGGACTCCAGAAGTGAAATTATCTTTGGGACAGGTGCTGAGGAGAGCATCTGTGAAGCTTAATACTTGGGGAACCTCAAGTCAGAGCTTATGTGGTAGCAGGGAAGAAAAGTGTTGGAAAAGCAGCTGCAAAACAAGGTTCTCTGGGGAACTTAGGTGAGGTAGCAATATCCTGACCAGGCAGCCCTTCTGGCTTTCTAAATTACTGTTATAACCTCTGCATCCCATATTGACAGCTACAATTGCAAAGATACCTTTACACTGCCTTAGCTTCCTTTGGTGAAATTCTCTTACGCACATCACCAATTTAGAGAAAATAGTTGCAAATCTGTGATTCTTTCAGGTATAACATTGACTTAATAGTTGCAAACAAGCTATATTTAGGAGTTGAAATTAATAAGGCTTAATAAGGCAATTTTGATTTAAATGATTAAGGAATGGTAGGATACAACCAAATGTGACGTGTACATCATGTAAAATTCTCTACTGCATTTTAAAAACAAATATGGGGTTTAAGCTTTAGGCTCTCTATATGCACAGTCTTATCGCACCCTACAGTAAGGGAAGAAGTAAATTTGTCAAATCCCTGAGCTATTGATTGAAACCTGCTAATAAAGGCTCTCTGCATTGTACTTTAGCTAGACAGTACTCATGTAGACTACTTTGTGAGAAATTTGGGTAGTCAAACTCACTTTCTAAGGAAAGTCTGGCATCAACATTTAGTAAAGAATACTGTTTAGTCAAAGTTACTGAAATAGAGCTCATATCAAGAAGATAATCTGTCAGCCCTTCCAGTGAAACTTTATTTGCTTGGTAGTGTTTCTGTGTGATACCTAACATCCCTTGAGCCAGCTTACATGCCTGCTTGTGGTCCCTTGTATGAAGTTCTTCTGCTGGTATTTCAGAGAATCACAGAATGGTTTGGGTTGGAAGGGACCTGAAAGGTCCGATAATTCTAAACCTCCTGCCATGGACAGGGACACATTTCACTGGACCAGGTTGCTCAAGAGCCCCATCCAACCTGGTCTTGAACAATTCCAGGGATGGGGACATCCACAACTTCTCTGGGCACCCTGTTCCAGTGCCTCACATTCATATAATGAAGAATTTTATAAAGGGCTTTACAGTTTGGACTTTTTTATCAGCTCAGTAACAAACTGTATTATGTGTTGGGTATTTGCTTCTTATTGCATGCTAATATTTTAAATAATCTGTTTTCAATTAAATTGAGTTTGTTTGATGACTTCCTCTACTGGGTGGCTAGTTACTGCAGCTAGGGATTTTGGAGAAGAATGCCACTGAAGTACTTTTTTGTTGGTCTTTTATTTTTGCTCTTGTGGGAAACTCTGATAGATTAATTCAGATACAACTTACTGACTTTGATGTCATTCTTATGAGTTGAAACAGCAGGATTAGCAATGCCCTAAGATGCCAGGTGTTAGTCAGAGTTGCATGTCAAACAAAAACTGTGTTCAAGTGTGGTTCTGCAAGAGATGGTATGCAATATTGTGATGGTTGTTCTACCACAGTCAGAGGTGGACAATTCTGAAGTGTCCAGATATAATGGACAGTAACAAAAGAGTTCCCTCATTTTCACTGACTATGTGAATTCCTCACTGGTGATGAATTTTCAGCAGAGATTGGAAGTCAGGAGGTTTAGTTGGTGTGGCCATCTGAGAACTGCAACACTTGAAAGGTCATTTATCTTTCTTATGCCTTGATTTACTCGTCTTCTTTCTTACAGCACTTCACAAAGTTTAGAGAGTTTGTTTGCAGCCTGAAGTGCCTTGTGATCTTTGGTCAAAGATAATATATACATGTGATGCACTGTCTGCTCTGATAAATTTCATGCTGTCACAGGAGTCTGAATAGTCCAGGAATGGCACAGTTATTTGCCATGAGAGCCAGTGTGTTACTGGGGCCAGAAATTGAGAATTTTCCTTAAAGTGAATGAATTCATGCCTTCTGTCTTAATGTGTTGACTACCTGTTCTCTGGTGCTAAAAAGGTGAAATCTAAATAAGTTATTCAAGAATAGAAAAGTACATCCAAAACACAGCTTTGTGTTTGCTAAAGCTTGAAACTTTTGCATGTCAGCAGTGATTAGCAACAGACAGAAGTTTAAAGTTGAGACTTACAGACAGTAATAGAGGAAGAAGAAAGGTGGAGGGGAAAAGTGTATGTGCATTTTCTGTTGAAATGAGTGCTTGCTCCGAGGCTACAAAAATAGGTTGGCAAAAAATAGAGCAATATGTGTTTTCTAAGTGGAAAGAGAGTATTTCTGTTTCCTTCCAACTAGAATATCAAATAAGTTTACCTATTAATCAACACTTTTTGTGTTTTTGTTTTCCAGTCAGTGAGTTGATTCACTTTCTCCTTTCTTTAGTCCTGCTTTCTCTTTTTAAGAAAGAAGTGTTGTGTGAATCAGGCTATTGGCTGAGAAAATAAGTTTTGACACGTCTATAACAGTTTAATGAATCAGTAATGGCTTCATTTTCCGGTGTCTTTAAGAGTAATTGAAATTGTATGAAATTCAAGATGGTACTGTAGAGTAAAGAACCCTGTGTTTTGTTGCTGGACTGTAGGATGAAGCATGTGTTTGCCTCTAGGAAAATAAGCATTTTGTCCAGAGACTTCTTTATTGAATATTTCTTTTCAAGAGGCTTAGTATTCTGGAAAATTTTTTCTATTGTAAAAGTCCCATGTACCATTAAATGCGATTATTATTTTGATGAATAAGCACAGCTGGCATTTCTTTTCAATATCTGACTGCCTTCTTTTTGAGCCTATAAATGTGCTGTTGTCAAGAGATTAGCCTTTGGGGTAGCAAGTTAAATGGTTCATTTCTACTAATCGCCAGGCGGGACAGGAGCAGAGATATGAACCGCCTAGATAGACTGTTCTGAATGGCGTGTGCACTGCAGTTTGTGAGCTAGGAAATAAAGCTTAAAACAGTTATCTTTCACAAACACTGTAGCTTCAGTGTGCTACCACATGCCAAGATTGGTTAAAATTCAGATGTTACAATTGTATTGAGTTCCGTTCGTTTTTCAAGGTGTTGCCCTGGGGGCTTCAGACAGGAAGGTTTCCCACGTCTGTTGCACAGTGCCAAGTGGAAGAAAGGGAAAGGCCAAATAGTTTTATATTGGCTCTTGGCAGTTTTAGGGTAGATTAGTTACAGAAAACTTAGAGGGGTCCTGAAGTTCCAGTCATTTTAGGATCTGTCCTGCCCTCCAGTCTGCGATGGGAAAGGTCTGGCGCTGACCTGGCATTCTTAGCCAGAGGAGGAATCACACACCCCCAAAACAAACATTAGCTGGCTACCTTTCTTCCACTCCAATGATGTATGATTAAGGACCCTACTGCAAAGGTCCTGGATTTCACTGAATCATGTACTGGTTCTCTGCTCTCCGCCTTTACATCTGCACTTTGATGATTCTTTGCAGTGAACCCTGCAAGTGCACACATTCATCCAATACAGGCAGAGCATTCCAGAAACCAAAATAAAAAAAACCTTTCAGTTTTTTCCTACAGGAAACAAAATAGTATCATGTTTAATTACTTGCACTGTGATGGGAATGTGTCATGAAAGGGCAGAACAACCTTTTGTCCTCATCTATCCAATTTGGGAATACACTCATATCTTCTTTATTTTATTAATTTATTTTAAGGAGAAAAGAGCTAATTGAAATTGATCAGCCTTTTAATTCTCTCCTTGGTATGCCAGTTAGCTTTTGTTAAAGAAATGCAGATAGCTTAGGAAACTTAATACTGTAATGCCAGAAGATACTAGATCAAACTCTGTAATGCAGTTCAGAATCAGCTGTGCCTCTTCAGTAGACAGCTCTTGATTGACACTTGTTTTGGTGTTAATAGACTTATTTAGCAAATACTCTTAGGGAACTATGTAAATACAAAATAGATGGCTCCTGGTGTCCTTGGGTCTCAGTTAATTGCCGAAGGACATATGCATGAAACTTGTGCACAGGTATGTATATTTTTTCTCTGCTTTACAATATCCGAATAAGATATAAATATGCTTGTGAATTGTGTTGTATCTCTGATTTCTTTTCTAACTGAAATATTTTTGTTTTTCAGTTTTGGCAAGCGTTCTGCTGGCAGCTTCAGACGTGGATGTGAATGCATTGTTTTAGAGCCATCTGAAATGATTGTGGTAAGAATATTTTCACTCAGTTGCTTTCAAATTTTACAGACCAGCTTTGGTAACACTTCAACTTCCAGTAAGACTTCAGAATTTTCTGGTTTGCATGTGGTCTTTTAATAAATACAAGATGTCATACCTATAATTTATATAGTTGTTACATTTACTTTTGCAGTTTTCTTGTAAAACTAAAGTTTTCTTGTGCTAGCAGAATAGTTTGGGTTTGTTTTTTTTTTTTTTTTTTTTTTTTTGATGCAGCTTTATTATTATTGGTAAATACAGATGCTTTAAAGTATTAATCTCAGGTTACCTTAAGTAATTAATGTTTGATTGAATTAAATTTAATCTCAGCCATCTGAAGGTTTTAAGAATAAATTTGAACATTTTTAAATTCTGCCAACCTCCTGAAGGTGAGGGTATTTTTTTAGCAGCATCTGCTGTAGTCCAGTGGCAGAACATCATCTCTGAGGGTTCACAGGCTCAGAAGTTTTAGTTGTCACCTCAGGGTGCATCATCTGAACAAATGCAGAATCAATGGGCTAATTATTTTTTTTCTCTGGGTCACTGGGGCACAGATCAGTTCATAATACAGGCATGACGATTATCTAAGTCATATACAGATAGCTCAAATATAGACTGTGACACTAACAATTTTTTCCCTAACAAGTAACAGTTTCTGTAAAACTTCTGGAAGCTTGGGAAATTGTGGTATTACTTTAAGACTGTACTTGTTTATTACCAGTTTGTGTAATTCGCATCTGACTATTCAGAAAACAGTTTGTTGTCCCAGTTTTCTTCTCTAGAAAGATACAATTTCATTGGTTGGAGCTGTGTGAATGTCTGTCTGTTCCATGTGCATTCCTTGGTGAGTTATAAGGAAGAGTGATAAAAAGGCATTGGGAAAGGAGATGACTTAAACAACAAGAAATTTTCTGGACTGATGCATAATGTTGGGTCAGAGGCACATGTTTGTCAAAAAAGGTAGCCTCTACAGTTTTGGAAAGATGAAATGGAACACTTCAGTCAGACTTTCGAAGGAATAATTTCTTTGAGTAGAAAGAATCCTATCCCCAGAGTTGTTTGGCCACACAAGAGGTGTAGCAGGGTGTGAGTGTGAAGATGTCAGACGTGAAACAGATACTCCCTGCAGAGGGGGTAAGCACTGCCTGCTCTTCTGATGAACCAGGGACTGTGCTCATCCCTTTGTGTCAAGGGAAAGCTGTATTTAGTCACACGAGCTGACTGATGTGTGACCCTTCTGAGATAGATAAGCTGCAAATTCATAGGAGTATTTTGTGTAATATTTCTTTTCCTTGTTGAAAAATATGCAGGAACCTTGCAAGGTACCTCATAAGATCTCTCATTCTGAGGGATGGAATTGAATAACAGGCATTAACTGAATCCCCCTATATAGCCAATGCTGGAAGCTGTGATTTTTTTTTTTCCTCATTTCCTTGTTAGTCTCAAGTAACTCGAGTAAGGTTTCTATTAGTAGGGTGAACACAGAAGAGATGTTGATTTGCAGCCAAATTACTGCAAAAGATCATTCTCTTTTGGGAAAACCAGAATTATTAGTTCAGATATTTTCATTGCAGCATACCATTGTGTACTAAATTAGTCTTCAAACTCTGTAGACAGTGAAACTGAGAAGACTAATTTTATACTAGAATATACCTAATAGGTATTTTTTATTCTCCTTGTTCTTGTTTTGAAGTGATTTTTTTTACATGTAAATCCAGTTTATTAGAAATCTGTTTATGCCTTCAAAATATTTGAAATAATAAAACCAGTCCTGCCTGTTGAAGAGTGAAACTTTTGCCATAGATTGGTTAGGGAGGATGCTGATTAGATGTCAGCAGGGAAACAGGCAAGTGTTGTCTCATACCAGTTTTCTTTTCTTTCTGTAATGTATTGATTGGTGAAATGTTTGTATTTGTGCATTTTGTACAAACTTTGTATACGTGTAAGAAAGGGGTGAGCAAGTGAGAATTTTTCTTCTGTCCTTTTTGAAAAGTGATCAAATTTAGTGATGCTTTTCATACTAATGTTGTCTTTTTTTTTTTTTTTTTTTTAATTTTAGTAGTGGTTTCACACTTAGTGCTGAAAATGCAGGAAATTCAGAGCTAGCTGCTGTTTTTTGAAAATAGGATTTCTTGTGTTTCAAATGAAAAGAAACATTTTTCTCTTGCGGGGAAAGACACTCTCTTGCGTCTGTTGTAGGTTGATTACATGGAAGAAAATGAGGAATATTTTCAGCGTCAAGCGTCTCACAGGCAGTCTCGAAGAAGGTTTAGGAAAATCAACCAGAAGGGGGAGCGACAAACAATTATTGATACTGTTGACCCTTACCCTGTGGGGAAGCCACCTCTACCTAGAGGCTACCATACGGTAAGCTGTCTGTATTTATGGTTCACAAAAAAACATAAACAGGAAAACTACTGAAAGTAACACAGTCAGAATGGCTGAACTCGCTGGTATCTTTCAGGTGTGCTTCTGTGGGGAGGTTTCCCTTCCAATTACTGTGAATGTGGCTCCATCAGTACGTGAACACGTGTGCAGCTTGCATCTTAGTTCAGAGTTGAAAGTACATTTCTTATGACCGTGAATGTCATGTATTATTTTTTAGTGTTCCAATCATTATGGGAAATTGAGAAGGAAATTCTGTTCTCATTTCCTTTTGCTGTTAGGTTACAGTAGAATTAGTTTAGTGTGCTGTGTTAGAAGGTCAGTCAGTGAAGCACTCATTCACGTATGTGATAACAGGTGTTCCCTGAAAAGGACCGTGCTGCGTTGCAGCACACCAAATTGGATTAAGTCTGTCATTTCTTTTTGGAACCCAGAACTTAAATGTAAAATTTAAATTAACTTTTGCTGGTGTTTGCCCTTTATACTTGGGTTTTAGTGAGCTATATAGTTGGCTCATCATCGAGGAAATCATTTGGTCATTTTACTTGATTGCTTTTGGGGATGAGGGAGGGAATCTCTATATGTTTCCAGACTTTCTCTTGAGATGAAAATAAACTAATAATTAAAACTTACTCTACAAAATATTTTATATGGCTTTTAAACTGAGAAAAGCTCTATTAGATTGATACGTTTGTTCGGTATTGATTTCAACTGTGAGCAAAATACTGGAAAAGCTGTTTGTCTTTGGCTCCCATTTATTTGTTTAAGCCCTAAGTCTGGTAGAACCATAAAGTCACGAGCATAAATAACTTTGTGCATATTTAATCTCCTTGAGTTCTATGGGCTGAATTTTGTACAATGTACAATATAGAGCCATATACATGTAAATTTGCAGAATGAGAGCTTTAGTGTTTTTAAAATGCTATCTTTGGTACAGTGCAGTTGTTAGCTTTTTCAATTTTTCCTTCTTTACCCTTATTCCTTGACTTGTTTGCCAGTTCACTGTATATTCAATGTGTGTCTGTAAGTGTGTAGATGTTTGATTACATCTGTTAATTATACAGGCTTTTCCTCATGACTTGAGTAATTACATTTTATGCCAACAGTTTGGTTTTGTTTATACAACAGATTTTAATGGTTTAATTTTCAGTGCAGTTTTAATTGCCTCTAAATTTAATGTGAATTGAGCCAATTCACATGGTTTGAAGATAAAACATTTTATTGGCCTGTTTTTGCAAAAAAAAAAAAAAAAAGTGGTATTATACTTTGTAGGAATTACAGAAAGAATTACTTTTGCTCATATTATTTAGATGTGTGTGTTGTGCTTAGCAAACAGTTGTAGTGTGATTTGTACCTAACTCTAGAAGGGCAATATTTAGATTACACAGTGCCATTTGCATTCGCAGGTCCTTGCCTGTTGTATAAATTTCACTTTAGGTTTGCCTGATGAATTTTTGTAAGCTTAACTGGTACTAAAAGCAAAAGTCCATCCTGTGCTATTTTGTTGTGCAAGTTCATAATGGTTTTGTGTCTGTGCTGGGAAATCCATTGCAAGCGAGATTTCATATTGAGATGGAAGAGATTGCCAAATAAACTGTAAAATTTACAATAATTACATTCAAATGTTGCTTTTCAAAGTGTAATATAATGCATATGGCTGGCTTTATTATTTTTTTTCCAAGGCAAATAGAGTCAAATAAGCCCAAATGAGTTTTAAAATGTAGTTAAGACTCTTCATGCTGGTCCATTTCCTCCTATTTTTACAGTATTTGGTGATCTTGTAGACATTATTCTCTCATTCACTTCTACTAGCAATGTTATTTCTATTGCTTTAACCATACAGGTTACAGCTGCGTTGTCTTTTTGCCCTTCCTATTTTATGTCCTTTGACCTCATTTTATTGGTCTTAATTTCTTGAAAAATTGACTGAAAAAAGCAGGATTTTTTTGAAGCACATAGGAATTCAAGATGCATTATAACACATCTTGTGGACTTGTTGTCCATCCATTCTTTGGTCAGCATCTGTCAAGGTGTCATCTTTGTTTCTGCTTTTTAATTTTTGATAAAAAAAGATGGAAGTGTTGAATTGAAAAAGGATTAATATGATATATTTGTTTTCAAGTTTGCTCTTCCATGTGGATGTGTTCTAGTTTAGGTGTTATATACATGAGATTAAAACTAATAAAGCTGCTTTGATAGTATCCTTGAAATCTTCACAACGTGTAATTTTCTTATTCTGTTTTACCCTAAATCCACAGTTAGCATGTAGAATTATTATTTTGGTTGTTGATAAATTATTATTCTTTATTTGCAGTAGTCTCTGAATGCTTTTCTTCAGAAGGTTCAAACAGTATTTTCTGAAGAAAGTTTTCTATATCATAAAAGCATAGAGTGAAATTTAGAGATGAAATGCAGATGCATGGTGTGCTTTTCAAGAATTAAAAATTAAATGCAGTGGTTTCAGTTGCAGCATGGCTTTCTGCAGTAGAGCCAACTTGTATGGGATGGTGGACCCTCATTAACATAATTTTAACATTATCTTCATAGTGGTGGAATGTACTATGGCATGTCTGATAATGTTCATCTTTTCCTTTCCTCCTATATGGCATTCATTTCATTTTGGCTCACAGGAATGCACTAAACCTCAGGTATTGTAACTTACTGTGTATGGTCCACTAATAATTTACTTGTGGGTTTGCAGTGTGATACCATAATACTGATGCCACATTGTGACTAAAATTGCCTTCTAGCCTTTGCTTTGCTAGTTCAGCAATCTCACTATGCTATAAAAACACTTATGTAAAGGTGAAATTTACTAACAGTACAATGTCTCTTGCCCAGCTTGACTGACCTTCCTCGCTTTGACATCCTGTGATTTGCAGGAAATGAGAACCATAAACAAAGGGTGTATATCAAATATTTAGTGTTTGGCAGGCGCTTTACTCAAGTATCTCCTTCATGACACAGAGAACTTAGTCTTTGATTTTGACTTAAAAAATTGGCCCCCATCACTGTTGGGGGGTGTCAGTAAAATGAGGAAATGGAGTGTGACAAGATGAGCACTAAAGAAACAAAATGAGGCTTTGCCATGGTGTTTCTTGCTTGTCTTCCATTCTGATGGTTTATGACTCAGTATAAAGAGGCTGGATTTTGTAGGCAAAGTATGTCTAAATGGCCATTACCTGAAACACAGGTTTGCCAAGCTAGGGAGAAGAAGGTGCCCAAGTAAAGTATCTTGGAATGGTACCAAACCAAACAAATTATGGAAGTTTTCCCTCATATCAGACCTCAAATGCACGCAAGGTGATCTGAAGATCTGAGTGGCATCTTTTAAACTTAAGTGGCATTTGCAGTTGCACTTGTCAGTGCCAAAGTAAATAAATACTGAGCATCCATCAGATACAATGTTTGATAAGAATGTGTATTATCAAATTGTTAAATGTCTCCACTTCCATGCTTGAGAAATCTCTTGTGATAGAGCTGAAAACAAATTGAAACTACTTAATTTTTTTTTTATGTTATAAATTCTTCTTTTCTTCATACATTGCTTTGGTCAATTCTCCTGATATTTTTTCATCAGGACATGTGTTTAAAAGTTCCTCCTGTGTCACATTGTTAAATTCATTTATCTAAAATGCTTAGAGGGTTCAAATTTCGATATGTTTCCAGTATCACAGGCAAGTGATTTCTGGGCTGAAATGTTCTCTTTCTTCAATATGTATATGACACTTTTTCTAGGAACCCAGTTCCTTACCTTCAGAGCAGTGCTCCCCAGTTTTTCAGTGTCATGATCCTAAGTAACCTATGGTTACTAAAATAGTATGTTTAAGAGTGATAATGTACTTCTCAAATTATGGTAGGAATTTGAAATACTTTATAGTACTTCAATAATTTACCTTAATGTTTGAAAGATCATTTGAAGTGAAATCTAATGTTGAGTTGAAATCTAATGTTGAGTATTGTACTTAGGCATGTTACTTTTGGAACAAGTGTTGGTGATTTCTAGGGTAAGGAAAAGAGAAACTTCGTCATATAGGGAAATAAAAAGAATGTGTTTTATCACACAGATAAAATTACATCCTTTTTTTACCACCTTTATAGTTTGGTAAAATTCATCAGTTCTTTTTCAGGAAAAAAAAAAGCTGATAAGTTTGAGCTGCTCTCACTTGAATCTAGAAAATGTTAGCTTGTGCTTCTCAAGTGTCAGAAACATCTTTAATTAGATTAGTGTTAATGCCTCCTTACTTAATAGCAGAAATAGGATTTTAAGTCCTGAATGTGGATTTTCATTCTTTGTGTACCTATCCTTAAGGGTACATCATATTTTCAGTGCAAAACCTTTGTTTAGAATGATTTTACTGAAATGAGTGTGGACCCATTCTCTGGGAACCTGCATGGCTTTACTTCTGCTTTAGACTTTGTTGTTTGGTTTTGGTTTTTGTTTTTATTTTAAAAAAATACTTTAAAAGTATATAGTCATCTCTGGAATGATTTTAAAAAAGGATGGACTTTCTTGTAATATCTTACTGCTGGTAAACTTCGTGACTGTTTCAGTGCATCTGTGAAGAATTAGTCATGCTTGGTCTGAGTGTTGCTGAGCTGGTTATTCTGTATATAATCCATGGAATATTTGGGGTAAATTGACACAAGTTCGTAACGTAAAAATCACTTTGTCCAAAATAAGGTGCTGTTCTTTAGTGGCATAGAGATTACAAGTAGTAATTTGTAACTCCCTGGTTTGTGATAGTTAGTGTCTCTCTAGACTTGGTATGTAAACTGAGATGTTGGCTTTTACTAGTCTGTACTGTAGTCTTTACTCTGCTAAAGGCAAAGTATCAAATCTTACTGGGGTGTATTTAAAGAGATGCAGGCAGGCCTGTAAGAATAGTGCTGAAGCACCTGCGGATAGCCCTGAACAGAAAGATGGTGTGTGGTGTTTTGCTCTGTGTGAATCTGCCCAAATTTGAATTAGTTAACAGGTTTATGAAATTTGCTGCTAGTGCATTCTCAGCTAGGCTTTCCGTAGCCAGCTGCTGAAATTGCTGTGAAAGGGTTCTCTGCCTTTAGTAGCCTTCCTTATCCCATTCAGCTTGAGGTTCACGTGGGTTGACAATCCCTTTATCCGGTGTTGGAAAGAAAAGAGTGGTGGGCACGGAGCCATCAGTGACCCTGGCTTCTACCCCAGTTACAGCCGTGTAACGATTTTATCCTCACACGCTGCTGTGGAGCATTGTGAGATGTGTTTAGGGCAGACAAGTATTCCTTCTGGATTTTATTTGAAGGAGTTGACTGAAAATGTGAATGAGAGGAGGGCTGGAAGTGAAACCATGTCCAATTTTGCTGAGTCAAATCTCATTGGCAGCCATGACTCCCTGTAAAAATTAGCAGGAGAATTTTTTCTAGCTTTTTTTTTGTGTGCTGTTTTTAAAAAAGGATAAGAACCTACTTATTTAGTAGCAAATTGTAGAAAACTTTCTTCCTGCCCCTATCTGCTTTTAAAACTAATAGTGCAAAGCATTGGCAAAGTAGCCTTTTTTTCCCTGATACCATTTGGATTCTTATTGTCTGCTGAGAATCTAAAATACCTGGATTGAAAATTTATGTTCAGATTGTTCTGTTTTATATAACAAATTTGCCTTGTTCTTTCTTTTGTCTGCAAAATGACATTATAAAACTGTTATATATCATATTGCTACATTTAGGAAGGATTTTAAAAAAGCCATTGATTTCTTCTGTCTGAATTTTGTTGTTCTTTTCCTTTTTTCAGTATGTGGCTACTGAGGCAATGTGGACGTTTATAAGATGACAAGCAGTGTTTTGCAGTAGTTAACACAGTAGATGAGAATTCCAAAAAGTTGATTCAATTTTAGCACTTTGTTACAGAAGTCCAGTATAATTTGGGATGACCTTTAATGTTAAAAAACAGCAGAATACCATTACTTCTCTGCATGTTTGCTTACGTTGTATGTTGTAAAATACACGTTGCTGCATGTCCTGCCACGGACCATGCTGCATATGATCATGAAATACTTCATATGTGCTTGCTTTTCAACAGTGTGGGCTTTGCACTGTTGTGATGTAGCTTGATATAATGTATTCATGTTAGTGCATTGTTTTTTACGTGGTAAATTGATGCCAGTGTCATAATGCACTTAGTTGTCTTGTGGAATTTCAGTTGTTTTACATTAGTTTGAATCTGTAGAAACGGTTGCCAGATACCCAGTCTACAAGAAATATGTTTAAAGGAACAATGTCATTCTTTCAAGTTTGTAAATAGCTGCAGCTTTTAATGTTCCTGATGATTTTTAGAAATATCTAGACCTTCCATTCTAATGCAAGATCACTTAATAGAACAGAAAACAAACAACAGGCCCAATCATGAGTATTCACATTAACAGTAAGAAAATCTTGCTTTTAGGAAGAAAGAACCACATCTAAGAAAATTATTTGATAGGACAGTGGGCAAGAAGGAGTGGTGGACACAATGAAAGCTTGGCTTTGTGAAAAGGTGTAAAGGATGTGGAGAAGTTGGAGGGAAAACCAATTTTTTCAGCATCCTTGACCTTGGAAGTGTTGCAAGTCTATTTACAAAGGAAAAAAGCACCCAGAGGACCAAGTGGAGACAAATACGCTTGGTTGTCAGAAATGTTTGGCATGCAGGATGTTTGAGGGTTTTAGCTTTAGAGGCTAGTATGAGTTATGGTACCTGGACCTATTTAAATAGACTCAGTTTTGGAACTTGCTGGTAACTGATTTTTCCCCAGATAGAGGAAAAATGTGAAGAGCAAGGAGGATGGAAGCTGAGAAGGTTCTGCTGTGTGGCTTATGCAAAATGAAAGCAAGAAGATTGCCTCACATAAATATAAATTGAACTGAACTCACTCTGTTCTTGGTTATGACACAAATTGATTTAAGTAATGTCAGCAGAAAAACGTAATTGTGTATACACCTAAATTTGCCGAGTGTTGCTGATGAGGAGTAGCATGGTATGCAGAGTTTTAAACACGTTAGCAGAAATAATGCATGCTTGTTTGCCCAAACAAATTTGTCTCTATTAATAACAAAACAGTTTAAAATAATTTACTTAACATTTCTAGTGTTCATGTTGAAAATAAAATATATATTGATTGTTCCATTAATAAAAGAATGGGGATGGTTCTTAACACTGCCAAGTGCAAGTGTCCTTTTACCAAGAAGGATATTTGTTGCTTTTCTTCATCTACAAAATTCAGTGTGTAACTTCAAAAGCAACTGCTTTTATTATTCCATGGTGTTGATGATCTGCCCATGATTTCAAATGAGCTTCATGTGTATGTCATAATGGGAAGTAATACAAAATACTAAGTAGGTATACGTAGTCTGTATATTCGAACACAGCCAGGAGGATTAATTCCTGAAGATTGTGACTGTGTTATACATGTTAGGTGCATTTTGAAGTGAGATGCTACAAAAATGGTGGGATAATTTTACCTGAAAAGCAAAACACGTGATATGATTTGGGCAGCTCATGGTAACCATTTTTTTTAAATGGAAGTTGGATGTTTCTTCATGGGAACATCCACTGGTAATGTTATAATGGCAATAAGTAATTCCTATCCCTCCAAAACACCACCATTTTAGCCACACAGCTTCCTTCCTTCAGCCGTGTTGTAAGGGACTGTTACTGTTTCAAGCTATGTATTAAGTTTTGTGTTATTGGTAATATATGAGCAATGCTATCATATTATTTTGTGTAGCACCTGAAGCAAAGCAAAAATGTTAGTTCATCATCCTTTTAGTAATAACTACTGGCAAGCTAATGCAAAATTAATGACATGCAGTGTGTTATTTACTCAACTTGCAGCTTCTGTCTGAGATTGTCTATTTTTATAAATTACGTCATCCCTACTGCAGAACTCTTGTATCCATTGGGATTTACTGTTCTTAGATTCCCTTTGGAAGGGCTCACATTGATGTCATAACTGGATTTGTAATTGTGATTAGATTTGGAAAGTCAAAGAGAAGCATTGAAGCTGTGCAGTATTTTCTGCAACTGAAGTGTCAGTAATATTTCTGAAGGTTTTTTTTTTTGACATATTAATGGCATTAGGTCCTGTTTACAGCTTGTAGAGTTGCCAATACTTTATGAGCACACATATGTAAAACTTTGTTTAACAACAACATAGATTTTCTAGAGTAGCATGATTTTATTGCTGCTACTGACTTGTGATGCGCTCTTTTATACTATATAAAAGATTGTTTTTCTGAGATGTAGGGTATAAAACTAAATGTCATCAAGGCAGAAAGTTGTTCATGCAGTAGAAAAATGGATTTTTCATAACTCTTTTCTAAATTAATCACTGCATAATGTAACTAAATACAAATATTGAATTTCCACCACTTGGACTCGATGATCCTTGTGGGTCCCTTCCAACTCAGCATATTCTGTGATTAGAGCTGAGGAAAATTAAAAAAGCAAATATATACATGTGTTCTTATATATTTTTAAAAAAGGATATCCTCATTAACATAAGGTTGTTGAGTTAGAAACACTGTTTGTATATAAAGTACATATGGGGAAATGGGATCTGCCATATTATATTTGTAGAATGCCAATACAGATCCTTTCAATGCTGGCATTTCTGTACAGACGAGTATGAGTGATAGTAGTAGTGGTTATTTGCCCACTAAAGGATGGAAAGAATCTGTCAGTTCATTTTTTTGCCAAGCATCTGAGCCACGGTTATGTGACCTGAGCTTGACATAGTGACTTAAAGATAAAATTATTAGTATTACTAGGTGATCCTGAGTACTTTTAATAAAGCCTTGTATTTGACTTGACTAGTTTCAAATTATCATTTGGCTGAGTGAATTTCAAAGCTCTAAAAAAATTAACAAATTCAGTAGTGAAAATATCCTAAGCAACTAAGAAAGTATAGAATTGAAACGTGGGGAAAATGTAATGTTCCAAATTCCAAGAAGGCCAATGACATTCTGGCCTGGATCAACAGTGATTGTCATGCTGTACTCAGAACTGATGAGGCCACTCCTGAAATCCTGTGTTAAGTTTTGGGTCTCTCACTGCAAAAAGGACATTGAGATGCTGGAGCATGTCCAGTGTGTGATGGGTAAACCCTTTTCAACTTTATTGGGTAGATGTGTGTATTACAGTCCCCAAGCTACATCCTGCTGAGTGTAAATGCCCTTTTCCACACTTCATCCTTCATTGGGTGAAAGTTCAGTTCAGGAGATCTACCAAGTCCTAAGTAAAGCAAGGTAGTTACCTTGAATTTAACACAAGGTTTGTGTGTAACTGCTTTCCCTGTCCTTCACCACCCTGTTGTGTAGTCATATTTTTTAAGCACTTCTTAAATTCCTTGTATTTACACTTTTCTGATGAAAAGATTTTCTAATTTTTTTTTTCATGAAAAAGCCTTTTTTTTAATGCAAGGTCTAATTAAGTGTTAGTGTTCTGTTGTATGAGTTATGGGTATTGGGAGCTGGGCCTTAGGTTTGAGTGGTTAGCCTTAATTATATTTGAATTTTCAGACAGTAAAGTTTTGACATGCAGCTGGAACAGCTGGCAGGTGTTGTGTATTGTTGATGTGGCTGGCAGAAAACCTACACATACTGTGTTCTCACACTTTTGCTTTATTTTATAAGTGTGTATGTGCATGTGCTAAAATGTAAAATATTTTACTTTTCCTTCCTTTTACTTCTAAATTATATATTACTCTTGAACACTGTAATTTGGTGAATGTAAAGGCCTGCAGCTAACTAGTTTTAAAGTCTTCAAATGATCTGGGGTGCAGAAAAGACCACTTTAAAAGTAGGAATCCTGACACCAGTCTTAGAATACAAAACCATGTAGAAACAAATTATTAGGGACACTCAGTCTGGTAGGTGCACTTCTACCTATTTTTATTTAACACTTTTATATCTAGGTAGCTGATCTTGTAATTGGAAGGAAAAAATGTAGTGTTACATTTGCAAAATGGGACATCTGTCAAGTGATGGTAATTGCCTTCCTGATTTATTTGATTGGGGAAGAGGAAAGGGAAAGGGCATTTCTTGGAATTTTATAGTAAGTTTTCTGTATTTGAAGGATATAATGTCGTGGTTTGACTTTTTTCCTATATAAAAGCAATTTGGCTCATTTTGCTTGATAATTATTTTAAAAGTAAGGGACATGTGAAGTTGCATGTGGTTTGTTACTGATAAAAGATCTGTATAAATTATTTCTGTACAGTTGCTAGAGGCAGGACACAAAGCTCTCAAGATATGTTGGTACATGGTGCATTGCACAAGAGAGGATATGAAGGGGCATGAGGAGAGAGTTCTCCCAAAAGAAAATGATCTTACACTGCTAAACTCTTCAGTGTTGATTTTAATTGGGAACCCCTGGAGCAGGCTCTTCAGAGAGTCTCCTGGCATGAGACTGTGACTGGAGACAAAAACAAGAGTTACTTCTTTCCAGCAGACAACTGAAGTGAGTGAAAATTCTCTGTAACAGCAACCAGCTCTTTCAAAGTTAAACTTCCTCAAAACACCAGAGATAAGTAGTAAGTTACTGTGGGAAATGTCCAAGTACACATTAAAAAAGATGAACAGACAGTCTGGTGGTTTCCTGCTGACCCCATCTACATCTGCATCTTGAACAGAATTTCAGACTATCCCTTAAAGCTTCTAAGTAAGTTCAAGGGAAACTGTTGTTAGAAAGCATATAGTATTTGCTTAGAACGAAAATAATGCCCCTCCACTACTGCTGAAGCCACCCAATGAATAAACAAACAACAAAAACAACAGAAAACCAGCTAGCATTTGCAGGAGACTTAAAAACCTGGGGTTTGTTTGTTTTTAATCCATTAATATTGAGACATTAAATAATTGTTCCCCTACCTTGCTTGGGCTCAGATACGTTCCATCCTGTGCCACAGCAATCATCCTTGTGATACAAGTATGTCAGCGTATTTCAGGTTTCAATGGGGCTACTACTGACCATAACAATATAGAATTTGGGCAGTTGATTGATTTCAGAAAAATCCTGAGTTTTATTTTTTCCTTTGAACAGCAAAGCAGTAGGATACAGATGAAAGAGGTATGCAGTTATCCGCCTTCTGTAGAGTTTTCCTACATTGTTCTACAGCAAAGAATGTGAAATTTGAGGGTTGCCTCACGTAAATGAAGGACTTGTGTCCCTAGATTCCTGATGTGAAGTTGGTATGGACACAATGATATGTGGGAGTTTTTGTGGATATTTTCGTTTGTTTGTTTTCCCTCCAGGATAGTGGGCCGATTTGTATCTCAGTAGTGAACCTCATCCCCAGCAGGTGTGGGTGTCAAAGTTTAGATCTGGTAAAGACAACTTGCTACTCCTGTATGCTTGAGATGGTGATTCTTGACCTTAACAGTGTGTCTGCTGTTTTGCTTTCATGCTTTTTTTTCCCAGTTTAAAAACAGAAAGCACTTTCTCACATTCTCTGATGTAATTAACGTGCCGTTGTTAAATCTGGTCATTACACCAACATGAGAAAATTTTGTAAACGTTGGGAAAAACTTCCACCTATCCTGACATAATGCATTTTTTTCACTTCTGAAGTACTGAAAGAGCTTAGGAAATGAAACTAATCTGTGACTGTTCTGCCAACTGAAGTCATTAATATAGCAAATTTTGTGCCTAAGTTTTACATTTAATAATGGTAATGTATAGTTTTAAAGCCATGTTAATATGCATTAACATACGGCTTGTGTAAGAATGAACGCTTTGCTTTGTGTAAAAATTGCAGGTAAATCAGTTAAACATCACCTAAAGTGACTTCACAAACATACATATTATATATGATTTTGACCTAGAAGGAACACAAAAGATATGTTTATTTTTTACTTTTGTTTGTTGGGTTTTTTTCTTCCCCTAAAAGTATTGTTGGATAAAAAGCATAAATAATTATGGAGTCCAGAAAAAAGTTTCTGTGCTCTGGTGCTGTGATGAGCCTTTGCTCAAGTCAGTTTTATAAGTTAATTTAGATATTCTGGAAATAGGGTGTCTTGTCACATTTTGGATGAGTGTCCATCAGTTACAGGTTTTCTTCATACCTGCTCTAGCATAGTTGTCGAACAGAATTCAATGGCAAGTATTTTAGATGAATACTATGACTTGCTCCCATTTTAAGATGGATGGCATGCAAAGAGAAAGTTTGCTGTGCTGAAAGCAGAGCTGTGCACAGAAGGTGACAAATGAGTCTGCCATCAGAGGGAAGATTGGCAGTCTACGGCACATCCACCCAGCTGAGGCACCAGCCCAACTGCTCTGGGCTTGCCATTATTTTAAAGATCTGGATTATAGATTCATCTGCAGCAGCAGTTCAACAGAAGGGCATTTGTTCAAATGGTCTGTAACATTAGTAAATGTGTTATCAAAACAGCACACACCACCCCGCTGTAAGTCTTGCTTTGGTGTCACCAGTTGTGCAGTGAACATCTTTATAGTGATGGCAGTGCCACAGCTTCATGAATTTAAAAAAAAATAATTAACATGGTGAATACTGTTACTTTATCTGTGTGTTTTGGCCAAAGTGGTATTTTAGTAGCTTGGAGAACATATTTGGTAATTTTATTCAACAGTTTTATTTAAAGTTCTCAAAGTTCTTGGGAAAATACTAGCAGGGATAGATGTGCCTAGACATCCCATGTCTGCTTTATGCTGATAAATAGGAACTCGCTTGCATGAAATTGGGTCATATGGCCAGAGATTTAAATTGTTGGCAGTAAATTTGTCTGAATATTTCAGAAATAAGAGTTACATATTGTATGGGACATTTAAATGTACTGTAGCATTTTGAGTGCATTATTGTTCTGGGTTTTTAGTGGTTTCAGTTGGCGTTTTTAAATCTGATGGGAGCAACAGATTGTTATGTAGTAATCTCTCTGGTAAGGTTGGGAGGCAGAGAACCACCAGCATTATAAAATTCAGAAGCATGCTCCTGGGAGCTTAACAGTGTTGTGTCCAATAGCCCTGAGCTTAAATTTAAGTTTTAAACTTCCACTTCTTTCCAAGTGAGGAGGGCGGGGGAAAGAGAAGATAGCTGTGCCTTATTTTCCTTAAAATTATGTACTCCATTCTTGCACTCTTCAATTTAGCTGTCTGTTATTCCACCTACACAGCTGTGTAATATCTGTGTAATTGTCCCTTCACTGTGAATGTTTTTTCTAGCTACTGGAGTCATACAGTGGCAGTAAATTCGATGACCTTAGAGTGTTCTGTTGGCTTTTGCCTAGATATTTGAACATGAAGGAAATGATACTTTACATTGTGTTTAAAGGGAAGGGGAAAATGTGCTGATAATTTCTGGTTTTGAGGTACTTCAGGAAAAGAATGGTCTCTGTGTATGTAATGTGTATAAAAATTTAACTACTTCTGTAAGTAGTTGTGAGTTAAGGTGACTGCTTGAAACTGAGGAATTGAGTTAATCTGTTGTTACAGCATTTGTCATTAACCTAAAAAGGTTTAATACTCCAAGTGTTGTTGGCACTGCTTAGGAGAATGATATCCATGTGAGATGGTATATATGAGTGAGATAGAATATAAAATAGTTGATAATATATAATAATTAATAAGAGTTGATAATATATATAATGTACATGGTGAGATAGAATATGAAATAGTTGAGAGACATTACAGGCAGATGATACATGCTGCTGAGATCTCTGCCAATTTCTACCTAGAATTCAGTATTGTTTATGAATCCATAATCCTATGGGCTAGTTCTAGGATGTCCATACATTTATAGTTGCTTCTGAAATGGTTTTTAAACATTCTTTTCTGTGGCTCATAAAGGGACGCTAAATTTTTTTTATAAATACAGTATTTTGAAAGCAGCCATGGATAGCTCATGTGCAATTATTGCCTGTCAGGTTTATTAATATCTCATTATAATAGCCTAAAAATGTTTGCAAAACTGTCTTGTTTTTTGGTTTTTTTTGGTTTTTTTTTCCCCCCCAAACTTTTAAGTCTAAGCAAGGAGTTCTTATATGGGTTTTGGAAAACCCATGAGCACAAAGTTGCAGGTAGGTTTTCTATGATGTATTTATACTTGGTTATGATAGAAACTTTCCACAATATATTGTTCTTGTGTTTTACACTGATTTAAA
This sequence comes from Coloeus monedula, assembly GCF_965178545.1. Classification (NCBI taxonomy): domain Eukaryota; kingdom Metazoa; phylum Chordata; class Aves; order Passeriformes; family Corvidae; genus Coloeus; species Coloeus monedula. The sequence continues at coordinate 25,167,011 of NC_138785.1, read as the reverse complement.
TTCCAATCATTTTTCACTGTAACCTATAACTATTCGCTGGACTTCAGCTTTAATTATTTTTTATGAAATACAAATTCTATTGAAGTATTTTTTGGACTGAAAATGGACAGTACATACAATCACACTGTATCTGGAAATGATGGCAGTTGAGGAGGAAGGAGGAGGGAAATGGAATCGACCATTTATTTCTGAAAACTTGTTTTGACTCACAAATGTCTGAGTGGTGTTTTCTTCACCTAATTACATAAATGTCACTTTTCACATTTTGAATGTAAAGAGGCTTATTTTTCAGTCTAATACATGTGAACATCAATTAAACTTTGTTAGGTTGATAAAACTTTTTGCATTCATGTACAAAGTACTGTAATTTACTAACAGATGAGTAAAGGTGTATAGTGGTGACCAGCATAAGTAGTAAGACAGTGTTTCATGGCATTGTTACATGAAAGTTTTGTGTTTTGCTACTATTTTGATGGGTTTAATCATGTTTTTGTGTTACTCTGGAAGGCTTATGCCACAGAAACCTGTGCTGGATTTTAGCTGGAAATATCATTTGATACAGAGAGAATGCATGTTGGTAGTTGTGTGTGTGTGATGGAGTTCAGAAAGCGGTGTGCTGCCTTCCTGTGCTGGGGAGATGTTTCTGTTTTGGCAGAACTTCATTTTTTTCCTGATGTGAGCATAAAATACCACACTCAAATTCTGCTCGTGGTGTTAACTGCAAGGTCACCCAATCAGACTGAAAAGGGTTTTATTGCTTTGTCAACAACTAGTATTTTAAAATTTTGTTCTAGAGAGGGTTTGCCTAAGTTTTCTAGAATTCATAACTTCTGCTACTTCTGATTACTACTTCCTCAGAAAATTGATTGCACTCAGCATTGAACTGTTTTACAAGGCTTAAGCATAATTAATGTTTTAAAATCATCTGTTAGTTGCACTGGCACATGGCAAAGACTTTCAAAATTCTCAACTAATTGTTGTAATTGAGAATAACTTACCTTTTAGAATATACTAGAAGACCAAGGGTGTGTCATTAAACTCTCATAAATGTAAATATTCAGTTTAAAAGGTGTTGTGTATGAAAATGTGTCCATAGAAGAATTGTGCAAAAAATAGACTGGATTATTTCAGGATCTTTTCTGGCTTTACTAGAATTAATTTCCACTAATTTTTATAGCCTCATTTGCTAGCAATCATTGCCAGGAGTGAAGGAAATCAATGTGTAACAAACTAAACTCATTATCAGTGTACATGTTAATTTGGGGGAAGGCAGCTGCAGATTGTATGACATAGTATTCTGTAGTATCCAATTTTTTTCCTGTGTATTTTGCCTCTGTAACAACTGTTAAGTCTTTTCTTCTATTGTCCTTGTTGGGGAAAAAAAATACTTCGAAGTTACTGTAAGGCCAGATGGTCTCTGATTTTAAAGAATGTGTTGTAAAGATGTGACAGAGAACTGTACTTAAGTTGAAGCCTAATGGAAGAATGTCATGTGCCTGGCTTGGTCAATCCTGTGTCAAGTGGTACAAACCTGTGGCACTTAACAGGTGCATTGTGTGGGGCAGAGAATTTATTGCTTGAGCACAGTCCCCGTTGCATTTCAGCTCCTCTGCAGCATGATTGTGCTATTACAGCGTGAGAAGTGGTGTAGTGTGAATGGGAGTGACTGGGGATATTTCTGAGTTTAAGATACAAATTACATTCTAAGGGGAGAATTATAAATGCCGTATTTATCTCAGTCTCTTCACCTGTATCCCCATGTGTTTTTAGTAAAATTTGTGTATTCAGTGTGCAAGGAGAAGCAGGAGCTATATTCAGAAAGGCTTGCAATGGTATGTTCAAGGTGTCTGGACATGTACCTCCCACACCCCGTGGATGGATGTCTGTGGCCTGTGAAGGGGCGAAGCTGCTGAAAATCTGAGAGAGCTCATCAAGAGCACTGTTTGCTAATACGTGATAAAAATGTTTACAGCTCTGCAGCAGCTGTCTTTTGGGTGGGGGAAAAGGGAGGTGATGTGTCTGTTCTAGCATTATCTTCTTGAAAAGTCGTGTTCAGTTCAGGATTTGGCGAGGTAAACGTGGGTCCTCATTCTCACCCTGACTTCAGTGACATTCTTGGGAGCCAGCAGCAAACGGATCCCTCCCCTCTGGGGATGCCTTGATCTTCCGAGGCTGATACCAGACACAGGCAGGAGCTTGCTGTTTTATCTGCATGGTCCATCTCTACCTTAATGAGTGAAACAGTTAAGTATTGAAGGGGGCGAGCCTCTAGGAATGTGTCTTCCATTTGACTCGAATATTTCGGTGGATAAAGGGAGAGGGAGGGAGAGGAGAGAGAGAGAGAGAAATCCACTTACATCACTCGAACTGCATTGAGTGTGTGCCTGTGTGCAGGTTAAGAGACAGACTTCAGTGTCTTTGCTTTCTGCAGGAAGCAGCAATGCCGTTTGTATCCTAAGAGGAATTTTTTATTTAGAAAAGGAAGCATTCTTTCTACCCAGGAAATGGCTTTCCTTGTGCGTTGCTATGCCAACTGCCTGCAGCCATGGTCTTCCAAAGTAAGCACAATAACGTAATTATATTGGCGTATTGCATTCAGACTCATGATTCTCTGGGTTTTTGTGTGTGTAACTGTGTTGTATTTTTGTTGCTGACTCTTTGGGCGGTAGAAGTGCTTGTCTTGATTGTGAGGAACAGGCATCATAAAATTAAATGTCCATCAATGTCATGCTGCTAAGATTAATTGTGCAAACTTGGTTAACTGAGTGGAACAGAGATCACTGGTCACTACTCTGTCAGCATCATTAGCAGCCAGGGGAGGAGGTCCCTATTCGTGTGCGCTGCCCTGATTTTGGGGGAGTGGAGGGTAGTGGTGGCGGGAGGGGGGAGGCTGCATTTGTGAGTGTGTGATTGCAAATGAAACAGGAGTATTAACAATGCTTGACTGAGTGCTGGAGGCTGGTTCCTGCACCCTGACTAATATAATACTGTATTAAGCCTTTTTGAGGGAGTCTCTGTGCAGTCAGCCATTTTAGCTTTTTTTTCGTCCTTCCCCCCCCCCCCCCCCCCTTTCCTCAGGCTCTGGGAATGGTTTTGTTCCCTTGAATGGATGCTGGATATGTAGGGTTTCATCAAGCTCTGTGCGTCCTGACATGCTTAGACTTTCAGTGTTACAAAAATGGAGACTAACGCTGTCATTCGGATTGCTGCTCTGCACTACAAGTGCGAGGGGGGTTTTGAGCTTACCAGTAGTGACACTTTTAGCTCCAGCTCGGTTTCACCCCCTCCGCCTCTTTTTAATTTAATGCTGTAGAGGGTGACTTGCCATCCATAAGAAATTGGTACATGATGTGTAAATTCAGTTCAGCTTATGTTTCTTCATTATGAAACCACTTGCAATCCCAGCTAACCATGGAGTTATGGGCCAGCAGGAGAAACAATCAGTAAGTATTGCAAATTTTGTTTGTTCTATCACTAACCTGTCATGGGCAAACTGCATGGAGACTGAAACTGCTTGTCGTCCTGCTCACCGTCTTTCCTGCTTGTGGATTTAATAGCGGGTTTGGAGGGAAAGCTGTACCTGAGGTGGCATTAATGTTGGTGGTTGTAGTTTTTAGCTTAGAAAAGGCAACTCTGTAGGTTCTTTTTGAACGTTAAAAATTTACTGAAAAAATGCTGACATACTTTGCTTGGGCAGGAAGCTTTGAGCATTCAGTTAAAATAATTATGCATTTGTTAAAACTTTAAAGCAATATGTAAGCTGTATAACAAGTGATATAATTGTAGGTGATGATAAGAATAAATTTATTCTGTCTAGTGTATAGTACTAGTGTACTGCTGCCTTGTAGCATGGCGTTTAACATCTGTGGTGCACTTATGCTGAAATGCAGAAACTGTTAGTAAAACATGGAATGAACAAAAGGCGTAAGTACTGATGCTTTCTAATTGATCCCATGAGTCAGCTACACCTTTGTCATGCTTTAATCCCATAGGCTGCCTGTGTTTATTGTTTGGGAAAAATGCATTCATAAGCAGAAGAGCAAACATTATTTAACAAGGCCTCAGGTGTCAGGAATTAGGAATTTAGGTTTTGCATGACAAAAAGCTTCTGTAAGTTCTATAAGAATGCACAGAATCTTATTGTTCAGTTAAGATGTTTAAATCTTCACGCTAGATTTTATATGGTTCAATATAGTTTTCAATCCTACAATTTGTTTCTTGAGAAGATATTTATGACTATATGTTCTGTGTGTACTGTGTCTGTTAGAATGTGCATGGGAATGTATACAGTACGTTCAGCAGATACAGTTAAGAATTGTAAATAGTGGGAAGAGGTCATAGCAGGAACTTTTTGAAGGAAGAACATTTTTTTGCAAGAATTCAGTGTTGATTGTGTAGAAATACAGAAAGTACTCTAGAAATGTTTTATAGAAGTGTTTTAGAATGTGTCCAGTGAATTTTCTTACACATGTAGCAGACATATCACAGTTTCTTATTGTAGACTGTTTTGTTCCTTTCCCTTCTTTAATTACATTCTAAGTATGAGGGAGTTCATGTAACCAAACCGTTTGGTGTTCATGAAATATTTAAAACTTAATCTAAAAAAAACCCAAACAAAACCTTCTTTCCTCCTGAAACTCAAGCACTGAAGAAGCTGAAATAGAATAGGATACTTTGAACTGGCAAATAGGAATAAAGTGAAAAAGCTGCATATATATTGGGTTTTCCTGCTCTTTCTACCCTCCAAAGAATGTCAATGAAAAGTTCTGGATTTACTCTGGTAGCACAGCAAGTTTAACTGATACTAAATAAGTGCTTATAGATAAAGGAAAAAACAAACCAGCTTTTTAGAAACTCTGCATTACAAACTGTCATGTTCTAGTTGTATAACTTTGAGTTATTTAAATCACAGAGATGAATTTCACTCTCCAAAATGGAGACTGGACCTAAATGTGGGAATAGTAAAAGGAAAAAGCTCAAGGTATTTCTTTACTAAATGTCCCCATATATGCAAGAGAAAGAAATTGTACTATCTGACATGCAATTGCATATTTTGCATGAACAAAAGACTATAGTTTAAAGACTATATAGAACTCTAAATTTTTAGGACACAGAGTAGCTCAATAAAAAACACCACTTTGTCTGTGAAACTATTCATGCCTGTTCACCAGGTAGACATTATTTTCCTTGGAAGGTGAGACTGAAAGATGCAAACTTTTCATAGAGAGGAAGGCACAAGACTTTATCTTACTTTGCCTAAGAGGAAAACTTCTTGAATTAATCATTTCTGGTAATGAGTTATTTTCATGTTAGTATGTTCCCAGAATTCTAAATATTTTATTGATATCTGACTTGAACTTGTTTCACAGAGAGAGGCTTAATTACTTTGGTGACATCCCCACCCAGAGTCTCACAGCTTGATTTTCTGGAACTGAATGCAAAATTCAGTTTCAATCTGGAACTGAATGCAAAAATCTCCTGTGCAAAGTTTCACAAATTTCTGTGAATTAATTTTAGTTAATATTGTTAAATCTTAATTTCACAGTAGTTTAGTTAGGGAATGAGAGATATGGTTTAAATCTACTGTTCTGTGAAAATACAATGTAGACTGGCCATTGTGTTAATCATGGTGAAAATGGAGAGAGGAAGATTTAAAAATGCTTTTGTGTTTCCTAGATTTTTTTAGTAGAAAAAATAAAATCAGCAGCATCAATCAAGTGTACTGGTCTTACATGCCTCATATTTCATAAATTGGAAGAGTTTGAAGCAGTGCTACAAACACGTATCTGAAAGTGATGTTCCTTGATACACAACTACTGTCATCTGTTTAACAGGGAGTAAAATTATGCTCGGGGTGAAAGATGACAAGAGAAATGAAAGCCGGATTGTTGCGAAACTACTTCTGCCTAGTTCTTGTAGTTAATGTACTTTACCAGATTTTGTGTAAAAAAAAGAATCTTAGAATGGTTTGGGTTGGAAGGGTCCTTGAAGACCATCTTCTTCCAACCCCTCTGGCGTGGACAGTCTACCTTCTGTAGACCAGGTTGCTCAGATCCCCATCCAGCCTGGCCTTGAACACTTCCAGGGTTGGGACGTCTTCAGTAAGTTCCTTCCATTTGGCTGTGTCCTTGCTGATTATGAGAGTCCTCTCAGCTAGCTTTGTAGTGCTTTCATTATAATTTTCCTAATCTTAAATTTTAGGAAGATGAATGATGTTTCAAAAAATAGTGATTTGTGGATGTTGAAACAGTCTCTTGAAAAGCTTTACACATTGCATCTTACACCCGGTTTATTATGTGGAAAAAAAGTCACATGAAGGCCTAGTGCATGAGGGTTCCCATTGTAGGCGTGGGCCTTGTAAAGCATTAGCTTTCTATCTCATTTCTCCTTTTCTTTTGTGCCTATTGTTTGTAGGAACTTTACTCAAGGTCAACTTAAAAAAAAACTAAATGAAAGAATTGACAGGTATAATGACTTGTAAAAATGAGACTTGAGATGCATAGTTCTTACATGACTGTGTAATGATTAACAACTCAGGAATTGCGCAGTACTTTGGAGTGACTTATGGACAACCTTGTAAGAAAGTATAGTTTTACTTCAGGTGTAATTGAAATAAAGTCTGCTAATAAAGGACATGTTTCGCTGCTGGCACAGTGACACTTCTTTAGTGATCATGGGTACTGCAGTCTTTGATTTGCTTGACCTCTCTTGAATTACTAAAAAATATTGGAAACAATAAGTTAAATTTTTTGGGTTGTTCTTACCATATTTTAGTTCACGAAGATTTGTGGCTGTGTGCTAGGGGTCTCCCAGGAAAGAGAAGGAAATGAGTGGCATTTTGAGGAAAAAAGCCTTGAATGGGAATTGTTCAAATATGGTTATTTTAGTTTGATGTGTAGTAAGGGTGCCAGTTGGCATGCTTTCCTAAGAAATCTAGAACTATACTAGAAATAATTTTCTGTTACAGGAAGAGATCATCAGTATTTTTTCTTAACTCATGTAATAATGTAACCTAGTATAGTTATTTGTCCTTTGAGTGAGCATCACACAGCGCTAGTAAGACATGGGAAAGAAAGGTGTGGTGTTGTGGTCAGATGGCTACAGTTGCTAAGCTTTTGCACGTTTGTATATACATATCTGGAACAAAGGTAGTAGTGATCTGTTAGCTGCTGCAGCTGCTGATGGTTATGATTTTGTTCATCTTGATGAATTACATTATTCTGGGACTTGATACAGATTATCTTATTTTGTTGTTAGGCACGTTTGTTTTTAGCACTTATTGAAACCAGATTTCTGGTTTGGCCCTTGCTGATTATTCCTTTCCTTTTAATTTGCATATTTTGAAAAAAATTTTCCTCTCTGGAGACCAATAACGGGGTTGTGGATTTTTGATGTGATTAGAAATAGTGTTTCACCTCTTTATAGGTGCATTATGATAGTCTTTAATTGCATGACCATATATCTTCTGCAAGATTCATCTCAAGATGGATAGCTCTGATGTGATGAGCAGCTGTTTGATGTTTTGGGCTAGCTTCATTGCTCAAAAGGCCAGGTTGTGTTTATGGTGTACTATTCAAGTCTTACTCAGAAGAGAAAAGCGTAAATATTATTCTCTTCTGTGGCTTTCCAAGATGCTTGTAACTACAGTGTTCATGCAATTAATTAAGGTACTGTGGGGGCGGCATGATCTTAATTTTTCAGGTAGGTCTGCTGAAGCAAATCTTTGGCAAAACATAAGGCAGAATTTTGAGAGCTTAAGATAGTCATTCCACAGCACAGGTAGGTGCAAATAAGCATTCGAAGGATGGATTTTGTTGCTTGAATTTTCTGTATTGGCCCAGTTCAGGCACTCACAGCCTAATGATCATATGAAAGGTTGATTTTAAGTGACTTGCCTGGCATCCTGCCAGAGATCTGTGGTAGACTATGGCTACATTCCTGTTCTGCAGGACAGCATTTAACTGCAGATTTCCCCAAAAGCTTATAAATGGCAAAATTTGAGTCATTTCATAGGAAGGGCAGTGAATGCATTTAGTGACCTGTAGAGATGGCAATGAGAGCATCCTTGGCATGTAGAAGATGCCCTGCTATCTTTCTGTTACGGTTTCAATGCCTGGGGATTGCATAGCGTATTTCAAACTGAGAGGAGAAAAAATTAAGAAAAAAGAAAACCCACAAAACCATACCAGAAAGGCTGCCATCTACATGTAATGAAGTGGCTAACATTTTTTCAGGTCAATGTGGATAGTGATGTAGAAGATTGCACAGTAGGGCATCTTTTTAGTGAGCTTATGAAGTAAGAGAATTTCAGGCCTCCCAACATGATCAGTATTATGGGTCTGGTTTATATTCCAAAGTGGCCAAATCTAGTGGTGCTGTTGGAGTGTTTGCAGAGTGATATTTTTGATGGTGCATGCTGGAATGTGGCATTTATAGTCACAATGCAGATGTGAACCTGAAAAGGAAAGTCAGCTTCTTCCAAAATGCTATTTTGAGAGAGTAAAGCTATTTATTATTACTGAGTTGTTGGCACTCCTGCGTGATCATCAGACGTGCTCAAAATCTAGCTGAAATTGAGAGCTGCTGATACCCAACAATTAAGAAAAAACAAAAACTATCCAAGCAACCAGAAATCCCAAACATCAAAAGAAGTAAAAAAAAATCCTAAATCCCTTAAGATAGTGTTGACTTGCTCCTGATTCTATGAGTTAATAAAGACATAAGGAGAGAAACTCTAAAAAGCAGAAGATAACGTGTTAAGTTGCCTAAGTTAAAAATACTGGGGAATTCACAATATGGTGAATGAGTAGCATGAAGTTCATTGTAAGTAGAAGCAAGCACTAAGGAAACTAAGGAAATCCCATGCCTCAGTATCTCAGGTTCATTATTCCACCTGCAAAATAATTGCAATCCCTTGCTGAATACTGGCTCCAGGGTTTTAATCAGTGATACTTGCACTGGTACTTCATTTCCAAGTGACGTAAACTCAACAGTTTAGCAAACAAAACCGTAAAAATATTCCAGTGAGAGGAAGTAAATTAGATTTTTTTTGGAAATTTCATTTTTAATTATCTAAGGCAGGGGATCTCAGTGATATGTAAAGAAATGTGTAGCTTATAAGAGGATTAGAAAATGCTGTGAATTGTGTTGTTTTTTTCTGCAGTTATGACTGCTGCTGGTACTACTCCAGTATGCAAAAGCGAGGGGAGGTGTCTGGTGTTCTGTATTCTGCTGCTAACATGATCTGAAGCTTCTCTGCAAAATACTTCTGTACTTGATAAGGTTGTCTGCAAAATCAATGAAATATCAAGAGATAACATGAATGATTTAAGAATAGGAGCATTAGGAACTATGATTTCTAAATTCTGAACTAGAATTGCATAAACATTTAGGCTATGTTCAGACCATCAGCACTCTGGGATCATGATGGCGGTGCTGGAAGCTATTAAGTATAATTTTTTTTAAGCTTATTTAAAGTTCGTTTTTCTTTAATTATCTTGCATATTTTTTATTCCTTGTTGTATTCTAGGCTTTAAATTGCTACAAATTAGCCCTTAACAGCATCCTTGATGTTTGAAAAACTGAGCTAATTTTACTAACCCCTCAATGAATACACTGTGGTATGATTTTTGATTGACTGAAATAGAGACAAGATTTCAGGATCTTAGGGTTATTTTATTAAAGCCTGATTTTTATTTTTGATAACTTGATTGCAGCAACAGGTATATGACCAGACTACTGATTCTTTTCAATTAATATTACTGATGCATTCTTGTTAGCTTTTTCTAAAATTTGAAATTAATAGAAGTAATATTACTAGAAAGAGGAAAAAAAAAAATCATGATATGGTATTTCAGGAGTTGTGCAGGTGAGTGTAATACTGAACTAGTGTTTGAGTAATATGGCTAATATTAAGGATTTGAGAAACATGGAGTATTATTGTCTTGAGATTTAACCTTGACCAAAGAACCTTGTACCTGCCACACTTCATTCTCAATATTGTATTTAAGAATGTGGTAGCTGTAGTGCAAGAGAAGTGTGGTATGACTCCAGCAGTTCTGCAGTGTTTTTAGGATTCTAACCTCTGCATGCTTCACCCATCAATCTGTTACAGAAATGTCACTGGCACTCGTATGGTATCCCAGAATTGGATGGTTGGTGGTTATTCCAATTTTGTCAGCTTGCCAGTAGTCTTTTTGCTGTTCATTTTGAGATGGTGATGATTCAGCTGAGAACCAGGGGAAGAATAAACTGTGCTGAAGGGGTCTCTGCTCAGTGGGTTACCTGTGAAAGCTGATCCTGTGCCCAGAAGCTAAAATTTATTGGAGCGTTTATCATTCCTTCCAAACCCCCTGTTTGTATGGGGATACTAGAAGGACAGATGAAGGACAACAGATTGCAATGCTGTTATGTGGGTGATGTTGAAGGTAAACAGCTTTACATTATAATAGTAGCTGACACAAGCAGCGCTGCTGCTTGGTCCCTAATACATCTGAGGTGTTGGGGTGGAGATAATTATTGCCTAAATTTATTTTATTTAATTTTTCACTTGTGAAAGATGAAGATTCACAGCATTTGGTGAAAGGACTGGAAGACAGGAAATTTTGTGTGTATGTTGTTTGTAATTTACTCTCATGGTGCTGGACTTGGTTACTGGACTGCAAGATTCTATTAATTCCATCAGCAAGAATGTTGGCCCTTTGGGCAAAGGGCTGTATTTGTCTTTTTGGGTTGCCCTCACAGCAAATGTGAAGCTTGCTGCCATGAACCAACTTCATGGTATTCAGCTCACCTGGCATTCTATACTTGGCCTAAACCTTAAGCTGCTCAAAAAGCTAAAAATAAGGCCATAGGTCCTTTTGCGATCAGTGGTCTCCATTGCAGATGTTGGAACACAAAATCCTGGCATGTTTAGTTCCCTTTTTGTGAAAAGTGAAAGAGGATTTTCCTAAATGGCAAGCAGCTTGCTAAACCGTGCAGCTTGCTAAACCTCACAGCTTGGACTGAGTAGTTTTCTAGCCTTTCCAAAGTCCTGAGTTATAGGCAGTCAGGTTGATGCCTCCAGTAATATGATGTTCCTTCCAAAGCCTGTCTAGAATGCCTTAAAAAAGCATCAAATAATTTGATCTGCTACAATTTCAATAGTTCCTGTCCTTTGTAGTGTATGGAGTGTGACTGCCCTTCCTTTAACTCAAATGGGTTTTCTGGTCTTTCCTTACATGTCTTCTGCCAGTTTAGTGACCACTGTAAACAGCAGAAAGCTCTGAACCATTTGACAAAATGTGAAGATCTTAATTTGAACGTGAAAACGCTTGTGACTCTTTACACTCAAATGTATGCATACCTCCATGGCATTTCCAGCTCTTAAATGGAGATGGCAATTCTTTTGGACTGGAAATATGCAAACTGGTTTAACACCAGGCTTCTCTTTCAGTTCCAGCTTCTCAACATGGATCAAGAGCCAGCTGCTTTTCAAAATAGAGGAAAAACAGGCTTGTGAGTTAGAATGCAGGAGAAGAGCAAAGTATTACATTATATATGCATTTAGGAGCTGTTAATAAGCTAACAAATGCCGTGGCAGGCATAAAATGTAGCTCCATGTAGCCCTTGTAGCTTTCTACCTGTAGATGACTTATTTCAAATGTCCCAGGCTTGGCTGGTGACCGTATGCCAGCGTTTGGTGACAGTAACGCTTCCTCTTCGTAACTGCAGTTGCCTGATCTTCAGAGGCATAGGGACAGTCAGGAACCATGCTGCAAACCCAGACAATAACCTGATGGTTAAAAACCTCAACCTGGGATTTCTTTCACTCAGTCTATAAATATTGCCTCATTTTATCTGACTGCAGCCTGTCACTTGCTTGCAAGCATAGGTGCTGTGTGCTGGGTTGTTTGGACAAACAGACTAGGTAGGATTTATTAGTTTATAGCTTGACTCCAAACCGTGACCTTGCAAGTGAGAAAAATTGGTTTAAAGCTTTCTTCTTTTATTCCTTCTCTGAAGAATGATTTCATTAAAATGACGTTGTTCTATTTTGTGGGTCTCCCTTTGTGTGTGTAGTCATGTTGGCTTGTTTTATCGTTAAAAATAGGCTCGTACTGTTCCGTGCTGCTGTTCTTCCTGCAGAGCAAGAAGAATGGGAGCTGGGTTGTGCTCTTAGGCCTCCATCCATAGCATTGTTTCCTAAATGCATGTCTGCTGCTGTGTGCCTGCCAGCCTGCCAAATGCTGTAGGAGTTGCATGAATGTCAGGAAGGTCTAATGCAGGACGATTTGAAAGAGCATGGGAATGCCTGAAAAAGAGAACATGGGTGCAGAATTGGGCCTTACCTATACTATTGGTGGTGGGATTGATGGCTTGAAAACGGGGTGATGAGGGACATTGTACCCAAATGTATTTAGTGATGGTTGAAAAAAAAATAATCAATCTAGATTTTGGGAAATCTAAACTGAATTTTGGGAGTTATTTCTTAGTTAGCTATATCCTAGGTTTGCTGAACCATCAGCCTTGTTCTCAAGTAAGTTTTTTGTGCTCTTGATTTGTTGAGGGTTTTTTTTTGTTTTGGTTTTTGGTTGGTTGGTTGTTGGTTTGATTTTTTTTTTGTTGTTTGGTTGGTTTTTTGTTTGGTTGGTTTTGGTTTTTTGGGGGGAGGTTGTTGGGGGTATTTTTTCCTACATGTGAACACCTAGAGGTTCTTCAAAACACTTTTTGCCTGTGCTGTTTCACCAGTCAAGGTACCACTTGACCTCTAAATCTTGATGTATTTCTGATAACAAACTAGGAAAAGAAGGAACCTGTATTTTCCAATTTCTTGGCAGGCAGTAGCTCTTTTCTCTGCTAGATTGCTCAGGAAAGAGTCAGATGTTAGACTTGGATGTGTCTCACTGGTCTTTTCAGTCTTGACCTGCATCACCAGTGGATTTTCAGCTGGGTTTTTTGACCTTTGAATAAGAAGCTGACTATAGAGGGATTTTTTTTTTTTTTTTAATATACATAAATAATGTAGAAGGATCTTTTTTCTGTTGTCCTCACTTTTAAGGAACCAGGAGGAAAAGGAAAATGCATGAATTTATGGATTTTGGAGCCGTAGTAAAATGTGCTACTTAATTATTTAACTTTGTGTCTGGGAAAGGTTGTTAACTGGATTTTTTTTTTTTAAGGCAGCAGAGAAGACTCATGTTTTATTTTAAAACTGAAGCTGTTCACAGCTGCAGGAGCAGGCTGAAAACCAAATTAAAATGGCAACAGTGTTAGTTTCTTTTAATAACTGTGGAAGTCTGTATGCTAGGTGTACCTCTCCTTGCCTGTTGATGTATGACTTCTGCAAATATTTTTTGTGGTCTGACCCTGGGAATTTCTGTCCTATCAATCTTGCTCATTTTCAAATCAGGTTCTTAATAGTTGGTAATACTGTTGTTTTGGAAGGGGGTGTTTATGTGTCTTGTGAGAACATTAGAGACTTCTTGCATTTCAGAGTAAAGGATTTTGGAAATTTCCATTTAGCAGATATTTTCCAAGGTCCCTGAATACAGCTGCTTTTCCTAAATAAGTGGTCACTAAAGTGTGGTTTCCCAAACAGTGGTGTGCATGTCAGCAGTAGGATATAGAAAATCTAGTTATCTACTTGTTTCCTGTTGAAGGAAGAGGTTGTTTAGGCAGTTAAATGTCACTCCTACACCTGCAACTTCCATTAGTGTTGTACATTAGTATTCCTTCTGTGATGATGGTACCCAGGGAAAACTAAACTTAGGAATTCCTGAGTTAGAGTAGCATGATTATTTTTAGGGTTGTTTTAAGTGAAGATCAGTGTTCCAGCTGGGGTTTTATTCAGTGAAGCATCCAGAGATAACGTGCTTAATGTAGTAATGACTAAAATGTCTACCAGTTTCATGAAAACAGCTTTATAAATCTCTTGTACCATATGTTACAGCAAACAACTACTACCATTGTAGTGCTATTGTAAATCAGCAGTTGGTTTGACTCTAAAATTATGTGGTCATTGCAAGGTGACCTAATGCAGTAGTTGATGTAAGTGCACACACACCCTGAGTCTCTAAAGCTTATCATCTGGTAGATGGGAGGAAAACGATGAATGTCACTGATTGTAGAATGGGTGGCAGTTATTAGTCCTGGTATTTCAACCTGATTTCTGTACTGCTTGTTTTTCTGCAGCTTGGCAATCTGTGATGTAAAAATCTCTTCCTAAATGAACACCACTGAAATATTTCATGGTGTCAGTAGAATATGGAAGTTGTTACATGGGTTGTGTTTTTAGGATGCTGTTGACGCGAGGCAGGACCGTACGGGACGATTCCGACTCTGTGTGCACACCTGCACGGACACAAATAGACACATTTCTGAAAGTCACATATGAATGTCAGCATTTTAAGCAGAATAACGTGGTGCTTCAATTGACAATGTCTACTTACTCTAAAGCAGCCTTATAACAGGCTCCATACGGGACCTTGTTGTTTTGCTTATCTTATAATGTAGTTGTGGACATTTGTAAAAATTAGGCAATTAAAAAAAAAAACAAACCCCGAGGTGGGAGGGTAATGAAATTTAGTGTTAGATATCACTGTTTTGAGTAAATGTCACTCGACTACAAAGAAAAGCTCTGCAGGTTGTTTCAAAATTTACTGAAGATACTATTAATATAAAAGATGCTTCTGTGTTGATATGTGGTAATAATTTTAAATGGCTTTGCACAGTTGTTACTGCACTGTGCTCCAGAATTGAGAGAACATCTTTGCACTTCCTAAAGACTCCTCAATGAAAAGAAGAAAAATGATCCTTTACTTTTCCCCCTTCCTATGATCACAGGGAACACACACTAGTAAGTCTTTTGCCCAAAGTTTTAAATAGTTGTAGTAGTTTGTAGAAGCTGGACTCTTGCTCTGTGTGACAGAATAGAAACTATGGAGGTATTAGAAAAACATGATGGCACATACAGTTTTAAAAGGTTTTAGGTTTTAAAAGTTTTAACTGGTCAGTGTAACATAGTTTCATTAACTTTCTTTGACTGCCATAGGAGGAAAAGTGTAAAATAATGTAGCAAGCACATCTTGGAGTGTTACAGCAACATTCACTGCTGTTGTCTTGCCATGGCGTATGTTTGCACTTGCAAAACTTATACAATAAGTAATAAAGCTGTTTGACTAGTAGTCATGTTGGTATAGCATTAAAAAATCATAGTTACGGTAAAATCATACTATTTCAAGCTTTTGCAACATTAGTCATGTATAAAGGGAAATGCTTGCTGTTAAAAAATATTTTATCTTGTTACTGTACTATTTTTACCTTAGCCAGAAAAATAGCAAGGCTACCTATACTATTTGTAATGCAAATATGAAACCTTTTTACTCTTTGCCTTGGTCTCAGAAGTATTATCTACAGACTTTTAAGATGTTTTTAAGCAATCTTTCTTCTAAAATTCACCTTTGAAAATAATATCATCCCCATTTTCAATCAAAATTAATTGCCTTTTAGTTGCCCAACTTTTAAAAAAAATTGTAACATTGTTTTGAAGTGCTCACTATTGTGCAATTAGCAAGCTAAAGCTAGTGGTTATGGCAATATACATTTTTGCTTTATATTAAAAATTGCTACAATCAGAATATTTGGAAAAACAAGCTTTAGCAAGGGCTTTGATGTCCACTTGTGTGCTATTTGTCTTGTAATATTTCAGTTCGTCGTGTTCTTTTTTTTGTTAGAGGTGAAGCAAAAGTGTGCATCTTTCATTGTCAGACAAGGAAAATAAAGGAAACTTCCACCCACTTTTCTCCTGAACTATTCCTTGATATTCTAAAGCAAAAATAATCCTTTGGTTAAAACTCCAAGGGTGGCATTGACATGGCCGCAGCCTTCAGGCTTCAAACAAAATTTTCATTTAATTGCTTGTGAATAGTCATGTCTCTCTTTAAATTTTCATCAAATTTCTTTCAATTGATACGGTGTTTTATAGAGGCAAGGCTCAGTTTTTGCATCTGTGCACGGGAGCTCCCTATATATTTGTATCTTTAAAAAATTTTCCTTGGAAGTGTACAGAATACTTAGAAGCTACCAATAAGAAAACCTAAAATGTTTTTATGTTAGTCATGCTGGGTTTTGTCTTTTTTCCTCTGTTGGTTAGTCTGTTTCTGAAACAATAAGTGTACGAAACAACAGGCTCACTTCAGATTTTTCTGCTTGGATGAGTGACATGGATCTGGAAAAGATTTTCTGGGTCACTGCCATTACACACTTGGGCAGCACACTCATAACTTTGTCTCGCTTCAGTCTGAAAGGCTTCTCTGCCACAGCTCCTGTGGAGTCTGATTTGGAGAATCTCTGTGGTTCATTAGATAGCAGCCTTCTTTCAGCTTCCTGCTCATTAGGCTTTACACCTGCATTGCCTTTTACTGGAAATACTTCTTTTTCCTCCTTTCTATTTCTGGATAGTGATCATACCCTCTCTCAGTGTGGGCTGAAAAAGCTGTGCTCTTCCTGCACTTTGTCAAGTATTAGTTTTTCTTCTTCTGATAATCCTGGTGATTTTTCTCTGACTCTGTGTATGTGTATGGCTTTAAGCTATCTTTATTTAAAACACACAGCTGGGAATGTGTGCAACATTTCCAAATAAGGTCTCTGCTGGGGTCGTGGAGAAGAGCCCAGAACTGTATTTCTGGAGGATGCATGCTGTGATCGTATTGGGTTCTCCTTCTGCTGCATCACCTGAACAATTCAGTCACCTTCTGATCAGCTGATACATGGAAACTTTCTCACAGTGATTTCTCACAGGGACTTTTCCAGGTTGTTGGTTTTTGTTTTAAAGTGCGTGATTTCACATCTTTTCCTACTGCTCATCTCTTTTATCAGCAGTGTCTTTTTCCACAGTGATGCCAACAGTTTTTTTCCTCCACTTGGAAAGAGGGGAGTTCTAAGATATTTTCTATATCCATCTTTCACATCTCATCTTAAAAAAACCCAAAACAATTACCTGAGTAGCCCTTAATTTATTTTTCTTTATTCTAGAATCAATTAACTTTGATTTCTTTTGCTATTTTAAGTTAGCTCAGGGCAGTAAAATTCAGTGCAGTGGTTCAGTATTAAAGTGGAGTGGTTCGGTATTAAAGTGCAGTAGTTCAGATTAAGTGGTTGCAGTTCAAAACTGAGCTATCACTTCATGAATGTTTGAAAAACTTCACTGAGTTTTGTTAGATTGGCTAGAATGCTGTAATCATGAAGTATTCTGTGATCAGGTGTAACACACCCCACCACCAACACATGGTGTGGTGTAAGAGCAGCCCTCCTGATGGGGAGGCTTCAACACTTGGAACTGTAGGCATTTCACAGGGTCTTTGCTTTAACACTTAAGATGTGCCCAGGATATGTGTTTTCACCTGTGGGATAAACTCTTTACTTTTCTATTGTGGTTTTTAAATTCTGAGTGGTGCTTTAAAGCTGAAAAGAAAATCTGGGTGCAGGTGCCATCATTTTTACCCCTGCTGGTGTAATTGCTTTTTAGCATCCCCCCAGGTCTCCTTGTGAGGCTGCTGTGTAAGTAATCCGGATTGAGTCTGTAAATGAGATACACACGAGCATTCTATTATTTATTTAAAATATTCTGCAGGATTTAAAACATCTTCCTTGAAAATGTTTGAACTAACATTTCCTGTAAACATATGTGCCCACATAAAGTGTTCTTGAACTTTTTTTGTTTTTATGTCCCTAGGCATAAATTTTTTGTCTGGTTTCCTGTGGAAACAAAGTTTGTGACCAGGCTCTCTGTTCCTTCCTCTCCCACAGTTGCTTGTAATAGGCCACAGAGTTCAAAATTTAACCTTACAAGCCTCCAAAAGCCCTGAAAGTGGGCCATTTAGTTTCCAACCCAGCAGTAGTTCTCAGCATATTAAACACCCAAACAGCCACAAATGGAAGTGTTTAGAAATACTTATTGTGGGAAAAAAATCAACATACATTTTCTTAGTATGAAAATCAGTTATTCCCAAGAGAGAGATCTCTGCAAAGCTGGGCTTTGTTATTTTATTTCTCCTCCACGTATATTAAATAATAGGGAGCCTTTACAGAAGTTCAGTGACTGAGCTCAGTTTTCTACTCTCTTTCCCTAGAGATATTTCAGAAGTCAGTTGAAACGCCTTGGAACAGCCTTTCCTTCAACCTAAAAGGCAGTCATCAGTGAGTGCCTGTCCCTACTTGTCAGTTATCATTATGTAGATTTCCACAAGATGAATTCCCTTTCCAGTTTTATTCAGTGTTTTTGGGAAGCTGTTAGTTTGTGAGAGGGTGTGGGCTGTGCAGGCTCTGTCAGGGCACTTAAATGCAAGTGCTTGGTGGGACAGCAGGGTGCTACCAGGAGTGATAGGCTGTGTCCCTACAGAGACTCCTATGATATAGGGACATATGCAGACATAATACACCGGAATAGGAATTCTGCTACTCAAAGCAAAAGTGGCTAAGAATAGGATTTGACCTAAATCTGATCACTTTATGAAACAAAGCAAACAAAGTAATATAAAATACTGGATACTTAATTAAAAAGAAAAGAAAAAAGGAGGCAAATTTGAAAATCTTGCTTGACTCTCTTCAGGAAGGTTTCACTTCCACTGCACTGTTTGGAAAAAAAATCACCAGACCATGTTTCTACATTTGGTTAAGGATGTCAAAGAGTTGTCAGTACTTAAATGTATATCCACAGTCAAAACAGTTGTAGAACAGTCTTTTTAGCTTGATCCTCGCAGCAGAACTGCTGTAACTTTAAGGACATCAGAGTCCATGTTTTAAAAGTACTGAATTATCCTTTATTGCCCAGTGAAGAAACTATACTTTTACCAGATATTTTCTGATACAGGCTTCTGCATAAATGCTAAATAAAAATCTTTGGATCTTGCATATTTATTCTGTTCATTGTAAATATGTTATAAATGTTTGAGTTTGGATTTTCAGAAATCTGAGGAAAACTTCCGAAAACTGTTTAACATTATTTAGTTTAGTTTAGCATGATTCAGTTCAAATCCATCCTGTTGTTTTTTCTTTTGTATTTGGGGTTCACTAGCACTGTAAACATCTGTATAAAACAGTTTTTCTTTTTTTTCCCCCCACTTAATTTGAGCTGTTGCCAATAAACTGGCATTTGTGTTTCCTGAAGGAATAGTGTTTACACCAGATTTTCTGAAGAAGACACTTTTGAATATGAAATGCTGCATTGAATCTCTGATTCAAATACTTCCAGAAGGAAGAACAACTGCTAACACATTCGGACATAAAACAGAGAAGGTAGTTAAGTTAAACAAGAATGGGTATGTTTCAGTGATGCATTTCTTACTTTTCCTTTAAAAAGAGTTGCTTCTGAGAGTTCCTTCATTCCCCAGACACCCATTGAAATTTTACCACCCCTGTGCCTCTGCAGAAGTCAATAGTCCTTAAAGCAAAGGATTGAATGCATGAAGTGCTCATAGGATTAGCTGCTGAGAGCTATGAGATGTGCAGTAAGTGGCAGTCAGTGTGTGTTTTGTAAGGGGAGCAAAATGAAGTTCCTGTGCATTCACTCTCTCTTGCTCTCTCCCTGAGACCAGCACCTCACATTGCATTAGCTTGAATCTCTGAATAGCTTTTTTTGGGAGGCCAGCTATAGCAAAATACCAGTGGAGGAAAGTATTAAAAGCTTGCCATGAAAGATCCTTGCAATACTTTTCTTTCCTTCTTTTTATTTTTGGTTTGGTTTTCTGTTAGAGGTGTTCTGCTGTGGGCTTTGTATACAAGCAACTGCTTAACAGCAATAGTATCTAAATGCAGTGTTTTCAGAACACAGGTTGTGTCTTGTGCTGGATTCAAGATGAAGAACATTCTTAAGAGTAGGTCTCCATGAAATTTCATGGTTTCATAGAAAGATGTCTATTCGAGGAAACTGTAGAGATTCAAACTACATGGGGTATTGTTGTGTAAAGTGAATGATTATACAGAAGATATAATTCAAGCCAGAAGGTTTTTATTTAAGTCTTGCAGATGTTTTCATAGAAAGTACATAGAAGTGTCTCAATCTTTTCCACCCATAGGTGCAAGGAAATCCTGCTTCCATGGGAGTTGCATCCTATATTTAGTTGTATAGAGTTTCCACTTTTAGTTTAAATTTTACTCTGCGTGGACATGTCAGCCTGCATCAGGTCTGTAGATGGAATCGATAGAAAGTACTTTATTATTCTGTAATTACTTACATTGAGTGCTGTGTTTAAAATCACTCAACCATAAAAATGTTTTCCTTGATGTCTCTCTTGGTTAGTGAAAGAATTATGTTGAAATAGCATGTTCATGAATGCCCATCATTTTTACAAATATTTCTTCCTTATCTTATTAAATACAATAAATGTGGGCATAGCTTTAAAATACAAAATACAGCAGATGTACCAACATTTAATATAAAAAGTAGTGTTTCTATAAAATATTGAAATAAAGTGTTAATAATTTTATAGAGTACTGAAGAATACTGCCTTGGTGATCTACATGTTTGTAGTGCAATAAAAATTTTAGAATTTCTATCCTGGTGAGGAAAAAAATAATGAGAAAGACTAAGGCACAGTAGTGATTTTATTTGTCTGCTGTTGTTCTCCCTTCACAAAAAAGACAGAACCTCAAAATAAGTTTGTTGTAGCTTACTTAGATTTGTGGGACTAAGTGTTTCGCCTATAAAAGGAATAACCAACATTTAAAAAAAAAAAATTATGGTGGCTTTTATTATATGATAGCTTTCATTATTTTATTAGCAAAGAGCTGCTACAAAATAAGTGCTCAGATGCATGTGTTTAGACGTTGAAGAATCAGTGTTTGCTTGTGTGTCTTCAGTTTCAGAAAGTGGAAATAGAGGCTATAAGGGTGATAGTTTGTGTTGTTTTATGTCTACTTGCTTAGCCTGTCTCTGTGGCGCTTAATTACGTATAAAATCATTCATTGGGAATTGCATAACAGAATGTTACACCTTGGCGCTCTTTAATCCCATCTTTTTTGCAGATGTACTTCAGTCACTTTGCAGGCTTTATAAATCTTTCATAAAGTGCTGAGCAGCCTCCAGTAGAAGACCTTGTTTATAAAAGGCTTGCCGATATGTTTGCCTTAAAATGAGTGGTATATTGAAGCTTTCCAGCCAGAATTTGTCTTGTAATTTAAAATTACTTTCTTGTGTCTGTCTTTCATGTTGTTGCATTAATACTTGTTTTCACATATAACTGCATTTAAAAAAATAAAGCTCCAAATGAAAAAGAAAAACCCTCAAAATAAAAGAAAAAAAGGGATACTATTGAAAGAAAGAAAAGGTTTTGGTGTAATTTCACTTATTTTTTTGGCTGTTCTCATACCTTTTTATGCTATACATATCCAAGGACTGCCATTTCTTGTCCAGTAAACATTTTCAAAATTTTTTAAACATTTTTTAAAAATACTGTATTAGTAGATAAGTCCAGTGATTTCTTGAATAGAAGATGCCTTTTGTTGTAATGAAAGGCATGCTGTAGGGTAGGAGAAAATAATGGTGTTCTTAAAATAGGAGGAACACATTCAGAGCAAAGTAATTGTTAGTTTTGCATGCATAACATGGTGACTCAGTTTGAGGGTGGAAGTAATAAAATGGTGCTTTAAAGATAGGAAGATGTGATAAGGTTTACAGTATTGTACAGTTCTAAATGGATGTATGTCTTTGCCCTTAAGATAGTTTCACATAATTGTTTAAGTTTTCGTTTGGTTTAGGGTTTTCAAGAGGTAAAAATCGGGAGTTCCTAGATGTACTGTTTTAACTCTGGTTTCTATCCGTGTGTGCCATCTGTATAAATGTGTGTGTGCATGTATGCTTGCTTATTAAGAGCTACATTATAAATATAAAATACTGTTTTCACCTCTGTCAAATTAAGAGTAGGGCTTAGATCATAACTATTTTATCGGGTCATGTTTTGTATTAGAAACTTTTGTCCCTGTTACATGTGTTTAGAGCTATGCATACATCACCTTAATGTTTGTCACTTATTAAGGTTGTGCTGAGACTAGGTTGTCAGGACAGTTTCTGACCCTTTTCATGATTATTAATTACTTAAACTAGTGTACATATACTGTGTTTTGGAACTATATTTACTGAAAGAACAAATCATGCATTAACTTTTCTAAATTACCCTGCTGCGTTTTTACTCTGTGTGCTAGTTCCTTCTGATGGTGACTCAGTGTTCAGTAATGAAGTTAAGAAATAGTGTAGGTGTTGGCTTCAGCAAAGCTGTAGTTTAGTGGGGTGCTTGTTATGTAAAATACAAAAGTTGCTTTTGATCCTTATTACTTTGAATGAGTTCTTAAATCTAGCCATCATTTAATGAAAATGGAAAACAAGATAAAAGTGACAGTTCAGTTCTGATGCCGTTTGTGGTGGTGTCAGTCTGTGGTAGGTGATGTTTCTGAAGCAGAGGGTAGGTCTTTAGGCTTTCTCATACTGTTCATGGTCTGGTGGATAAAGCATGTGCTAGATCTAGCCAGCTTCAAAACAGAACAAGAAAACCTTTATTTTTACTGCTATACTAAATACTGAACTCAGTACTAAACTATAGAACAGGATGATAGCTCAATACAAGCACAGAGTGCTTAATAATTTAATAATAAAGTGATAGTAGCACAGCAAACATACCCATTGTCGTGAAGTTAACTGTCCAGAGATGGTTCCTAGCAAACTTTTTCACTGAGTTATAATAGCGCAGTTTCATGCTGTTATTTTCTAATCATGTTCCACTGCAAGTAAGAAATTAGATATAAATATCCCGGTTTGGGGTAGACAGCTTTTTGTGCTGGTTGTTGGATGTTGCATTTTGTCCTTGTTCTGCTTAACTGAGCAACATTTACCAAATGTTGTGCTCCAGGAATGAAAGGCGTAGCTGGTATTGGGTTTGTGTGGCAGGATTTTGGTAGTGTGGGGCTACAGGGCTGACTTCTGTGCGAAGCTGCCAGAAGCTTGCCCCAAGTCTGATGGAGCCAATGCCAGCTGCTGCCAAGGTGGACCTGCAGCTGGCCAAGGCTGAGCTCATCAGCAATGGTGGTAGCACCTCTGGGATAACAGAGTTAATCAAGGAGGGGAAAAGAAAAGCTGTGCAATGGCAGCCGCAGAAGAGAGGAGTGAGAATGTGATAGAAACAGCTCTGCAGACACCAAGGTCAGTGCAGAAGGCAGGGCAGGAGGTGCTCTGGGTGCTCCAGCAGAGATTCACCCAGCTCATGGTGAAGACCATGGTGAAGCAGCTGTACCCCTGCAGCTCATGTTGATACACAGGGAAATAGAGGTCCACCTGCAGCCTGTGGAGGAGACCCACACCAGAGCAGGTGGATGCCTGTGGAAGGCCCATGCTGGAGCAGGCTCCTGGTGGGATTTGTGACGCTGTGGAGAGAGGAGCCCACACTGGAACAGGTTTACTGGCAGGACTGTTACCCCAGAGGGGACCCACACCAGAGGAATTTGTGAACTGCAGCCCATGGGAAGGGCTCACTTTGGAGATGTTCATGGAGGACTGCCTTCTTTGGAAGGGGAAAAGTGTAAGGAGTCCTCCACCCGAGCAGGGAGGAGCGGTAGAGACAATGTGTGATGAACTGACTGCAGCCCCCACTCTCTGCCCCTCCACACCACTGCGAGGGAAGAGGTAGAGAATTTGTGAGTGAAGTTGAGCCTAGGAAGAAAGGAAGGGGTGGGAGGAAGGCATTAAGATTTGGGTTTATTTCTCATTATCCTTTTGATAATAAATTCAATTAATTTGTTCCCAAATTGGGTCTGTTTTGGTAGTCTCACCATGACAGTAACTGGTGAGTGATCTCTCCTTGTCCTTACCCATGAGCCTTTCGTTGTATTTGCTCTTTCTTGTCCAGCTGAGGAAAGTGACAGAGTGGCTTTGGTGGGCATCTGATGCCAAGCCAGGGTCAACCCACCACACTTTTATATAAGACTTAGGCACATGTGGATTTTCATTGTCATCAGTGCTTTACTTTTTTCCCTGTTGTGTACAATGCAAATATTAAATATTGTAAATAGCAGTATGTGGCTAAGATAAAAATGTGTGTATTTCTCACACACATTTTTCATTGAGTTTACAGTGTAAATGTTTAAGCTTATTTAATTTTTGTATTTTATTTTTTTCTTCATGCAGTCTCTCACCTTAACTTTGGGGGGTAGGGCAGTTGAAGTGGAGGCTGCTTTCGGGCATGTAGCACAGGGATGTAGTGTTCTGCAAAGATGTGAGCATGTGCTTTCTGCTTGTAAATAGTCCTATTTGATTAGGATCAAAGTGACTAGTTAGGTTGCCTAAAGAAAAATGCCTGCTTCTGATCTTCTGTCACCACTTGGCAAGTCCAGCTCATGCAGCGTGGCTTTGACTTGAGGAGTTACTCTGAAACCAGTAATCACCAAGCATTCAGCTGATTGTCTACAGCCAAAAAGATTCAGAAGGCTTGCTTTTATTTGCAGTGTATTCAATCAGTTATTGTGGAATCCCCTGCCTCTTCCTTTTGCCTGTGCAGTAGCGAAACATAAATCCTTGCTGTTCATTTAAAACAGTGAGTGCAATCATTATATTAAACATAGGTTGATTTCACTTTTTAATGTACTAACTGGATTTGCTTTGATGAAAGGTTCTTTAAAATTTTTTTTGTGCATTGATAAAAAAGAAATGCTGTTGTTAACGACATGGAGATATTTGCAGGGCACTAAAAAGTTGAACGTGTTTGGCTGGGTGGCACACTGTATTCATATACAGTTCCCTATGGAGTTAATATTTATTTGAGATGCAGTAGTTAATGCTTTAGAAAAGGTAAAACTCTCAAAATATATCTGTGTAAATTATCATTAAAGGTGTGAATCTTAGACGATTTGTGCTTGTCTCTTAAAATAATATGTAGGATTTCTACTTTGAAATAAAAGTGAGCTGCTTCAATTATGAGAGACTACTTTGAGAAGTAGTCATCAACACATTGCAAAAGCTGTGGCAGTTATTTTGCCTTGCATTCTACCTCTGGCATATGTACTTAACTTGCAGAATGGCTCAAAAATTATTAAAAAAAAATTGACAGTGGCCTGAATATCAGTGTATATGGTTCCATTATGAGATAATTCAAACTTAGATTGAAAAGCAAAGTAGCAAAGACAACAGATGCTATAATGCACTCCCTAATGCTGTATTTTCTCCTTCTGATACATCATTAACAGTGGTGAGCATAACAAGATTTTTCTGGAGGCAGTATTCATGGCTGTGTGTATTAGAGTATTGCTTTTGTTAATTGCCTTTTCTTTGTTGATGAAGATCAAATCTAGCTCTGGGCTTACTGAAGCTTTTTAGGATTATTAGTATCTGGTTGCTGGTTTTAGCCCCTCTTTCAGGTAAAACACTAGGAAAGAATTATTTAATATGTAGCCATTTTTGCTATCACTGATGCAGTCATTCTGTGATAATGAAGAAATCCTTTTCAGATGTATTAGAATAGGAATTGCCAGTTAGTCTAAGTAAGACTAAGGTTTGCAGTTGTCTGTGATTTTCACTGCAAAGCCTAAAGCCAAGATTCTTTCAGGGCATGTTCCATAAACAGAACTAAACAAGGCAAACAGCAGTAAAATCATTCAGTATCTTTAGCTGTACAGAGCTAATAATTTTTTCAAGCACGCTCTCTTGTGACTTGGAGATGACTTTTTTCCTAGCCTTTTATACTGATCAGCTTATTCTCTCTTAATGCTGAATGAGGTCTTATTTCCATCCAGGGAGAATGGTAATAATGCCAAGGTAGCATTCATAATTGACCTGGATGGACACACTGCATGTGACATTTTTCATACAAACACAACTCCTTAGAGATGAGAGTATCTGCCTTGTCTGAGTTGAAACAAATTAATGAACAGAGTTTTTTTCTTAAAATTATTGAAGTATTTATTGCACACCAAAATTGATGCATTAACATACTTTTATTAACTAGCTGTGGGATGCAGGCTTCTTGGGGAGAGGATTAATTTGCCTCTGAAATAGCATTTAAATATTTCTTCAGACAGCAAATATTTTACTTTGTCAAAGTTCACTTTCTGCTGTCTCAAAATTTTTACAGATCTTAAAGATTTTCATGGGAACTGTGGGCATAAAGCAATAGTGAAAATATACATCACAAATCCTGGTGAATGATTGTTAAATGATCAAATATACTGTCTCAATTCATTATTCAGCACTGCATATGAGCAAACTATTTTCAGGATTACAGCTCCTTGTAATTATATCAATCTTCCCACATTTCCTATTTGCTGTCATATTATTTGGCTCAAAGTATAATGGATAGCTCAGTGACTTGGATTTTCCTTGTCTCTAATGTACTTTGTCAACTTGAGAAACAAAAGAGTTTACCAAATCCAGAGCAGTGCTTGTTGATTTTTAAAAGTATGTGACTTTACTCCCTTGTTAATTCCCATTCTGCAGGAAACCATTGGTTCTGGAAGTAGCATAATATTCATATGCATTTTAATTCTATCCAAACCCCATAGCAAGCTACTGAAGAGTTTTGGCATATTGCTTCACTTGTCCTCAGATACATGTTTGTATTAAATCTCATATATTTGCAACAAATTGGTGGTGTTTTGATAACCTCTGCATGAGTTAAAAAAGCTGCAAAACTCAAAATTTTTGTACTGCATTCTCAAGCCCCAGTGATTTTCTCAATCTAGTTGGTACTGGCAGAGAGTAAAGTGTGACATATATGATTTGAATTAATTTTGCTGTGTATCTCCCTCAAATTGTAATGATGCTTTTTCTGCTCCACCTATAGCTTCCTGCAGATTTCACAAAGCTGCACCTTACTGACAGTCTCCACCCACAGGTGACCCACGTTTCATCTAGTCACTCAGGATGTAGCATCACTAGTGATTCAGGAAGCAGCAGCCTTTCTGATATCTACCAGGTAAGACTGGAAGGGATGCTCATGGGAGGTGCAATTGCCAGCAGTTTTGCATTTAGTAGCTGAATGCCCTTGCTATTGCCTGTTGTCAGTTTTTGTCCGAAGAAGTGCTCAAGAGACTTCAAAAAAACTACTTTTTGTTTGAATTGTGATAATTTCAGGCTTTTCATGTGTTGGCTTCATAATGTAGAACCTCTTCAGTGGTGGGAAGAAACAAATATGCCATGAGCAGCCTGTGCTGGCCTGGCTTGAGGGACATATTTCCATTTCCCCACCCTGTAGGAATTTGATGCCAACCTCAGCAGTGCTTTCTCTCCTGGCCATCCTCAGAAAGGTGGGGAGGTTGAATTGGTGTTGCTTTTTAAAGTTACACTTCTGAGGTGGCTTCTTCCTGTAAAGCTCTGTGCTGTTCATTTGGAACAGCCTTAAACTAATCCAGAGTTTAAATATAAATTGGAAAAAAGTTCTAAGTGAAATAAAATGAGGAATTATGCATTTTTCACTTGATGTTTGCCGTTCTTGGAATATTGGAAGAAGATTTGTCCTGATAGGAAAGTGTACCAATTTGTTACTCTGAGAAGAAGGAATCAAATCCAATTAAAATACATTTCTATCAATCATAAAGTAGTGAGACCACTTCAACATGAAGTACTGTTAACTAGAAGAAGAATAATGTTTTTTTGAGATGCTTCTGAAATTGCAAATGTAGCCGTTTTAACAATGGGAAAAGTATATCTGCAAATACATACAAGTTCAGCTATGGTCATAGTTGTAGAATATAGTCTCCTTCAGGTGAATAAGCTTATAGGCTTTTTTTTTGTGAAGAAAGATAGGCTATAAAAAGGTCCCAGTTCAATTTAGGCAGTAATTACAATAATGCAAAGGTTTATTTCTGCAAAATGATCAAATTAGCTTAATACTTCAGGCATAGCATATGTCAGTCAAGTATGTTTGTCAGAATTTCTTCTGAAGACAGGATTACTTTGAGACAGGATTTAGGTTTATAGCATGAGAGTGAAGATGTAAAATCAGTTTTGTTCTTCTAGCCTTATATAGATTTTCATTCCTTTCGTTACAAAGATTTCCAGTTTAACAGAAAGATAACAAGTACCTCTAGAGGCCCAGTTGTATGTGGCATGTAGTTACAGTCATACAGTTACTCTTTAGATAAGTTGGAAGTAAATTTTTTGCAAAGACTTTCAGCAAAACATTTGTAACTGTAAAAAAGATCATTGAATTTTTGTGCAATTAAAAAACCTCCAACCAAACAACATAAGAAACTAAAGAAACCTCAGAAAAGTATTTCTCTCTAGTTGCCAACCTGGTCTATGACTCCTACTAGTTTCATTTGCAGTGAAGGAGTTTGGAGAGAGTTAATGGTTTACTGAAGTATTTACACAGAGAAAATTTACTTCTTGAGTATTATTTTAAACTTAATTTACAAATATAATGCATAATCCATTCTTAAAAGTATTATCAAATTTCTTCAATTAATCTGCAATTAATATCGCATTTAAAGGTGACTTGGCACAGAAATCAAGAACTGTGTAATTGTAAAATGTCAAAGTATGAATAATAACCTATGTCCATATCAATATCCAGAAATATGACCATGTACTGTAGAATGCAACATCATGTTTTTGTCTTAATACATATACTTGAAGGAATGTTTATTAAGGAAATAGTAAATTCAGGTGTGGAAACTGATAAGGTTTTTAAATTCTTGAATTTAACTTAATGGTACCAAGTATTGTTTGACTTGATTTCTCAAATTGTGGTCAATCATTAATTTCTGGCCTCAGATTCAGTCACAAAGGAATGTAATGTAGCAGTATTAAGCTAGGTTAAAGTACTGCCAAAAAAAAAACCCCAAACCAAAACAAAATAAAATGGCTGTAAATTGAATTCTCTAGGGCCAAGTTAAGGATTCAATAAACAGAAATATTTTTTTAAACCAAGAGAGTGGACCAGTCATTCTCTCTCAATTGTTTGCCTTTTAATTCTCTCCCAAGTGTTTATTCAAAAACAGTAAACCATAACCACATCATCAACATGTTATTTTTTTTACTTCAATCTTAGTAAGTCTTAGGCAATGCTCATGATCATTGTTCTTTGGATCATTCCTTTGATTCTTATTTTCTGTATATAATGGCATTTTTCTGTTCAGTGGGGTGGACTTCTGTTCATTATGGCTAAGTAGAAAGCAATGATTTAGAAAGATCATCATCTTGTCATGCAGTTGATAAATTTATTTTTTTTTAAATTATACTGTTATTTGGATCTTTACTACTGAAATCTGAAGTAATGATATGTCATGTTTGCATCCCATAAGTTTTAGTTCTTTAGCTTTAAGAGCAGCTGCTTCCAGTGAAAATATGTTCATGGCCTTTTAAGATTTTTTTAATAAATCATGAAGCTGAATCTTCAGATGCTTTAAGCATTGAACTGAGAATACTTCCTTTTAAATATTAATGCGGTATCTAAATTTGTTTGTCAAGCGTTGCACATGAAAGAACTTCTTTTAGAATAAGAAGTACTAACCAAAATAAAATCAACCTCTGTGTTTACCCCACCCAAGTTTCAAAAACATTTCAGGTGCCAATTAGTAAGGTCCTTAAATACTGCTATTTTTATTTTAGGAAATAAGTTCAAGTGATGAACTCTGTAGGGTGACTTGAGAGGAAGGGGATGCTGAATGTCAGTAGATCGTGTGTTGGCTTTTATTTGCCAAGAACAATTCCTTGCATCTGTCTTTTTTTGACTTGGCAAAGCACATCATTCACCGCTGCTTCTCATGTATGGGTGCTTGCTCTGGATTCCTAGGCTTAGTTAATGGTTCTCATATGAACGCATATACCTGTCCCTGTATGCTCCTAAATGCTTCCTACACCTGTTATATACATTACCAGATGATGATCCTGGTTGGAGAGTGAGGAGATTTAGGTTCATGAACATGTGTTATTCCCCCTCCCTGTTTCGGGAAGTGTTGTGTTGGCTGAGCTCTTTGCCAGCCTTTCTTTCCCTTATCCTGTCCTCAGACTGGTGGCTTCCTGCCACCCTTACATGCCCTCTGGTGCCTGCCCAGATACCACTGTCGGTACAGGAAACCAGGAACATCCTTTCTGAGACCCTCCCAGGATGTGTGTATTGCTTGGAAATTTTCAAGATGTCAGCTTTGTTTTCTCATGATTCTGATACGGTAGCTCCTAGAAGAAAGGTCCACCCTTCAGCAGCTCTTCCTGAGGGAGACCAGTCTTTTGTCTCTCAAACCAGAGGGTCCATGCAGCCTGCCCTTTAGTTACTGTATGCAAAATAAAGAGGTTTTACCTTAAGATAAAACCAGTCTTTCTGACTGTATCAGCTGCTGAAGTGCAGGGCTCTGGCTAATGCCAGAATGGCTGGAATAGCTCAGGTAAACTGTCCTTTTAACTGCCCCCTGCCACCCTTGAAGTTTCAATGAAGTTCCTTATTGCTCCTGTAAATTCAGGTCCTCTTAAGGTACTCTGTAACTTCCAGAGTCCATGGTCTGTATGTCTGTGGTCTTGGCAGATGTTGCTCCGTTCTGAGAAAGAGGCAATTACTTGGCAATAGGGGAGGACGCTGTTCATGGTGTGCTTTGTCTGGATTGCTACACTTTTCCATCTTAAGTGAGGAAAACTGCTCAGACTGACTTCTGTGACAGATGTGGGCTGCTGTGTTGTAAATTTTGTGCTAGATAATGAAAGAACAAATATGGGAAGCACTATGAAAATCTTGGACTGAAGGAGTTTTAAGGTATTGCATGGGCATTTGCACTTGTGTCCAATGTAGCATGAAAAAATGTTACTACCTTAGATTTACGTATGATTTCTGTACATGTAATAATTATAGCTGACTATAGTACAAATGATAGCTGTTTAATAAACAAATACATATTACAATTATATGGATTGAATTTCATCTTAATTTATTGATGTTGTAAACTTTTACTCAGTCATCTGAAAGCTAATTTAAAACAATACCCCAGATATGATTTCTCTCTGTGGAGAAGCTGAATCCAGTGTGTCTATATGACATGAGGGAATATTTCAAGCTGATGTGACTTTTGCAAGTCATTTCATGAGACAGGTAGAGCCAATGTTCTTGGTGTTTTGTATTAGTATTGGCTTAAAAATTAGAAAGTAAAAAGCTAATGACATTCTTAATTTCATTTTTTAGTTTATATTTTAGCCCTTAAATGACAATGGTTGAAAAGTAATGTGAAGGTGGTTTTTTTTGATCTGAGCATGGCTTCTTTCTTTGTTAGCTTCATGGAATTGAAGGACTGCACCAGGCAAGGAACATATTTCTGGTTTGTGCAAGAAGTTTCTTCTATTCTTGGGGTTTTTTTTTTTTTTTTTTTTGCCTTTTTTTTTTTTTTTTTTTTTGTCCCTGGTATTTTTCTCTTGCATGTTTGGAGATTTTGGATTGTTGGTTTAGGTGGCAACAATAGTTATAAGGGGAATTTAGTCTTCAAAATGATACAATGTTTCCTAAGGAAAGTAATTAATTTTTTTTTTTAAAAGTAAAGGTTCAAATTGTCTATTTAAAATACTAAGAAATCAGTAGTTAGTGTGGTTACTTTTACAGGTTTTTTGTCTTTATGTTATCATCAGTTGGAAGTTTTTCCCAACCAGTATAGAAAGAAAACCATGAAGGCCACTTAAAACAGAGCCAGTCATTTTGTAAGCAGTTCTCCAAGTCTTCCCACTTTCCTTCCTTTAGTAAGGGTGGGGTGTGTGTGTGATGAAGCAGTTGTTACACTGGAGTGAGAGTATCTTGACTGTGTAAAGGTAGAGATCGTCCTTGACCTCTTCTAATCTCTGTTTTTTCAAGAAACTCAAAAATTCATTGGAGGAAGAGGAAGTGAGGCAGTAAATGAAGTCATCTTCTTTAGCTGCTCATGTTGTCCATCACCTCTCTCATGTTCATCTTCATGATGCCTTTAAAAAATGAAAGACCAGTAGAGTTGGGATTAACCACTTTCCTCTCCTGCCCGTTTAAAGTGACCAGAAGAGTCCCCCATTTCCCCAGTCTGCCCAGCTTGACCTAGGGGAAATGAATGCCGTTCTTCTTCTTAATCCTCCCCTTCTTCCTCTAGTCAGTCAAGGAACCAAAGGCTTACCAAGAACTTAGACAAGGCTTCTTTTACTTTACATATTTGTATTTCACAGTATTTGTTTAATTAGCTGTTATGACTTAAATCTGAAAGTGTGTTTGGATTTCAAGATCCTCAGCAGCTGAAGCAACGAGTTTTTTATTGGTGCAATATTAGCCTTTACAGCCGCTGCTTAAAATTGGTCAGATTCTCCTTAGGTGTCAAATATGAAATACTCCTTCAACTCAGGCTTTAAAAACGTCTGTCTTAGTCTCTTAACTCTCATGTTGGTGATGTGACAAATAAAATATTAGCCTGTCACTATTAGGAGATTCCTTTGAAGCTTCAAGAATTTTCTCCACAGTTGGAAAGATGACACAAGAAATTTGCTATTCCAGTTGATATTCAGACTTTGGAGAGACATTGTTTTGTACTTCAGGCTGCAACCAGAATTTTTCTTGGATGCAGTCTTTTTTAGATTTAAGTGAAACTAATTTCTCTTATTGCCCAAGAAGCAAAGTACAACATGCACCCCGGAATGGAAATTCTGAGGTGTATTTCATCCTTCATTACACGCCCTAAGATCTAAGCCTCATGATTGACTGTAGTACAAATCCTGTTGGATATTCATCTTGTGTTCGGGTTTTCGGAGGCTGAGGTTCATAAGGAAGCCCCTATGCCCAAAGGAGCTCATGGAGGTTTCCCCTTCAGTCTTAGACAGATGCTAAGCTATTGCTTAATAACTAAGGGTTCCTGTGCAGACATGTGTGGCTTTTCTCACACAGGAGGGGGTACAAAAGCACTCATTGTAGGTGGGTCATGAAGTTTAATGCATCAGCAAGAGAACCTTGAATACTTGATATCATACATGATGCTACTAAGCCAAAAAAAGCTATTTACGATGTATAAACACAAGGGGCCCCCGTGGGATGAGGTTTTCTTGATTTTCTGGTTTGATTTTTTGGTTGTGTTTGTTTGTCTGGGTGTTTGGTTTGGTTTTTGTTTTGTTTGTCATGCAGAAAGGTTACATTTCTCTTTCTTTGCTATCTTTTGCATGATCATGAGTTGTTTGAAAAAATGTATTTTTTTCCTCAAAAGAGGTTTTAAAGGTGTCCTAAATTAACAAACCTTCTTATTACTTTGTGGATTGTTGCATTCAATGCTGAGCTTCTTTGTTGCAATGGTTTGGATTTTTTGATAGGAAATTAGAAATAGTTGCTTTCCATCCACCAATAACTTCAGTTGTCAGAAAAAAACTTCCAGCAAGTGTAAAAAGTGATCATCTTTGGGAAATCCTGTAGCCTTTAGTAGTATTTGTAAAGTGTTTTCTGAGTACAAAGTTACATTGAGTTCAATGTGGAAATCTGTTTTAAATAACATCAACTCTTCTTGATAATAGAGTTTCAAGAGTTTTCTAGTTTTGTTTTATTGCTTTAAGACAGTAAAATAACTTATCTTTTGATAATCTGATTTTGTACAATAGATGGAAATTTCTCATCTATGTTAGCATTGTGTGACTAAATTGAGTCCTGCATTCATTTTGCTAATGTGCTTTTGAGAGAGCTTAATCTGGGCAGGTAGGAGGGGCAGTTGTTAGTAATGGGAAGGTTTGCAAAATTGACTGTGAATCAGTCCCACTGTCGCTGGAATTGTCACTGTTGGAGACTTCAGATTCTGACAGATTTGTGTCATAAGATGTGTGTCTACTGACTCATCGCCACTAATTTTTCCACCAGTCACTTTTGATGAAGGCTATTTTGAAAGAGTAGTTACAGCAGCTGTTTCAAATGTATCACAGGGAACATGCATGTTAAACACAGTAAGACTGGTAATAAAAATATTGCCATCCATGCTATCATTTTTGGGATTTGTTTCTATGCCAGTAACATCTCTCCTTATCTTGGTTAAAATTTTTTCTTGACAAAAGCAAACTCAAAAAAGCCACAAAACCCCTAAAATCAACAACAACGACACAATAAACCCCAACCCAAAACCACAAAGTGAGAATAATTTGAATATTGCATAGATGCTGTTATCATGCTTTTTATATTAACAAGGCCCAGTTACTAAGCTTGTGTTGTGCTGTAGGACAGAAGCATTTAAGACTCTCACTAGCTGCCCTGATCCCTCTCCAGCCATATGCTGCTGTTCATGAGGTGGCTGTGTATTGTAGTATTAAAGTAACAGATGTCAGCCGTAGATAGGGAGGCAGGAACAGGGGAGGGGAGATGATTCTACAAAATTACCAATGCAATTTCTCTTACCTTCTCTGTGTTTAGAGAGTGACCTAGTTTTGTGGGCTTTTTACCAGCTTGGGAAAGATTGATGAAACAAGCTTTAGTAGGTGTGTTTGTCCCATGTACTTGTATTGGGTTGACCCTGAGTTGATGGACAGTCTTTAAGACCAATTACGCTTCTCACAATTTACATATTTAAACCGCACAGAAAGGCGGGACTTCCCTTTTTGTGGGAGCTCGCCTGCTGGGAGGTGGGGGCTCCGGAGCCTCCCGGCCCCGCCGGGCCGGGCCGGGGCCACTGCCCCTTTCCCCCCCCTCCCAACGCTGTGGCACGGACCCTGGGTGGCTGGGGGGGGACTGCCTCAGAGCCACAGGCAGCTAAACCCAGCCATGGACTGCTCACAGCTAAACCCATCCAGCGCGGCTTCTGGGGACAGGCGGGTCCCTCTCCTCTCCATGCGGAGCCGGCGGAGTCAACGGGAGCCGGCAGAGCCTCCTGTCTGCAGCCAGCACACTTCGTGCTGAACTGAAGAAGACACCACGCAGCCAGCAGCACAAAGGGAGCGAGGCTTTCCCCACCGTAAAGGCTGAACAAGAACACTCTTCAGCATGGCGGTGTCAGTCAGAGAGAAAGAGAAGTGAGTCACATGGGACAGAGCTGAGCATGGCGACTGGGAGAAAAGAGGGCGGTGCCACGATTCTGGCGGGCAGCTTAAAAGAAACCTTCTTGCATGCCGTGGTAAGAAATTGTAATACCACAAACTGTTTGTCTCTTTAATCCATTTGAAGAACATGGGGGGATGGAGTATCTTCGTGTGCCTGTGAAGATTGTGAAGAATGCCAATGCCAGGCTATATAGTAGTAAGAGGCTGTTAGAGACTTGTGGCGAAGAAGAGCCTTTGTGTGCAGGCCAAAAGAACTTATCCTTAAAAAGATGAATAACCCCATGTGATGGCCCATGTTTTGCAGTGTGAAGGAACTGTGAGATTTTTCATGGGAGAGATGTTCTACACACAGCAGATTGTTTGTTTCCGGGCGGATCTGCTGTTGGTGGCAGTTTGGGAACCACGTGCAACTGAAGGAAAAACCCTTTTTTCCCTTAAGCATAAGAGAGAGACTTTTCAAGAACTGGAACACTGACTAACATCCCATGTTCTGTTATCCCTTGTGTGAGCTAGGTAAAAGGAGAGAAGTGCTGGCTGGAGGGGGGGGGGGGGGATTTGCTTTAATTTTGTTTTGTTATTGTCTCTTTACTTTTAATTCTATTAGTAATAAAACTCTTTCATTGTACTGCAACTGTTTAAGGTTTGTGCCTGTTTTGCTTTTCTCCTAATTCTTATCTCACAGAAAGAAAATGAGTAAGTAATGAATATTTTGAACCAAAACCACTACAGTACTATATTTAAAGCAGACGTGAATGCATTGTGTGCTTCCAGGGTCTCGGAAACCGACCACCCCCTTAAGGCCTGTGAAGCTGGATTTCTCAAGCCAAGGCTTAAAATTTGCTCATTAGAGTCTTGCATGTCCTTAAAAATTGTCATAGCTGAGCCTTGGCAGCTGCTGTGGTCTTAAATCAGGTTCTGAGAAAAAGCAGCCGTATCATCCGTGATAGACAAGTGTTTGTGGGATTTATTAAGTCTCTGGTCTTCAAACTGAATCATTAGAATATATTTACCTTTAGGTGCTATACTAATGACCTCAAGCTATATCTGGACTATGTTTTCATTCATTTTAATACAATTTAAAGGAGGTTAAGTTTGACAGATATTCTGGGTAGTCCATCTATGGTGTTTAAGCAATGACTTTGTGTTTTTCCTGCGTCTGTAAGTTCTTAGGCAGTTTATCAGCAAATGAAAGCCATATTTAACTGTGTACTGGAATTGTAAAAGAAAAATACAATCCTAGGTGACTGAGAGATAGCAAAATTCCTGTAGCATTTTGATGCTATTCTTATTTCCCCAAACGTCTGTTTAAAATTCTATTGCTTTCCTAAGTGTCTGAAAATGTAAAGTTGGGGTGAGCACAGAAATTGTCAAATGAACTCTCTATTGAAAAAATTATATTCAGCTAACAGTCCAAGACATTGTTGCATGAACTGTAACAGCCTTCAATCCCCCCAAGACCCACAGATTAAATAATGTCTGTTGAATCCTTTGTGTGTGTGACTGATTGAAACAAATGTTAAAAATCCTATTTAAACACAGTGAGTTTGGATTGATCAATTGTTAGTTGTTTTAAAATGATGTATAAAGAAAAAAGCAATATAAAAATATTGAATAAATTTGAGTAATCTGCTAAATAACAGAATTAATCTCTGTACATCTAACTAGAAAACTGCAGCAGTAAAGAACACATTTGAATGTTTTTTAATTGTTTATACATTAATTAGGCTACAGAAAGTGAGGCTGGTGATATGGATCTTAGTGGATTGCCAGAGACAGCAGTGGATTCTGAGGATGATGATGATGAAGAAGACATTGAAAGGGCGTCGGATCCTTTGATGAGTAGGGATATTGTTAGAGACTGCTTGGAGAAAGACCCAATAGACAGAACAGATGATGACATTGGTAAGTATTGTGATGTAGTAAAATACTGTCAAACATGTTCTTCACCTCCAAAAATTTACTTTTTGATCTTGCAGTTTTATTTTAATCATTGGCCTTTGTAGTTGGCAAGTTTAGTGTTTATTATTATTGTTTTTAAAATATATATGTAAAGTGAACAAGTAACAGCCAAAGAAGAAGAGGAAAACACACATAATATGGGTGAAACCTATTACTTGCTGGCCTTTTTGATCTCCGGCTTCAGCTTCTAATTGATATCAGAACAGGTTTATGAAGAAAACGTCACTGAAAACTGCAAAACAGACAGAACCTTGGCAAAGTCAACATTAATGTCAACTCTGCTTCTCACAGTATATTTTTAATTGTCAGTTGTGACATTGTGACTTGACATTTGTGGTAAATATTGGAGCCTTAAAAACCTTAATGTAAATGTGCATCTAATCAAACTAATTTGCTATGTTACCATACAAGTAAATACATTGAAAGCAAAGCAGAACTAGAATCGAAATTTTAATCTAATCTGTTTCACTGGGTGAGGTATTTTTATTTTGCTGAAGTATGACTAAATGGTGATTAAGGTTGATTATCAGATGATTAAGGGAGTAGAGCATCTCTTATGTGAGGGAGGTCTAAGAGCTTGGAGAAGCTGTTCAGCCTGGAGAAGACTCAGGGATTCTCATTAAGGTGTACAGATACCCTGGGGTGAGGGTATAAAGATGATGGAGCCAGAGTCTTCTCAGTGCTGCCCAGTGAGAGGACAAAGGGCACAAGCTAAAACATGGGAGGCTCCATAAGAGCACAAGGAAAGGCTTTTTTTTTTACTGTGACTGAGCACTGGGAGAGGTTGCTGAGAGAGGTGTTAGCATTCCTCCTTGAAGATATTCAAAAGATGTTTGGATATGTTCCTGGGCAGCTGGCTGTAGGTGGCTCTGCTTGAGCAGGCAGGTTTGACCAGATGACTTCTGGAAGTCCCTTTTAACCATGACCTTTCTGTGATTCAGAGTAAATTAAAAATTAGGCAAAAGATGGGGTCCTATTGAACTCTTTCAGTGGACATTTTAGATCAAACTGGATGCAAAAATGATTTTGGGCATATAATCACTTGGCAGGACTGCTAAAATTGAGTTCTGTAGTTATGAACAGTATAAAAAATGAAAATACAGGAAGTTCACTGTTGAGTACAAGCGCAGCTCCAGTGCATGCAGAAGACAGAGCAGCAGTAGTCAGTATTGTCTTTAAGACAATAATCCTGTCTGGCTCACCTGAGAGGAACTTTGTGAAACCACCAGACAATGATCAGGTACAATTTACTGTTAAGCCTAGCCTACGAGAGGATGGCTTTACCAAACAACTTGCTCAGTTTTGTGAAATTTGTCTTGCTGTGTTTTACACAGTCCTGTTCTAGTCATCATGAAATTATTGCTGTGACTGGAGTATTACAAGTATCATTGGTTGTATTCAGAGCTCTTGGTTACATTACAATTCTTCCATTATGCTGACTTTTACTTTGCAGGGTTTCTATTGATGATATGACCAGCCAGTCTGTGTCTACAAAATACCCAGTAATTAAAACAGGCCACTGTACATGATTTATTAGTATACAGAAACGATTGTGTAGCATTTTAGCTTAGGCAGCCTCAGGCATCTTGCTGAAGAACTGTCTTTACTGTGCTTTGTTGTTTTGACATGCATGACTCAGTGGGCTTTTTCTCCTTCAGAACAACTACTGGAATTCATGCATCAATTGCCTGCTTTTGCCAACATGACAATGTCAGTGAGGAGAGAGCTCTGTGCTGTAATGGTGTTTGCAGTTGTGGAGAGAGCAGGAACTATTGTACTAAACGATGGGGAAGAGGTCAGTAGAAGTTGCTTTTGACTCTCCTATTATACCAAACATCCCAGATTCCACATGGTTAAGGTCCTCTTTTGTTACTTAAAAAAAAAAAAAAAGCAACATTCAGGTAAATAAAGCCTCTTTTTGTTCTGGATTTTCTGAAAGCTTTTGTTTAAGCACTCACACATTTCTTAAGCAGCAGAAACAAAAGAAAACATTCTTTGTACTGTACAATATGCTTCCTGCCTATTTGAGGAGGAGTGAGGAGTTTATTTCAGTGTTCAAGTGCTGTTTTAAAACTTTCTTTATTTTTTTTTCACAGTCTTACATTACCTCTTAATATTAAAGATAAGCTTAATATCCCAGTTTTCTTCAGCTGGAAATAGCTGTACATTGAAGGAAAACCAGCATGTAATTTTTTGTAATAGGTGCTAAAAAATAGCTTTTGCTTTAGGACAATTGTGAGAGTTGTATTTATATAGTATGCTATTGCAAAATTAAGTGATTTCGTCTTCATGTGTCCTGCAATGTTTGATTTGTAGCTGGATTCCTGGTCAGTCATTTTGAATGGCTCTGTGGAGGTGACATACCCTGATGGAAGAACAGAGATATTGTGCATGGGGAACAGTTTTGGTGTTTCCCCCACCATGGAAAAGGAATATATGAAAGGAGTGATGAGAACCAAAGTGGATGACTGCCAGGTAGTGTGTCTGTGATGCATGCAAATTCACACCCACACAGGTGTAGTGCAACTCAATAATGAGACCCAGTTTTATTTTAAACTGAATATATGTAAAATCTCCAGTGGGTAGCCCTGGACCATAGTTGGGCAGTATGGCTCCTGCATACCCACAGTCTGGGAAATAGAGTTATCTTTATCTGGATAAAGCTATTATTTTGGATGAAGATGTTTGTCTACATGTTTTTTCCAGAGTGAGAGGGCCGTCAGCCTCTTCCATGCATCTATTGCTTCCAATGTTCCTTAGAAGGATCTCAAGGTCCATTAGCCATTACAGGCTCTTTTACTTCTGTAGCAAATAGCCATTCTTCTTTGCTCAACTCAGCTACTGAATATCAGAGTAATACAAACTGTATCTCCCATGGTTTGAGTGAAAAATCTAATTTTGGCTAATCTGACCTTTCAAGGAAAAAGGCTTGATGTTTGCTGTAATACAAGCAGTCAGATGTAAAGAATGCTTTTCATA
This sequence comes from Coloeus monedula, assembly GCF_965178545.1. Classification (NCBI taxonomy): domain Eukaryota; kingdom Metazoa; phylum Chordata; class Aves; order Passeriformes; family Corvidae; genus Coloeus; species Coloeus monedula. The sequence goes on along the minus strand of NC_138785.1, from coordinate 25,127,128 downwards.
GCATAAAACTACTGGCTGAATCTGGGTATGTGGTTCCTATTTCCTTATTCCCATAGCAGAGCCTTGGGTGAATTAAGCATTTTGCTTGGTCCTAATGGCTAATTAGCTTCAAGTAGATGACCTCTGAAAGAGGTGTAAATGTGTAATAGAGTCACCTGCTTTAGCTTGCCCATCTAACTTCCAAAATGTGCACTAATGGTTTCTTGTTAGGGTAATGTTTTCAACAAATCCAAACTGTGGGACTTCTGTTTCAGCTACTGCTGGAAAAAAGAAATGGTGTGTAAATGAATTTAAAGAGAAAATACTGTCTCTGATTCTTTTGCCTTTCTCCTAAGTACGTACACAAGGATTTAACAACTTTTCAATCAGAAGAAACACTACTTCCTCTCAGTTAAATATCTAAATTCATATAATAAGACAGTTCAATCTTGCCCCCCAAAAGAGACAAAGGTATAACAATTTGTGTACAATGTTGTCTTTTTCTAGTTTGTTATGTTTGGTCTTGATTATATTTGCATACTGTAGGTATTAGGAGTATTTGTAAGATACTTATTCTTGCACTTACCCTTGGCTGAACTGAAGATTGCAGAAAATAATTTTCCTGCTATATGCTTTAATCTAGAAGTAATTTGTTTCTGTGTGCCTGCACTCATTAACTGAATAAATGTTAGTTTTCTTAATAATTGACTTCAATAACAATAGCTATAAAAAACGAAGATTATTTACCAAAACAGTAGTCACAAAAAATAAAGGCTAGGTTTTCACTTCAATTTTCTACCCCTTCTAAACACCTCAAAAAAGCTGGCATGTATGAAAAAAGGACTGCCTAGGACACTGAGCATCTCCAGCAGTGGGGAGGTCAAAGCAGCTGCACGAAAATGGCTGAGAATACTAAATCATATTGCTCTGATGGATCTTGGTCTCCTCTAAGTGCAGGATTGTAGTGCCAGTACTGTGCTTGTCTGTTCATCTGCTTGCTGCAGCTGAACTGTGGAAAGACAAATCTGACTCACTGCAGGTTGAGGGGCTACTTTATCTTGTCTGTCAATAGAGTACTTGCACCTTAAGTCTTAATGCTTTTCTGCAGATTTTACCTTTTAATACTGGTGCGCGATGATTCTTTCCAGTTTGTTTGTATAGCCCAGCAAGATTATTGCCGCATCCTCAACCAAGTGGAAAAGAACATGCAGAAGGTGGAAGAGGAGGGGGAGATTGTGATGGTGAAGGAGCACAGGGAGCTCGACCGCACTGGAACAAGGAAAGGTCACATTGTCATCAAGGTAAAAGGAAAGCAGAGAGTTTCTTGCAGAAGTCTGTGTTCTGTAAACCTCTTCACTTGGCAAGTTAGGTCCAGGATTAGTTGAGGTATCTATTGTAGAAATAAATATTTGAAAATGGACTGTTAATATTTCTAGATTTTCTTCACAGTTATGCACGTCAACAACTGGGTAATTTCTATAGAGATCAATTAGATAATTTTTTACATTTCTTATCACAATGGTCAAGCTGTTATGTTTGCTTAGCTCATCATTTAATGGATGACAGTATTCTTTCTAGCGTCATGAGTCTTCAGTATGTTACAAGAAAACAAATTTGTGTGTGTTGAAAATCTGTGTTAATAACTATGATTTTTTTCAATTTTTTGTTTTCAATAGGGAACAGCTGAAAGGTTAACAATGCATTTGGTGGAAGAGCACTCTGTAGTAGACCCAACATTTATAGAAGACTTCCTGTTGACGTATAGGACTTTTCTTTCCAGCCCAATGGAAGTGGGCAAGAAGTTGTTGGAGTGGTTCAATGACCCCAGCCTCAGGGATAAGGTGAAAATCTGAATTATGTACTGCTACCATTTGCATTGAAATATAAGCTAATAAGAATCAATTATGCTTTAGAAAGAATGACTAAATTGAATAAGACACAAATAGCTGGTAATGTATTTTAATTGCAGAATATATGGCTAAAACTAAGAACATATTTTTCCATATTTTATTCAAATATTAATGTGTTCAGACAAGGTAAATTGCCCATGTTTTACCTTGCTGTGTTTTTACAACTTAACTTAGTTGCTTGCAGGTATACAGAAAGCTTTTTTTCTAATAGTGAGTATTTTTGTTTAATGTAATTCAGTAGAATTTTATTGTGTCTTCAAGTTTGAGCATATAACTAAGTTCTGTGTTTTCTGTACATAGTACTAGTTAATTCAACTTGGCAAACATGTTGTGATTTTTTTTAAAAGAGACTAGAAAATTCATGCATCGTTAAGAATCTGTTGTGGTTTATGTAGCATTAAAAAAAAAGCTACCAAGCCCAACCCAAATACAAGCAGTTAAATATCCTCTTCCCTAAACAAAATGTCCATGATGGAAGCATAAGGCATATCCAGTTTTGGCACACTGTCTATTGAGGCTTTATCGTGCCTCAAACTGTATTGCTTTATTTTCTCTTGTGTGCAACTTTTTCGTATGTAAAAAAGTTACTAAAAATTTCCAGATGCCCTTTTCTTTTTGTAAATTTGAAGCCAAGGGAATTATATTAATACAGTGAAAGAGAAATTTGGTTTTCAGCTTTTATTTAAATCTGGGTATTTCTTCCAGAGATGTTAGTATAGCTGTGCCTTGAAGGAAGGATCTTATATTTGACAGAGGATAGGTTTTGCAGCTAATACTGTTCACTGCTATAATATTGGAGTTCATCTTTAAATTTATGTTGCTTGTCCTCCAATGGACAATCCCCATAGCCTCTAAAAGCGTGAACCAGCACAGTTACTTGTATCAGTCTGAACACAGAACAGCTCTTTGTTCTGCTGCCTCAATAACCAACCTTTTCTGACCTCCAGTAGCACTGACAGAAAGGCAAGAGGCAGACAACAGCTTGGGATAAGTGGAGATAAGCAAGTAGGGAATAAGGAATCTGGAAGACTTTGGCTGTTTTGTATTGGGGGCTGATAGGCAGTGAGGAGAGTGAAAGGGGTGAGTAAAACTTCCTGGGGATGATCAGTACTTAGGAGTATTCAGAGTGGGACAGTGGACATCCAGCCTTAGTGATGATTTTGCCCAGCAGCAGGTTACTTAATTTTACAGCTTCAATCCTCTTTTAATGCTGTTCCTGATTTGTGACACAAGTAATGGCATTCCTCTGGAAGTCAGTGTTCAACTCTTCCCAGCTCAGTGTCCTTTGGGTGTAGATGAGTAAGTCCCAACTTTAAAAGCAGCATTGATAAGTGAAGCTGTTTCTGCAGAGGTTTAAAATACATTGCATGGTATGGCTTGCAGCTTCCCAGACAATTGTAATAATCTGCAATTACCCTAAATTTAACCAGACATTGTCTAGATCTTCCAATGTCATCCACAGTAATGAAAAATATTAGAGCTGTTGAACAGGAATGAAGTTCACCTTCAATTTCAAAGGTGTAAAAAATCTCAAGTATGTTCCTGTGGCTGGGAGCTGCAGCACACAGAGCTGGCTAGTTGCCTTCAGTTAGAATCTGAACTTGAGGAGTTCTGAAGTGCTTGATTAGTTTGTTCATTAATTTCAGCAATTCTTTTGAATTCGTTTGCTTTTCTGGGGTAAAAGGAAAAGTACTTAGAAGCTGTGAGGGTGGCAGGGGTTGGTTTTGCATGCCTGGTGTCAGACCTTTAGCATGTGAGGCTGTAGAGGTTTAGATTTTGTGCAAACACAAGAAAGGACAGGGGTTAGTGCTAGCTGATTAAAATTTATGTGAGACTTTGTTCTTAAGCTCTAGGTTTTGAAATGTTTAGAGATTTATGCCTACTGATTTACTTTCCTGGCATAAAAGAAGAGATGCAACTGTATTTTTAGAGGTAGCATTGAGTGGCACAACCATTTTGGATTCAGCAGCTTCTAAAAAGTAGCGTGAATCAATATTAATTCAAGACACCAAAACTCTTTTGTTTTGTCAGGACAAGTGCTGCTGATATTCCAGGTCAAATCACATACTAAAAGAAAGAATACTGTAGTAAAAGCATATAGTTTTAAAAAATGCAGCTCTTATTTTGTGGCTTTATCTTCATTAGTAGTAATAGTATTCCTTTAGAGTTTTTTCCTAACAAACTGTAAAATACCAGCTAAGATTCTTCTCAACCTGATTATCATAATTGCTTGGGGGGAGTATCCAGTGGAGGCAAAAAAGGAGGAGTAAATGGAAAGATTGACTCTAAGGAAAGGAATCACATGTTTTTGCTGTAAAACCTCTTTGCTGCTTCTTGCAATACCTTGTTTTTCCTACCTCTCTGAACATACAGTAGGTCTTTATAGAGGTAAATGCCAAATGAAGTTCTTGGTGGTACATCTAAAGACTTACGAGATTCAAGGGCCAATATTAAGCCGTATTGTAAGCTTTGTGATCATGTGCTTGAAGAACTAAGCAGATTTGGAAATATACATGAACAGGAAATTGTTATAAGTCACAAATGGATCCACCTTGTTGCCTTCTATGTGTGTGCACTATTCCCTACTTAATCAAATTCGATGCAGCCAGTGTTTTCTGACTCATAGTGTTCATTATGAATTACAGCATACAGTTGCTTATACAAGCAAAAACAATTTTAATACTTTTTTTTCTGTACTCCTGATAAATTGCATATTAATGAAGTTTTATTTGGATGTATGTAGATATATTATTTAAGATTCCAGTGGAAATTTACAGGACCTTTAAGGAACAGTATTTTTAAAAGACTTGGCAAAAGTGTTGTTCTGAGTATTCCAGCAAAATATTTATAATATTGATTAATTTTCAGGTTACACGGGTAGTATTGTTGTGGGTGAACAATCACTTCAATGATTTTGAAGGAGATCCTGCTATGACTCGATTTCTGGAAGAATTTGAGAACAATTTGGAGAGGGAGGTAAGAGTGAGGGTTTTTTTCTGACAATTTGGGATGACAGGGAATAGCCAGGCTGTTGTTATATATAACTTGCTATGCTTTTCTCTTGTAGAAAATGGGTGGACATTTGAGGCTGTTAAATATTGCTTGTGCTGCTAAAGCTAAACGAAGATTGATAACCTTAACAAAGCCATCTCGAGAAGCCCCTTTGCCTTTTATCTTGCTGGGAGGGTCAGAAAAGGGATTTGGAATCTTTGTTGACAGTGTAGATTTTGGTAGCAAAGCTACAGAAGCAGGCTTGAAACGTGGAGACCAGGTATGTAGTTTCAAAATGTGTCCCTCCACTACCCTCCCCCCCCTTCTTTTTTTTGTTTCCTTTCTCTTCACTACATGAAAATAATGTTACTTGTTTGAATTTTAGATATTGGAAGTGAATGGTCAAAACTTTGAAAACATTCAGCTGACAAAAGCCATGGAAATCCTTAGAAATAACACTCATCTGTCTATCACTGTGAAAACCAATTTATTTGGTAAGTTTGCCTGCCCTGTTGTTTCTAGTTTTAATGGAGACCTAAATTACTTTTTTAAAAGTTTAAAATAGTTTTGTTTGAAACTCTTTTGTACTGGAGAGAATATAAAAAGGAAACTTGAAGGTCCTAAAATATCTTGGCTCATAATTACAAAGAAAAATTTATGAGTAGGGACTTAGATGAAGTGACTTCCCTCTCACCAAGTGTATATTTCTGGATTAAGAGCAACTACTGTGACCATGTAGCTCAAGCTTAAAAAACATGCTTGTATACATTTAGTTCTCTCTCAAGAAAGAAGCCTCTTCAGGCATTTCAGCTGATCAGTGGTCTTATTCTGTCTGCTGAATTTACTTGTAGTTTTTCAGCCCTCTGAGGGCTCAAGGCTGTTACAACCTTTCCTGCCAGCTAGGTGAAAAGATTCTTGGTACCCTCTGTATCTGTTCTCTGCATTTTTCCCTCTAACAAGTACTAAAGTAGGCATGGAAAAGTCTCCATGCAGCTCAGGACCACAATTAGCATCATAAGTAATGAATAGATTGGGGGTTTGGTCTGATTTTTTTACCACTGGATACTTGGATTACTTATACAATTTAGGGATGTGCTCCCTGAGTATCTCTTTCAGGATCAGGTTCTTCATCACAGGTAAGTAGGGCAGAATGTTACTGCAGCAGGTCACTGCATTAACTGAAGAGTTAATTTGCCCAGGTTATTTCCAAAAGTCATTGGTCAAATCTGTTTCCTGGAGATTTTTTTTTAAATGACTTTTTAAATTTTTTTTTTTAATTTTATTTTATTTTGCTTTGCAGTAAAGATTTTAATATTTCAGTTGTTTCTAATAATTAAGACATTTCCTAATATATCTGTGTCTGCTTCTTTAGCAGGATGTTCTTGTTTCTCTGTGTGTAAGTTCTGTAACCATCCTTCTCACACTGGGTGTTTGAATCTCACGTGTTGATTTACTATGTTAAAGATCAAACCTGATTTCTTCCTTTCTTCAGAAGTTGTGTTTTTCTAATTTTTTTATCTATCTTATGGCTCCAGGGCAAATACTGAAACCAGATTACAGTACAGTCTCAAAGCAGTTACTTTCTGTGTATTGCATGCAGCATTCCTTCTCCACAAATACAAAAAGGAAAGTTTCCTTTTTTCAACAGCATCTTCTTATCTGTGTCTAATTTTTCTCTTGAGCCTCCAAGTCGTATTCCAGAGTACAGTTATTGGCTGGAATTACTCTCCTCCACTTTCATGTGTCCTATTTCAAGCTTTTGAAGTCTCTTGGTAATTTGTTGTACCTCTGGATATTAGAGGACATTAAGGACAAAAATTAATAAATAACAGTAAAACATAACCCCTAATACACATCCTTAGTTAGTTGCCTTTGTTCCTATGTTTTTCTACAATTCCTTAGTTTTAATTATCACTTTTCATTTATTATTACAAATCAACTCATCAGAGGATTTTTCCGTTTTTGTATGGAGAGTTCCTCTAACACTCAGAATACATGACTTGCTCTCCAGTTCAGTTTTGTTTGATTTATTTAAGTATATCGGCTTTTTTTGAGGCTCAAGGTTGTAGTAGAAGAACTAATTTGCAAATTTATCAGATATTTCTGCCTCAGAGATTACTCTTTGCCAGGGAGCTGAGGGAGAATGAGTGGCTTTTTGGTATTTCTGGCAGATGGATTCAATGGCCCTGTCAAACATCCAAGGTGTCTCAGTAGTCTCTGCTTTGTTATATTTTCCTTATGACTTTGTTGTTGTTTCCCCTCTGATTTTTTTGATCCTGTTGCTAATAATTTCTTGTCCATCAGAGAGCTTTTCTTGCTGTCAGTCTGTTTAAGCCTTCCTTCTCATTTGTATTTTTCTATCTCACGTCTGTCTAACTTGCTCTTTTTATACATGGCTGCTATTCTGCAGAAACTTTTGTCCTTAGGCTGAAAAGTCAAATTCCTTCTGTTGATACCGTCCATGCAACCATGTGGGCACTTGTGTAGTTCTGTTGTAGGCTGGGCCAATTAACTGATTTTGTGATTCGTACTGCAGAAAAAGAATGTCATTTTTGAAAGAAAAAATGTTCTTAAAGTCTAATACCTAAATTAATACTGGAATTGACAGAATATCCTAATTTTTTTTTTTTTTTTATGGTTAATATTAAACTGGTCTGTTGCACAGAGCTTTCTTTTACATTTTTGTCCTTTTTCTTCCCTCCCTTTTCCTGTCTTGTGCAGTTTTTAAAGAACTCTTAACACGGTTGTCAGAGGAAAAAAGAAATGGTGCTCCCCACCTGCCTAAAATAGGTGATATTAAAAAGGCGAGTCGTTATTCCATCCCTGACCTTGCTGTTGATGTGGAGCAGGTAATAGGATTAGAAAAAGTGAATAAGAAAAGTAAAGCCAACACAGTTGGGGGAAGAAATAAGTTAAAGAAGATACTTGACAAGACTCGAATCAGTATTCTGCCTCAGAAACCATACAAGTGAGTTTATTTCCTCCTAAATATTTCCTCTGCATTAAATTATAAGAATTTCTAATGAACTTAGAGTATGTGATTATACTTTTTTCTTTATTAATACAAATCATACTTACATCTGAAACAAATACCAGAAAAAAACGGTCTGGATATTTGAACAAGCATGGGCTGCTAACAGTGCAGCTCCTGACATTAGTTTGGATGTAATTTTTTTCTTACAGATAAAGAAATGACACCAATACCAATAATTCTGCAAGCAGATTACTTGCAAAGACTTGGTATGAGCAATGATTGCAATGTATCCACATTCCAGTGGTCTATAAGAATTTTTGTGTACTGCTGTAAGGGAGAGTGAGGTTAAAATTTTAACTTGGGTTCTTTGGTAGAATTGTGGTGTTGTTTTTTTTTTTGGTTTTTTTTTTTTTAATGAAAGCAAAATATGCTATCTGATAGCTTTTTTTCTATGAACACATTTTAGAAATAGAGTTCTGAGAATTGCTGGCAACAATAGAAGAGTGAATTTTATATGATACTATAGGAGCCTGGTTCTTGGCCAAGGCAGATGGTATCGATGGGAGAAGAATGCATTGTGGAGGGTAGTTGTGTGATCAGTGTTCTCTCTTGCATTTTTCTTTCCTACGTCCCACCAATGAAGACACTGTTCCATGTAAATTGATAGATACTTGTGCTGAAAATGCAGGGTTTTTTTTCTTGCTATTACTTAAAAAAAGTTTGCTTAACTAATGTTAGATATTGCCTACTAAATGAAAATTATTCTGAAACATTATATATAGAATGTTAGTAATACAAAGATTAAATTAATATAAATTTTTATATCCAAATAATGGATATTTCTTAAATTGATGGCAATACCTTTCAGTAGAGGAGAATCTGTAAATCCTCTTTTTTTTGTTGTTTGTCTTTAGCATGTTTTCCTTTGTTTCACTGGTCTTGCATATTTGTTCCTCTGATGAGCTGTGCAGTTAGGTCTGATTTTCTGCATTGGTCACTGTGGTTCGTAGCATTTGCATAAAATTTTCATGTTTTTTCTCTTTTTTCTTTATTTTCTTTCATTTTTACACTTTTTTTTTGTGCAGGGACCTCTTTGGGTAAGATTCAGAAAAGCTTGACCTATTTTATTGTCTTTTTGCTAGCTGTACTTCATGTGTTATATATAGCAATTTGTCTGCAAAGCCTGTTGACATGAAGTTGTTTTTGTCTGCAGTTTCTCCATAGAGATCTGTAGCTGTAGACTTTGGTGTTTGTGCTTTTCTTTCCCCTATTGTGTAGAAGCATCAATCTCATTCTTCCTCATAATTACTAGCATCACATATATTAAGGGACTTTACCTAGTCTCATGTTTTTGCATATAAAAAATCAAGAGGGGTGAAAAAGCTGATTTACTCATGAGTTAAAGTAGGCATTTAAGGATTTCATGACTCAGCTGGCTTAAGAGGTGAAACTGTCCACTGTTTTTTGAGTGTGAAGCCTGAAGAAGTCTCCAATGCCTCGAGGGTGTACTCAGACAAAACCAATCTTTAAACCAGAAGGAGGTCGCTCTTAGAGGGAGCTTGTCTGCTTCATGAGACATTAAATCAGTATCAAAGATGAATCAGTTTGAGCAGGAGATAATGCCTTCCTTCAGTCTTGCTGTTTAGTCCAAAGTCAAATAAATTCCCAAACTGAGCAAACAGCACCATTTCCTCTGCACCTCTGGGGAAATCTCCTTCTCTTCACTGTCTGTAAGACGTCTCTTGAAGGGTTCTTCTGGGAACAGCTGGTACAGCTTCCTCTGGAGCTCTTTGTTTACTTTTCTGATGCAGAGTAGTTTTGTTGTCTGTAGGCTCAGTTGCTCCAAAAAAGGATTAAACACCATCCCCACCTCCCTCTCTTGTAAAGTTCTGCCTGGTCCATAGCGCAGCATCCCAGACCAAGCAGCAGCCCCTGTCTCTCCCCTCTGCAGCCCTGCAGTGTCATGCACAGGATTTTGTGTTCTGAGGGAAGACACATTCAGATAGTTCTGTCATTTCACTATCCCTTCTACCCTGTTTGTCATTCAGCAGGAAACTTAGTTAATGTGTGTAGTGGTTTGGTCCAAAATACTCATTACTGTTTATCTTCTGTGAGATAAGAATTAGGAGAAATGCAAAGCAGGCACCAAACTTGAAAGAATATAAAGAAGTTTATTAACAGACCTAAAAGAGGAAAAAAAAATTATACCACACCTTCAGAACTCTCTTCCTCCCCCCACCTTCCTCCCTTCTCCCACTGACAATGGAAAAAGACAACCCTTAAGATGTTCAGTCTGTTTACCACTTCCATAATAACCTTGTTCAGTCCATTTAGAAAGAGAAGTCTCTTCTTGCTCGTGCTATGAAAACATTATCACCACGAGACAGCCGCCCACTTCCAAATATTGTTCAGTCCATTTAGGAAGAGGAGTCTCTCTGCCTGCGTGTGAGTCCCTTCCCCCGACTTGCAGCTTTTCCCACAACTGCTTTCAAGGGTCCACTCTTGAAGGTTTTTGGGGTACAATTTTAAGGTTGAGTGGTTCAGAAACAAGAACAGAGGCCCTTCTCCTTCCCTGGGAGCAAAGGGTCTTCATCATCTTCATCGTTAGGACTATCTCTGGGAACATCTCTAGGTACTGAGGTTTTCTCCTTTCCCATTTGGAGCAAAAGTCCTCATCTGGTTCATCTCTCCCTGTCCAAACTTCTCATGAAATTACAGCTGCGTCAGCATCTGCCTATCTCAGCGCAGGTGCTTTTGCTTGCGAGTTGAACACTCCACCCCCCATATCTTCATGGAATTACAACAGGATACTCTGATATATCATAGCTTCACAACAGAATTTCAGCTTTAAGCATCTCCTCTCTCTCTTCCCTCAGGTTTTCAGCTCTTCACAGCAATAAAAGGGTTAATCTCACCTCGGCCTTGCAGCTTTGCAGCTGGAATGTTGAATTTTCCTTATCGCAGTGGAGAGGGGGGAGAGCCGAGCCGCTCCGGCTGCCCACGGCAAGGCAGTGGGGGGGGTTCCATGGCTGGAACAGGTCCATGGCTCCAGGATGGCCGTGGCCTGGCCCGGCCTGGCCCAAGCAGGGCCTGGCCGGGCCCGCTGGCCCCCACACGGGGCCCGCAGCCACCTGTGCCAGCACCGGAAACGAGAGAGAGCTTGGAGGGGGAGTTTGCCTATTCTTAAATGTGGATCACAGAGGTGGTCACAACTTTAAGTGGCTCAAAGAATTGTCCATATTCAAACTGGCCAGCTGATAGGTTCTGTCAGTTCCCAGAGGAAACTGTAAGCACCCCTTAGCAAGGACGTCCCTTCCGGGACTATGCTTGCTAACCTATGACAATGGGATATCTCCCTGCATGGCAGGTACATACAGAAAGTAATAGAAATGCTGTTTCCTTAAAACCACAGTCTCCTTTCATTGGCATGATAAAATATTTTACCTAACAGTAGTTCTTCATGGGACCTGGATTTTTTTGGTGTTGATCTTTCTATCTGATATATTTAGGGTTCATTACTTGTTTGCGTAAGTTAGAACTCACTCAGATTCCAATTTAAGTAGGGTAAACCGAGTGTAAAGTAAATGCTTTCCAATTTCTTATATGAATACTTAAAATTGAGCACAATTTTAGTCACTTTTTTTCTTTTAAACCTAACATTTTCAGAGTTGATCCACTTTACTGAAGCTGCTTCAGTCATGACGCACAGGATAGGTATAAGATTATATAAAACTGACAAACTGCAAAAGGAATGCATAATGCAAGTGAAACTATTAATGAATCACATTGTCTTCATTTGATTTGAATTTAGAGAAAATACCGTTGTTGGCACACTTATGTAATCTGGTATATGGTAGTTTAGAACTGCCTGAAAGCATTTTGAGGTACAAGGGCTGCTGGCTTTTTTGTTTACTTTCTTATTTTTAATGTGTGGTGGCTCCTACTTGAAAGACATGATATTGATTGCTGGCAATTCTTTTGGTTGTAGTGAGAGACTTGCTTGTGGCTTAGCTGAAAGTGCTGTGTGCTTAGTAGGTCATCACTGCTTGTCACAGTATTTTGTGCTTGATACGGAAGTACAAAATTACAAATATTCAGATTCACCTCAATTTCTGATTGAGAGAATCCAATAACTTTTTTCAGTGGACTTGAGTGTTTCTGTCACTCTCACGGCTTGAGGTTTACACTTCATAAAAGTATATTGGCAATACAGAATTGTCTTGTTTTTTAAAAACAAAACAATGAGAAAAACCAAACACAACATAGAGAGGTACCATACATTGCCCTCTCAAAAGCAGTTGTGTTCATATAATCAAAAATGTGTCTTAACTGCTCAGATCCCGTTCTAGCTTTCTAGGCTACTGTTCAATTCATAGCACTTAAAGAAGTGGTACAAGAGTGTGCTGTGTAAAGTTATTCATTGGTAAGCACGAATGGCTGGCTATTGGTGCTGTAACAGCTATCAGGGTAATTATCTAGCCCTTTGTTACTTCTGTTTAGGTTTTCTGAGAATGGATAGAGCACTAGACAAAGGCTTAAGTGCCCAACATTAGGGTACAAGTGGTCGTTTGTGTTGCATCATTTAATTTACTAGACCTAATTGTAACATTTGCAGTGAAGTCTGAATTCTGGTTTATGCTTTACTTAAATGTGTAGATAGAGATTTAGATGTGCTTGGCTTTTAGAAAGGCCTCGCCTATACTTGCTACATTTTTAATGCTTTTCACTTTCTATAATGACTACTATTCAACATTTTACGCCCTCTGAGTATTTTATTAATGATTTTGATCTGTATATTTAGAGAAAAGTTCAATGGCTGTCTCCAGCTCTACATCCTGTAGCAGTTGTACTGCTTCACTTTATTTTGAACTCAAAAGCAATAAGCAAATCAGTGCCTGCTATAATATGATGATAGCTCTGTCTCTGATCCATCTAGCACTACTGACCTACTTTGGGACTCTGCCTTATACAATTTAATGGACAAAACCCTTCACTTTTATCACAGAACACTTTATTTACAGCTGTCAGGTACTTTGGAGAGGATAATGATAGCACCCAAGCGTTTAGCTTAGCCTTACCTGGCATCACTTCAGTCACACTGAGTGAAGAAAAACTCAGAGAAGTGATACAGGGTGGGAAAACCAAGTGATCAGAAATGATCCTGTCTTACCTGTCTGTTGAAAGATCTTATACAGTATAGCTACAATATATCACAGGTTGCAGATCCTGTCTGTGATGGGGTAGAAAATCTATGAAGTTCAGGCCTGAAAACAGCACTTAAGGGGCAGCAGTACTACTTGAAGTTTAGGTGATGGGGTGGTGCAGTAATGATGAGGTGTGTACCACCTTTTGAACAAACATCTTGGCCAAAATCATTAAAAAATAAGGAGCCTAGCAGCTCTTCAGAGCTTCATGGTGAGGATCTTCTGGCACTGTGAGCAGGCAAACTGAGTCACTCTGTTGAGTGGACTGTTGACAAAGCAAGTCCTGTTGTCTGGAGAACTTTGACTTCTAAATAGCAGTTGCTGTATTAACAATTCAAAGTACGAAAATGTAGCAATAGAGACATCCCTGAATCCCTCTAGTATAGCCAAGCTCTGAATGTCTGCAAGTCCTGATTTTATTTCTTTCTGGGCGCAGTGACATTGGAATTGGCCAGTCTCAGGATGACAGCATTGTGGGACTGAGGCAAACAAAGCACATTCCTCCTGCTTTACCTGTCAGTGGAACCCTGTCATCCAGTAATCCTGATCTACTGCAGTCTCATCACCGCATCTTAGACTTTAATACTACTCCAGGTAAGGATCCTTTTGTTGTTGTTGTTCTTGACCTTTTTATTTCCTTTCATAGTTCAGGGTTTTTGTGTGGATTTGTAGAGTCTGAACAGGCATGTGAGTTTTTATTAACTGTTTGCTGTCACACACAAATTAGCCACGTATTCATACATTAGGATTTATTACATTTGCTACAATATACTTTACCCACATATAATAGATGTCTGATTTTTAAGTATGCTGTGTACAGAGTGCTTCTTACTGATTGAATATTCTTGGTCAGTAAAAACCTGTTTTGCTTGATATTTTATAATTTGCCTTGATTGATCATTGTTTACAAGACTGCAATATTTTCAAATGGCATAGCAGATCATTAGCTTATAGTAAAGGGAAAGGACATTGGACTGGGACACAAGACATGTATTTCTGTCTTTTTCTGAACAGACTTACATAATTTGTACTACATTTGTAAGGGACAGAGTTTCAGAGTTTCTTGTTAGTCACCCTGCCCTACAGCTGTATGCCAAATTCTTTGAATATAAAATCCCTTTCTGAAATAGATAAAAAACGAACACATTTAGAGAGGATCAAAGCACAGAGGTGATCGAGGGAGAAATAGGAGGAGAGTATGAGAAACTTGAGAGCCTTATCTTATAAGAAGGGTTTAGCTGGAGCTCCTGGTAGGGTTGGGATTTGGGCTCTTATCTGGCTCCAGGAAGGTTCTTAGTGGGAAACCTTTCCTGAGTTAAGTATCCCAATCTTTGCTATTAAAATATAGCTGCTGGAGGAGGATATGGTGATAGTAGCTCTGCAGAGAATTGGTTATTTTAGCCTAATCTTCAGAGAATTTCTCAAAAGTAGAACTGAAAATTCAGTGCCCCCCTAAGTCTGAGGGATTTCAAACATTACCTGAATGGACGGTGCTTAAGTATCAGCCTGCACACTGGCCAAGTTGGTGTAACCATTGTGCTTGAAACTTATATTGAGCATTACTTACTTCATCTTAGGTTTTTTAGAGCTAGAGGAGTCTGCAAGAGGTTAGTTTGTGGTTTTTGCCCCAGTGTCTAAGCTTGATCCTCAGAGACTTAGAAGACTGATATTTTTTTGTATTTTATCTAATGATTAGTGTCCAACACCTTGAAGATACTCTTTATCAGTAAGAGCCTAGCTTTTCATCAGGACTCTTTCTATAAATGGGTGACAATTCGATTCTCTAGCTTGCCACTTACCCAGGCCAGACAGTTCTAGGTAATCAGTGTGCCCCTAACGCCAAGTGCAGCAGCTGGCCAGCTTCCAGAGCTGTGGGCATTGCTGACTCACACAGCTCAAGCAAACTTCCATGAGAAGCAAAGCCATGGCAGGCCTAAAGACCTTTCAGTCACAGATGGAGTTCAGAGAAGCTTAATAAATGAGTAAGGTTCAACTGTTTGCATTTTGCATTGAGGAAAGGAGATCAATATGACATAATGCCATTGCCCCAATGTTTTAATAGTTTTTCTATGTCTTTGCAGAAAATGCATTTCTTCCTCATTTAAAAAAAAAAAAATTTTCTTCGCTTGAATTTGCCTGAATATCCACACACTGAATATTTTTAAATTAATTCTCAGGCAAAATTTTTTTTCCTGTGTGGAAAGGAAGGAAAAGGGAGTCTGAAATGAAAAACATATACCTTAAGGGCTTTAGAGATGGTTGCATTGTAGATAGAAGAGTTGAATTATACCTCTATATATTTCAAGACTTGGAAAAAATTAAAGCCTGCAATTTTAATTCCTTTTACTATCTTGGTCTAAATTAAAGATGGAAATGGAGGCAGATTGCAAGAAATTGAATGCACTGGAGGAGGAAGAGAAAGTGGTAGAGCAGCTGTCCTTTGAGGCTTGGAGAAATATCCCTCAGGATAGAAAATAAAACAACTTGCTCCTTTTAGAAGAGTAGTCTTTGAGGAGAAAGTGTGAACAGCTTGAAATCTGCAAGGAGTCATTTTAGTTTCTCTTCTGATTGGTTCAGGCTGTCTCAAATATACTTTTAAAGGTTTATTTTTAAATGTTCAATAGCACTTTGATTTCTCTTTTCTTGTGCTGCCTTTGCTATTTGATTTGAAGTCAAAATAATAGAGTAATGATGAACTGCCAGTCACTGGTATTTTTTTTTTCCCCTCACAATCTTTCTAAGGGAATAGATTCCTGTCATACAGCATTGCATTCTTCAGCCTGCCACTCCAGTTTCCTTTTTTGAAAAGCAGTGAAGGGGGGTGATTACGATTCTCTTCAAGTGTTTTATTTAAAAATTATTGGGCTGAATTACTTGCTACCATTGCTATAGCCGTAATCATTTCACTTGCTGGCAGACGTCTCTGTATTCTGTGTTGAGCTTTTGCTCCCAGCTCTGATAGGTAGGCATTGTGAGGAACTGGGTGGTAAAATGCAGTGCAAAGATGGGACTCCTCTATTTGCTGCCCTCTGCATTTCCTCATATTGATTTCATTGATCCAGCAGAGCAGGTTATTTTCTTGTTGCACAAAATGCTTTATTTCTCGGAACAATTAAATAATTTTTCACCTGGGTATTGTTTACAGGAGCTTCCCAACTTCATAGCATTTCTTTGAGTGGCAGGTATTTCTGTAACAGCAAGAGGCAGCAAGATCTAGAGAAGGGTGTGGTTTTTAATAACATCTCTGAAAGGCTGTGTCTTTGGCATCTGCCTTCCTCCAGATGTCAAAAAATGTAGAAAATGTTTCAGAAAATACTCTGCTCTGTATCCCTCTTCAACTAATTACTGAAAGAAGATGGGTCAGAGTAGAGTTAGTGATAAAAGGCAAAATTGTCTTGCTTGTTTTAAAGTATTTGTACATTTGACTCAAATGCTTAGGAAGGGCTAAAAACTGGCCTGTAGTGATATCCTTTATGTATAACTGATGATGTAATCACACAGTTCTAGTGTGTTTTGGTATTAGTGCTTCTCAAACTGCAGAAAAACTACTGTGAGCTTAAATTTACAGGTTTAGTTGCATGAAATTTGTAAAATAATATATTTAAGCCTTAAAAGCCTTTGTGGCATGTAAATGCACTCATATGAGAGAGATTTATCTTGATGCTTTCCAAATTGTTATTTTGGAAACATGCACGAGCAGTGGGGAGGTGTTAAGTTTTGTTCTTTTGTTACAAGATTTTTGCTGCTGAATAGATCTTTCTGTAGTAAATGGAATACATGTTATGCACATTCAGGTCTTGTCAAAAAACCTGTAGTTGTATCAAAGTGAATGTTTTCATTTGGGAGCTGTTTTTTTAGTATTTTTTTTATGATAGCAATTTCAGAAGCCTTCATTTAGAGGGCTTTCTATTATTATATATTTTATTGCTTGTATGACCTCTTTGATTTAAAAAATTAATTATTTTTAAGAAAAAAACAAAAATTGCTAGATGTCATGATTCACAAAACTAGAGACACTTATTTGTAACAGAGGGAAGAAATTAAATTAATTGGAATACTTGTCAGTTAAAAATACCTGATGTTAAAAAACCTGGTGGTGGATAGCTGTATAATTTCATTTATCTTTTTTGGGTTTTTTTCTAATAATACAGTGATAACAACCAAAATTCAGTTGATCAGTGGGTCTGGATTTCAATATATGCGTGGAAATAAGAAAATATGTGTGGATTTGGTATCTCCATATAGCTTAGGGAAACATCAAAATGAGTGTTAGTCTGGTAGTTTTCCAGAATTCCTAAAAAACAGTTCACTGTAAGTTTCATGTCATCAGTCACTTGAAACAGGAATATATTTAGAACTTGAATATTTGTGAAGGTTTTTTTCACCCCTGCTGCTTTAGTTCTTAATTACTAAAATACTGGCACAGAGAAATAAAGAGCAAAGTTTCCATTCTGTTACTAGCTGATTTATTAGTATGATCTAAATATATCGATGACTGAGTATTTTTGATAATTGAATACCTGGATGCATGAATACTATTGCACTTCAGTTGTGTACACGAGCACACTGGCTATTACACAGGCATCTTCCTAGCCACTTACATTATGTGCCTTCCCTTTGTGTGGGGCACTATGGTTGAGTGTCAGAGTTAGGTAAATGAATCTATTTTCTTGAAAATACCCTTAAGGAGCTTGACACTCTTATCACCTATTTGCTTAAACTTCTTACGTGTCATTGTATAGGATAGTATCGTTTAGTGTCCTGGATTTTTCTGAGACTTAAACAGAATTTTTCAGGACTCAACAATTGTGAAAATCAGATTGCTCATTAATTTGTCCAAACTTTGAAAATGTTAACATATTTTTGTGGCTTGCTCCATCTATAGCCTAACTAACTTCTTTTCTTGGATGTTAAAATAGAACTAGCTTTTACTGAAGTAAAAACTGATAACACTAATTATTAAACTCAGTGTGACTTGCTTGTTCTTACACCATTAAGTTTTTATTTTTCTTTGCTTACTAAAGTGCATAATTTGCATGTAATTTTTTTCCAGACTTACCAGACCAAGTTCTGCGGGTTTTCAAGGCAGACCAGCAGAGCCGCTACATCATGATCAGTAAGGACACAACAGCAAAGGAAGTGGTCATCCAGGCCATCAGGGAATTTGCTCTCACTGCAACCCCTGATGCATATTCACTATGCGAAGTCTCTGTCACACCTGAGGGTGTCATCAAGCAAAGGAGGCTTCCTGACCAGCTATCCAAGCTTGCTGACAGGATACAGCTGAGTGGCAGGTAAGATGGAGACTGAGCTAAAGCTGCTCGTGCCACTTTATTAAGTCAAAATCTTGTTAAAGGAGTGTTACTTCATTATTTATGTTCTGTTTCTTTGCAACACACTGCTGCTTATGCAACTTCTCCTTAATACAAAGGTCTGGTGAAGTTCATTTTGTTCTCAGTTTCCAACTGGATCATTGCTGTAACTTTCAGCACTAATCAGGTGTATTGTATCTAGTGTCTTTTCTTGAATTTTTTTTTTTACAGGTATTACCTGAAGAACAACATGGAAACAGAAACTCTTTGTTCAGATGAAGATGCTCAAGAATTACTAAGGGAAAGCCAGATTTCTCTCCTACAGCTCAGTACTGTTGAGGTGGCTACCCAACTCTCCATGAGAAACTTTGAGCTGTTCCGTAATATCGAACCCACAGAATACATAGATGACTTGTTTAAACTCAAGTCAAAAACAGGCTGCACTAATCTAAAGAGGTTTGAAGAGGTGATAAATCAAGAAACATTCTGGGTGGCTTCTGAGATTCTAAGAGAAACCAACCAGCTGAAAAGGATGAAGATCATTAAGCATTTCATTAAGATAGCACTACACTGCAGAGAATGCAAGAACTTCAACTCGATGTTTGCCATTATTAGGTATTGCCCACTAATAATTTTATTTCTACATAAAAAGCAAAGTCTTACTTATGTTAGTCTAAAAAAATGTAATTAATAGAGCAAACTAGTTAATACTGCTAACATCAACACTTAGCAATCTGCTGAGGGCATTTTCTGTATTCTGAAGTCTTCTATAATCTGAAATGTTTGGTGAAATATTATTTGGAATGCTTCTGTTATGTACTTACTGCTCAAGATAGTGTGGCAAGGTGAACATGGCACTAGAGAAACTACTGCAGTTATTTAAAGACAGAGACCAAAAAAACCCAGCAGGTATATACAGGAAAACCACACAATTGTAGCAAATGAATGGGTTAATTCCCCCAAAGCAGATTATTTTTATACATACTGCCCAGTGTCTTGAATTCATTCTGCCATGATATGTTGCCTTTGGTTTTTTTTGTATCAGCAGTTTCTTGCATGGAACTCTGATAATATTCAGTAACAGACTGTGATACCATAATAGTCTGTAAATAAAGATCTTTTACTAAGAATTTTAAAATGTACTGAAAATCTCAGAAGATTATTCTTAGTTTTGGAATGAGAAGAAAGAGAGAAAACTCTAATTTCTATATTTATACACACTTTTTAAAACCCAAACAAAAACAAACAATCCCCCTATACTGTCTATTATGAAAAAGCTTGAGCAACTTGCATTAAACTGACAATGTTATCACTGTCTTTGACACAAGCTCTTGTCATCACTGTCTTGACATTCAGTCAACAGATTGAATGTGACACTTTTCCTGAAGACGAGTAGGTTTGAATACTCTTCAGCAAATGGGGCAAGTTCCAAAGTCAAGGATCCATGCTGATGATCAGTCAGCATCTCTGAGACATCAAAATATTGAGATTTTGTTCAACTATTTCAACCAGTCTCAATGAGAACTAAAAGCAGCCTGTCTGCTAGGAAAAACTTGAGTGAAGGAAAGATTCTAGGTAGCAGTTTCCCACAGGTAGAAATTAACAGCAAGACAGGCAATGTCATTACAGGGAAAAAACGGGGTTTGTGCCAGCTACAAGCTTGAGACTAACCTCGGGTGTAGAGAATGTTACAGAATTTCATCTAGAAAGAGCAAAGTCAGATGGATTATTGCAGAAAGAAGGTGGGTCAATGTGCTGTAACCCCCTGAACCATCCTCATGTAGGTGGAAGATGGTTTTTCCAGCAGTTTGTTAATCTGGAAGTGTAAGTGGTGATCCTGAGGTAGTTAGATTATGATACTCTTATCAAACTCAGACGTGGTTCTAAAGTAACAACTACATACTCTCTGTAAGGTTTAATTACTCATCCAAGTGTAACTTTTATCTGTTTACGGTTACATCGTGTAGATACCTCCAGTTTTTATAGCTTTCATAAAAATGATCTTAACTATTCAGTAATACATACTGGCAAAAAGAAGTTTTTTAATTTCTGTTGCTTTATTGACACTGTTGTGTCAAGATATTCTGTCTACATGGTATTTCTACCATACAAAATTTAACATGGTCTATTCTAGGATTTTTGTTTTCTTTCTCTTGTTCTTCAACTTTTTTTGCACTTTTTTTTGTTTCAAGTGGCCTGAATTTGGCACCAGTTGCAAGGCTCCGAACTACTTGGGAAAAACTTCCAAGCAAGTATGAAAAACTGTTTCAAGATCTGCAGGACTTGTTTGATCCATCTAGGAATATGGCGAAATACCGTAATGTCCTTAACAGCCAAAACCTACAGCCCCCTATTATCCCCCTGTTTCCTGTCATCAAAAAAGACCTTACATTCCTTCATGAAGGTAAAAACAGAAGTACATCATCTTTTACTAGCTAAGGAAAAGTAACTTTCCTGCCTAATCACTGATGCTGTTGGTTGTAGGAAATGATTCTAAAGTGGAGGGCCTGGTGAATTTTGAGAAGCTGCGGATGATTGCGAAGGAGATACGCCATGTGGGTCGCATGGCGTCTGTGAACATGGATCCTGCTCTAATGTTTAGAACAAGGTAAGTGCGTTGTACCAAGCAGAGCTTACCCCAGCTGGGAGAAGGCTAGGTGTCAGCAAGAGGGGCTTTTATGTGCCCCTTCTATTGGAGAAGTATGAATTTTTTGTGTTAGCGATTTACCAGCATGATGTGGTGGTCCAAAACTGGAGAAAAAATTACAGTTTGTGGTTACTGATATATTCTAAAATGTTTCTTACTATTCCATAGTTGATGGTTACCTCATAAAAATGAGATTCTATCAGTGGGAGGGAGGGAGAGAAACTGTCTTGTAAACATACCTATTACTCTATTGGAACATTGATGGGTACCAGCCTTATAATTTTGGTTTAGTAGAAGTGGTAATGTATCTGAAGCAGTGTCAGCTACTCGTATTAGAAAACATGGAGTGAATGCTCTTCGGCTTCATATTTGACAAGCTTATTGCATACTCTTTTTCTTAATTTGAGCTAGAAGAGTTTGTAATATCTGGTTGTATGCCTGAGACAAGGTTCTTTTTAATGTCTGTGGGCTTCCAGAACTGCTTGTCCTGAGGTCTGGTCTTTTTCTTTCTGAGCTTGTGATCTTTCTCTGTCTCTTCTTAAACCCATGCTTTATTCTTCCTGGCTCTCACTTGCAGGAAGAAGAAATGGAGGAGTTTGGGGTAAGTGGTTGGAGACAACACACACAGACATTCATTCTTCCTTTACCATTTGCATTGTTTCCTACTTGCTGCCTTTAATTTTCTGGTGCTTTGACATTTTTTCTTTTGTTAACCCTTTTTTACTGACAATACATTTTAATCTAGGAGTGCTTTTGATTTGAGATTAAAACACAGAACCTGTAAATTATTTTTAAGTGGTCGTAGGTAGAAGTGGGGTGTTCTCCCCCACCTCCAAATTAAGTTGCTAAAGGAAGTGACTTTCAGTCAAAGAGAAATTACAAAATGACAAGGTTGCAACAGCTGAAAATAGCTGTTGATTTCCTTATACCTATTAAGCAATTATCACAATCAAATACAAAAGTTAAAACTTACAGTATCTGCTTGACTAACTTACTTTCATATTACAATTAGCCATCATTTTTACCTTAACAATTCAGGACCAATGCTTAGCTTTCATATAGGTATACATACATTGAAATGTGCATGACATCTATTTCATCATGAACTAGCTGATCATTTTATTTAACAAAAGTGTCTTCAGTCTTGCAAGTTACAAAGAAGTTCTATTCTGTGAAACTGAGCTCTCCATTTTGTATACAGTCTGATTTAAAACATAGAAGGCTTTCAAAATGCCTCCTTTATATGTGTTTGAATTTGAACCTCAGCTATAGTCTTCTGTCAGCACTGCCTTACTGCATGAGCTTTTCCTATTGCTCCAGTCCTCTCAGTAGATGGCTTATGTGAGAGAGCCACCTTGAATGCTTTTCTAGATGTGTGAAGTGTTACTGCCTTGTTGGAGCAGAATAGGTTAAAATATCTGTGCCATTAAAATAGTGCCTGTAACCAAGTTAAAAGACTTCCTGGCCCTCATCTTTCTGTCTTTTATAGCTGTTTGACTGACTGGAATGAGGCATGTAAGCTTTGACTGTAGACTGACATTCATGCAATCTTTTGCACGTTTCACATTTATCAGGTGATACCATGTTGGACTAAGTCATACCTTTGCTCTCTTTCGTCCCCCTCCTGTCCCCTTCACTCCAGGTCTCTCAGCCAGGGCAGTACCAATGCAGCTGTGCTGGATGTTGCACAAACAGGGGGGCATAAAAAGCGGGTCCGTCGCAGCTCCTTTCTTAACGCTAAAAAGCTCTATGAAGATGCTCAGATGGCACGGAAAGTAAAGCAGTATCTCTCAAACTTGGATCTGGAAATGGATGAAGAGAGCCTCCAGACACTCTCTCTGCAGTGTGAGCCAGCCACCAACACATGTGAGCATTGTCATTTGTTGTGGATTTCAAGAAAACTCTTCAATATAACTGTTTCTAGTCCAATGAAGCAATTGGGAACAGTAACTAGACAATGAAGTAGAAAATTATTTGTCTAGTCATTTTCAAGTACTAAACATCTATGATTCCTAAGGAAATAATCTTGTGGATTAACAGGATAGAGACACAGTATTTATACAGGTGATAAGGCTTTAAGGTGATGTCCCACTGGAAGTGTACAATGGCTTTTTTAGATTTGTCTGTACAAAAGGTATGGAGGAGTCAGAAATTTTTCTATATTTCTGATGTACTGAGGTGATTAGTTTGAATAGCGATATGGTTGTTCTGAGGGAGCAGGGGATTTTCTTATGTCCAGGTGTTCCAGAGATGCCTAGAGGGCTGTACCTCTGGCAGCAGAGTGGGACCTTATTCTGGATATCCATTTTGTTTTGATTTTAGGAAATGCTGTATCCTGTGCCCTTCCCTTTCTGCAGGGTAGCGAAAACTAGTAATTATGTGTCTGTTCTGAATCACTTGTAGTCCTTATGATACCCCAGTATAACTTCTGGTCGTGCTTTTGGTAACACTGGTTGTTTATCAGAGCTTTTTTTTGAGAAGGGAAACAATCATTGGTAATGTACATCTTTTAAATGGAGTTAAATCTCCCCGTCTTTTCATCTTCATCTTTTCTGTCCAAAGATACCATGCTGCATTAAGTGTATGAGTATTTGAGCACCTTTTAATTGTTAATCAGAGGGTTTTGCACTGCTCAGACTAAAACACCACCGTGTTTTTAGCTAGTAGTCATTCATTGTTTTGTCCCTTTTCTTTCAAAGTGCCGAAGAACACAGGAGACAAGCGATCTGGGAAGTCTGAAACGTCACCGGTGGCTCCCCGGGCGGGCATCCAGCAGAAAGTGCAGCAGCAGCAACAGCATAAAGTAAACCAAGCATTGCAGGTCCCAGCCGTGTCTCTTTATCCCTCTCGCAAGAAAGTGCCAGTCAAAGACCTCCCACCATTTGGTAGGTGGAACAGGGAAGAATTTGGTTTAATATTCTGAAGTTTGTTTGCCTATGTCAGGAAGACATTTTTAATCAGATAAAGTTCACACTTCTATTTCTGGTAGTATGATATGCAGGTTGTGCCTGTTCGTGCAGTGTCTAGGCATAGTTCCCTTCTCTAGAAATGGAAAGAAGGAAATTTAGGGAAAGCATCCTGTCAATTTAATCAGTATAAGTATTTACCTGTTAGTAGCAGCTGGAAGGAATAAATGTTTCTCACTGTTTGACTTGGATCTTGCCTTAACTTTTCTAGAGGAATTAGGGACATGGAGTTCTTGAGATGCCTCAGAAGTTTTGGTGTCTCTTCACAAGTTGAATTTTTAAGGTGAAATTCAGGCCTGTTCAAGCTGGCAGTCCTGTTAGAAATGTGCGTCTGAACTTTCACGTTGACAGTTGTCCCTTTGGATTCTACTCCCTTCTGCTTTTTTATGGTTGTTACTCAGATGTTGCTGCCTCCATATTCCACAGAAAGGTACCAGACTATAGGAATTTTTTCTACCCTGATTTCCAAATCTGTCCCAACATGTGTACAAAATGTGTATGCATTGTTAACAAACCCCTTAAATCACAAGTATGGTAATATCCCTAGTAAGGATATGTAGCATAACTGGCCCTTCCTTTTTCATGATGGTTATTGCACAAGAGCTTAATTCTGATTTCACTCATATTGGTTTTCCTTGTGCACTGCTAAGACTGCAACAAAGCATTAGAAGCAGCAAAATGAGCAAGAAACAATTCAATATTCATCTAGATCTTGTTGATTTTACCATTAAATTTTAATCTTAAAAGGACTTTGAAGTTCCGTAGACTGCATTTTTTGCTCATAGTGGCAAAGTTTCTGAGAACTGACTAGGTTATGCTGATCAGACAGCTGTAAATTATTGATAGCAGGATTGTGATCCAACAGATCAAAGATGAAGTCCACAAATGCTTGGAAATAACCTCTACCACAAACATTGGCAAAACTGTCAGCGAAACTCTGTCTTCACTTATAAGGCTGTCCCAGAGTGGATTTTTGAGGGGAGGGGAAGAGAAAGATGGATGAATGTGGCCTGGGAAAAGCACTTCTTGATGCCCTAGATCTTTACATCATACATCATCTTCAGGATGTTTTTACTCTTTGGTTTCCCAAAATAAGCTGGTGCAGAGATAGTTCTCAAAAACGAAAGAGAGAAAGGCAGCTGCAGGATGGCCTTGTTTCGTGAGCCTAATCCTTATTAATTTTCTTTCCAGCTTTCTTTGACCTTCTAGGCTACTCTGAATAGAAAAGAAACAGGAGAGCAGTTTGAATTCTTACTATATAAATCTTCACTAACCAGTGAGAGGGTGTGTGTCTGTATTTAAGCTAATTTTAGTTCAAGTTTCTCAGTAACCATTCCTATGCATATCCTCAATTGTATATTGTATAAGCAGTATTCTGCAACATCAAGTCTTCATTGTGTTTTCTGTGGCAAAGTATTTATCTTAAGTGGCCAGAATGAAAGACCATCTGCACTAATACGCAGAAATAAAGCACTGTATTTTAAACAGGAATAGGTTTAAACATTTTGCTTCATTTAAGCTGGTGTCAGGAACTCAGGAATATACCGGAAAAAAATGTAGCTTTTTCTTCATGTGGGGTGTCTGCTTTATAAATGCATTGTGAAACATAAGGATGTATTTATACTGGACTTTACATCTGCCTACTTTAATTCTTACTTAAAGGCATTAACTCCCCACAAGCTTTAAAGAAAATCCTTTCATTATCGGAAGAAGGAAGTTTGGATCGTCACAAGAAAGCATCCGAAGACGCTGTCTCAAGTGCATCTTCGCAGCTGTCTTCTCCTCCTACTTCACCACAGAGCTCTCCAAGGAAAGGTAGTAGATGTTCGATATTTCTCATCCTGTTTCTTGAAGCTCGTGGACTTCAGAAGCTTCTGAGAGAGAATTTGGACGCAGTACTGCTGCTCCTATTTTTGTCACATGTGGTCAGCAAGAGGGCAGGAAATGTAGTGCAGAGTGGGATACATGAAAGGTAGCTGTGAACCTGATTTCAAGGGGACTTGAAAGGCCTCTGGTTATCAAAATCCAGAAAAGATTGCCTGGTATGATACAGTGTTTGATGCAGTAGGTCACTCTCACTGCAGCTGCTTCTGACAAAATATATTCCTATGATCAGTGTTTCCTGCCTTCAGTGAAAGGATGTGCAGGTTGAATCTTAAAATCTTTGTACAACATTGACCACACTGGTCTGTCAGAGGAATTATTTGCTGTGTCATGCATCTGAATGGGATGTGACCTATGTATGACAGAAAGGCTTAAGATATTTGGAATTCAAATCAGAATATTTAATATTGTAATTTATGTTTTATACTACAGAATATTTTAGTAGGAGCCTGATTATTTAAACCATGTGTATGAATTTTTGAGGAATGGTATTATACATTGGAGCTTTCTTGACCAAGATCTTTATAAGTGATTTCATAGAGTTATTTTTTTAAATGAAATTAGGACTTTAAAGGAATTTTTTAAAAACTTGTTTGTTTGTTTGTTTGTTTGTTTTCATGGTAGTTCTGGCTATGAATTGACAAAACAGAGTATGGAGGCATTGTCCTGTAGTTTAAACAACACAAAAGACACTTTGGAAGTATGATAGCCTAGATGTATTGCATGTGACTTGTAAGTTACTATCTTTTCAGAATAGCATAAAAGTTCAGTTTAACAGTTACATAATACAGCATTATGGTAAAATATACACTGGGGTTGAAGTGACTTCTACAGAAGTGTTATTTACTAAGGTCAGATGGAGGAGGAGAATATGTAGAGGATGTATCATCTTGAATCCTGTCATCATTATTTCTCCCAAATACTACATTAGCAAAGAGTGAGCTTATATAAATATGATCAGGCCTATACATTTTTTGAAAAAGGAATTGGAATTCTGTACTTGACTCAGTGTGAAAAGCATTTTATTTTTGCAAAAAGCAAATCATAAACATGATTTTAAAAAAAAATCCTTGGTTTGATGGTTACATGAAGCTAATGATACATTCTTTCAGATAAAAATGACAACATTAAGTCCATGTTCTCAGCAAGTGAATTGGGGTAGATCACTTGAAGTAATTTTGACACATGAGTAGAGTGAAAGCAAAAAATGAAACCTGCGGTGATTTGTGGATGTGTTGTTTAATGATCTTTAACTTAGCTGGCAAGAACGTTCAGCACAATTTGTTTAAGACTGAAACAAAAGCTGAATTTGCTTCTGTGACATGGTTTGCAGATTTTATCTGAGTCTGGCTGTGTCAGAGCTGTCTACCTCCAAATTTCACCATAATTCTGGTAATAGGGAATTTGGAATTTATTAGCTAGCCAAGTGTCGCAAAGAAAACTTGAAATCCTGCCCTTCTCTCAGACAAGATATGTACTAAGCAGTCAGCCCAGGCATCTGGGTTTCATGTATCTCTTCATCTCTGAAGCGTAACTTTGCAGAACAGACACTGTGTGAGAGTCTCTGGGATTACTTCAAGCAGTAACCCCAACCAGAGCATCTCTTTCCTTCCAGTCTTGGAGACAGTGTTTATGCACAGGCAGATTTTGAGAAGTAACATTTCATAATGTGAGGATACAAGTAAGATGATGAATTTGAAAAAAATTTAGGGGAGGAGGGTGGAGTAGAAGGAAGGAGAGCAGTTGGTTTGTAAATGAGTAGTACATGTTCCCACAATCCTAAACCTCTGATTAAGATACCAAAGACAGTGTCACAGTTTTGCTGTGTATCTTTATCTTTTGCAGTGCTGTGTAAATGTAATTGTAGCTTTGTTTCATTGCCAGTTTTATTGCAGTATTGCCAGCTGCCTGATGAGAACTGAGCAGGCATCTTGGAGAGTCTGATTAACGTGATGTTCCCTTTGCAGGCTACACTTTGGCTCCAAGCAGCACCGTGGATAACTTTTCCGATTCTGGTCACAGTGAAATTTCTTCTAGATCTAGTATTGTCAGCAATTCCTCTTTTGACTCTATGCCAGTCTCCCTGCATGATGAGAGGAGACAGAGGCATTCTGTCAGCATCGTGGAGACAAATCTTGGTGTGGGAAGGATTGATAGAAGAATCATGATTGAACCAGATCAATACAGCTTAGGGTAAGGATTTTATTTGTGCTTATTTATGTTATACTTTCATACAATGTCTATGTGGCATTTATATTTGTCCGTGTAAACTCCCATGTATCTCTCAAATTTTTTTTCTCCTCTGCTCTTAAAAAACTGCTGCTTCAGTGCTGCATTTTGTGATAATGCTCCATTCCTGCCAAGAAAAGGTTTTGCACTCCTGAGTGTATGGTAAGGTCTACAGCAGTAAGACCTTCACCTCAGTAGATGTTACCATCTGAGCATTTCTGTGGTGCTGTAGGTTATCCACTCTGTGGCAGACTATTACCCTAGCCTGCTTTCTCCATGGGAAATTAACTGAATTAGATGAGATATTCATACAATTATTCAGTGATCAAACTGAGAACAGAAATAGCTAGCAATTTTCCAGTCTGCTTCATGGAAAAGTGCGTATTTGTCTAACTCCAAAATATTTTACTCCCAAATATCTCTTCTAGTCAACAATAATTGGAAGCTAAAATTCACATTATGCTGCTGGTTTTCTAGTAATTTTCTAGGTAATTAACTTCTGTAATGGTAGGGAAGCTAGTGCTGTGAGGAGTTCTCAGAATCTCTAGCAGTGAGCCTTGGTGTGAAAATAATTGGAGTTCTGGCTCCTGTTTTGTCTCCACTTACTTACTTTTTTTTTTTTTTTTTTTTTTTTTTTTTTTTTGAGCTGTTATTTGGATGCTTCAGTCCTCTGAATGGTTTCTGGGGTTTTAATCCTGCAGGGTCTGTGAATGGCAGACCTGTTCCAAAACTGCTGTACTTGAGCTTTGGGAATCACAGGCTATGCAAACTCTTTAATCAGATGTCTTAAACATTTGGAAGAGGAGGGTTGCAGTCTGCATAGGAAGGATAGGAAGGTGCCCTGGAAGAACAAATCCCAGGAGCCTGGATATCTGCTGAGCAAAAGCGACACTTAGTCAGTTTTCTCTGCTGCTGTGTAAGGGATTGTGTCAGGCTCACTTAATCGTTGAAAGGCTACAGAAAACATACTTGCTCTATGAAGTAGCATGTGTTTCCAAAAATAAGGTTAAAATACATTTCCATTTGCAGGAAATGTTGGAAAGTTAGCTTTCACAGTTTCCTAAACAGAAGAAAAATCTGAAAAGCTGAAATCTAAACCTGAATATCAGCCAGCTCCTGCTAAATTCTCTTTCTAGCTTTTGAACCATTTGCTTAGCAAGGCTGAAAAAGCAGTAGGATAAGCCTGTCTGTTCCCCTTATGTGTGTCAGTGTGGTTTGCCTGTCTTAAAGGGCTTTTGCAAAGTTAAGATTTTACCTTTTGAAATTACTCTGCTGAAATGAAAGGCTTCAGCAAGTTACCTATCCAGGTTTGTTTGTGTTTGTTTTTGTTTTATTGAGGATGTACTTGAAAGAAAAGTGTTATATTCTCAAAATTGAATTAGCCATTAATGCAATATAAAGTGCATCAAAACCTTCAATCATAGAATCAAAGAATAGTTTGGGTGGAAAGGGACCTTAAAAATGTCATAAAGGTTACCTAATCCAACCCACCAGTATGTTTTGCTTTTCTTTGATTGTTGAACTCTTTGTGTGTCTTGTTCATGATTTCCAATTCCAACACTGGATTTTTTGTCCCCCTCATCAATGTGTATCCAGCTCATATGCACCGCTGTCAGAGACCAGAGGCCTGTATGCTGGAGCAACTGTACTTTCTTCTCCTAGTACAGAAGAGCTGTCACAGGACCAGGGGGACAGAGCTTCGCTCGACGCAGCTGACAGCGGCCGTGGGAGCTGGACTTCTTGTTCGAGTGGTTCTCATGATAACATCCAGACAATCCAGCACCAGAGAAGCTGGGAGACTCTACCTTTTGGACATGCTCACTTTGATAGTTCAGGCGATGGGGCAGGACTGTGGGCCTCAGGCGGCCACATGGACCAGCTGATGTTCCCTGACCATGGCACAAAGTATGGCAGGCAAAGTCAAGGCAGGGAGGGCCTTGATCAAGCACAGTCCAGAGCAAGTTGGGCATCTTCCACAGGATATTGGGGAGAGGACTCCGAGGGTGATACAGGTACCATAAAGCGGAGGGGTGGGAAGGATGTTTCGATTGAAGCTGAAACCAATAGCATAACATCTGTACCAGCAGAGGAGACAAAGCCAGCTCCTGTGCCCACTCACACAGCAGCAGCATCAAGTAGTACAAAGGGCCTTGTTGGTAAGTTAAGTTTCATTTATCATGAAGTGTTTTAATTCATTTGCTTAAGTTTTTTCATATTGTTCTGCATTTCTTTTGTCTGGTTTGATTTTTTTTTTTTTAATTTTTAAAGCAAAACTGAACATATTGTAGTCTCTCTTAAATTTTTCCCTTTAACTGTGTGTTTATTGCCCAGGAAAATATCATTTATTGTTGATTCTCAGTTCTGGTAGTGCCTTTGTGTTTCAAGAAAGCCTGCCATACATCAAAAAACTAGCTCAACTGCCGGACAGTATTTTGAGAGGTTGATGTATTTAGATGTCTGTTCTGAAATGTGAATTTCTCATCACAGTAAGACTCCATAGGCTATATTTAGAAATCTTAACAAATGTGGCCTGATTTTTATAGAAGCGTTTTACTTTATACCCTTGTATGACTTGTCTGATAATTGTGAATATTCCTTACTTCTGAAAATGGGATCCCTTTGTGTTTAAATACCAACTGAAATGTTTCTGCAGAAAGTGAAGAGGTTTCAAAGAAGTTAGAGCTGAAATACATTTCTATGCATTCAATAATGGAAAGATCAGATAATATATAAATTAGCATGAAGGTGTCTTTTGCAGAGCTCAACATTTTTACCATATTGTTCCTTCTATGCATCCCAATCTGTGGGCCATCCAATACCTCTGCATTTTTGTCTCTTTTCTTCCTTTCATTCCC
The DNA here is from genome assembly GCF_965178545.1 of Coloeus monedula. NCBI lineage: Eukaryota > Metazoa > Chordata > Aves > Passeriformes > Corvidae > Coloeus > Coloeus monedula. The sequence goes on along the minus strand of NC_138785.1, from coordinate 25,096,177 downwards.
CCTCACTTTACCTTTTGTCACATTAATATGAAGAACTGTCTAAAAGCCATTTTTTGCTGACACAGCTGAATGTCTGCCAGATTGAGGTCATGCTGAGACCACTGTGATAAACTGCTTTTCCATTTTCTGCCCAAGTATATTGCTTAGCAGTGGTCTTTTGCCTCAAAGCTTGGGTGCAGATCTGAATCCCTGGACTATGAAGAGGAAGAAGCTGTACAGGTTCATGCTAATCTCTAATTTTACTCTTTGATACCCTTGGTTTCCTCCAGAATGTGTAACAGGTGTGCTTCCAAACAAAATTAAGTTATCCAGCTGTTATTCCTTTTTCACCTCTCTCTCTCTTAATGCCCTCAGGCCCGACATTGGGGCGCCAAGATCTGTCTTGGTTTGAAAGACAGGTGTCTGCTAAGGAAGGCAGAAGCCTCCCTTGGAATGGCAGATGCAACCCCCTTCCCTCCGAGTTATTATAATTTTGAAATCAAGGGGGCTTTTAGGCAAAGATGTGGGAAATAGGAATAACAGTTCTTTACTATTATATATCTATATGTGTATAACCAGTCAAACAAACAGCAATAACTCTGGCAGTAACAGCAAACAATCCCAAACCCAGTGCCAGCCTTCTCGGCTGTCGGGCCCTTTCCCCTCGGGTGCAGTTCCGCTCGCAGCCGGCAGGGGCGCTGGCGGCTCCCGGTGAGCAGGGCAGGTGCGATGGTTCCCCCGCGGCTGCAGGGGGCGCTCCGGAGCGAGCTCGGGGAGCACGCGGCACTGGCGGCCTGGGATCCCGGGAAGGGATGGGACAAAGGCTCCACAAACCCCTGGGCAGCCGATCCCGGTGTCCAGCCGGACCCTCGGGAACAGCAAACTGGAACGGCAGGGACGAGCACAAATCCCGGAGGACAGACGAGGTGTATCCAAACGGGGAACCCCCCCGGAGGTCTGGGCAGGCAGGGCGAGCACGGCTACAACACAGCGAAGGCTCGAAGCAGCGGCGGGGCAGGGCGGCCACGGCCCAGCTCCAAGCAGGACGGGGAAGGCGGGCTTGGGATCCCGGGGCTTCTCCAGCAGAAAGAAAAGCGGACATAGAAAAAACAGCTTCCTCTCTCTCTGGACACCGAGACCCAACTTCCCACACCCCCAGGTGAAACAAAAAAAGCAGCTAGGTGCTTTGTTTTCCTTAAGTATTCAGCCATTTTTTCCCCTAGCAACATGTATAGGGGAAAAATTCCTTTAACAGAAAAAAAAAAAACCTAGGACTAAACTAAAACCCCAACACCCTACATTTTTAGAGACTTGAAAGAACATGAAGGAGACCTGGAAATTCAAACCAACAGATTCCATGCCCTTTACTACTATTAGCTAACTGTCCTGCAAACGTAACTTGTGTATCACTGTCCAACAGAAACCGCTGGTTTACCTAGTTCTTTTGCACTGAATAGACATTGGTTTCTTGCAGTATTTCAATAGATTTTTTTCTACAGTAGAGTTTTTCTATAGAATTTCTTCTGATTTTCAGAAATCTTTGAATAAAAGTTTCTCAGAAACTTCTTCATGCTGCTTTACTCAGTTAAAACAGTTTGTCCAAGCAAAATACTTAGACTATTGGAAACTATTTGGTTTTGTTGTAATAACAAGGATTTATTTTTATTCTGTAAAAACTTGCATCCAAGTAGCACCAGTCCATTTTAAGCTTGTACTGTCCTTTCAGTCAAATCATGCTGCCTAATGCAGGGTGGTATTATCATCACCACTTATGCAAGAATATACAGTGTATGACAAGCTATGGAAAGTAAATTGTCTGTGTCCGTGGTTTTTCCTGCTGTATTTGTAAGGTTTGTCATTAAAGTGGTCATGTGTTAAAGGGCTGGGCCCATAATAAGTGTTCAGTATCAAAGTCCCAGCTGACTTCTCTAAGTGCTTTGAAACAGACACTCTTGCCTATCTGTCCCTGCAGATGCTTAGCATTCTTAACTGTTGTTTTTTCCCTCAAAGTTCTCTCCAAGAGAGAGCTTCTCAGTATGCCCAGAGCTAAGCCTTGTTCAGGTAAACAGTTACATCTTAGTGAGATCCACAAGCTAGGTGGTGGTCTTTCCATCTCCTAGATAAAATCATATTCAGTCATTGTTCTTACAGGAATACTTTCAGTTTTAATTTTGCAGAGAATACAACCGTAGGGGCTGTGGGCAGTAGCATACAAATAGTATTATGATGAAGCCCACCTCTCTTCCTTACCTCTTGGAATTATACCTCTTGTAGTTTATGCCTCATTACGTAGTAAGATTTGTAGGAAGAAAATAGTGTATCAGATGCATTTCTTTTTTCCTCTTCAAGATGCTAAAAACAAAAGAGTGAGCTCTTGGATGCGAAGCCCATCTTCAGAATTAAGATAACCGTGCATTTGGGGAGATGCCAAAATTCCTGATGTTTGCTACTTCTGTGGACTCTAGAGTCTTCCATGTAACTTTGATCACTGTACATTTTTTTTCTATAAAATTGATGGAACAGCTTCAGTTGCAAAGTTTGAACAAATTCCCCATGTAATTTGGTGAATTTTGTTAGACTCATGCTTCACTACTGGAAGAATAGCTACACCCTCCGTGTATGTTGTGTACTTTCTTGATTGATTTATTTTTCACAAGCTCTTTGTCTAGCATATGATAATTAACCTTTGTCATTCAGATTTTCTCTTCCTGGGCTGTTGATTTGGTTGATACTTATTTAGCTTTTAGCTGTTTATTTTCCTTTGAGCAGTGTTTCTTGTCCTATCTCTTATAATCATCCGTTGCTTTTCCTGCAGCACGAAAAGAGGGTCGATATCGGGAACCACCTCCAACTCCTCCTGGTTATGTAGGAATTCCTATTGCTGAGTTTGCAGAAGGTGGCTCCCATCCAACCAGGAAGCCTCCAGACTACAACATAGCACTTCAGAGGTCTAGAATGGTGGCACGGACATGTGAGACTCATGGGACAACAACTCCACAGCAGCAGTCGCACGGCCACTCAACTGGCAGGCCTGTGAACAAACCTCAGTGGCATAAACCAAATGAGTCAGATCCACGTCTTGCTCACTATCCGTCTCAAGGGTTTTCCACAGAGGAAGATGGTAAATTTCTCATTGTTACCTTTTGAGTGTGCTGCTTGCAAAATGGGACAGTGCTTTCACAGACACAATGCAAATTGCACAAATCTTGCCATAATTTGAACGCTATTTCATTTCAAAACTCGCTATTTGTTAACTTTTTGGAAGGGAAGGAATTCAGTTCATCCTGAATATAGTTTAAAATTTGGAACGTAGGTCCACCTGAATCTTGAACAACCAAGCAGCTGGCTTAGGCAGCTTCTCTGAAGGTGCCTGTGTTCACCTTGTACAGCCCTGCCTGCCATGGTTTTCCGCATTAACCACCTATTTAGTGATCAAAAAAGTATCCTGGTCTACAGAATGCTTGCCCATCCACCCTGTAGAGCTTGCCCATCATGGCTCAGGTATATTTGGATAGTCACTCACATTCTACCTGAAAGTCTTTACACTGTGGACACTGAGTCTTCCATTCCAGCTGTTTCACATGATGACCCCACTGCTCTCTTGCTACCTTGCTGGTCTAAGTGTGTCTACATCTTTATGCTTTTGTTCAACAGTGATGTTTTTCTATGGAGAGCAAGTGTAGCTGGATTGCACCTTTAGGTCCTCAAAATTTAGGTGGGGTGGTGCCAAAATCACACACTTGAATGAATGCTTGTTTTGCTTAATGATAGACTAAGATTCCCCTTCTCCCTCTAGCTGCTTAGTTGCTAAGGTTTAGGTGCAGGATGAACTTTGCAGTTGAACATGATGGGGAAAAAAATGGAGTCCACCTTAACTGAATTGCCTCAAACTTTGAGAATTACCATGACTGAGAATTTTAATTGTTTCTACTAATAATGACTAAACTGAAAATATATTTAGGGAAAAATGTCAAATGCCTTTCTGAAGCTATTAGATATCTAGGAGTATCTGTTGTGCTCCTTGGGGTGAAGAACTGCATTTAGCTCAGTTAAAGCAATTGTCTTATTTTCTTCAAGATCAAAATTCCAAAGGAATAAGTCTCATGAGACTTGAAATGTACTGAAATTTAGATTGTTTTAAATTATATATACTTATACAATGAAATGGGAAACACATGAGCACAATACACGCAGTTGTTGTATGCACAGCTTGTTTCATTCAGTAGCAGTCTTGTTCTTTATGAACTAAATTCTATTTTCCCTTATCCTATTATGTTTGCAGAAGATGAACAAGTCTCTGCTGTCTAAGACTTGGGCTTTTCTGGATCCAGAGTGAGCCACCTTAAAGGAGAGCACAAGAAGACGTCCCTAGAATAGGAGCCTTGGAACTATGATTAAAGGATGGTGGACCTATTTGCCTCCTTCCCTGCCTTAAAGCAGCATGGGGCTTCTTCCTCTGCCCCTCCCCCTTCTGTCCCCTCTCCCCTTGCATGTGAAATACTGTGAAGAAATCGCCCTGGCACTTTTCAAACTGTGTTGCTTGAAATGCACAGTGCAGCAATCTCCAAGCTACCACTGTCGCTGTCTGCCACATCACACAGTATCATTCCAAATTCCAAGATCATCACATCAGGATGATTAACTCTGGCTGCACTTCCCAATGCCTGGAAGGGTTTTTTTAAATCTTCCTTTTAGATTTTAATCACAATCCTAGCACTTAGTCTCATTGGGATAATGAGATAAGTTAGTTGTCAAACTACATTTGGCCTTTAACCTACAAAGAGAAAATTCTTTGAGATCCTTCAAGGAGGCAGTGCTTATTTGCTTGTTTACAATGCCTTTGTTACAGTTTTGTATGTTTGCATTTGGGAGATCAAATAGTGCATCTGAATAGTAATTACAGTATTATTTCACACCTGTGAGTAGGGTTGCCAGCCTGAGCTCCTGGAAGAATATTGCTATCACATGGCTGAGCAGGGCAGAAAGGAAGGCAGAGGTTACAGGATGCAGCCTTTCCTTGACCACCTGGCTTTGCTCTTAATGTGCCCCACCCTGGAATCTTCATGAGTTTGTAAATGTTAATGTTAATGGCATCCTCATCCGGATCTGGTGTAAATGCAGAAACACATTGCTTGTAACTGGTCAGTGACGGAAGAGGACACTGTGTGTGTCATACCTGTGCCTTGTGGAATACAGGATGGCATGCTAAAAAAAAGTGTCCCATTGTAGTAAGACAGATGGCAACCCCACCTTTAAGTTATATACTTTTTTTTTTAAACTATAGTAGTTATATTAAAATAAAAATTAACTGGATAACACTGCAGTGAAGGCAAGTTGGGATGTCACAGCTCATGTCAGCTGTTAACACTGATCTAATAACCTGCATCTATTGACTTCGACATTAGGGGATAATTGAGCCTTTAAGTAAAAAAAAAAAAAATAAATAAAATAACAGTTAGATTTGCCAGTCTTTGCAATGCAGAAATAGTCACAACTGTTAATGGCTTCATGGAACACTGCATGTGTAGAGAAGGCCAATGTGTAGCAACCACCTGCTCACAGCTGCTATTAACCCTATAATGACTGAAATGACCCTCCCCTCTATTTTTGTGTTGTTTTTGCACAGACTCCGGAGAAGTGAAGGCTGCCAATCCGAGTAGTACTCAAATGTGAGGAACTGCTGGTCTTGGATTTTTTTTTTTTTTCCCATTGAACTCAGCTGATCATATTGATCAGTAGATAAACGTAAATAGCTTCAACTTTTAAAGATCAAAATGCAGTGTTTTTTCACTGTATCAAACAAATGTCAGTGCTTTATTTAATTCTCTCTCCTGTAATCATAGCTTTTGTCTCTTTGCTTATATATCACATTGTCAATTATGCATTTGTAATTTTACATGTAATATGCATTATTTGCCAGTTTTATTCTCAAGGCTATGGACCTCATGTGCATATAGAAATACAAAATCCTAGCTCTATCACAAGTTGCACAAATGTTATATAAGCATTAAGTAATTGTAGACCATAGGACTGCTAATCTCAGTTCGCTCTGTGATGTCAAGTGCAGAATGTACAATTAACTGGTGATTTCCTCATACTTTTGATACTACTTGTACCTGTATGTCTTTTAGAAAGACATTGGTGGAGTCTGTATCCTTTTGTATTTTTAATACAATAATTGTACATATTGGTTATATTTTTGTTGAAAATGGTAGAAATGTACTATGTTTATGCTTCTACATCCAGTTTGTATGAAGCTGGAAAATAAATAAATATAACATTAATGAAGTCCATATTGATTCTTATGCATTTTACATGTTCCACATACTTGAACAAATTTATGAAAAAATTTTACTTCTCTGTGTATTAATATTAAAGGGACATTGCCAAGTGATGTGGGCAAACCACTGGTGTGGAGTTTTTCTTAATATACAGTTGTGCTGCTGATAAGTTTTGAAAATTTTGGTGTGTGTACTGCTGAATGAGAATGACTGATACTATGAGCATCCCCAGCAGAAACATTTGAGATGCTAAAAAAGTATGGCCTTAGGTGTATGTAGAATGTAAACAGTTTTAAAGGTGGGACTGTGTTGATTTTATATTCTGAATGGTGTAAAAGTAAGGAATACGTGTTTTAACATTTGGGTAGGGAGAAGTATGGAAAGTCATCCATTTGAGTGTTTACCGAACAAGGTATTTCAAATTATAAAAATCACCCAATAGCATCCCCAGTAATAAAAGCTGATGTTAATTCAATGTTAAATCTGTAGATTTTATTTTTTCCCCAGAGGTTAGGTTCTTTATTTCCAATGGTATGCAGATGACTGGATTAAAATGGTAGTGCTAAAGCCATTACAGCTGTATCATATTTAGCTTTGAAATGCCTGGCAGGTGGCATTTCCAAGTCTAAAATTAGTTCAATGCAAAGAGAAGCAACAAAATGCTGTCTAGATTTAAGTCTTCCTAACATAGCTCTAGAAATGATCCACACTTAAAATTGTAAGAGAGCTAAAAATCACTGAAAGTATAGGATTTGTAAACATTGTGTTTTTATTGCTGTAATCTCTAGCACTGTAAGGAAAGAAATGATGCAGATTTAGATTTTTGTGGTGTGAGTGGAACTACTGTCTGTGAACCTGTGGCTAATACTTGTTGGGTACATTTCGACAAGCTAAAGATTACCATTGCTTTTGACATTAGTAGAATGAACACACATTTTTATATATTTTACCTGTGACATTGTCATCAAGTAGTACTAAAGGCAGAGTGATAGGCACGTAATTCCTCTTATCAACTTGTGAGGTGTTTGCACACTTGCCAGTTCTTTCTTATATGCTTGATGTATTATTGAATTAGGCAGCACTCCCAGTCCTCCTGTTTCTGCCTCCTTACTGCAATTAGTATTTTTAGAACACATTATGTAGAGAATCCTCAACACAGCATCCAATACAGATAGCTTAATTCATTGTGGACTGGCTGATAAATAACACTTCACACAGCAGCTGACTCAACACAAATAAAGGTCTTGGTGTGACTTCTGAAACAGGTTTGGTAGTTGTAGAACATGTAATAAGAACTTTGTACTTACTGAGTGGTTGCAGCAAGATGCGGACAAGTAAATACCATTTACTGGGATTTAGTGTTGCATTCACCAAAATGGAACAGAGCACTGAAATCTAAGGATTTTTTTGTTTGTTTGTTTGAAGAAATGTCATTCCATTATCTGTATTCTTTTACAGCTCTTTTTTTTTACTGAAACTTACTGAGGCAGAGGCTAATCCTGTATGCAGTCCATTGCACTTTGGAGTCAGCAGGAATCTGTAAAAGCTGCAGTATTGATGGTCCTGCTTTAATGGATTCATCTTGGTCATTTGGAGAAGCATGCATGTTTTACATCTGTAAATCTGAGACTCAAATATTTGGTCAACTTAAGGCGAGGAACAGGTTTTGTTTTAAAATAGAAACAAGACCAAAAGCCCTCTATTTTCTTCAAGACTAGTAGGAAATGCAATAAATTTCCAGGCTGTCTCATATGGATTGTTGCGTAGTTGAAACAAAATCAACTCTGGAGAATTCAAGTAATGATTTAATTGCAAATATTAATATTTATGTATTCCTTGATATGGGATGAAACATTAAAAATACTTCTGTGAATAAAGCCTATGTAGCAGCAACAGCCTCTCTAACATAAATTAAATAACATAGATTTATTGAGCAAAATATGAACATTGTTAAAATTACTCTGAAAACTTACCCTCTCAGGAGACAGCAGCCATCTGAGATGATTAGTATAATTTTGGTCTCCCCTATGTCTAGATTGTCCTTTAAGTAAGCTTTACAGTCTTGTGTCTGAAAATAGCATGCTTTGAGAGAAGGCTGGGAGTGAAAGTAGGTTTATTGCTGAGGTAAGGTGGAATCTGTTACTTTCTGTTTTCCATTGAAAATGTGATAAATTAAAATTTAGAGTTTTTACTAGAATATGAAAACTTTTAAAGCTGTCTCTTGCTTATGTGTGGTGAGTGTGTAGGAATGAGTTGAAAGTATTCAACTACTAGCAACCATCAACAGCATAATCTTAAACTATTCTAATTTGATTTTCCTGGGATTAAATTTATACAGTGGCACTCTACACACCTACACACAGACTGCATTCTCTGTAGAGAAATGAGTCTTGGCTGTGTCAAAACTCAAGTTTGTGTTAAATAGAAGTGCTGGCTTCTCCTTAAGAGGAGACTTGTAGCTCCCTCAGCTTTTTACTTGGTGGCTCGATATGCTCAGTCTTCTGTTTCCGTTTGGAGAATTAATTTGGATTTTATTTCTTTATTCGGTGCATCCTTAAAGGCATAGTTTTGGCCTAGGTAGTCTAACGTCTGAAAGGAGCATTATTTTCTTTGCAGCACTGTTGCCCTTGCTGGCAATGAGATCCTTTATGTGTGACTATAAAGCCATTATTTATATATATATATATATATATATATGTAAAAATTATATATTATATATATATATGTAAAAATTATAAAGCCATTATTTATATATATATATATATATATATATAAAAGCATTTTATATGTGTGTGTATGTATAGAAAAAACCCTGTTGTATACCACTGCAGCATCCACTTTTTTAGCTAGGATGTCTCCACTGGAAAAGAAGCCAGTGCAGCATTATTTAAAGGCATTTGAGGGGTAAAGTTTGACAATCTTTTTTCAGTGAAATTAGCACTGGAGTAGTGATACTCAAAATGCCTTCTCGGTCGCTACCAAACTGTTTCGACATGCAGTTGTTATCTTCTGATACAGTTCCAGGAAAAAATTGCCACTTGTGCCAGGGTCAGTAGCTGTGGCAGAGATAAATTCCTTAGGTGCTGTGTTCAATACATTTTGGGGCTTTTCTCACAGCTAGAGAAGTGTGAGTGGTTTTTAACTAGTTTTACTGAGTTTTATGTAACAAGTAAGGTGATCTGAACTGTGGCTTTCTAACAGAAGGTAGGCCGTGAGGCCCAGGATGGCTTTTCTGCCTTGGTGTCTTTGGTCAGAATTCAAGTAAAACACAGGAAATTGCACTGATAAAAAGCAGCCTTCCACACTGAGGCCCTGCTTCCAACATCAGTGTAGAACTGGATTTGTTCTGGTTTGACAGTCCCAGGAACCCTCACATGGCCTTGATACACGTTTTGCTCCTAAGAAGAGATAATGCTGTTGCTGCATTTCTTACTTGGGAGACTGATCCATTACTCTCGTTGTCAAAAGATAACGGGCTTCCATATGCTGGTTTATATGTGTATGTGATTTTTGCATTAAACATTCTTTAGGCTGAGCAGCTCTCTTCCCTTCTCCTTCCTTATACCTATACCTTACAGTGGCCATATGGTCTTCCTGTCCGTGCTGCCAGGATTAAGGCAAACTTAAGTGGGACAGGTAGAATGGAAACTTCTGTATGCACTCGGCATCTTGTGCAGTTTGGGGTTTTTTGTTGTGTTTATTTGGTTGCTTCTGTTTTTTTCTTTTAATGTAGATGTGTAAAACTACTGCTTAAAATGAAGCATGATCTGCATCTTAATCTCAATTTCATTCTACTTTTGTCGCTGTGATTATCACGTTATCACATTCTCCTCTTACAGCATTCTGATCTATCTCTTGTCAGTCCCTTCCAATGCTGTATTCTCAACCATTTGTGCTATGATGATTATTGTTCATTATTAAATGAATAATCTGATCATCAAGAACTCCAGCAGTAGTCCCTCTCCAAACTGATGCTTCCGTCTCTTACAGCACATAGTTTATTTCCTCCTGTGCAGGTAGATGGTTTATTTTACTCAATATTGCCTCTACCTTGCGTTTTATTCCTTCCTGTATTTTATCCAGGATGTATAAACAGTTTTTTATTTTGAGATGTGTTCTCAAGGTTTTATTAGGTCAGACTGATGACTTGTTTGTTCCCCCCACATTTCTTATATGTTTGTAATGCTTCTGTCATCTGATGTAGCTCCTCATGTGACTGCTTCATCCGGTCTTGTTATTCAGTCTGTGGCAGCAAACACTAGCTCTTTCAAAACTAGTAGCTATAGGAGGTAGGTAGATGAATTATTCCTGAGCTCTGCTCTTTTTTGGCCATATAGTGGCACTGCGCACTCATTTTGATTTTGAGGTATTTATTCAGTTGAAGAATCTTTGGCTTTTTTGTGTTAATGAAAGAGTCTCATTTCAGATTGGCTTCTGTCCATTTTGATTTTCTTCTCCACTCTCCAATATACTAATTTGTCAATCTTTGTTTCCTTTGCTTATTTTGGTTTGAGTTAGAGGACAGAGTAGGTTTTCCTGGTCACACAAAAGATTTGGTTTGGTTTTATTTCTTCCCCTTGCTGATGACACACATTCTGGACAGTGTTTGTGTTTTGGGTAACCTTTGAAATTAGTGAATATTTCACTCTAAGTAATGTTAGCTGAAAACTTGGCTGAAGAATATTATTCAGGTTCTGGGCTTTGAGAAAGTCTGTGCCTTCTTGGTAGAGGAGAAAAAGAAAACCTGTGAAATGCAGCTTCCCAGGAAACCTGGGGTCCTGTTTCCTGTAGCTCCCTGAGAGGAGGTAGTAGCAGTGCAATGTTTAGGCTGAACAGCCCTGAAACTCATAGAAGGCTTTCTGTCATTAAGGCTGATCATAAAAGTTTCTAAAGAATATTGAATTTTGTTTTATGTTCAATTAATGTTGGCAAGATGGCTGAGCTTCCTGAAATCTTGCATGCTATGCTTTGGTCCATGTGAAGTTCAACTGGCAAGTCAGTCACTGTATTTATGAAAAGCTCATACAAAGACTTCACTGAAATTCACGTTCATATGGCTTATGTATTTATTGCTCTTGAATATGATTCAACAATTCATTCATTTTTAAGTGCTTTGTTGACTAAGAAAGGGTGCACTTTGCTGCTTCTCCTCTTCCCAGCACATACGTGCTTTTCCTCTTTCTCATGCCTCCCTTGTTGTTCTTTAGATGCATAATTCTCCCTCCCTGTTAACCTCTTCCTGTTGCTTATATTAGCATCTTTCTCACACAGCTTCTCTTTGCTCCTTTGTAGAACAAAGCACCACCCATTTCCTTCCTCCCCAAGTGTGTTTTGTGTGCAGTCCTCAGAAACAATGGAAGGAGGCAGCACTTCAGTGCTCAGAAGGCTTGAAAGGAGTGTACCCAGACAGGACAAACTCAGACTCCAGTTCTTTGTCTGCATGCACACAGCCCTTTTCTCAACTGCTGCCTGAAAGCTGGACTGTTCATGTTTCCGTGTAGTGCCCATATATATTCATAGCATAACTCTCACATTCTTATGATCTGATGAATACAAAGCTTTTGGGTTTTTATGTGCTGAAGTCTTTGTCAGATAGAAGTGGAGTGTGGCTCAGGACCAGTGAAGGGAGTTGGAGAGGTGGGAGGACCGAGGGAGCAGCTGTGGTTCTGGCCCGATTTCTCAAATGCAAGCAGTAATTTTACAAGGCAGAGGGGTCTGTTGTGTAATTGAAGGGGTCTATTTTGTCTCACTATTATTTTTTTTAAATCACATTTTTGCTGCTTTTTTGTTTAACCAGTATGCATTCTCTATAAAAGCATGCTTTTTTACAAAATACTGTTGAAGACCTGTACAGGACTGAACTAACTCCATGTTGTGTATCACAGGCTTCCCAGGGAAGTGGGCACAGCACCAAGCCTGCCAGAGTTCAAGAAGTGTTTGGACAACACTCTCAGGCACATGGTGTGACTCTTAGGGCTGTGCTGTGCAGGATCAGGAGTTGAACTTTGATGATCATAGTGGTTCCAATCCAGCTCAGAATATTCCGTGATTACATTTGGTTGGTTGGGATGTCTCCATTCTGGCACTTGCTCTTCAAGCAGCTGGTTTTCCAGAGTGGTGTGCTGTGGGGTATGTCCAGCCCCCGCCCTGGAGGGACATCTGCTGAGATAAGGAGAGTGCTTAACCTTCCAGCAGGACTCCCTGGAAAGGCAACCACTTTGCAGCTACATCGAGAAGACAACAGACCCAGAATCCTCTGGGAGACCCTATGCAGATCCTTTGTAACCCATTGGCCTTTACCCTCTGACACCCACCCCCTGTATCCCTATAAAGCTAGCCCCCTGCCCCTGCGAGGGAGACAGAAGCTTGTCCCTGGCCCCCCTTCGCTGGGTGCAGACTAATAAAGCTGCCTGGTGTGGAACAGCTACACGAGCCTCTCGTCTCTCTCTCCCTGGTCTGGCCTGGAGGCTGCCCTGCAGAGCTGAGCTGGAATCACAAGCTGACAATCACTAAAGAGCTGACAGTCTCTGCACAGGCCCTCCTGGCCAGCAGCTGAGGGAAGACACCGGCCCCTGGGAAGACGATCTCTTTTGGGACCATCTCTCTGGACTGGTCACAGCTTTCTGAGTTAGAGCTACTGACCCCACATCAGCTGCCTTAGTGTGCATAGGCATTTTTTTTTGGTATAGTTTTGTGTTTTGCTCGTTTAATACTTTTTATGGAAACTGGCATGTCACACATTTAATGTCTTTGAAGACTCCTTGGATCTTCTGTAATTCACTGAAGATTGTGTCTAGTTCATTGTTGCTTACACTGCAGAGCTACCTGGGTTAAGGAGTCAATTGGATACATCCTACTTCTTTTCTTAAGTGGGATGTAACACTGCCATTTCAGGTAGAATGCAGCAGTTTGCAAATTCTGATACTTTCTGAGTAGCTGGAGTAACATCTTTAGGCAGTTAGTATCACCCTTTCCCAGTAAGGAATTGGACTAAGGCTTTGCAGAGGTCAGCAAGTGTCCTGTAGGTACTATTGCCAATTTGCCAATTTTAATTACACTTTTCCAGACATTTCTGGCAGGTATTTGAAGGTTATGATTATACTTTCCTTCATGTTATCTTTGCACTAGGGACATGAAAATGTTATCACTTGTGGACAAAGCTTCCTTAAGGGCCTGTTTGAATATCTGGTGGAGTCACTGTGTACAAATATAATTTTCAAAATGTCAGTCCACTTGCAGAGAGCAAGTTACTCTATTCAGTCAAGTGACACTGTCTGTACCTGTCACTAAGAGTATAAGGTGATTAAGTGTTTGTTTAAATCACCTGGATGTGGTGCAGACATTATTTTGGTGTCTTTGCAACTACTAGTCTTGGATTTAAGTTTCTAATTTCAGCCTTTGTTTTGCAGGATTTGTTTTTAATTTGAGGGCAACGAGTTCTTCCTGAAGTAGGTGTGGCACACTGCATCTTTTTAAATCTTTGCTGCCCTTTAAGCTGCTGGGATGTCACACTGCATTGTTTGTTCTTAGTACTTTTTTTTGGTTTGTTTTTTGTTCACCTAAGTATTGTTTGAATTTTTCATTTCAGCTTTAGGGTCATTGAGGTTTCTGAATTTGCATTTTAACTAAAATCATGAATTCAGTGGTGTTTGTGTAGCATCTGCAGTGTCAGCCTTTTTTCCTTTAATACTTGTAAGCTGGTCCTTGGTTCCAGTGTTGTCCTGATGATTGTGACCTCATAATTTTAATAGCTTTGGCTGAAATTCTGCTTTCAACTTCTGTATACTGCTAAAGAAGTCTTTGCAGCTGAGTGTATTTGCTGCCTCCTGATGTGTTGATGCTGTTCCTCTTTGCATCTGCTGCTAGTCTGAATGTCACAAGCAATTTAATTTCCTCATGTTGAAGTGCACTAATGCTGTATGCACAAGCTGCACTTGACACCTAAGATGGACTTTTCTTGGGCATAGTTTTATTTGCAGCAGTCAGTGTCTTTGGACAACAAACAGACATTTTCTCTTGAGGATGCATCTCAGTATCAGACAGATGGCTGTGAAAGAAAATGTTGATCCTGTCCTAGCTTGTACTGTTAGAATTCTTAATTCTTTGTGCAATTCACAGGTGCCTGAGGAGCTTTCTCATGAGCCTGTACTGTAATGTTAACTTGCGGATTATTTTCTTAAAACAATCTTCCATGCTGTGTACTGGTTGTCCTGATAAGATGTTCCTAAAGGAATCATTTTTGTGGTTGGGAAATGGAGTAGCCCAGATTTGCAACTGTTTCTGCTGCAGATACATGATAAGCCTTCCTTAGTCCAATTGGCAAAAACTGGAAGTAAGAAGTGCATAGTTATCTAGGTATGTAGTTGGCATTCTCAGCACTTTATACTGTGGAGTGAATAAATTGCTTATTTCTAAACAGTGGAAAACCAATAATGCTGTGGTTTTTAAAAACAGATTTCTAAAAGCAAAAGTTATACTCCTTTGTAATAGGATAATCTGCCTTTAATTCCCCGCTCCTGCTCTCTGATATTGCAACTGTATTATCCAGTGTTTTAGTTCTAACACAGATTATGCTGTAGACCTGCATCATATTTTCTTCTAGTGAGGCATCCCAATGACTTCATGATTTGCTACATAATTTCATCACAGTAGAAGTCCCAGTTCAGTTTATTCTGGTGTGACTGGAGCACTGAGCTGAGAGGGTCCTGCCCTCAGACCTGATGGGCATTTATGAAAGTTGCCATTTGGTATGGGTCACGCCAAAAAGGCATTGTGGTTGAAGCAGGAGATTCTGCATATTTCTGACGCTCTGAAAGTGTGCATAAATATAAGGCACACATAAATAAATGGGAAGAATGCAAATTGCTGACCCACTGAAAGTGGTCACGTCCCCCCTTCATCCAAATGAGCTGCTTGACAGTAGTTCAAGCTCCTGCAGCATGATGGGCTGAAGGCTCTCTTGTGGGCTGTCCCACTTCCAGTGTCTTGTTGGATCCCTGCCTGCCTTGTGTCCTTGTGGAGACAAGGGCATAAAGCTGACTTAGCTAGCGATCAGTGGTGTTCTTTTGATTATTCACCTAGGATAGTCAAGTAAATTGCTGTTGCTGCTGTTTGGAGTTTCAGGGTTTATGTTAATGTTTTATACATTATTTTACTGCACTTCTTCTGTCTTCAGCTATATATCTTGCAGTCTTTGTCAATTTAGCCTATACCAATATTTGTTTCCCATATAAGCTTTCACTGCACTGTACGAGCACAAACTGTCCTTCATTCCAGTCCCTCCTTGCTGTTTACCTTCATTTACTACACCCAATTTGTATGCTTAATTTAGACTGGAGACCCTGTGAGAAAGGCAGTATGCATTTATAAGATAATATCAGTGGATAACTCTTGGCTTTTTTCTTTCTCAAAGCACGCTCTGCATTGTCAAGGTTACAAAAAAAAAAAAAAAAAAAAGCCCAGTTCTCTGCAGATTTCTTAAATTATAGATGCACACTTAAAGAGTTTAAAAAACACTGCTTGCTCTGTGAAGGTCACCTTCTTTCTGAAATATTATTTTATAAATGAAATGTGCTGGGATTTTAGAAACATGGAATTGGCCAGATGTACCCAATCAATACCTTTCACAGAACTGCTAAAAATACGTACTTGTGGAATACTGCATGTTGATGACATAGCATTTGTTCTTATTAGAATAAATTGGATTTTTCAAAGATGGGAGTTCAGTTAAGGTTATTGACCTCCTCATAGATACTTAAGAAAGAAAAATAGTGATAAAATGACTAAGACTGATATTGGTATAGAGGTCTGGAGAATTTGAACTAATTGAATGCTTACTCCAATCCTCAACTTTTGCCCAGCACAAAAAATGAACTTAGAACTTCCGGCTTTTTTTTTTTTTTTTTGGCATATTTCATTCCAAAAAGAAAAATGTACAAGGAAGAGGGTTAGTCCAAACAATGGAACAGACATCATGATAATCTGACCTTCACTCAGTAATCTTTATGTATACTCAGATTCTGGACAAAAAACAAGCATGCAGAACATGTGTAATACACACAAAATCTTGAATGCAGTTGCTTTTGCAAGACAGGGTGACAGCAGTTCTTTCACTGGCCATTAGTGCTAGAAACATCAGTCAGGTGAGATTAGATATTTTTAGCTTATATGTATCATTTCTTGTCATAAATGAGTGATAAAATTAATTCAAACTAATGCAAAGAACAAAATACAATTCAGAAAATAAGGTATAAAAATAATATGAGAAATTACCACTTAAAATTATGTCATGAGAATTAATACCTGAAGAAAACAATTCTGAAATCTTGTTCTTTAAAATCAAATGACCTGTATTCATAATAGTAACTTACATTTTTAAGTTGACAGGCTGATTCTGGCTGCTGGTCATTATTTTGTGCTGGTTTTGGGTCTCCCTTTCATCTAAGATATGGTAAGTAATAAGCCATCTACATGTATTTATAGATGAGTAGGGTGCTGGGGCAAACAAGGCTTGAGGCAAGCACAGGATGTTTGGCATGTTTATGGTCTCCTTTGACAGTAATGTACAGTGCAGGTGTTGCCAAGGCCTATTCCCCTGGGATCCAGGTGAAGGACGACATCAGGAAACTTCCCAACCTTGGACTGCTACCTATTACTGCTGTTCCATGTGGGTGGTGATGGAGCTGCAATGTGTAGTCCAAGGGAAATCAAGAGACGTCAGGGCCTTGGGATGGTTGGTAATGGGATCTGGAGCACAGGTGGTTCTTTCCTCTATCTTTCCAGTTTCAGGCAGCTACATGAGGTGAAACAGACAGGATCTACCTTTAAAACATGGTTCCACAGCTGGTGCTACTGACAGTTTTGGATTTTTCGATAATGGGATGGTGTACACAGCACCAGGCACCCTGGTATCAGATGGGATTCACATTTCTCAAAGAGGGAACAGAGGTCTTTCCTTAAAAGCTAGTGGGGCTCAGTGACAGAGCTTTAAGCTAGACTTGAAGGGGGAGGGGTATAATACCAGGATTGTGCATGACAAGCTGTGGGATGACACGCCAAGGTTAGAGGGACAGGGTGCTGGTGAGAGCCCCCAGCCTGTTGCTCTGAGATCTGCTGACTGCACTGAAGCACTTGAAGCTTTACAGAGATCAGCCATATATAGGTAGTCAGCCAGAAGAGGAAGGTCAAAGAAAGCGTCCTCCCCATGCTGAGCAAAGCTGGCAAATGGGTAACAAGGGACAAGGAGAAGGCCGATGTACTGAACAAGATCATGGAACAGATGCTCCTACAAGCTATGTTAAGGCACACAGAGGACAGGGAGGTGATTTGGGACAGCCAGCATAGCTTCACCAAGGGCAAGTCCTGCCTGACCCACCTAGTGGCCGGATCAAGTGATTCTGTTCCTCTACTCTGCTCTAGTGAGACCCCAGCAGTGCAGTCCTGGCTTCAGTTTTGGAGCCCTCGGCACAGGAAAGACATGGACATATTGGAGCAGGTCCAGAGGAGGGCCACAAAAATGAGAAGAATGATGGAACACCTCTACTATGATGGAAGACTGAGGGAGTTGGGGTTGCTCAGCCTGGAGAAGAGAAGGCTTCAGGGAAACCTTACTGTGGCCTTTCAGTGCTGAAACTTTTTAACAGGGTTTGTAGTGATAGGAGTGAAGGACTAATGCTTTTAAACTAAAAAAAGGATAGATTTGGGCTAGATATAAGGAAGAAATGTCTTACATTGAGTGTGGTGGAACACCAGAACATCCAACACCTGCACAGAGAGGTGGTAGATGTCCCATCCACGGAAACATTCAAGGTCAGGTTGGACAAAGCTCTGAGCAACCTGAGGTAGTTGAAGATGTCCCTGCTCACTGCAAGGGGTTGGACTATAAGACCTTTAAAGGTCCCTTTGAACCCAAACTCATCTATAATAATCTATATGTTGACAAAATAACAGGTTCTTACCTGTACCCAAAATATCTGCTACCTTTTTAAGACACCTAGAAAACATCTGGAGAATAATATGGATGGGATAACAAGGCATTGGGATATTGTGTTTAAAAAACTAACAGAGAGAAATGGGAAAATCAAGGTTGTATTCCTAATATTCCTGATACCAGTTTGTGCCTGAGCATTGCAATGTGCTCCAACCGGAGCATATGAATATTACAAATAGATGGTATAATTGCATATAGTCAGAGCAGAAATGAAGCAAGGCAAAGGCAGGAGGATGAAGAGGAAGGCAGCTGAAGGACTTGTAAGCAATGAGAGCTGGACTGCTCTGAGGATGTCACTGTGTGCCTGCAGCTGATGGGCAGCAATTCTTCCCATGTCTGTTTTGTCTTTTCTCCAAGATTTGCAACTTAAGAGCTTGGCACCTTGCATATGTGGGCTGAGCTGTTTCAGGGAGAGGTAGGCTAACCTGGAAATGCTTCATGAGCATTATGAGCATTCTGTATATATGCATTATGTATTATTCCTCTTTATGTATGAGGGAAAGGCTGAGGGATGAGCGCTGGTGTGTGCTGGAGACCTCCTGTGCTGGCTCTGCTGAACTGCGCTGCTTCTGGGAAGGCCTGAAAAGCTTATTTGGGTTTCTCTGTTTGCTAAAGTGCTGCATGTCTCTGCCTAAAAATTTCTGAGCTGATTACTTAGTTGTGGAGGAGGTATTTTGCCTGAAGATAGTGCTGCAAAATCCTTCAATTTTGAAGTAATAGTTTTGTAAAGAAAATTAAGAAGAGAATCTTCTCCGAAGGTAGGAACAAGACTAAAAATGTAGCTGAATTTTAAAAAATGGTAAGGTATCCACACATGGTAACTACTTGTGTATTAAAGAGCCATGTTTACTACAGAGCAAATTTCAGATATGCTGAAATTGCAGGAGAGTTTTTTTTGTCTCTCTTCTCTTTTTTCGGTCTCTTTGATCATAAGGCATCCCTGAGTTCCTGGCAGTGGTTAGCATGTCCAAGGAGAATGGAAAAGCTGAGAATGTGGTGTTCTAACCTGTCTAAACCTACTTAAACTATTATAAATAATCCAACTTCAGCGTCTTTATTATTCCATTTTGAGTAGTCTGCCTTCAAGCCCAAGTTCTGGGAGCACATGTATCCTGTTTACATTTGGAGGTTGTTACTCCGAAGACAAAACCTGTGATGTGAGGTGAGTGAATGAAATTGGTCTTTTCAGGACTTACAGGAACCTCTGTGTATCTGTCCAAACCTTATTGCATCAAAAATATGCTTTTATCACAGGAAGACATTGTCACTAGCCAGTAAGCAATCTCTAGAACTGATGTCTCTTTTCTGGAATGAAATATTTGTCTCTGCAAACTTATTTCAATTATATTGACTTTCTGTTATAAATTCATGAATGTGTCACTTCTGATGTTTGAATGTCAGAAGTTTTTGGTTATAGTAGGCATCTATGTCAGGTGCTGTTACTGCACCAGTATCAAACGACAACCTAAAAATGAGCCAGCAACTGCAGAGTGAGAAACAAAATATTTGATTTAAAAATTTTTTAAAAATTCCAGTTTCCTGCATAGATTTTCTGACATTTGAAGCCCATTAACATTTTCTGTGTAATTTTCTACACATCAACAGAACACTGACTATACATCCCAGGTATGCTGTCATGTTTCAAAGAGATGAGAGGTGTATGTGAGTACAATACAGAGTATAAAACTTTGGTTATTCAGGAATGGGGATTAATATCTTAAGCACGTAATTAAAGTTATCAAAATTTATGGATTTTCTTCAGAAATTACTAAATCCTTGGGGGAGCAGTTACCTTCTGCAAAACATACTATTAAGAAGCATGTTTCAAGCCGCTTTATTATAGTATCAGAACTGGGAAGCAAAACTCTGGGCATTGGAGTTTTTTGGAAAAAACACACACCAAATGCTGTGAGCCTTGTTTAGAAAAACAACATCATGCAAGCTGACAGCAGATGGCTCTTTTCAACTTGAACTATCAGCAACAAGTGTGTCACTGAATTTTCTTGGTGGTCAGCAGGCCATCTTGGATGGGGACTGGTATGCACTCTTGGCAAACAGGCCAGTTATTCCCACTAGCTTTGCTCCCAAGCTGATGTTCCACTTGACCATTTGGTCACTGCCTTTAGATTAAAAAAAACAAATCTGCAAATATATTTTAGTAGTGTAAGATACATAGAAACAGTGCCGTATTAAGAGTTGCCAATAGCAAGACAAAAAAATCTTTGCTCTGGAAGGTAACAACAGCTACGGCTAAACACGCAGCTTCAAAATCTGTCAAAAAACTAGAATAGCTCTAAAGATCTCAAAATCAAGGGTAAATGCTGCTCAGCAGAGTGGTTTTTGGAAAGCCTAAAGAAGAAACAAACTCAGTCCACGAGAGATTTAAACAGAAATTTTCCTTGTCAAATAATTTAAACTGTTTGCATTTTTACTCATTGCTGAACACAGATCTGTCTTTAAGCTACTTGACATTTGGAATGGTTTTCTGTGGCTCTGCTTGCCAACTCCTTGTGCACAATGTTTAGCTTTCCCTATGTACATGTTCTTGCCTGCTAAAAGCATGTAACATTTGCAAAGCATAGCTTGTATAAGTTTTCAGAGAATCACAGAATGGCTGAAGGTGGAAGGCACCTCTGGACGTCATCTGGTTAAACTCACCTGCTCAAACATGATCACCTACAGCCAGTTGTCCAGGGCCATGTCCAGATGGCTTTTGAATATCTCCAAAGAGGGAGACGACACCTCTCTGGGCAATCTCTGCTGGTGCTCAGTCACCCTCACAGTAAAAAAGCATTTCCTTGTGTTCAGAGAGTCTCTTTTGTTCCAGTTTGTGCCCATTGTCTCTTGTCCTCTCACTGGGCATCACTGAAGAGAGTCATGCTCTGTCACCTTTATACCCTCCCTCCAGATAAATGTACACATGTATGTGACCCACCTTGACACTACTCTTCTCCAGGCTGAATATAGAATCATAGAAAAAAACAGCCACAGCACTCTCAACCCTTCCTAATAGGAAAAATGTCTCATTTTCTTAATTATTTTAGTGATCCATCACTGGACTTTCTCCAATATGTCCATGTCTTTCTTGCACTGGGGATGCCAGAACTCCAGGCATTACCTCACAAGTGCTGAGAAGAGGGGAAGAATCAACTCTGTCAACCTGCTGTCAATACTCCTAATGCAGTTCAGGAATCCATTATCCTTCTTTACTGCAAGTGCACACCGCTGGTTCATGGTGAACTTGATGTCCACCAGGACCCCCAGGTCCTCTTCCTCAAAGCTGCTTCCCACCTGAGTAGCCATTAACATACATTGGTGCATAGAGTTGTTCCTCCCCAGATGCAGGGCTTTGCACCTACTCTTACTTCATGAGGTTCCTGGTAGCCCATTTCTCCAGACTGTCTAAGTCCCTCTGGATGGCAGCACAGCCCTCCATCAAATCATCCACTCCTCCCAGTTGTGTGTCACCAGCAAAGCTGCTGAGGGTACACTCTGCCCCATCATCCAAACCATTAGTGAAAATGTTGTATAGGAGTGTTGACCCTAAGGATACACTGCTTATTATTGCTCTTCAGCTAGATTTCCATCAATTTCCATCCCCTGGGCCATGATATTCAAACAGTTTTCAGTCCATCTCATTGCTTGTTCAGCCCATGCTTCAATAGCTTCTCTACAAGGTTCTTATGTGAGACAATGTCAAAAACCTTACTGTTGTCCAGGTAAATAATATCTACTGCTCTCCTTCCATCTATCAGACCAGTCATTTTATCTCCTTGGTGTCAAGCATTACTTCCCTTGGGTTGAAGTGATGTTGACTACCCCTTTAACACTTGTCTTTGATACACCTGGAAATGGTTTCTGGGATTTGTTACTCCATCGCATTGCCAGGGATTGAGGTGAGGCTGACTGGACTGTAATCCCTGGAGTCCTCCTTCTTGAAGACATATGGGATATTTACTTTCCTTCAGTCTTTGAGTTCTTCTCCTGATTGCCATGATCAAAGATTATCAAAAGCGGCCTCGTGATGACATGGACCTGCTCTCTCGGCACTTGTACGTTGTCATGGACTTGGTAGGACATCAGGATCCATAGACTTGTGTAAATCCAGGTTGCACAAGTACTTCTTAACTTCATCCTCTCCTACAAAGGATATGTCTTCCTTGGCACAGATTTTCCCCTTGATCTCTGGCAACTGGGTGTCCTGAAGGAAAGACCTGCTAGAACCAGGCTGAGGTGAAGGCAGCATTTGGTACATCAGCTTTTTCCAATATCCTCTGTCACCAGGGACTCTGCTTCATTCAGCAGTGGGCCCACATTTGCACGTAAGTGCATGTGTAATAAAGCTCCTAAAAATGTCCATGGGCAGCATTTTTGGAGAATTCACCTTTGAAATAATTTACTCTATTAACATAAAGGCCTTGCTAGAAGCATTGTGTACTAGCACAACTCTCTTCTGTTACTGGATTAACATAAGGGCCTTATAATGAGTGAAACCATCTCTTCTGTTTCACAATCTGTTGCACTATAATCATGCTCTACATACTGTTATTGCTGTTGGGGATAGATCCAGCTGGTACTTATTATCTCAACAGATTCATTGTATAATAGGAAACTCCATGTACTTTTATCAGTTGACTATAACCTACTTTAGGAAAAGAAAAAATATAGTCCATTTTAGTGGGAAGATACCCACCAAAACAAAAAAAATACAAGATGCTTTGAGGAAATGAGGTGAGCTTTTTGGGTTTCCCTTTTTAAATTTTTTTTTCTTTTTTTCCCCCCTCCTCATTGGTATTTCTAGGATTTGTTCAGGAATTTTACTGACTTTTTTTTTTTTTTTTTTTTAATGGAATAGTATCATCCAAATTTCAAGTGCCTTCAGTACGTTGTATGTCTCTGTGTGCACAGCTTGCGACGTATACATGGAAGCTGAGATTGTTTGCAGCTGCAAAACTGTCACATGTAGGTTTTAAAAATGCTGTTGTTATGTTTCAAAGTAATATTTATTAGCAGATTCATTCACAAGCCTGACAAAAGGCTTCTGCCTTCAAACAATGTACTTCTTACAGTCATCATTTTAATGCTGGATAGTCTGATAATAAGTTTTCAATCCTAAAATATGATGGTATTAAGTAAATGAATAGAAATTCGTCTATTTTAAGAAGAAAGGACTTCTCAGATGACAAGTTTCACACATCCAAAATAGGACATAAAGCAGTGCATCCTTTCTGCAGAATTATTAGACATTTTAATGAAAAACATTCGAATTTGAATTCCTTTTTCATTAGGAAAATTAGCTTTTTCTGCTTTTCCTTTCTGTTTGTCCCTTCCCACCCCTCAATGTGCAGCTTCCCAGTGTAACTGAAGCCAATCCAAGCTCCATCTTGGGCAAGCTGTTCTCACTTTGTGTTAGCACAGACATTTGATATGCCAGATACAGAAACTGATATCACTAGAAGCAACTTCAGGGAAAATAAGTGTAGCTGGATCAGTTTCTGAGGATAACACAGCTGAACAAAAAGCAACATGTGGCCAGGGAGGGCATGGTGCCGAGCAAAATGATCCCATTTTGGCAACTGCAGCCTTCACTCATCCTGTAATTCCTTATCACTTCAGGTTCTGCTGTCTTTGCATGGTGACTGGCTGACTCACTGATGTATGGAAATACACAGCACAGCACTTGTCTGGCCCTGCCACCTCATGCAGCTTTCTGCCCTGTCCCCATGCCCATGCAGGCAGTGCAGCCAGGTATGCAGAGGAAGGTAGGGTTCTGTCTGTATTACAGAGTCTGTTAGCTTCCCAGTCTTGTAAAATGCTGGTTTCAATGATGCCAAACTTGTGCTGCAGCCAAGCTGTTTGTTACAAAAGCTTTTTCTGGCAATGACGTGACACTGCAAGTGGCTCTTCAGAGAAGAATGAGAGAGGGAGAGAATAAACTGGTGCTGGATTAAACATGATGTTTATTTTCACCATTTAGACATTAGATGCAAATGCAGGTGATATATGCTAATATTAGTCTAGCTACTTTCCTTGTGTTTCATCTGTACTCTTTCCTTGTATTTTACTTAAGCTGCCTGTGTGTACATATGACAACATATTTGTACTGTGTATGTATTTAGCAAGAGAGCCTCAGTGAATTTTTTATTCCATCTATGGTGTTTTTTTCTAGGCATAACTGAAGTTATGTTAATACAAAGGCAAAGGGCTCATCTTGCTTGCAGCCGAAAGGAACTCCCGATTGCACTTACATAAGAATATGAAGGGGGTGAGCAAATGGTTGATAACAGTGACTCTCAACTCGTTAAAATAAGATACAATCCCAACACAGATTGTGTGATGAAAATAATTCTAGATTTAATAAACTCCCCTAGCCCACTCCCAAAAAAAACCCCAAACCCACCATGACAAAAAAACCCC
This sequence comes from Coloeus monedula, assembly GCF_965178545.1. Taxonomy (NCBI): domain Eukaryota; kingdom Metazoa; phylum Chordata; class Aves; order Passeriformes; family Corvidae; genus Coloeus; species Coloeus monedula. The sequence goes on along the minus strand of NC_138785.1, from coordinate 25,071,511 downwards.
CAATGAAAACCCCAAACCAACAAACAAAAACAAACAAAAAACCCCCACCAAAACTCAGCAGCCTCAAATTTAATTGATTTCTTATTCTATTAAAAAGAAGAAGAAGAAAAAATCTTCCAAAAATGTTTGTTATCTATGCATTGAAACAATCAAGTTCATTTTTAACAGAGAAAATACATTCTAAAACACTCCTGGTTTTCCCCTTGATCAAGAGATACTAAAGAGAGTATTAGTATTAGAGAGTTTAAAGATTTTTTTTGAACTCCGGGAACAGCACAATTCAATTCTCAGTTTCAGGTAGCTAGTTTCAAATTGGTTAACTTCTGTTTACTTTCTCAGAAGTTAAGAGCTAAACTCTGGTATCCAAGGAGGTAGAGGGATGCAGTCAATCATAACATTTAATATCACATCAAAACCCCAAGGCTTTGTCAGTGAAGTGTTATGAGGAAATGCAAGGAAATATACTCTAAGGAAATGGGTGTCTGTGAAGAACATGGAGACTATCTATGATAGACTTTGTAAAGTTCTTGAGTAATCCAAGAAGTTAACTCTGGTGGAATTACATTTATTGCCAAACTGGGCACATTAACCTAATAT